>NW_026991723.1:81873566-82522628 GCF_029215605.1 Mirounga angustirostris | reverse complement strand
TTTGGAAGAACCTTTCCTATTTGAGTAGGCAGATGCCTCAACATTTATTTGGGGGCTGCTTATCTAGATCAGCAGAACGTTCTTATATGGCTTTTCCAACTCACTCCTTGGGGCCTTTCCCCTGTGCCCGTTTTAGGTGCGCCCTCCCCGTCCGCACGTCGTGAAGAGACCGAAGAGCAACATCACGGTGGAAGGCCGGAGGACTTCTATCTCCAGCCCTGAGCAGTGAGTACCCCGTTGCTCCCCTCCCCTCTGTCTTCCAGAGCCCAGGGGTCTAGGCCTTTGTGGGGTCCGTGCTGCAGCCCTGGCCTTTGAAGCCTCTCTGGAGCCCTGAGCGGGTGTTTAAACAAAGAGGTCAGTCGGGGAGCTGGGCTTCATCTTCCATGTCGGCTTTTTCTAGCAGTTGTCACGCCCGCAGGAGGAGCCAGGCCTCTGGGCTGGGTTTTGAGTGGTGACACCCAAAGTGTACTCAGACAGGCTCAGAAGAAGGTTCCAGGCTTGGGTCAGCAGGGGAGAGCTAGGAACCTGGTCGAGGAGGCGATCTATTTAGCAAGGGGCAACCCCTGTCCTAAGCCTGGGGTGCTCTCGGGCCTAGAGCTTAGATTTGTACCCAGAACTGTCCTTATCCACCGCCCCACCCCCACCAGTACCTTTGCTCCCCTGTGCCACGGCAGTCATTTTATTAGGGCTTGGCTTTTCACCTCCCCTCAAGCCCAGAGCTCTGCGGGCTGGTGCTGGGTGTTCTGCCCAGAACCTAGCACAGGGCCCGGCTCAGAGTCATGTGCAGGATAGATGCTGGATAGAGGAGGTAAATAACGAGGCAGGTGGATAAGCGGCACCTGGAGATGGAGCTGCCCGAGTGGCGTGAGGCTTAGAGCTGCACACAGCCCCCAGTCCAGAAGCATCTGGAGTGCTGCCCTTTGTCCCCAAGGCCCACAGCCCTGGGGCTCTGCCCAGACAACTCAGCAGCTACACACTGGCTTCCTATGATTCTTTGAAAAAGTACATGAAACCATCTCAGTCTGGGGTTTGTTAGGGGAACCGAAACAGTTGCCCCGGGGACCCTGAAGTCCCTTGGGTGAGGAGAGGATGCTCCTCCTGTCTGCTCTACTTGCAGGAAAGTTGTCAGGGAAAGAAGCTAAGGGAAATAGCAGGCCCTAGCCAGGAAAGGAGCCAGAAGGAAGAAACAATTCTGAAATGTCAAGCTGGGGCCTAACCCGGGTTGCAGTGTACTTCAGCTCTTCTAGGATTCTCTGGTTTACAGTCTGGTGCTACTTGAGACCACTGTGTTGTTACAGAACCAGCCTACCTAGGCCAACTTACACCCTGCCCAGAAAGCTGTGGGAGACAGTGTGTGTGTGTGTGTGTGTGTGTGTGTTTGCATGCACACATCTTGAAAGGTGCTTGATTATGCAGAATTTGGAAGAGAGGACTCCTGAAGTTGGTTGTAGGCATAACTTAGCCTCTGCACAATAGGACGGTGGAAATATTAAGGAATAGGTCCCTGGCCGCGACTGGCATGGATTATGATTGCCCCCTTGTGGAGAAAATGCCGTATAGCTTCAGAGTTCCTCAGACCCTAAAGATTTCTCTTCAGGGAGGGATGAAATTACTTTTCTTTAAAACCATGTCTTTAAAACTGGGCTAAATCTTTTAGACACTGTGTGGGTGGGGCCTGTGGATACTGAAGTGCAAACCCAGAGTGTCCTTGCATTGCCCAAGAACACGCCAGACGAGCAACACTCCACGTTTTACCGGAAAACAGTTCCCATGCTGTGTTCAGGTCACCGATTATAGGTCGGAATTCCTAATTACGTTTATTTATGCCGTTGTTCTCCCAGCCCCGTGATAGGGGAGGCCTCTTCAGTACATGCCAAAGAGCCAGTGTCTGGTACTCCCGTCCTCCTGGGTGTTAGCAGAACTGGGCCCATATTACTTTTCTTTCTTTTCGCAATATGCCCTCTTTTAGATGCCTGTTCATGAGACATTTGGGGTTGGAACAAACCAGTGGGACCATGGGAGCTAGTTTAGTGGGTTGGCAAACTGGCCGCGATCGGAAACAAATGAGAGATTCTCTGGCCAGAGCTCACAGCAGCTCCGGCCCTCCAGGTGATCAAGAAGCACATTTGGGAATATTATTCCAAGAGTTTCTGTTCACATTTTTTAATGGGGGGGGGGGGCGCTGTTCTCCCATAATACCAGTGACATTTCTGGTGCAACTGGGGTATTTTCCTGCATCTCTTCCCATGCTGCCTCCCCCCCCCCCCACCGCACCCCCATTGTACTCCTCCATTTCCAAATGCCATGTCACAACAGCACTCGGATGTGTTTTTCTCAACTGTCATCAGCTCCAGCTGGCAAGACCAAGTTCTTGAAACACAGGAAGCATCCAGCGGAAAATATTTTAATAAAACAGACTCCTCATAAAATATTGTTCTGGGGGGAAAGAAACTAGCTCCACCAATCTGTCAGCATTGTGCTGGGAGACATGAGAAGACAAGCTGGCAGCAGGAGCCAGATCCTAGTGGGCCTTTGTTGCGGGCTGGTTCCGTGTGGGGCACATGGACTCCGTGCCTAGCCCTTCAATCTGGCCTGGATTTTCTGGACTCACAGATCTTTGTCTCCGCCGGGAATATCAAAGTACATTGGCAACTTAGAGGGTTTGGCCAGCAGAGAGAGATGCAAGATCTTTGAAGTGGAGGGAAGGGTTCCGTCCTCCCGACTTCTCGCCTCAACTCTCACTTCCAAATAGCACATTAAATAATTAACTTTGTGGGCAGCAAGATGGAGCTGATTAACAATAAGACAGTCTCCACGGCCTCCCACAGCAGCTCAGTGTCTGGAATTCATCAAGGCCCAGTAACATCGGCTGCCAGCTCTGCGGCCGGCCCCTCCGTCGGATCCAGTTCTTCCTTTCCAGATATGTCTCTCTGTCCATTCATGCATCCATTCATTCAGCAGATAGCTTCAAAAACCTACCAGGTGTGAGCGATTTGGGATTTTTAAGAGGAGGCCTTTAAAGAGAATCCCCGAGCTGACTCTTTGGTGACTTGCATTTTCCTGAAACGAAATTTCTCGTATGTCAAACGGCCTTTCCGAATCAAAGGTGGGTGTCCTCACCCCTTAAAGCCATCCGATGACAACTGGAAGAATACTTCAGAAAGATTTCTGGGGGAAACATTCCTTCTGTTTTTCAGCTAACACTAGCTAATTAATATTCAGTGACTATTTCTCCTCAAGAAGTACTAGCTACTTGCATTATTATTCAGGACGGGCTAATGGAATGCCCTGAGGATTCCCTAGGGTGAGAGCTAAGGCCAGGAGGGATCAGGCAGCGCGGGCTGTGGGTCGGAGGCCACCCAACAGCAAGTACGGTTGAGCACTTCTTATGTTCTAGGCCCTCTTCGGCTGGTGTTTGTTTCTCCTTCCACCAAATGGGAACTTGGGCTCAGCAAATATATGTGACGAATGTTCCTGGGTCACCCGGTTAGAAGGTGGCAGGGCCAGGCCTCCAGATGGCTGCTTGATTTCATTCTCTCAGCTACACTCTGCTGCCCACGGGGGTCCCTTGTCAGTTTGGCTTTGCCTAGAGAGACGGTTCTGGGTCCTGTGTCCTAAGATGACTTGCCCCACACGCCGCCCTTCTTCTCTGGTTCCTTGAAGTCGGGAACTGGAGCTGTTCGGTCCTCTTCCTGGCAAAGGAACAGCGTCCCCTGGTGCCTGAGTGTTTCTCCCTGGGGAAGGAAAGACAAGCAACACTGACGGAACATCCTGTGAGACTGTGAAGGGTAGGTGGTGGCTTTCCTATCTAACAGGGAAACTGAGGCTCAGAGGGAGACTTTCTGATAGAACTAGTCCAGGGTCTGAGGGCTAGAAACTGGTAGGATCAGCTGTCTGACACAGGCCTTACCCCTTCTGTCCCATCCAGTCTTTTTGTTGCGAACCTATGCTGAGTGATGAGGACAGTGGTGGCTGCAGGGGACGTGATGAGGTTCCCGTCTCCCACCCATGAATGGTCATTTCAGCCACAGTGGGTGTGGTGGGCAGGCCCCAGCTTCTGTTCCCATCGGCTTGCCAGGTGTAAGAGAATTTCCCATTGAATGTGGTACTTAGCAGGAGCCGACAGCAAACTCTAGAAGGCAGTGCTGTGCCCACCCCTCAGGATCATGCCCAGCATGCAGATGGAGGCCAAAGGCAGGGCGTCACCTGCTGGTCCCCAGGCGCCCCTCTCCGCCGGTCTGCCTGTCCTTTGTGCCCCCCAGCGGGGGCCGGGCAGTATCCCTCTCAGAGTCGCGGAGGGTACAGATGGACGTGGTCAAACAGCCTCCACCTTGTTTAACCTTAATAGCCCCGAGGGGTGGGGCTGTCTTCTGAGCCTTAATGGCCAAGAGGCTGGCAGTCAGGATAGCTCAGAGACGCAACCCAGGGGTCACCAGCTGCAGAGCCTGAACTTGGGACTGCAAACCTCTGTGTCCCCTTCAACAGGTGAGCCCCACAACACTCTCACAGGAGTCCAGACTGGCTGCGGGCTGGTTATTTGAAGTTTCATTGTACTAAGTAGAAGTGGTCCAGATTGAGGCACCAAGGGCCCACAAGCCATTTCCCGGCTCACCTGGCTGGCCAGATTTGTACAAAATTTGCTCTTTACAAACAATTTCATTTGTCTGTAAAAATGACCCAATAACCTTATAATCCGGAAGTTTGGGGAAAGAGACCAGTTCATTCCGAACCTCACTCCTTATTAGCATGTCTGCAGCTTCCCCTCCGGGGTTTGTCCTATAGATAATTTGCAGAGCTGAAGCTTGCTTGCAATATTCCTACTTGCGGCCTTGCCCCGTGTCCTTGTAATTCCTGCTGTTCACAACTGTGGCAGGATCCCGCTTTGTGTGCATGCGTGGTCCGCCTCGCCACACCCCTCATATTGGATTTGTAGATTTTTCTAGGTGTTCACTAACGTGAAATGCCAGAATAAATACCCTTGTCCTTAAAGCTTTTCTCATTTGATACCATCGTAAGGAATGGAATGATGAACAACTACCATTAGCCAAGAACTGCCTAAGCACTTTGCATACACCATTTCCTTGAATCCTCACAAGAAGTCTCAGGGAGTAGGTATCATTAGCTCGATTTTATAGAAGTAGCTGAGACCCTGAGAGGTTGTCACTGCTCCGTACCCTCACCCAGTCCCAGAGGCAGATTTCTCTTCCATGTTGCTAAGTAACTTGCTAAAAGTATTGTACCACTTTACACTCCCACCAAAACTCTGGACTCCCTGCGAATCTGGGTCTGGGGGACACAGAGGAACGTGCATTAGAAATCCTTCTGGCCGGGGCGCCTGGGTGGCTCAGTCGTTAAGCGTCTGCCTTCGGCTCAGGTCATGATCCCAGGGTCCTGGGATCGAGCCCCGCATCGGGCTCCCTGCTCGGCGGGAAGCCTGCTTCTCCCTCTCCCACTCCCCCTGCTTGTGTTCCCTCTCTCGCTGTGTCTCTCTCTGCCAAATAAATAAATAAAATCTTTAAAAAAAAAAAAAAAAAAGAAATCCTTCTGACCAAGGAGAAATCCTGCGGGTTGCGCTGGCTGGACAGACAGACCATCTGAGCTCCAAACTGCCGGCCCACTCCACTTAGGGATGGCAGAGTCTCATCATCCAACTTGCACCGCGTGACCCTGGCACCCAAAGCCCCAGAAGATTAAAAGAAGCTGCCAGAAGCATTTAGTGAGAGCTCTGCCCACAGACGAGGTCTCGGAACACTGCAGCTAATGCCACCCTGTCCTCAGGACCTGGGCTCAGCACGGCCCCAGTGGTGCGGGCCGTGGATCACACGGGGTAGAGCCCCTCTCCCTCCCCCCAGGCCCAGAGTTGCCCCAGGGGCGTGGTTGGTGAACCACTGCCAGGCCGGTGGGCTGGTGCACTGGGGGGAAGGGGGGACCTCTGGCACCCCACAGACCTGCATCAGCCTCCTGCCCGCTGCCAGCCAGAGACCCTGAGCAAGACTCTGCCCTCTTTTTTCCAACACAATGTCTGTTCACATCCCAAAGAGCACAATTTGGGAAACTGCCCCTAGGAGCCGCACTAGCATCCCGAGGTGGCGGGGCACACCAATCTCCCCTCCTGCAGCAGCGCTGTCAGCGGTCTGATGCTCACCCTGTGGCCTCCCCGTGAGCTGCGCCCTCCCCTCCCCGTGCCCGCCGTCGCCTGGCTTCCCCTGACACAGCGCTGACCTTCCATGTTGTAGTAGTCGCTTTACATCACGCACATGCGCGCGCACACGTGCACCCCAGGAGCCTGGGAGCTCCTCCGGGGCAGGGCCACCATGTGCCCTTCAGCTTTGACGCTTCAGCTCCTGGACCAGAGCCTAGCCCAGACCTCTGCTCAGGGATGTTTACTGAATGAATAAACAAGGGAATCACTGCCGCTTATAGCCCAGCACCCTGGAGATGGGGAAGGGGTGTCAGTTAACCACAGATGTGTAAAGAGCACCTATTATGTGCCAGGCGTGATTGGGATGTGACTCTGAGCTACCAGCACCTCTCCTGCCCGGGGCCGTCTAAGAGCCAGAAACTGCCATCAGCCCCAGGAGCCAGTCTCCAAGATGCCAGCTGGGCCCTGGGCCCTAGGGGTGGGGGCAGCTGTCTAGGTACTACCCACTGGCAGCCTGCCAGGACCCACTCCCTGAGCAGCCAGGAGTCCAAACACCAGAGCAGAAGGTCCCAAACCCGGTTAGGAATGTGAGCGGCCCCTGACCCAACTCAGGCCCCCCATCCCCTCGCCAACAGTGGGTTCTGGGCCCTGGAGACCAAGCCACGCCAGGAGCCAGACGTGGAGTCTGAGCCCAGATTGGAAAAGCAGGAACTGCCAAGGAGTCCCCAGGGATGTGCAGCAGCCCAGGAAAACACAGGTCTCCCTCGTCCCCAGCCACTTTTGCCTGATAGTCGAAGGGAAGGACCTCTCCCAGGGGCAGTCAAGACAGTTAGGAGTTAGTGCCCCAGACTTGCTGGTTTCAGCCTCCTCTGAAAGCTTTGCCACCTCACCTGAGCCCCTCCCTCTTCCAGGCATCTCGCCACCATTTCTCATGCCTGTTTCAGGCCCGGCACTTCATATATGTCACCTTGGTTAACTTCCCCCACTCCCCAAAAGTCTTCCTGGTGCAGGTGTGTTAGCCTGTTCAGCCGTGAAGGAACCAAGGCTCTAACAGGTGGAATGACCTGCCTTGGATCCAGAATGTGCACCCACACCCACGTCCACTGCTCTCTCACCAGACACCCTGCCCTCCACCACTGCTCCCATGGTCCCCACCAAAGACTTGGGCTCATGGCAGGCAAAGGCCATCTTCGGGTAGAGGGGAGGGGCAGTTCTTCACAGTCTACACAATTTCTCTTCCGGATAGGAAAAGTGTAGAAAGTGTCCCCATCCCCCCTAAGGTGTCCCCATCTTCCCTCTACCAATGAGCGTGAAGAGTGGGACAGTGGAGTAAAGCCCGTGTGCTGTGTTCGGGCCTCTCTACCTATGAGAATGTACACCCGGTAGCCTGGGAAGGACTGGGGCAGGGGTGTGGACATGTGAAATTGACACTAGTGATTTTTTGAAAGAAGGAAGGAATGAATGAAGGTACGGGTTGATAAGTAGTCAAACAGATGGACTAATGGAATTGGAAAGGCAAAGGGCACAGCCAACCCGAGAGAGAGAGATGGGGCCAAGCCAGTGAGGCCCCCTGCTGCCTCCCCAGCCCCCACATCACCCCCTAACCTCTCATGTCGCCTTGGTCCTCAAGCGGGTTCAAGACCCTCACCACCTGGTCCCTGCCAACCCTGCCAGCCTCTTTTCTTGAATCTCCCACCCGGACCCCAAGCCCCTTGTGCCCACTCCTCCCAGGGACACCTCCAGGCCATCCCGCAGCCTCCTCCATACGCATGATTGAAAGCCCAGCTCCCACATCACCTCCCGAGTGGAGCCTCATCCAAGAGCCCCCGGAGCCAGGTATACCCCCGCCACTGCCCTCTGGGCCTATCACAGCACATCAGAACTCCCCGGGAGAACCCATCCGGGGACCCGGTCGCGGCACCTCTCCATCACCGTAGCACAGGGCCAGGACTCCAGACCTGGCTCAAGCACGTACACCAGTGAAAACAATAGATCAGGCTCTGAAGCAAATCAGGGTGGTCTCTGGGGGAACCAGCTTGGTGCGAGACCCACGGGGGGAACCTCTGGAACTGCGCTGGAGCTATCTTCTGTGTGACTGGGCTAATGGCTAGGACCATTCTCAGGGAGGAAGAGAGGACAGATACCAAACCTGCTGGACATTGGATCTTTCCACTCCGTCGTATGTGTGTCTGTACTTTAAAACAATGAGAGGGTCACTGCTGTGATGAGTCATGATCACCAGTGAGAGAGAGTTCTTCCTGTCAGGTGAACTGGTCTTGTGGGACCGGTGGGTGTGAGATCAGGTTTTTCTCACCCCATTGGGGACTTGCTGTGCCAGAGGGAAGGTCTTCGAAGGCAGCAACCACCTTATATTCATCCTTGACCGCCTAGGGAAGAGCCTGCACAGGATTAAAATGCCCAGAATCTATTTGTTGGCAGGTGTATGTGGTGTATGGATAGTAACTAAATATGTACGATGTGCTGGGCATGAGCCAAAGCCCTTTATGAATAATTTCATTCAACTTTGTGATAACACCATCAGGAGGGCTGTAGAATCCCCATTTTACAGCTAAGAAGTTGAGGTACAGGGAGGTATATAAAAGACTTTACCGAGGTCATCTGGCTGGGAAGTGGGGGATGGTGGAAAGCTGGACAGAATGGCATCCATTGGGCAGGCAGGACCTGGCCTTGTCCTGGGGCCTGTCCCCATTCATCAGCCCAACCGGTTTCATCAAAGGACACCAGACCGGCCGAGACATTTACCAAGCAAAGATCCTTTGTGCTGGAGTGAAATGATCCTTTAAAAATGATCACCAGCTCCCCTCGTTACCTCCGGAGACCAAGTCCTTGCTGATTTTTTTCCCTTCTTTATCTCAAGTACATTTAAATGTCAATTAAATTTGAAATATCTACATTTGTCAGCATTTCATTTTGGGCCAGCGTGACGTGCTGCTGATTTGTCCACGCGATGTGACACATGAAAAAAACTCTCGAGATGCAGATCTTCCTCATTAAAAAATAAGCCCGTGCGATCCCGGCACGGCGGAGAGCCACAGAGCACGTCCCTGCTTCCTGACGCCGTGTCTCTGACATGGTATTTAAAAAGGAACAGCCGCGCCTGTCACCACTGTCACATGCGCACGCTAACCGGCGACACGTTAAACCAAACATTAGAAAGGGTTCGGGAAGTCATCTGCATGGGAACTCCGAGCCGAGATGAGGTGGGCAGAGGCGGGAGCAGCCGTGGGAGACGATGGGGTCTGAATGGTGATGGACAGCGGGCCTTTCTTTCTCGCCAAGACTCCGGCAGCCAAGTTCACCACGACCTGCCTTTTCACAGACAGCTCTTTGTGTGTAAGAAAATCCAGGCGAGTGGTGGGTGGCAGACTGCAGGGTAGTAGCTGAATTGGGTTAATGAGGGAAGAGGTACACTTTTTTTTCCCCCCCTCATTTTCTGCCTTAAGCTAATAAAAAATTTAAACCTGGACATTTTCAACGATTCATCCTTTATCTCTGACAAATATCTGACTGTATGTTTCATAGGAGGACATGAGCAGTTGAATTTAAATAAGTTTATTTTGAAATCTCACTTTTTATTAAAAGTAGAAGGGGGAACAGCCTCCCCCTTATTTCATTGTTTCAGATCCACAGAACCGAAGAGGCAGGACCACAGAGTGGTTTCGAGTCAGGCAGATCCCGATTCCTGGCTCAACCGGTAGCTTCTGTGGGACGCTGGGCGAGTGAGTACCCTCTCTGAGCTTTGGCTTCTCTGTCTGCAAAGGGAGGATGTGATAAGGAACTAATGAGAAACCGTCCAGGCAGCATTTAGCCTAACACTTGTAAGTACTGCTGGTCTCATCATCGTCATCCGTGTGGCCCGAAGCCTGAAAAAATGCTGATCTGACCAAACCACCTGGCGAGGTTCTCTCTCACTCTCTAGAGACAGATGGCGCGTTCAGGAGACACCCCGGGGCCTCTTGTTGAAGCCCTTGCCCAACCCACCTGGCCTGGCCAGCAGAGCTGGCCAGAGAGGGAAAGTGGTTTGTGAGCTGGAAGGTGAGGTTCCTTCTTCCCCCTCTCGCCCCCAGGCCCGCTCCGCCATCACTGGGTCTGCTCACAGCAAGCAGTGTGGGAAGGCACTGGATTTGACCGGGCTGTGAACTACAGCAGCCTGGCTTGATGAGGCCAAGGCCCAGTCCAGCACAAAGGCTCTTTGCTCTTACGTGAACCCAGACATTCCTGGCAGGTTTAGTGGCATTCAGCTAATGTGCCGAGCTGTGATCTTTGCTTCCTCATCAAAGCCGGAGGAGGAGAGCATACTTGGAGGGGCGTCGGAAGGGCATTCGAGATGGATCCAAGGGACACCAAAGAGCTTCATGCGGTTTGACCCAAGCAGAGGTGTGTGTCCCCCTCATGCACGTCTGCCACCAGCCCGGCTCACAGGACAGTGAGTCCCTGACCTGGAATCCCTGCTTGTCACTTCCTGGCCAGGGCATGTCGTCACATCTGTCTTCCTCACAGTGATTCCCAGCGCTCCGCCAGCACTGGGTCTGCTCACAGCAAGCACTCGGAAAGTACCTCGCGGCTGGGTGTGCGGATGGACGGATGGAACAGATGGATGGACGGACTAATGACAGGCTCATCCTCTGTAAAGTCAGTGCGGAGAAGCCTTCCCGCTGGACTGTTGGGAGGGGTGGAGATCACCTGTGTGAAGCCCGTGGCACGGTGGACGTTGCTTTAAACATTTTTCCGAGACTCCTGCCTACTCCTGTACGCCCAGCACCCTCACCCCCAAATGTGGTCCCATGTTATGGTCTCAGCATCTCAGAGGACAGATGAGGACCTCAGGGGACACTTTTCTGCTGCAGCCACAAGCTGATGGAAGGGACAGGTGCTGTGCTGGGGCTCCAGAAACATGGGTGAGAAGGGTGGGGCTCGCCTTGTCTCCCCGGCACACCGGCTCCCACTCCTGCGTTCGCAGACCTCCACAGCGCTAACGTTGTGCCCCAGCTGCGGATGAAGAGAAGGGTGAGCCCGTTCCCTGCCCTTGAGGAGCTGACTCGGGAACAGAATTGCAGGAGGTTAAATGACATCGATGAAGTGCTGCAACACGCAGCCCAAGGGGAAGCAGACTCCATCTAGGGGGGGAAGCTCCGGCTGGGAATTCCAGTAAGGCTTTCTAGAGCGCCAAGTGAGCCGAGTCTTCAGACCAAAGAGCCAAAGAACAATCAGTGCACCAGGCGAAGACCACAGGGAGGTCTGTAGGGCATGCAGGGGAGGAGGAGGCTGCAGAGGTGGACAGGGCCAGGGAAAGTGGTTTGTGAGCTGGAAGGTGAGGTTCAGCACAGTGTCTTCCCTGCATAGAGCTTGGACTTGGCCCTGCCTCCCTGCAGCCTGCACCCCTGCCCACCCAGCATATTCCACAAGCTCCCCAGAGTGGAGCCTGAGGCCAGGATTCCTGTCCACTCCTGCAGCCCTCCTCACCTGCCCAGGAGAGCCGTCCAGTGCTAGAAGTGAGTGCATCCCCCTAACTTTTAAACAGTTGAGTAAACTGTTCTGTAAATGTCTGAACATTATTGTTCCTAACACTTAATGGGTTTACTCACCACACAACCAACTCCCTCGACATCACTATTCGGAGCCGTGGACGTGCAGGCGTGAAGCAGGAGAGTGACTGAGTTGGGTCTGTGATTCACAGCAGGATTCCAGTGGCTGTGCGGAGTGGCCCTTCTGCACTGTGTTTTATGTCCCAGGGGATGTGGCAGGAGCCAGGCGGCCTTGTTTCCATGAGTCACATCTTCCTGCCCTCTCTCCTGAGTCCAGAGGAAAACACTCCACCTAAGCCGATGCTCTCTCTGGTCCAGGAAGGGCCAAGTCCCTTACCATCCAGGTAGGCAGCCTGGGCAAGGAGAGGAGCCCAGTGACCTGCCACCTCCCTGTCCCTGTGTGCGACCCTGGCCAAGTGGTTTCCCCTCTCTGAGCCTCGGTCTGCACTTCAGTATGAGGACAAATCTCCTAGCCTGCCTAACGTCCAGGGATGGCACGAGGAGTGAAGGGGTCTAGGCGGGCACGAGCCAGGGAGCTCTGCGGTGCTGGGAGCCAGCCCTGGTTCTACTTGTAAAAGACTAGCACATTCCTGGGGACAACTGGCTTAACACCTGTGATGGTAGAACACAGCACAGCCCGCTCTCTCCCAGTCCCTCCCCACCCTCCAGTGTGGCTCCCATTCACTCTTCAGACATGGTGCCCTTTTGTGAAATGAAACCCAGAAGGAATTGCATCGGAAAGCAGAGAAAGGAGCCTGCTCTGTGGGGGCGGGGGGGGGTTAGAGAGGAGACGGCCCCCCACTTGGGCACCCCTACACTTCCTGCCCCACCCTCTCGCGAACTTCACCGCTGCCCCCGGGGATCCTTGGAGCCTGCCCAGCACAGTGTGCAGGCCCGAGCAGCGGCTGTGGGGGGCCAGATGTGCCCGGTCCGGCTCCCCTCTCCCAAGCCCGCGCCGCTCACGGGCCCTGGTCGGTGTATAATTCATGGCGGCCGCGCGGACTTTCTCGGGGCTGCGCAGTGTTTGTGTATAGAGGTAGAGCTCACAGGTGGCTGACAAGGGAGATGTATTTTTTATAACAATGAATATTTAATTTCCACATCACAGATGAAAAAGACTCTCTGAAGAGGCGTGTGAGAGAGACTCCAGAGAGCAGCCGCTAATCAGAAGAGGGCCTTCTAGCCAGAGCCCCTCCATGTGGCTCACTTTCTTCTTTAACTTTCTATTTTTATGTTTTCCTGATTATTGAAGTCGATATGCACATTGTAGAAAGTGTAGAAAACACAGAAAAATAAAAAGAGGCACAGTGGGGGTAAGTCACCCCTAAGCCCCCTAGCTTTTGTCGACGTGTATGTACATCCCTTTCCAGGCTTTTTTTTCTGCCTCTTCCCATAAGTAGGTGAGAGAGAATGTAGTATAACTACAGTTCTGCATCATGGTGTTGAGACTTTTCTCTTTCATAAACATTATAGTTAATGGGTGGCTCCTTTTCAGCCAAGTGTACTGTAATTCACCAGCCTCCTCTTGCTGGAAACGTAGGATGTGCCGTGTTTTAATATTATAAACACAGCAGCGAGGAGCATCTTTGTGCATCATTGTTTGCTACACTTAGGGTTATCTAAATGGAAGTGGAGGGTACGAGGTCGTAGGCGACTGGATCTCATGTTTAAGGCTCTCGACACCTACGGCAAACCCTCGGTTGCTTTCCTGTCTGCGACCAGCTTCCTCGCCTCGGGGCCCGTCACGCCTCCCAGGCCCTCCGGCCTCCTCCAGGGAGCCTCTACCTCAGGTTGGCAGAGGGAGGCCAGGGCCAGGCGCTGAGCCCAGAGGCCCCCCTCCCACCCCGCCACGTGGAGTTCCGAGGGTGCCTCCTAACTGCCTCTTTTCTCTTGTCTTCCTCCGCCCCAGCCTGGTAAAGCCCTTGCGACACTATGCGGTCTTCCTGTCCGAGGACTCCTCTGACGATGAATGCCAGCGGCAAGAGGGCCCCAGCTCTGGCTTCACCGAAAGCTTTTTCTTCTCCGCCCCCTTTGAATGGTCTCTCCTTCCTCCTTCCATTTCTCTGAGCTCAGCTGGGTGACTCTCCCGGGCCGCGTGGGGGAGGGGGGCCGGTGCCGCTTGCCCTTGCGTGTGGGGAGGGCTGGCTGCAGCTGCTGCCTGCCGGTGACCCCACGCCAGCTCGGGGGTGAGTGCCCCTTGTGTGCCTCTGCCCAGCCCTGCGGGCTCCGGGGCGAGGGCCGAGGGCCGAGGGGCGAGGGTACGGGATGGCAGGGCCTACAGGTGTGAGACCGGAGCCTGAGTCCCTGGCCCTTACCCTGGAGAGTGCACTTGACTGTCACCCGAAGTGGTTGTTGATGCCCGAGTCCTCCTCTTATCTCAGCACATCTCCAAAAGCTATGAAGGTGGAGGGTCAGTTTTTAAGCTTAAGACAAAAACAAAAACAAACGGATTGATAGGGAACGTGTATATTATTGCTGACAGATCCAAGGGTTTTACCGATCTGCCTGACCGTAAGATAATTTTTATTATTATTGCCTATAGTCTGAGCCTCACACTAATTAAAAAGGTTCGCCCACAATCCAGCCACCCCCCGGTGTTAAGCTTTGGCCGTTTCCCTTCCTCCACCAGTTCTTGCCCCTCTACCCACAAGTTTTTCAGGGCTGGGATTGAGCAAAGGGACAGCTTTTGTCCGTGGTCGTTAACAAAGCAGTAGTGTCCTTAATGGGAGCCTTTGAGGGAAGAGAGCTGCCCTTTGCTGAACACCCACGGGGCCCACAACCACTATCTTACAGAAGAGGGGACTCTTCCCCTCCATCCCCCTCCCAGTCCCTTCCCTTGGGCCGGGCCTCTCGGTTCCTCAGGGCACCTGATAAACTCCCCAGCTCTGCTCCTACCATTGGCCCCCAGGGGTAGGAGGGTTCTTAGCCCTTTCTGCCACCAGCTCACCTGCAAGTCAGCCCCCTCCTGATCTCCTCACTTAGAAAGTGGTGGGTGGCCTAAGTCGGTGTTGCCCGAATTCCCATGCCACCTTCTGTGTACATTGAATCTTTCTTTAAAATTTGTCTGTTAAAACTTTGTCCTAAGCAGTAATATCTCTGATATCATTGGCCTAATGCATCAATTATCATTTCTACTATTAGTTAAAATAAAGATAGAACCATTGGAATAAGAAATGTTCATGTATCAACTCAAAATCACCTTGCAGGTAAAAACGCTCTGCCTGGGTGACATCCAAGAAGGAATCCCCACCACAGGGTCCAGTGGGCCTCCTCACTCTTTTTTAATTCATTGATGCCTTAATTATTTAAATAGTAAATAGTGCTCACTCCCTTAGCCAGGACCTATGAAAAGTATAGGCTTTTGTATGTGTATGATTAAAAAGGAAGTGGCCCATATGTTAACTATACTGGTGTTAAATAAACATAAATTACACAGGAAAAGAAAAAAAAAAGGAACTGGGCCATCTTAAGTCAAAATGAAATGGTTTCTTTTTAAAGAATACATTTCCTTCCTTAAGTGTAAGGAGCACACTGACTTTTCTTTATCCCCTTCATTGTGTTCAAACTTGGTGAAAAGGTCTTTAATTCCTTGGTCAGAAGGCTTAGAGTGAGTGGGGACTTTTGAACAAGTCTCTCATACTTGGTGTCCATGGCTACCTTTTGCTGTGTGACATAGGGTGAGTGACTTAGCCTCTCTGAACTTGAGCCAGATAACTGAAGGCTGATGGGAACCCTTGCGGAGAGTCCCCTCTGCGGGGTGTGCCCTGCCCTGGTTCCTGCACGTGGGCCTTTGGGACCAGCAGGTGGCGCCCTTCCCCCACATTACCAGAGCTGTGGGCCGCTTCTGCTGGGACACACGGGGCAGAGCCAACCCCAGCCTTCACTAGTCAGGGTTGATCCAGGCAGCCTTCTCCACGTACCCAGTGGTGCCCTGGGGCTCAGGCCTCTGAGAAAGGAAAGTAAGAGGAGCCTCTTGTCCCCTGTGCCTGGGTCAAAGGTACAGAATGCTGTTAACGGCCTCTGTACGTGCCGTGCGTCAGGGAGCATGTTGGTTGGTTCACATAATCACCACCGCTGCCTGCAAAGAGAGGTGCACTCTGGAATGGGGGAGAGGCTGAGGTTCAGAGAGGTTAAGAGACTATCCCAAGGTCCCATGGCAAGAGATGGTAAGACCAGAGCTAGAACAGGTCAGCGCAGGCCGAAGCCCACACGGCTCCCCCTTGGGCTCCTGAGTCACCCTGGGAGACTTTCCCCAGCTCAGTTCCCTATGAGCCACAGGATGGTGGGAGTGCAGAGGCCGGGCTCCCGAACGAGCAGGCTGCCTCTTCCCTTTCCAGTCGTGTCCCGTTCCTCATGCCTTGTCTGGATGGCCTGCAAGCCTCCTAGCCAGTTATATGGTGGGTCCTGTGGTTTTCGGGGGAACTAAAGTGCAAATGAGTCCCATAGTGAACAGTAGAACCCAAATGCAGCCCCGGGTCTGGCAGAGTGCCATTGCCCAGACTCCAGCACTCACAGGGACCCCAGGACACTCTCCTGTCCCCAAGCCTCCTGGGTGTACTCCTCAAGGCCTGGAAGTTCCTGGGGGTGGGGGCTGCTTGCACCTCCTGTGGAGGCTCTGGGTGGGAGAATCAGTCTGCTCTGCCTCCTCCCAGGCCTCAGCCGTATCGGACGCTCAAGGAATCAGACAGCGCAGAAGGCGACGAGGCAGGGAGTCCAGAGCGACGAGCGCGGGAGCCCACGGGCCCTGCCCCGGCTCCGCCTGACCGGGCTGCCAGCATTGACCTTCTGGAAGACGTCTTCAGCAACCTGGACATGGAGGTCCCACTGCAGCCACTGGGCCAGGCCAAGAGCTTGGAGGACCTTCGGACACCCAAAGACCTGAGGGAGCAACCGGGAACCTTCGACTATCAGGTATGATGCCAGCAGGGATGGGTACCTGCCAGGGCTGGTGCTTTCCACACGTGAGGCAGGTGCCCCCATGGGACGGGGAAGGAGACCGAGGGAGAAACAGCAACCTTTCCAGGGTCCTTGGCCGAGGCTCAGTGTCGTTCTGCCTGCAAACCCTGCCAGGCAGGCCCACAGCCCGTGATCCTGTAGAAACGTTACAGCTGATGGAAATTGCCCCTCATGTCCGTGTGTGCGTCAGGCAGAATTGTGCTGCCACTCCAGTTCACCCTCCCAGGACCCCAGCCCCCACCAAGTCTGCTCGGAGAGCCTCGGGATCAAAATTCCTGGGTTCTGATTATTTGCATGGGACCACTGATCGTCCATCATGACTTGCGATCTGTCACATTCCCTCTCTGTGCCTGTTTCTCCACTTGCAAGTGGAGGCTGCTGACAGAGTGGTGGATTCACGTGCATCCTCCCTGCCCCTGACAGGGACGCCCAGGTCGCGTCACTTGTGAGTGGCAGAGCAGGACAGGAGCCCAGTCCTGTTTCCCTGCCAACCAGGGAAGACACCTTTGCCAGGCCCCGTGCCTCACTCGTCCTCGAGCTCCCAGGTGATTAAAAGTGCCCACATGCTTTGAAAAGTGAAAAAGGCCCGGCCAATAAATGGAGTCATTTTCCTAAAACTTCTTGGCAACACTGACATAAAAGGACAAGGGCTTTTTCTGGAATCCCTCTGTGCAATGAGAAAAGAGCCCGGCGTGGAGTCTGAAAAGTGAGGAAAACAGTGAGGAAAGCCTGGGCTTGGCGTCTGGACAGACCCGGGCTCTTCTGCTGGTGACCTGGGCCCAGCCCCCCAGCTGCCCTGAGTCCCAGGGGACTGATCAGCCACACGCCTGGGATCCAGCAACGGGAGGGGCCCCAGGGATGGAGACCTGCTGCCTTCCAGTCTGTCCGGGGCAGTCTCTGGTCACTGCCTCCCTCGTTCTCTCCCCCAGAGGCTGGACCTGAGCAGGAGTGACAGGAGCCGCGGAATGCCGGTGGCCTTGAAGCTTACCCACCCATACAACAAGCTCTGGAGCCTGGGCCAGGACGACATGGCCATCCCCAGCAAGCCCCCGGCCACCTCCCCCGAGAAGCCCTCAGCCCTGCTTGGGAACTCCCTGGCTGTGCCCCGCATGCTGCCGACCCAGGACAGCATCCTGAACCCCAGTGACAAGGAGGCGCCGCCCACCCCCACTCCAGGCAGCATCACCATTCCCCGGCCCCAGGGCAGGAAGACCCCAGAGCTGGGCATCGTGCCTCCGCCCCCCACCGCCCGCCCGGCCAAACTCCAGGCCGCCAGCGCCGCGCTCGGGGACTTCTCAGAGCGGCTACAGGCCCTGAGCCCGGCCCCGTTCCCCGGGCTCCTCCCCAGTGCTACCCCCCAAGGACCCACCGAACCGCT
Organism: Mirounga angustirostris; assembly: GCF_029215605.1. Classification (NCBI taxonomy): domain Eukaryota; kingdom Metazoa; phylum Chordata; class Mammalia; order Carnivora; family Phocidae; genus Mirounga; species Mirounga angustirostris. The sequence continues at coordinate 82,504,606 of NW_026991723.1, read as the reverse complement.
CCAGCCACTCAGCCTGGCCCCCGGGGCCGCAAGCTCGAGCAGTGATGCCCTGCTGGCCCTCCTGGACCCACTTAACACAGCCTGGTCAGGCAATGCTCTTCCGCCAGGCCCTTCAGCCCCAAGCGTAGCCACCTCCTTCACTCCCCAGTTCAGCTTCCCCCCAGCAGGGACCCCTACCCCCTTCCCGCAGCCATCACTCAATCCCTTCGTCTCATCTATGCCCACGGCACTGCCTGCCATGGCCCTGGTCTCCACACCGGCCGGGCCTTTCGGGGCCCCTCCTGCTTCCCTGGGGCCAGCCTTTGCCCCCGGCCTCCTGCTGTCCGGTTCCAGCCTCTGTGGCCCACATAGATCTCAGCCCAACCTGTCTGCCCTCTCCATGCCTAACCTCTTCGGCCAGATGCCCATGGGTGCCCACACCAGTCCCTTGCAGCCCCTGGGCCCCCCAGCGGTCACCCCTTCAAGGATCCGAACGTTGCCCCTGGCCCGCTCAAGCGCCAGGGCTGCCGAGGCCAAGCAGGGGCTGCCCCTGAGGCCCGGAGACCCCCCTCTCCTTCCTCCCAGACCCCCGCAGGGCCTGGAGCCAGCACTGCAGCCCTCTGCTCCTCGAGAAACCAGAGACCCCTTTGAGGATTTGTTACGGAAAACCAAGCAAGATGTGAGCCCGGCCCCGGCCCCAGGCTCAGTAGAGCAGCTCAGGAAGCGGTGGGAGACCTTCGAGTGAGCCAGGCGCCAAGCGAGGGCGAGCCGGGCCCAGCCATGCGCCGCCAGCCACTGCGCCCCAGGCCAGCAGGCCCTGCTTCCCCTGCTCCGTTTCTGCCCAGGTTCTGCTGGTGTGAAGGGATGGGACCCCCGTCTGCCGCCCCTCCTCCCCGACACACCACCCATCTCTGAGGTCTGGCTGCTAGAGAATGGTGCCAGTTCTGGCCTGGGAATGGTCCCAGCCCCTGGGCACCCACCCCACCCTGCCACCACCCCTTCCCTGCACCCTGAGTAGGTTTTGCACTAAAGAGGTCAGCTGGGCGAATGACTGCCCCAGACCCAGCCCCACCCGCCTTCCCCCGGAAGCCTCCCACCAGGAGCCCCAAGGCTCCACAAGGCCTCTCCTCCCCAGCCCTGTTCTCTCGGCCCAACTGCAGCGTGGCCCTGCGCACCCCACTGGGACCAGCACAGACGGCCTTGGTAGCCTCGGCATGAGGGTGTCTGCACCAGACCCATCCGGTTTGGAGTTCGGAGTAAGGAGAATCTACCTACCTGGCGGGGCATTTCCAAACCCTCTCTAGCAATACACACACTCGTTCTTTGTCAGTCTTCACCCCAACCCTCAACATTCAGTTGTTTCTGGCTTGGTAGGGATTTGGGGCCGAGGGATTCTTGGGAACCCTCTGATAGCCAAACACAGCCCCAGCCGGCCCTGCATGGCTGGGAGCACCAGCAACTCTGATTTGTAAGAGAAAACATAGCAGCAGGTAAATCGAGTGCATTAGGAGGAGTCAGGCCGCCGTCCTGTGTTCTCCCTCTGGTTGCTGGGTTTCTCCAGGTCTCCAGTGTTACTCAGATGGGGCTCAGCCTCTTGTCGCCTGGGACTGCAGAGCTGAGAAGCAGGCACCCAGATTCCAACTGGGAAGACCAGCTTCATGCCACAGGCTGATGCAGGAGGCCCAGCTGCCCAGGCTCCCTGGGTCAGGAGTGGGCAGGGGCACTGAGCCCTTCTCTCTAGGCCCTGGCGGAGTGGACAAACTTGGCTTCTCGCAGCTTGGAGGCAGAAGGGCCAGGAGCCACCCCCTCCCCCGCCCACGTAGCATAGAAATTCCTGAGGCCAACGTCACCAAAGCTCAATTGAAATGTTTTGTTATTGTTTCTTTTATCTATCTTTTCCTTTTTACTTTATTGATTTGATGAATCTTAAAATTGACTAGTTTCAATAAACCGAGTTAAAATATGGCCCAACCATTTAAGAAAACAACCATCTGAGACATGCAGGAAATTGTGAGCGTTTTGACCTGATTTCTCATTTCCTATTTGTGAGTGGTCAGACACACAGCCTCAGAGGTGTCTGACTGGGCAAGGGGGCTCCAGAGGCCCCTCTAGCCCCAGGGAGCTTTGTCCCCGTCTGAGGGACCCTGTGTGGGTCGGTGAGGCCTGGAGGGCGGGCCCTGAGGTTCTCAGACGTGAGATGTGACAAGCTGCTGGCCCAGCACAGTGCCCCTTCCCAAGTCGGTCACGGCCCCCTGGGCAAGTGGCTCTCAATCTCGGAGTGCTGTCTGGCTGCTGAGGTGGAGGGGGGGCCATGGGATATCTGGGCACGTGGGCACCCCCAGGCCTTTCGGGTGTTTCCACACAGGTTCCAGATCCACCACCCATCCTGGGCAGACCCCTGAGCCCTGTCCGCAAAGGGAAGCCTCCCCTCCCCTCCCCACCCCACCCCTGTAGGCAGGGTATAAGAGGTACGGTGGGGCCCCAGGGAAGCAGAGGCCACCCCGTGGTCTGTCTCCCCGGCTGTGCTGGGGGCTGGTGGTGAGCCTTCCACGTTCCCAGGAGCATTGTTGTCTCTTCACTTGCTGGACTGAATTTGCACCCAAGGATGAATGTTGTGTGTGCGTTCAATAAAATCTTCTTGGGGAGAAGGTTGGTATCCCTGTGTCCTGAGGAAGCCCTGGGGGAAGGGGAGGGCTCAGAGCAGTAAGGGAAGGATTTGACCCCTAACCCACACCCCACCTTCTTCCATTTGAGCCTCTGAGCCCAGGCCCTTCCCTGTCCCAAGTCGGGGGCGGGGGGCGGTGGAGCTGGTCACAAGCATGCATAGATAGGCTTGGCCAGTCCATGGAGTGAGGCTGCCGGTCACAGATGGTGTTGAGAGTGCCCAAACTCCAGGGAACAGTTCAAGAGAACAGCAGAAAATTCAGCCCCATAGATCTCTCATTAGCAAGGGCAGAGCCTTAGAACCAGCAGCTCTGTTGGGTGTTTGTGTTAGGAGATCTGGACCAAGCACCCAGAGGTGGTGTTAAACACACCCAGTCCCCCATCATCTGGTCATGCCCCCCTCCCCTGGCTGCCCTTGAAAAGGACAGGGGCCAGAGCCCTTAGAAGCGAGAGAGGACAACACAGGGCTCCCCAATAAAGTGGCACTGCTTTTATTTATTGGGGTTTCATGTGTCTTAGAGGAGTCTGCAAGAACACAGGTTCGCCAAATCCCTGATTTAATAAAATCACCAAGGCACCAGCTGTGGCTAAGTTGCTGGTACCAGATGTTTCCTCCCCCACTTTCCCAGGAGTCACGATGGAGAAAGTTGGGGGAAAGGTACCACCTTCTACAGGATAAGGACGAAGCAAGCCCCTTACCCTAGTGTTCAGGGCACTTCCTGTCCCAGCCTCAGCTGAACGCCTCAGTCTCGGCCACCCACATGCTCCCTTACCCCCCCCCCCCATCACCACATGGTTCTACTTCAGATTTTGAGGCCTCTGCCTCTGGAAGCTGGTGAGACCCTGAGGGGATCTGGGTCAGGTCAACTAAAAGTGGAAAGGGGTCTCCTGGCCTTGGCACGGGAGGCACTGGCCTGAGAAACAGGAAGGACGGAAGGGCATGTCTTGAGATCAGGCAGGAAGGGATTTCATGAGACTAGGAGGAGGCCAGGCACTGGGGCGGGGGGCGGGGATGCCCCTCTGGGATCAGTGTGATGGCATTGCCAGGGAAGGGACTGGAGGCAAAGCACATTCCTCCTCTGCATCCATGTCTGTCTGCAGGACCAGCCCCGACAAAGAGTGCCAACATTTGCTGAGTTCAGCAAACAACTCTGAGGGCTTCCTGCGAGTCCTGAATCCCACCCCCCACCCCCACCCCGACACATACACAGCCGTTTAGAGAGGTGACGGGCGCTGGAGAATGAGGTGGTCAGCACAGGGCTGGGGGGGGGGCAGGTGGTTTGCTCCTTCATCCTCTGGCCTTCTTGCCCCTCCCCAGGAAAGCCCCTTCCCCCACTTTCTCTCAGCTCCAGGCTGACAACCCTTCCTGAAACCTAAAAGGGTGACCCAGAGAGCCCAGCGGCACTGAGGCCCAGAGCTCTTTCCCCATTGCCGTCGCTGATCCTCACAGCTGCCCCGTGAGGTAGGCAGAGGCTGCCACCCCCCCCCACCCCCGGCAAGGGGCGACAGCTCCGGGCAGCCAGTCCTCCGCTCCTGCAGATCTGCCCTGGACGCGCTCTGTGTTCCCGCGCGTCCCGTCTCTGGGGCCGCAGGCTCGTGACCCCCCCTCCATTTCCCAGCTGCCTCCAGCATGGGGGCAGCCTCCAGAGCTGCAGAAGATGCCGGAGCTGGGGGGCTGGGAAGGGGATCCCCCCAGCCCAGCCGCCCCTCCGTGGGATCGCGTGCACCCACGGCAGAGACACGGACATGCCCACGAGCCCCGTCCCCCAGGGACACCGTGTGTGCCCGCGGGTGCTTCTCCCCTGCACGGCGGTGTGCTTGCCGAGACAAGAGCCGGCAGGGCCAGGGGTGCAGGGCACGGCCTCACCAGCCCCCCGCCCCGGCTTCCCTGAGTGCTCCCCTCTCCTGTCCACGATGGGACAGGCGGGGGCCGCCAGCTAAGGCGACGCTTCACCGGCAGACATCCTGGGCCCCGCGGCTGCGGGAGGCCAGCCACGGGGCACGGCCTCCTGGGGTCCTCGGGTAGAAATCATCTGGGACCTCATGGGTGCTGGAGCCGGCAGGCGGGCAGGCCTAGATGAGTCTCTCCTCCGGTGGCACCTTGAGGACACTGTCCATCTCCAGCCGGGCTCCGGCCACCTCCTGCTGGCTGGGGCTGTAGGTGCCCTCGGACTGGCGGCGCTTCCTGGCTGCCAGGACCCCTGACAGGAGGCCCAGGAGGAGGAGGAGGAGACAGGCGCAGGCCGCGGGCACGGCCACCTCCAGCAGCGGGAAGGGCAGGGACAGCGGCAGGCCCTTCTGCGAGAGATGCGGTAATGAGGGCTGGGGCTGCGGGGTCCGTGCCTGGGTGGGCGGGCGGGGGAGGGGGGGTGGTACCTAAACTTCACAATGGTCTAATGAACGGGGGTGGGGGTCCTCCCTCGCTCCCGGGAGGGAGGACAGGAATCTTTGCTTTATTCTGTTTACCAGTAAATTCCAAGTGCCCAGAGCAGGACCTGCCTGGTAGCACTCGGTAAGGAGTAAAGGAGAAAACAGATGCTTTGCCCAGATTCCCCAGACACGTGACCAGCAAGCCAGGACTGGCAGTCTCCTCCGTCTGCCCCCAGGGCCCATGCCATGCCCACGCCACCATCCTTCAGCCTTAAATTCTAGCCGCAGGCCCTTCCTTCCCTGGCCAAATTGGGCCCTGCCACCCAGCCTCCCTGCAGTAAACTCATCCAGCCTGAGGCGGTGGGGACTTGATCTCTCCCCATCCCAAAGGGTGGTCTGGTTTCTTAGTGGCTGTGGAGACCACGCTTAACCCCAGTGGGAGGCCTCTCAGGCAGCAGTAGGTAGGAGAGGCTCCCCAGGCAGGTGGCCTGTACAGGGCAGGAGCGGAGGCGGGGTCGCGTAGCTAAGGGTGAGCTCAGAATCCACCAGGGTCTGCCCGGCGAGGGAGACTGAGACCAGGCTTTGGGGAGCCCAGGAAACCTCTCCATCTCCAGTCACAGAACTAGGATGCCCCCATCAAAGGCCTGGCACTTCGAAGCCCCCAAATCACAGAATTCCTAGCTTCCAGAGCCCGAGGGTCTCAGACTCACCGGCCCTCCCTCTGCCTGTGAAGCCTCTCGGCCCACTGGGACCTGGGTCCCAAGTCCCAGTACCCAGCCCTGAAGGAGGAAAGGTATCCAGGGCTGGAGAGAAAAGTTCATACCAGCTCGGAATGGGCCATCCCCAGCCTCCACCCCTGGATACTTCTGGGAGAGCTGTAAAGCCATTTCCTCCCTTGGCCCTGTGAGGAGGGCTGGGGCGCGGGGCGGGGGGCCAGAGGCTGTAAAGTTCAACTTGAAAGGAAACATTCCCCAGAAGCAGAAGGGATTTGCGGGTTTATGACCGGGGCTGCCAGAAGCCTGTGGAGATCAAGGCTCCTCCCCAGGCTTCCCACCAGCACCCAGGTGGGCTCACTGCCCACTGGGCCTGTGGTGCCGGTTCCGCCCCTTGGTGGGAAGGGGGGTCAGGGGGAGGTTCAAGCTCAAGCTACCTGCTGGCCCCCATCAATTGGGCCCCTGCTCAGCTGAGCCTCCCTGGCTGCTCTGGCTCAGAATCGCGGCCTCTCCAAATCTTCCTACTCTAGAATCCTGGCCCACAAACCACTGGAGATTACAGGCTCTTGTATCCACCAGCCGAAATCCCAGAATTCCAGGATCCTCTGGGTCCTGAGTCCTGGTCCCAGAGAGGACTTGGCAGAGCCCAACTGTTTCACTGAGAGATGGTGGGGCCTCCCGGGCTCGCCCTGAGTCTCCTTCCCTACTACTCCCCACCCCACGACAGGGCTGGTCCAGGAAAACAGCACCACAAGGGCTTTAGGGGCCCCCCAGCCCCAAAATCATCTCACGAAAGTCCAAAACAGGGCACTCGCCAAGCCCCCCTGGCATCACTCACCACCACTTCACAGAACTGGCCTGAGAACCTGGCACTGCAGATACATTCATAGAGCCCACCAGCAGCCCGGCAGGTGCCGCCGTTCAAGCAGGGGTTGGCCTCACAGGGGACCGGACACCTGGGAAGCACAGAAGGCGAGGCTCGGAAAGCTGCTCCCTCCTGTGCGGCCTCTTGTTCCCCCATCTGCTTCAGCTTCTCAACCCCCCCCCCCCCCAAACACACAGGTGTCCTTCCACGGTCACCATGCATGGTCCCCGCCCGGCAGGGCTCTGCTGGCTGACTGAGGCCGACTGTGACCTCCACCACCACCCGCCCCTTGCCCCAGCATTCATGACAGACAATGGCCCGCCCAGTCAGAAGTGCCGGGGAGGCTGTGTGAGGGCAGCTGCCTGGGGATGGGGACGCCCTCTCTCCGCAGTGGGCCCAGAACCTGCCCGTTTACAGGCTCCCTGGGCAGTCCCGATGCAGGTGGGCTGAGGATGAGGCTCTCAGAACCACCACCAGGCAGCCACCTCCCCCCCGGGGACGGCGTAACAGAGGATGGCCTTGGGAACCCCGGGAGGAAAGAACTTAAGCGACAGAGGTGGGCTGTCTGGCACTGTGGGCATGGTGAGGGCTGAGAAGGTGAGCAAGGATCCACACCCCACCCTGCCTGTCCTAACTGGAGGGGACCCAGGACGCCCCCGGCTGGGTCCCAGGCCCACCTCTGGCCAGCAAAGCCCCCCCGGCAGCTGCAGTTGGCCCCCTGGGGCCCACCCTCACAGGGGCCACCGTTGAGGCAGGTGAAGTTCAGGCTGCATTCCTCCGGCAGGACAGGCAACCTGGGGAGAAAGCACAAAGGTTGCACCATGGACAGCAGGCTGGGGACCTGGCCTGGCCCCCCGCTCCTGGGGCTACCACTGGCCACCTGAGCTGTGGGATTCAGGGCCCACCTGCCATGGACCCTGATAGCGTTCATGGAAGTGGCATCTGAGGTGGAAGGGAGGGGGCTCCAGCCCCACCCCCAACAAGGTGTACAACCTCCAGAGCCTGGATGGGACCGGCTCCCCAGGCTCAGAGGCCTTTGAGAAGCTGATGAATGTCAGGACTCTCCTTGGAACACAAGCATGTTCCTAAACATAAAACTTGGGCCTGACATTCCTCCTGGGGGTGGCGGAGTCACGCCTCTGCCAGACAACCCTCCAAAAGCTTGGCTCCAAAGGGAGCGGGGAGTCAAAACCAGACTGAAAAGGGGGAGCATCAAAGCCTCCACCCGGCTCACTCTGGCCCCGCCATCTTCACGGGACTAATGGGGATGAGCATGGGTGGCGGGCGGCCAGGCAGGGAAGCCTCCAGGTTTGCTTCCAAATCTAGCTCTGGGATCCCCCATCCCCTACCCCCCACTCCCAGACAAGAGCGTCATTGATCTCAAATTCAAACTTATCTGGGTTTTATCTGGCAACGCTAGGGGACTGTCGTTCCCGTTTCACAGACGAGGGCACGGAGGCTCAGAGAAGGGAAGTGGCTGGTCCACAGAACCAGAGCTGCGGCTGTGGAGCCCGTGGACTTGGGTGCCCCCCCCAGCCCCCCGCCCCTGCCCCGGGAACCCACCGGGCCCCTGGGGCCCCGGCCGCCCCGGCCGTCCGCACCTGCAGCGCGGGCCCGCGAAGCCAGGCGGGCAGCGACACTCGAAGCGGCCGTCGGGGCGTGAGTGGCAGCGGCCGCGAGCACAGGGGGCCGAGCGACACGGGTCGGCGCGGGCCTCGCAGCGCGGGCCCTCCCAGCCCGGGCCGCAGGCGCAGGCGAAGGCGTCGAAGAGGTCGCGGCAGGCGCCGCCGTGCAGGCAGGGCGACGGGACACACACGCGCGCGCCGCGGCAGCCGAGGCGTGGGGCGGGCGCCCCGGGCCAGGCCGAGAAGTGCTCTCGGGAGCCGGGGGCCGCGCCGGGTCGCGGGCGCGCCAGGGGCAGTGGGAGGCCGCCGACGGCCACGCGACCCAGGCAGCCGGTGAAGTTCTCGGCCAGCAGCACGCGCGCGGCGCCGGGGCCGCGCAGGAAGCCCAGGTCGCCGGCCAGGCCGCGCAGCGCCACGGGCGCCGACGCCCCGTCCAGCCAGAGCAGCCAGCGCGACGCGGCGGCCACCGGGCGCTCCATGGCCAGGCGCACGCGGTGCCAGGCGCCGTCGGCCACGCGCGGCCCCCACGCCGGCAGCACCGCCCCGGGCAGGCCAGGGCCGCTGCGCACGCCGGCCGCCAGCGAGCCGTTGCGCACCGCCAGCCAGACGGCCGCGTGGGCGCCCGCGGTGGCGCGCAGCAGCCCGGCCTCGGAGTCGCGCGTGCGGAAGGCCAGCGACAGGCCGCTGAGCGACAGCCCCGACGACGCGTTGTGCCCCCTGAAGGCGGCCGCCGGGCCCTCGCGGAACGTGGCTTCGGCCACACCTGCGGGGAGAGGGAAAGTCGGGGAAGGGCCCACGGGCGCCCACCCCCGGGCCGAGCCCGCGGGTGACACACCTGCCACCCGCACGGCCCCCGCCCATCTCGAGGGGGGCACGCCCACCCACCCATCATTCCATGCCGGGAACCATCGCCCCACCGCCGTGGCTTCCACCGCTCCCAATTCCCTACCTCCGAGAACCAGCTTCGGCGGCGCTGGGGAGACCCACCCTACCCTCCAGGTCACAGACCAGGCAATAATAAGGCCTCTGCCCCCTTCCCTCCTCAGTGGAGTTGCTCAGTCTCATCACTGAGGCTCATTATTCACTGCAGTCATCTTTCTTAAATGCAGATTTTTAAAATGCTGATCGTGCATTTTAATAAAATGCAGTCACCTTTCTAAAATGCTGATCATGTCCCTCTCCTGCCTAAAACCATCCCACGGCTCCCCACTGCCCTTGGGAAAAAGTTCTGGGCTGCCTGGCCTACCTCTCAAGGCCCCTCCTGGCAACATCTCGACTCCAACACCCGTAACTGTGTTTCAGTTGTCCTTATAAACCCCAGGATCTTTGCATATGCTGTTGCCCCTCCTTAAAATGTCCTCCCCTACGCCCAGTCAGTCTTACTTGTCCTTGGAAACCTGGTGAATGCTGTCTTCCTCCAGAAAACCTGTCCCTCTGGATGCAGTGGCCTACCCACACTGGGGGCTGTTGGCATGCTGGTCCACTGCCTAGGAGCCCTCAGGGCTTAATCCAGCCTGGGTGTCCAGAACCCAGCACGTGGGCTACCGGGAGCACACACTCACAGACAAAGCCACCAGGGACCTCCTCACAGGCGGCAGGCGGGAGGCAGGGCTGGCCAGGACACCACAGCGGCTGAGCACACGTTGGCCCCGTGAAGTTGACAGGGCAGGTGCAGTGGAAGTCATTCCAGGTGACAAGACAAATTCCACCATTGAGACAGGGGTCAGGCTGCAGAAAAATCAGGGCAGGGATTGGCTCAGGCCTGGGGCTAGCATCATCCCACCATAACCATCACTGCAGTGGCTCTTCACTGAGCACCTACTACAGACACATTAACTCCTCCCAAACACACAGAGAGAAAGTCACTATTGTCCCCATTTTACAGATAAAGAAACTGAGGCTCAGAGAGGAGAAGCCACTTGCCTGGCTCATCCAGGCAGGAAATAGAGGAGCCAGAGTTCACACTCAGGCCATTCCAATGCCAAGGCTGGTGCTTTGTCCATGGACCCAAGGACGTCCCTGTCCCCCAAGCAGCTCCTACAGAAAGGCTCAGGCAGTCCTCTGCCTGGGCCTGGGTGTCTGTCTCACACCAAGACTGGGGAGGGAGGGAAGGGGCCCACAGAGGGCAAGAGCAGCTGGGCCAGAGAGATTAATCCTGCTCTGCCACTCTCTACAGTGGGAACTTGGGCAGAGTGCTTCCCCTCCTGCCATTTTCCTCACCAGAAGGCCATGCTAACCCCCAGAGATGCAGGGTAGACCCTGAGAAAGGGAGCCACCCCTTTTCCTGGGGAACTCACACTGCACGTGTCCTCGGAGACACAGCCCATGGTGAGGTTCCAGGACTGCCTGCTGCCCAGCTCGCTGGGCTGGCTTGAGTTCCCCAGCAGTCGCGGAAAGAACGGGAGGTGGAGGTCATTGAGTCTCAGGTCCTGGAGGCAGCCTCGGAAGGGCCCACCCCAGGGCTCGGCATCAGCAGGGAGGAGCCTCCCACCCACGTGCACCTGCTGCCCCAAGCCCTGCAGCTGGTCAGGCCCGAAGCTGAGCGTCACCAGGTGGCGGAGCCCATCATCCCAGCGCCCAGGAAGCACCAGAGTAGGACTGCCCAGCACCTCAGCCTGGATCTGGCCCTCGCTCAGGAATACTGTTAGGCCAGCTACCGAGTCGTTGGCAAGTTGGAACAGCAGGCCAGCGGGTTCCCGAGTACGGAGGAGAAAGGACACGGTGAGGTTGGGGCCTGGCAGCTGGTGCAGCAAGAAGGAGGCAGAGCTCAGGGTGCCCCCCAAGCCAAAGGTGGCAGCAGGAACCTCTGCAGGGAGAGAGAGGGTGTCGGGGTGAGGCCTGTGGGCTAGGGGAAGGCACACTCCCCGCCCCGGGGAGGGGGGCCCACCTGCCTTGCTCCTCACCATCAGCGCAGGTAGGACCACTGTAGGGCCGGGGGCATTTGCAGTGGAAGTGAGCCCACATGTCCACGCAGGCCCCTCCGTGGGCACAGGGTGGAGGCTGACACTGCTCACGGCGCTCGCAGCCCAGGAGGACAGTCTCGCCCAGGTCCTCGGGCAGCAGGAAGTGCCCGTCCACTTGCACGTCCTCGAGGCAGCCTTCAAAGGCTGTGCCACCCAGCTGCGTGGAGCAGAACCTGGCAGGCGTCGGCGCTTCGGAAGCCACGGGAGCTGGGGCCACAGGACCGGAGGCCACACACAGCCGGGCAGGGCAGTCCTCATGCCAGAGCCGCAGCTCCAGGACGGCCGGGCGCAGCGAAACCTCCACTCCGTGCCAGTGGCCATCATTTAAAGCCAGGTCAGGCAGCTTCAGGGTAAGCCCGGTGGTGTTGCCGTGGCTCCAGAGGGTGGCCTGAAGTGTGCCCCCCACCAGTGCCAGCTCCAAGCTGTCCTGGGCGTCAGCGCGAGTGGCCAAGGCACCAGCAGGTAGTGTGGTGCGAAACCTCAGTGCCAGACCCCGGGGGCTGCCAGCTGGCACGGTTGTCTGCACGGGGCTCCCGGCCACCACAGAGAAGGTGGTATTCTGGCCACAGAAATGTCCGTGGGTACCGGGTGGGCAGCGGCAGGCGTAACTGTGCACGGCGGCCTTGAAGATGGGGATGCAGGTGGCAGCCGGTGGGCAAGTGTGGCCCTGGCAGCCGGTGAGCCGCACGGAACAGTCATGCCCACCCCAGGCCTCCGGGCACCTGCAGACGTAGCCTGCCACGGTGTCATCACACGTCCCACCATGGAGGCAGGGCTCCGACAGGCATTCATCCACATCTTCCTGACATGCCAGGCCTTCGGGAGAGACCATGCCAAAGCTCAGCACTCAAGGCAAGAACGAAGCACTCAAGGCAGAGCTTACATGCCTTTTGGGGTGGGGATCTCAGCACCTAGCAACTGAACCAATTCCCAATCCCCAAAGGATTTCTCATGGTCCCCTAAAGTCCCTGGAGGCTGGAATCCAAGATACCCCTTCCTTTCCCATGTTTGGTGGGTCTCTGTCCCCCATGGATTCAATCCCCTAAACACTCGTTGGTCTCCCCTTTTCTCCCACCCCACCTCTGTCTCACCAGCTCACAGGTCCACGGTCTGGCGTCCTCTACTTTGCCTGCCTTCAACCTCTCTACCATCCATCTCCTCAAGTAGCCAGAGGCTTATTTCTAAAGCATCGCCTGGCCAGATTCCCCTGCTGCTTAAGGTCCAATCACTCACTCTGGCACTCAACATCCCTCAGGGGCTGGGCCCTACCAGGCCCTCAAGTCTCAACCCCGCTCCCTCCAGACCTTGAATTGCCTGTTCCCCCAAGCATTTCCTGGAAAACTTTTCCCTGGGGCTTTGCTCATACTGTTTCCTCTGCTTGGAATGCCTTCTCCTCACTTACCCTGCTGGTCAAGCTCCTAGTCATCCTGCAAAGCCCAAATTCAAAGGGCCAGGCCCCTAGGAGGCTTTTTCTCTGATTTCCAACCCCAAGCTCTGTGTCACTCCCAACTGCTTGCCCACTCCCAGACACAGCTCCCCAGAACCCTGTACTGAAATTATCTGTTTACTCAGCTGAGATCTCCTCTGGAGGCCTGAATATGTTCTTGGTGCCCAGCAAAGGATCTGGCATGGCTTTTGTGGACAGAGTGCCAAAATGGAGGAGGGAGTGGGGTATGCATCTAGGCTCCATCCCCCAGTCCCTCTGCCCTAGCACCCCATGCTGACTATGGAGGGGCCACCTCACCCTCCCCTCCAGAAGCTCCCACACCAGGTGCTCTGGCCCCAGCTTGGGTCAAGAGGCCACAGCCCAACCCCAGCTCAGCCAAAGCGTCCACCAAACAACCAAGGCCAGCCCTTCCCACCATACCCCAGCTGGAGGAGCCCAGGCCCAGAGAAGCCACCAGGATTTGGATCCTGACCCCAGTCAGCCCCCAAACCCCACAGCCTCCTTTTGAGGACAGCCGGCCACACCTCATCCTGCCCAAGGCCCCAGCCCTGCATACCTGCCAGGAGCCACAGGCCCCCCAGGAAAGTCCACAGAGCCCACGGCCCCATCGCATTCTCCCACAGATGGCCAAGAGTGGCGGGCGGGTCGTGGGCCGGGGGAGCAGAGCTCCCCGCCTGACCAGCCGCCTCCTTCGGAACCGGCTCAGGAATGCCAGGCACTGGCCTCCCCCAGGCCGGCACGACCCAAAGGGAGGATGGGGGTGGACGGCGGCAAGGAGCCCAGCCCTACGGTCGGGGTTCCCCTCCCGGGCCCTGACCTCAGATCTGACCTCCCTGTCACCCATCAGCTGAGCTCAGCTGGGGGAGGAGCTGGGCTCTGGCTGACACTGGTGAACCGCAGGGAGTGACACCCCCTCTCTCAAGCCTCCGTTACTTCATCTGTAAGAACCCTACCTCGTAGGGGTGCAGTGAGGAGGGAACGAAATGCACAGAAAGGCTCTTCAGGGGCAGCGCACGCCGTGCTGGGCCCGCCGTGGTGCCTGCAAGACCACGCTCCCAGGCAGGACTCAGGGGGTCTCAGCCCACGGGGGCAGACGATGGGCTTTCCGGGCGGCCACCCCAGGGCGGGGGCCGCTGAGCCCAGCATGTCTGGGCCGCTGAGGTGGGAGGGAGGGTGGTGATCGCCACCTCCTTGCTCTGGGGGGCGGGGGGGGAGCCAGTGCCCAGGAAGCCTGCCAGGGAGAGGAGCCTGTGTGCCCAAGCAGGAATGCGGGCGGGCACGGGGGAAGTGTCACACGCATTCCAGAGGGGGCAGGGACACTCGAGGAGGATGTGACGAGTTCTTTGGGCTCACCAGCGTCCGTGGAAGGGTGTCTGCGTGTCTACGCATCTGCTGTGCCCAAGGCAGGGAGAGGCTTTCTGCAACCCAACTCCTGTCCCATAAGCCCCAGCTCCTAGAGGTCAAGCTCACCCTTCTGTGATGCCCCCATTTACCTCTTCTGTCCTCTCCCCGCAGGCCCCTCAGCCTCTGCCGGGCCCTTGGATGTCAGGTGCTTAGGGTTCTCTTTGCCCATCACTCCACACATTCTCCTGGACAGTCTTGGCCACCCGTGGCCCCAGCTGCCAGGACTGCACTCCTGAACCCCGGTCTCTGGCTTTTCCTGGGCGCCAGACCCTGGACCACCAGCCCCCACCCTGGCTCCTCCCTGTGGGTGCTCCGCAGACACTTGGACTCAGTATGAGCAAGTACGGACACCCAGCATCACCCAGGGCAGAAGCATCACTGACACCTCCCGCTCGTACCTGGACTAACCCACAGGGCCTCCAGAGTTTCCCCCCTAAATAGTGCTCAACTCACTTAGTTCCCTCCACTTTCATCTCCAAAGCCCGGGTCCCTGCTCAGCCCCTCTTAGCTGTCACCCGAACGAGCACACCCACCTCCTTCCTGCTCTCCTCATCCCCATCAATCCAGCCTCCACGCATCAGCCGGAGGAAGCTTCTCACCCCAGGCCCACTGACTCTGCCCTTGCCCTGCCCCAGTGCCCATCCCGCCCCACCCCCCCGCACCTGTGTAGCCATCTGGACAGTGGCACCGGAAGCTGTTGGGCAGGTCCTGGCAGCGGCCTTCGTTGAGGCATGGCTGTGAGGCACACTCGTCCACATCCACGCCACATTCGTCCCCTGCAAGAGGGCCAGCCGGGGTTCCCACCTGGGCCCTCAGAACCAGACTGGAGCTGGAAGGGCCCGTTTTAGAGCTATGGAGACTGAGGCCCAGCGAGACGTGCTGACTCAGGCGGGTGGCACAAATGTGGCAGGGCCAGGCCTCAAGCAGAGCCCTGGCATCCCTCCCCCCACATCCACACCCTGGTGGACCTGCTTCCCTGGAAGGGTGGAAGGAGACTCACCCTCAAAGCCCGGGGGACAACGGCACAGGAAGCCGGCAGCGTGGCGGAAGCTGAAGGTGCCGGGGAAGGTGGCCCGGTCGCCTCCGTAGAGCGCTGGGTCCGAGCGCTGCAGGCACTGCCCCCCATGCTGGCAGGGGCCCGACTCGCACTCATCCTCATCCACCTCGCACTGCTGGCCGCTGTAGCCTGGGGGCACGCGCACGTGGGTAGCAGGTCACACGGGGTCCCCGGGCAGCCCCCCTCCACTGCGGCCAGGCTGGAACGACAGCTCAGAATATGCTCACCGATATGGTGAGGGACGGATGCACCGAGGACGGTAGGAATGACCATGGCACCTTCATCAGTGTGCTATTACTATTATTGCTAGTACTACTGAGCACTTTGCATGTGTCAAGGTTTCACGGGCTTTACACCTTTACCCTCCTCGCAACAACGCCAGGAGCAGGGGCTACGATCAGCCCTATTTTGCAGATCCCCGCAAAAGTGAAGTTCAGAGAAGTTGCAGCTACACGCACATGCTCTGAGGGCAGGTGAGCCCCGCGCACATCTCCCCGCCGCCCCAGACTGCGCCCATAAGGAGCAGACACACACACACATGCGCGCGCGCACACACCTGGCCAAAAGAGGGAGAGGAAACACGCACGTGCACGCGCACACGCACACACCTGGCCAGCAGAGGCAGCGGAACACGCACGCGCATGCGCACACGCACACACCAGGCCGGCAGAGGGAGCAGAAACACGCACGCGCACACGCACACGCACACACCTGGCCGGCAGAGGCAGCAGAACACGCACGCGCATGCGCACACGCACACACCAGGCCAACAGAGGCAGCGGAACACGCACGCGCACGCGCACACGCACACACCAGGCCAGCAGAGGGAGCGGAAACACGCACGCGCACACGCACACGCACACACCTGGCCGGCAGAGGGAGCGGAAACACGCACGCGCACACGCACACACCTGGCCGGCAGAGGCAGCGGAACACGCACGCGCATGCGCACACGCACACACCAGGCCAACAGAGGCAGCGGAACACGCACGCGCACGCGCACACGCACACACCTGGCCGGCAGAGGGAGCGGAAACACGCACGCGCACGCGCACACGCACACACCAGGCCAGCAGAGGCAGCGGAACACGCACGCGCACGCGCACACGCACACACCTGGCCGGCAGAGGCAGCGGAACACGCACGCGCATGCGCACACACACACACCAGGCCAGCAGAGGGAGCGGAAACACGCACGCACACACGCACACGCACACACCTGGCCAGCAGAGGCAGCGGAGCACGCACGCGCATGCGCGCACACACACACACCAGGCCAGCAGAGGGAGCGGAAACACGCACGCGCACACGCACACGCACACACCTGGCCAGCAGAGGCAGCGGAAGCTCCCGAGGCCCTCGAGGCAGGACGCGTTGTTCGCGCAGGGCGCCGACGCGCACTCTAGCACCTCCTGCTCGCAGCGCGCGCCCTCGTAGCCCGTGTCCGCGCAGTCGCACCGGAACCTGGAGCGGGGCGCGGGGCGCCGGCTGAGCACGCCCGAGTCTCCACCTGCCCCCCCGCCCCGGGCTGCCGCCCGCTCACCCAGCTCACCCGTTGACCAGGTCGTGGCACTGGCCCCCGTGCGCGCACGGCTGGCTCTGGCACTCGTCCAGGTCCAGCTGGCACCTGGTGCCCCCGTAGCCCGGCGCGCACACGCAGCGGTAGGAGCCCACGCCGTCCAGGCACGAGCCCCCGTGCAGACAGGGCGCCGAGGCACACTCGTCCACCTCCGCCTCGCACGTCACCCCTGGACAGGGCCGGAGACACAGACAGACAGATGGACACCCAGAGGGAGGACGAAAGAGGCTCAGGCAGGCCGACCCGAAACCAGCTTCAGACGGCTACAAGGAGCGGAAACCCGAAGATGCCGAGAGAATCCGTCGGTCCATTCGTCCAGAGCAGGTATTTCTTGAGCCGGCAACGGCAATGGGGTAGAGACCAGACAGCCGTCCCTCCCTCCCTGAGCTCTCAGCAGTGTAGCTGGGGAGACCGGGATTAGGTCAGTATCACATAGATGCGGACTGATTTTTAATTGTGATAAGCTCAACAATGGGAGCGAAGTGGATCCCCTAAAAGCCAGACCCAAGGTTCTGGCCTGGGGAACTGGAGTCAGGGAAGACTTCTTGGAAGAAGAGCCTTTTGAAAGATGAGTAAGCATTCAGTAGATTGGGATGGGGCTGTGCCAGCATTTGGCTTCCAGGCTGGGGAACTGGTCCAGAGCAGCTTGGGGCAGGGACATGGTGCCCTCAGAAAGGGGAGCGTGGAGGGTCAAGAGCAAAGGAGAGAGCAGAGGAGGTGAGGCAGGGCTGGGGGCTGTGGTGGCCTCAGGGGCCCCAATCTGGGCTTATCCTAAGAGTTGGAAGCAGCTGAGTTACACGATTCTGTCTACACTGTGGAAGACTCACTCTGCCAGCTTTGAAGAGAGTGTAGAGAGGGATTCCGTTGGGGAGGGACAGGCCCCAGCGAGAAACCAGCTCCTCCTGGTTTCCCCTGCACCTTCTTGCTTCTAAAACCCCAAGTCCGGGGAAGCCCCTCAGCCCTGGGCGCAACTGAGACAGTTGGGCGGCCCGCAGGGGAAGAGATGTGTGCAGATGAAGGGAGATGGAGAATCTCAGGGTTTGGGGATGTACTGCCTGAGTTCATCCGGGGACCCACATGTTACGGCGGACTCCAGAGGCCCTGCCCCTGCCCCCTATGTGGGGTTGGTCCTGGGGGGCCAGAGACCCAGCTGGCTCCAGCTGGAACCTGCCCCCTTCCCAGCTCAGTGAGCACAAAACACAGCCCCTCCTTCCTGTGACCCCTCACTCCTCCCGCCCCAGGCCCACTCCCACCCTCTGTGCCAGGGGGAGCCAGGCCCTGGCCGCCTGGAATCCCAACCTCCCCCGCCTGGCTCCGAACGGAAGGAGGAGAAGAGCAATGAGTCATGGCTGACTCTGCCCCCGCTCACATCCGCAACTCACCCAGAAAGTGTGACCCAGGGCGCCCGGGCACATCTGGCGCACTCACCTGCTGGCACTCACACATCTCTGTTCCCACAGATGCACTCAGGGAGCGCAGACACCCGCAGATAGAGACACACACAGGCCCTTTGCCTGGCCTCCCTCACACACACACAACTAACACTCCAGACACCGAGACTCTCAAATGGTGAGAAGGATACGGGGGACCGTCTCCAGAGTCCGTTCCAAAGTGCCGAGATCCATCTCTTCACTATAAGCTCCCTCCCCTGGGGCCCAGCCCCCCTCCCCACCCCCACCCCCCAGTGTGCAACCCTTGCTCTGAGGTGACCTCAAACTGCCTTCCGCCCTCAGAGCAGAGTTGTCTGAATTCAGGGTTGAACTAGAACCAGGAGTGTTTATACTGCAGTGCTCCCCACTGCCCTGGATGTAGCCTCTCCCAGACCTGTGCCCAGCTACCCCCTCTCCTTCCTGGCTTCTGGACAGTCGCTCCGGGATGCTCCTGATTACAGCGTGGATGGGACTGGGACAGGGCCATACTCTGGAGGAGAGAACCGGCATGTACGCATGCCAGTCTGTGTTCTGAGCCCTTGAATACTTGTGTATACATTATCCACCCGCTTGAGACAGCAGGGATCACTGGGGTACATTCACGTTACAGTTTGAACAAGACCACCCGTGTCTCTCTGCTGGAGCTTTAGGGGCTACCCAGAGGGGAAGAGGGTCCACCTTACAACCTGAACCGTACCAGGGGTGTCCATTCTCTAGAACCATCAGATGAGCCAGACGGCGTCTACACTACAGCCTGACACAGGTCTGGAGTGAGTAGATGCTAGAAGGACTGTCTAGACGTGTCCTCATTAAAGCCAAACCGGGCGTACTTGCACTCTGGTCCCACCAGAGATGCCTGGGGGTGTCTGCACCCCCAGCACCAAACTGAACTCCAGAAGGGACTGAAGTAACCTCTGTCCAGTGTCTGTTAAATGTCAGGCACCAGGCGCACTCACACGCTCATACTGTCATCCAGAGCTGCCAGGTTAGCTCGAGAAGCATCCATTCTGTAGCAAGACCCAGAGCAGAATGCCCTGGAGCTTCCAGGGTGTCTGGGGGTGTCTCTGTACTAAAGTCAAAGCTGAATGTGTGATTTTACACCCTGAGCCACTGATGGGATGGACATTACGGGCCTCCTGCCAGGACGTGAGGCCATTACCTGCATAACCAAGGGGACAGCGGCACTCATAGCGATCAGCCAGGTTGTGGCAGGTGGCCCCGTGGCGGCAGGGCCGGGATGCACACTCATCGATGTCCAGCTCGCAGCGTGGGCCCTGGAACCCGGGCACGCAGTAGCAGCGAAAGCCGTTGGGGTCTGGACCCTGGGGCACGCACAGAGCGCCGTGGTGGCACGGCTGGGTGGCACAGCCCTGGGGCTCCGTGGGCCCACAGGTGTAGCCACCATTCTCCATAGCCTGGCACTCGGTCCCTGGAGCGCACGGGGCTGAGGCACAGACACTTGGGGTCTCCGAAGGCACCGTTCCTGTAAAGAGAGAAAATGGACTGGGCAGGGTGGACCAGGACGTTTCCCTCCCCACCCTCGGGCCCACTCCAGACCCCAGAGCCAGAAAGCAGCATGGGCCTGTCTGTATTCAGGAGGATGGAAGGAAGGCCAGGGGCTCTGCAAGCCATATCCCCACAACCCATGCACAACTACAGCCGGAGCTGAGACTGGTTCAGGAGAGTCTCCATGAAGAGGAATGGGACCCGGATGTTTGCGCCCCCCCCGCCCCCCATGCCCCAGTAGGATTAGAGGACAGACTCTCTCTGACCCTGGGAGCTTTGCTCTCTGCTGGGTCATCCCCTCCCAGCAGAGCCCCTTTGGGGCAGGCACTGTCATGCCCATTTTATAAGAGAGCAAATTGAGGCTCAAGCAAGAAAGTGAAGACTTTTTTTTAAGATTTATTTATTTATTGGGGTGTCTGGGCGGCTCAGTCATTGGGCATCTGCCTTCAGTTCAGGTCATGATCCCAGGGTCCTGGGATGGAGCCTCACGTCGGGCTCCCTGCTCCACGGGAAGCCTGCTTCTCCCTCTCCCACTCCCCCTGTTCCCTTTCTCGCTGTGTCTCTCTCTGTCAAATAAATAAATAAAAGCTTTAAAAAAAAAAAAGATGTATTTATTTCACAGAGAGAGAGAGAGAGGACCAGCAGGGAGTGAGAGAGGGAGAAGCAGACTCCCTGCTGAGCAGGGACCCCCCCTATGCCGGGCTCCATCCCAGGACCCTGGGATCATGACCAGAGCGGGGGGCAGATGCTTAACCGACTGAGCCACCCGGGCGTCCTGAGAGTGAAGACTCTTGCCTGAGGTCTCATGGCAAGTTAACACTGGGACAGCCTTCAAGCCTATCACATGTTTCAGCTCTCCCCCATCCGCCCAGAGAGGGGGGTCTCCTCTGGGTGTCCCCTTCTGCAGCTCCGTTTCCTCCTCCGGGGTGGGGGGGCTCCTCCCCTGTCCCCTCCACCTCTCCTGCTAGGGGTCTGGCAACTCCATCCCCGGGTGAAACCGGAGATGGAGGACTTCAAAGGCAGGGGCTGGGAGCTGGGCCCCCCTCCCTGTCCTGCCTCCCAGCCGCCTCGGGCCTAGAAACCTCTCTGGGAATCCCTGGCCCTCACGGTATCCCCGGCCTCAGCAATTGCCTGACCAGCTGGCCTGGCCAAGGTCACAGGGTGCAGGGCAGGTGTTGAGACCTGCTGACTGACAGCTGGCTCAGGCCAGTGCCGCCACCACCACGCTAGAGGGTCACCTGCCAGTCTGGAAGCCAAGCCTCGGGGAGGGCCAGCCCCCTCCCCTCCTGAGAGCCTGGAGCGCTGGTTAAGAACTTAGGCTTTGAGGTACAACTACCCTGGGCTCAGATCCCTGCTCAGTTACTGGCTCTGAGACCTTGAGCAGGTCATTTCTCCGACTGAGCCTCTGTCTCACACGGGAGAGGGGATGGTAACAGGGCAGGCCTCATGTGGGAGGATTCAAAGCCTCAGGTACTGCCATTGGCCACTTGCAGGTCCTCAGTAAGGGCTGGGGGAGGGGAACCACCCACGAGCAGGAGGCACCCCCAACCTGGGGCTCTGCGAGGCGCCCCTCCCCTGCCCATGTTGTCATCCAGACACTACCCAGGCCCAGAACAGCTTCAGGCCCTGCACCTCCCTTCCCCCACCTTGGTGAAGACCCCCAGATAAGGCTCAGCGTCATCCACATTCCACCAGGCAGGGCCGTCCACTGGCCGACCCCCCCCCCCCTCCCAGCCGGGGCCCAGCAGGACGGAGGACAGGGATATGGAGACACAGACCTCGGCCCCAGGGAGAGAACCTGATTGCCACCAACGAGTGCCCAGAGCACCTGGTACAGCTGGGGCATGCGCTCACTCACTCCCCGACTGGGGGCCCCGGCACCCAGCCGGGGCTAGGCACATTGCAAGGGGGCAGAAGGTCTGAAACACTGTAAGGCCAAGATGACCCGTAGGGCTCTAGTGTCCACAGCCCCTCTCTGACCACAGTTCCCTCCCCAGCTCAGGGCCTCCATCCCAGCCCCCTCTCCCAAGCCTGGTCATGTAGGAGAGGGCCAAGGCATCTGGGCCTCTCGGAGGGGCTTCTGGGCAGCTCATCTTTCTTTTTCCCACCCCAGCCACTGTGGCTGATCTGTTTAGAGCCACATCCTTTAGGGCTAGATGGCCAGATGAGGGTGGGAAGATAGTCTGATGGAGGTGGGAAGGTAGTCTGATGGGGGTGGGAAGATAGTCTGATGGGGGTGGGAGTGGATCGAGCTCTCTTAGGAAGGGACAGAGGTTTGGGCATCAGAAAGGCCTGGCTTCTGGAGTTCAAACAGTGCCACCTCATGGGGTGCTGTGAGGAGCCACTGAGGGGACAGGAGTGAAGGCCTGGCACCCAGTGAGCTTTCATGAAGGGCTGTGGCCATTTTGATCAGGGTCCCTCAACCCAGCACAGCCCAGGACCGCAAGACAATAACCATAGCCTCCACTCTGAGGAGCCCTGGCTGCCGGGTCCTGCACCAGGCGGCCCTTCATTTAATGCCAACAAGGCACTGCTCATCTGTGTGGCCTAAGTGACCCCCACCCGAATCTGGGGCTTTGCCCCCAGTTCAGAGCCTTCCATTTCAGAGCAGGTGAGACCAGGCTGGGGAGACAGGGCATGGGGGAAATGGGCCAGGCGCTGCATCGCCATGGGAGCAGGCGGCCCGTGGCCCTATACGCCGGCAGCCCACAGAGTCCAGCAGCAGGGGAGGAAGGGGCTCCTGCAGTCAGAGCCAGGCGGAGAGGGAGGGAGCTCCCTATCCCAAGAGGCACACAGTAGCACCAAAAGCCTGGATGGGAGAGACAACCCTCTTTCTTGTGTACTCCCAATTCTCTTCATGTTTACCTTAGGAGATGGGTAGTGCTATTATTCCTGTTCTACAGCTGAGGGAAGGGAGGCTCAGACATGAGGGGACCTCACTGTCCCACAGCCTGTGAGGGGCTGGAATCCAGACCCAGGTCTCGCTACTCCAGAGCCTTCACCCCTGGGTTTCTTGAACCCCGGGCTTGTATTAAGAATACAGATTTCTGGGGCATCTGGGTGGCACAATCGGTTGAGCGTCCGACTCTTGGTTTCAGCTCAGGTCATGATCTCAGGGTCATAAGATCGAGCCCCGCGTGTCATCGGGCTCCACGCTCAGGGGGAGTCTGCTTAAGATTCCTCCTACCCTCTAAAATAAATAAATAAATAAATCTTTAAAAAGAAAAGAAAGAAAAGCAAGGAAGGACGAATACAGATTTCTGGCCCCCCACTCCAGACCTAGAGATTCAGAGCTGTCGGGCCTGGGCCCGGAGAATCTGCACTGCAGCATGCTCCCTGGGGAATCCTTTGCACCTGGAGGCCTGGGAACCGCTGGCCTCAGTCCTCTGTCGGGCAGGAGTGAGACCAGAAGGCCAGGCTAGCCCTGGGCTGAGAGGCAGGGAGGTGAGGGCAGTAGGGCAGCGGGAGGGGGGGTGGGGGGCCTGGGCCAGGCTGGGGGCGTGGCCTGTTGCCAGGGTGACGAGGGGCCTGTGCTTATCTTTACAAATCCCTCCTGACCTCTCAGGACGACCTGGCAGGGGAGGGATTAACTGACACACGCCCCTCCCCTTCGACCTGCTGCCCCATCCCGGGAAAGGCCCAGATCCCACTGCCGGGAGGGAAATTCTCTCCCCAGAGAGGACGATCTTGCTATGATAACAGCAACTATTTACTGAGTGCGCACTATGGGCACCAGGCCGCGCCACACATCTTGCCTCTGTGATTACATGATTACAATTGATTCAAGCCAGGAAAGGTGGGTGCTGTTTTCTAACTCAGAGAGGTTATAAACTTGCCCCAAATCATCCCTCAAAAGACTAAGAAGCCGGTTATCTCCTCCAGACTTCTGGAAGGTGCACATCTCCCAAAGCATGTGAAATTCCCACTCTGCAAACTCGACATTGCCACCCATGCATTGTCATTTTAATGCATTCCAGCCCAGCCTTCCCCGGGCACTGGAAACGGTCTCTGAAGGTTGGCGCAAGGGTGGAGGTTCCAGGGTGGGCCTGGGCAGAGCGGTCGGTCTTCCCTCTTTAACCAGAACCGGGCTGTTGGCAGTCCCACCGTGCCTTGGGTCCCACTCAGTGCCTAGTAACTCCTACTTGATGTGCACTTATAACAGGCCTCGTGATAACTGCTAACAACTGAGGGGAAGTGTTTACTGAGGGTGAGTTTTGAGAAGCTTCTTGTCTTGACCTGGAAGAAAAAGGATATTTCTAAGAAGTGGCCCGAGATCTTATAAGATGTGGGAGCTTCTGCCATAGGGGCAAACGCTGTTCATCTAATCTCACTAGGCCCCAAGGACAGGAGTGACTACCCACTGCCTCAGAGCCACCAGGAAAGGGCTAAGTTACCCTAACAAGATGGGACAGTTTGGAATACTCTTCCACAAAAATGTTTACGCCCCCCCTCCAGGATAAAAGAGGGGTCGATATCGATAATTTTGGTAACAGTAGTGGTGACAATGACTGACAGGATTCACCGCCCACCCTGTGCCTGGCACTGGCCTATCCCAGTGTTTCCAGACCTCAGTCTCAGAGCCCAAGGCCATGGAGACACTTCCCTGCGGGGGTAAGACAGACCTGGCAAGGCCTTGCCACCCGAACAGGCCGCTTTTATGAGTGGTCTCTGGTCTAAAATGTCCTCAGAAACTGGGGCTTGCAGGCCAAACCTGAGTTGGAGAACCCCTGTGTTTTCCCAGCAAATTCTCGGGACGCCCTCAGAGTTAGCTCGTTGGCCCCCCGAAGGGGCAAAGGCGCAGAGAAGGGACGTGGCTTTCATAGGCTGGTCTACACACTAGCTCTGCGACCCTGGGCAAGTTCCTGACCCTCTCTGGGCCTCGTTTCCTCCTCTGTAAACTGGGGCTGTTAGAGCCGGCCCCGCAGAGCAGTGGGGAGATTCTCAGTCGGTCGTTTGGGGTGCCCAGCTGGCTCGGTGGTAGAGCCTGTGACCCTCATACTCAAGGGTGTGCATTCAAGCCTCATGTACTTAAAAATAAAATCTTTAAGGGGCACCTGGCTGGCTGCATCGGTGGAGCATGTGACTCTTGATCTCAGGGTTGTAAGTTCAAGCCCCATGTCGGGTGTAGAGATTACTTAAAAATGATAAATAAATATTAAAAATCTTTAATAAAAACAACAACAACAACAGCAAAAACCAAAGTCCATCACGTGAGTCCGTTAGCATAGTATCTTCCAGGGGGTGGCTGATGGTGCTATTTATTCATTGACCAACAAACGTTTACTTGGAGCAAACGCTGTCTAGCCAACCAATCCTGGATGCTGGTCCACATGTGTGTGGCACCCCACTCTGTCCCTGCCTCCCTGCCGCCGTCCCACAGCCCTCCCCCTCTCCCCAGGGCTGGTGGGAGGAGGGGCCAGACGCAGGAACGGGAATGGGGCTGCTGCCCTTTGTCAGCCAGGCTCCCGGGCTGTGAGAGCCCAGCATGCCCCATTGTACTCCGAGATGCTTGGTCCTCTCCACAGAAACCAGCTAGGCTTTTGTGGCAGAGTGGGCCCAGGATGGAGGGGCTCAGCTCAGGGCCTGGCAGGCCTGAGTGGCAGAGCCAGGGGCCCAGGGCTTCCAGAAACCCAATCCCCTTGGGGATGGAAATTACTTTTCAAGTGACACCACCGTCCCCAACCCCTCTCCTCCTGGCAGCCAGGCCTCCGGTGCTGGTATCCAGAAGTGCTCACGCCCACGGTGCCCTCACCCCAGCTTTTGAGGATCCCCAGGGAGGGGGCTCCCTGCACAGAAATCATAGTGCGACAGGCTGCCCCTGGGCACCCCAGCAGGTGGGATGGAGATGAGCGTGTCACTCAGCGGCCACTTTTTCTGTGGCGTCCATCTCCTTTGTGTTCACTCTGCCCCACGGTTCACGTGAGCGTGTGTTTGAGAGTGAATGCACACGTCGCTACCCGCACACACCAGTGTGTGTGTATGCGTGTGAGTGCACGTGCCTGTGGACCCCTGTTCACGTGGCGGTGGGGTGTGCCCTTGTGCGTGCCACACCAGCATGCGGGTGTGTGTGTTTGCAGGTGTGAGTGTGCACATGGTAGGGCAGGGGGCAGATAGCAGATCCACACACCAGGATTTCAAGCCCCTCATGGGCAGAGAGCAGGCCCTTGGCTCCTCTCCTGAGCCCCAGATTTGCGTCAGGAGCCCAGCTCCTAAGCCCCCATCCCTGCCTGAGCCTCAGTGTCCTCCACTCTAAAATGGGGTCCTCATCCTCCCCAGGGGCCCTTCAGGGAGGAGGAGATGAAAGCGTTGTGAGCCAGGCCCCATGAATGGGGAGGAGGGCCCCAGGTAGGGGTCTGGGGAAGCCTGACCTCCCACCCTGGGAGTCCGAGGGCTGGGTCTCCCCCCAGCCGGCAGTGAAGTGCAGGCCACTCGCCCTGGTTGGCTCCCTCCTCCAGCAGGAGAGGCGGGGTCAGGGGACTTCCCAGGCCTGGCCCCGTAGCTATAGTGACCAAGACAAAGCGTCCCCCAGACCCCCCAGGAAGAAGTCCAGGCTGCCTGCGCACACGTGAATCCTCTCGGACAAAAGCAAAACCGTTTGGCGAATGGAGTCTGGCTTAGGAAGCCCTTTCAGCTGGGTCTGGAGTGCCGGGGAGGGGACAGCGGTGGACACACGTGCTCCCAAGTGCCTGGCCACCCCCCAGGGGCCCCACAGCACCCCTAGCCCCCAGTGCAGGCAAGGGAACACACACGTGGAGGGGATGAAAGTAGACGCCCCGCTCCCCTGGCCTCCTTCCCCCTCCCCACAGCAATCCACTGGGCTGGGGTCTGCTGCCCCCACCCCGGGTCCCCCTGTCGAGAGCTAAGACACAGTTCAACCCGCTTGACAACTTATGTCCCACAACTTGTGCTAGGACGCAGCCCACCACACCCAGAAAGCCCCAGACAACGACTCACGGCTCACCCGGCTCACAACTTTAAGGCACCCACAGCCCAGCGCACACGGGCAACAGACTCTGGGACGAGGCTCACACTACCTGCAGCTCCCCACGCTCAGGCCTCAGCCCGGGACTTCCCAGCCCCAACACCCCTCCCAGGCCACACCGCCCATCCCACGACCCCTTCACAAAGGCCCCCATGCCACACAGCAACCCCCACGGCCCAGGACACACTCCCCTGCACGCAAGGTGGCCCGCAGAGCACACCCCTCTGCACCCACATCTTGGCCTGTGCCCAGCCCCGCAGTCGGTCCTGGCACCCACACAGACAGCCCCAGGGCCTG
Source organism: Mirounga angustirostris (assembly GCF_029215605.1). Taxonomy (NCBI): domain Eukaryota; kingdom Metazoa; phylum Chordata; class Mammalia; order Carnivora; family Phocidae; genus Mirounga; species Mirounga angustirostris. The sequence continues at coordinate 82,477,725 of NW_026991723.1, read as the reverse complement.
GGGTATCTGCTTTGGGAGAGAGACCCTGCCCCAGTCCACCCCCCCCACCCCCACCCCAAGGCTTATGCCCCAACTCACCACCCAGGAGGGTGAGGGCAGGAGCCAAGAGCAGCAACCGCAGCGGGAGAGGGGCCAGGGGCCTGGAGGCCGGGGTCCCAGGCCTGGCCAGCGCCATGGCAGCGCGCTCAGCTCCCGGCTGTGGGAACAGGCGGCCTGGCTGGCTCGGCACCCCCCTCTCCCTCCAACCAGCACTAATGCCGTGGACAGAGGCCCGGCCCCTCCCTCCCTCCCCTCCCGTCTCCTCCCCCACCGCAGGCCCTCCCAGGCTGCTCCTCCGGGAGTGGATTCTAGAGGAGGGGTCTGACCCACCCCATCTCCCCAAGCCCCAGGGCTCCAGACAGGCCTCAGGGGCCCCTGCAAGTCTGACCTGGTCTTCGTGCACCCCCCCACCCCCACCCCCACCCCCACCTTTCAGGTCTTGCTGCCTCAGCCTCCTGGCTGGGGAGGATTTCTCTTCTTTTCCCCAGATGATGCCAACTACTCCCAAGTCCTAGGTTATCCCACCCTGCTGGACACGCCCCCATCTCTTCTCAGCCTGGGCCCCCCTCCCCAGCCCAGGCCTGAGCAGCCAGCAGCCTTCCAGACCTCCTCTCTGTGCAGAAGCCCCAGCCCTTTCCACCCAGCTTGTTTCCTCTCGGTGCTCCCCACCTGAACAAGGTACCCCCACCCTGCAGCCAAAGCCCCCTTCCCCTCCCCACACTCAGCCCACCAGCTCCTGGTGGCTCTTCCTCCTCACTGTCTCTTAATCCCATCCCTCCCCTAGACCTAACAAATGACCCCTCCCAGTGTGGCCCTCGGGTGGCCCCTGGCTCCTTCCACCCTCACCACTCCCTTACCAGCCAAACTGCACCTTTTCCATTTCTCCCCTTTGGCCTAAATCTTTGCCTCTGCCATTTGCAACTCTGGAAACCTCACTGCAATCCAAGGCAGCGCAGTCTACTGAGTGGCAGTTCCGACTAAGCAAACTTTCCCGCTCCCCTGCTGGGAAGTCCTTCTTGTTGTCTAACCTTACAGTCTCTTGCTGCACTTGATGTTTGCTTGCTGCAGGCAAGGGAATGTTGTTTACTGGGGGGGGGGGGGCGGTTCTTTGGGGGACCTGGACGCAGGAATCCAAGCCATCTCAAAGCCACTACAACATCAAACTACCATTTTTTCCTCCCCTGCCCTCAGCTCCAGCTGAAAGGACTTTCTGAAGCTAGCCACTGGCCTCTGCCAATGCACCCCATTTGGTTTAATTCAGTGATCATGGACTCAGGCCACGGAGAACCTGCGCTGAGCTCTGGGATGCGCCCTCACACCCGGAGGGCACAGTCTGGAGAGATGGACCTGAGCCGTGAATGAGGGAGCTCAGGCCGTGCTAGCAGGTCCATGGAAAAGCAGGGAGAAGGGCAGTGGGCATCACACGGCGCATGGGTGCCCCATAGCCACGCTGTGCCACAACCCTGGCAAAGGGAGCCAAAGACCTGGGTGGACCCCTCCTCCACATCCCACGCCATCCCCACCTGGAGTCTTGTTTCCTCTGGGGTGGGAGGTGCTCCTTGGTCTCTGGGACCCTCCTCACTCCCAAACCACCTTTAATTCCCTGCCTCTCACATACCAGGATCTCCCCCCCACCACCAAGCCCCTCTCCACTCTGTGAGAAAAGCACAGACCCCACAGCTAAATAGATCTCAGTTTGAGCACAGCTCTACCACTGATCGGCCGAGTCGTCTCAGCACGTGACTTCCTTCCCTGGGCCTCAGTTTCCTCATCTGTAAAATGGAAATAACAGTTACCTTGTAAAGCGTTAATGAGCTGAATCGGCAGTGCAACTTCTGTCTGTTCTGTGTCTCGGAGGTTCCCGAGAGGTCCAAGCAGCCCGGGGAGCGGCGCACAGGAGGACGACAAGGCTCCCACGGCCCCGCGGGTCTCCGGACACAGACATCCGCGCTTTTGCCCTGAGCCCTGAGGTCAGAAGGACTCCTGTCCAAACTCCCACCCGCGCCCGCGCCCCTGTCCTGCAGCCGCTGTGCGCCACCTTGTGGCCAGACCCGGAGTGTCCTGCGAGGTCTGGAGGGCGCTGGATGGGCGGAGGTGGACAGGGAGGGAGGGATGCAGAAACTCAACAGCGCGGGCGCGGGAGTCCCTGAGAGCGAGAAGGGGCAGGCGGGGGAGACGCGGCTTGGCAGGAGGCCGAGGTCAGACGGGGCAAGCCGTCCACATGCACTCCCCGTTGGGGTCTGGAGAAGAGACAGCGAGTGGGCCAGCCCCGCTGCGGAGATCCTCCCCACTTGGGGGGCAGGTGTGAGGAAGGGGAAAGGAGACCTTCTTTTACCCCCCTCAACAACACAGCGTTGTCCCCATTTTACAGATGAGGAAACGGAGGCTCGGGGAAGTGAGATTGGCTGCTGGGGTCCCAAAGCCGGTCTGTGCGGGGGCGGGATTCGAACTCGGGGCTGCCTGACACTGGCCCTTTCCACTCCTTGAATCTTTGACTCCAGGTTGAGTAGGTGCGCTCAGTAATCCACGCTACTCACGAATTATTTGCTGACATCCTGGTCGAGGGCACCCAGCGCCTCCGGAGCCGAGGGAGATGTGACAGGAAAGCTTAGTGCTGGGCCGCCCCAGCTTTGGCATCAGCCCCACTTTGTATGAATCCTGATTCTGCTCTCTGCCCTTACCCAGGGTTTTGTCCGTCTGTTTTACTTCTCTGGACCCTCATTTCCCCAAGTGCAGGATGGGATAAGAGTACCTGCACCACAGTACTCTGAGGAGTGGGCGGCGGCCACCAGGTGTTGGTTGGGGGGAGGGGATCCCCCCCCCCCCCCGGGGCTGCACCCCGCTGAGGACATCTCCAGGAGGGATGCCTCTGGACCCTTCCAAGTGACGCCTGCCCTGGATCTCCCCACCCGGAGCCTGCATCTCCCTTCCCAAGGACCCCTCCCTCCCCCCCACACTGATCCCAAGGACTTCCTTCCCTCCGGCTTCCAGGAAGTGGCCTGTGGAGGCACGGCAGGAGAGATGAGGGAGGGAGGAGGGGAGGGCCCGGGGGTATTTCCTCCACCTGCGCCCAGGGCTGGGGCCCTGCTGACTACAGCTCCAACCTGAAGCCCCTCTGTTGCTTCAGCTCTCACCAGTTCAGGTAACCCTGTTCCCTTTGTGGCCAAGTGGGGCCACCTGCAGCCCTGACTTCCCGATCTCTCAGAGGCCTTCCCCACTGTCACCCACTCCCTCCTTCTTGGAACCGTTTCCCCTGGCTTCCCTCCTACCTTCCCGGCTGCCCCTTGCTCTCTTTCCTCCCCAGATGTTGGGGTGCATGGATATCTGCTCCCATCCCCCTGCCCTTCTCACACCTCCTTCCCTGGGTGAGCCTGTTGATGCCTATGAGCTCTCTGCCCATGGTTCTTAACCATTTCAGTTCCCCCTTGACAGATACCTCGAATCACCCTTTATTCCCCTGAAATGAAATGGCATACGTATGCATATAATTCCCCAAGGAGAACCATCCCAGCGCCCTAACTGAAATATCAGAATGAGCCATTATAGGCTAATGGTGAAGTGCACAAACAGTGGTTCAAATCCTGGCTTCTATACGTTCCAGCTGTGTGACCTTGGGTAAGTCCCTTAACCTCTCTGTGCCTCAGTTAGCTCTCCAGTAAAAAAAGGGGGGGGGATTTTTTTCCTCTAGGTAGCACTTTGCTGGCTAGAGTTGTTATGAGGATTAAGTGAGTAATTATTCATGAAGTATTTAAAACAGTGCCTGGCACATGCTAAGAGCTAAGCGAGTTCTGATTAAACTAATAAGGAAAGTAATTTAAGAGGAGATGTGTTTCAAGTTGTAAATACTTTTTTTTTTTTAAGATTTTATTTATTTATTTGAGAGAGAGAATGAGAGACAGAGAGCATGAGAGGGAGGAGGGTCAGAGGGAGAAGCAGACCCCCCGCCGAGCAGGGAGCCCGACGCGGGACTCGATCCCGGGACTCCAGGATCATGACCTGAGCCGAAGGCAGTCGCTTAACCAACTGAGCCACCCAGGCGCCCCAAGTTGTAAATACTTTTATCGACTACACTAAAAGACATGCTAAAATAGCAAGACGCCTGTACCTATACATAGAGCCCCCTGAATGTGACAGCCCCGAACGCGGACTGGTGAGGAGACTGTCAAGTTGGCAATTCAGATACCACAAGTAGTGTTGACATTAAGAATGTAATTTTCTGAAATGGTGACAACTCTGGGTAAGGTTCTGTACAAGATAAAGAGCAGTCTTCTTTCAATTTACATGGAAGCCATATTTCTGGCAATTTCAGGGTATGTTGAAATTCAGAGCATTCATACAAAAATGCACAAGACTTGGGCTCTTGCTCAGACACAAACAGGTGTTTTTTCCTCTACTTCGATGTCTGGTGGAACATTCCAAAGTCAAAGGGCATATGGGACATTCTTTGTGGTATGGGCTGTTCTGCACATCGCAGCGTGTCCAGAACCCTGGGCCCCACCACTAAATGCCAGCCGTGGCCCCCAGTCATCATGAAAATAGACAGCACCCCTTAAAATTCCCCCCAAAAAAGCATCCAGGAGGCCCCTGGGCTCTATACCAACTGCCAGACTTTTCCAGATCCCAAATTGTGTCTCCTGCTTGTTGACTTCCAGTTACCCTCAGGCCAAGTTCAAATTCCTGAGCCTGATGCCCAAAGTCCTCATAATTCAGCTTCCTGCTTACCTTCCCTCAGGCCCCACCCTCCCCCTCCCCCCTACACTCAGCTGCTATTTCTCCCCCATTCCCAGCTAAACACACACACACACACACACACACACAATTGGTTTTTTGCTGTTAAGTCTTTGCTCCCGTGTCCGCTCCCTGGAAAGCTCACCGCTCCTCCCTCCACCTGGTTGAATGCCGTGCTGATAACCTTGCGAATCCTTTAAGACCTTCTGGCGTCCCCTCCTCAGAGCAGCCTCAGTCCCCCCAGGCTTGTTGGGGCCTCTCCTGTGCTCCCCCCAGACCTGTGGGCTTCCCCAATTGACCTCAGCACTGAACATACCCTGTTCCAGTTGCCAGTCTCCATCTTAGGAGGTCTGCACCATCCTAAGGCAGAGCACATATCAGGTGGGAGCCATTCGCCTTTGGCCTTCAGAAGCTCCCATCTAGTGCAAAGGCAGACACATGGACAATGCTGGGAGACACTTGCTCAGAGCCTGGTGGGAGCCCCAAGCACAGAGGCCAGCCGCCAGAGGGCAACTTCCCAGAGGAGGTGGAACCTTGGGGTGTGGTTAGATTTCCAGGTAGAGAGGAGGCAAAAGGCTTACCCGGCTGAAGACTCAGTGGGGGCAAAGGTCAGTTGTGCAGCTGTCCCGTCGGGATTGCAGGCAAGTGCGTATGGCCTGCGGTCAGGATGTGGAGGGGCCGTGGTCAGAGGTGAGGCTGGCACACCAGCAGAGAAGAGCTCATGCCGAAGCTGCCAAGGGGGTGGGGCTTTGTCCCGGGGGCACTGGGGAGCCGTGCGAGGGATTGAAGGACTGCCGCGCGGGAATGATACGTTCGGTCTGCGTGCGGCAGAGCACCCTCTGGGGGGAATGTGGAAGATGCACTGTAGGAGGGCAGGAGTAGAAATAATCCGGGGCAAGGTCACAAAGCCTAATTAGGACAGGGATGAGGGTAGAGAGGTGGGCGGGCATTTGTGTGGCTGAAACAACAGAGCTTGAAGTCTGCTGGGGCTGAGAAAGAGGGAGAAGGCTAGCGTGCTTCTCTGGGGAAGCATCCCAGCTTGGTGGACGACCCCCCACCCCCCGCCCCAACCAGGGGTGGGGGGTGGAGCCAGGAGCAGTCAGGTGCCCCTCCTCCCCAGCCCACAGGACAAGCTGCAGGCCCCTCTGGGGTCACTAGAGGGAGCTCCAGGATAGGCCAGGCTCCCCTCCCAGCAGTGGCCAGCCTCCACCCCCCCCAGGGGCTATGACCCCCCTCCCCACATTCAGATGTGGGCTTTGGGGGTCCTGCCAGGGCCTGGCCCAAGTGCAGTTGCTCACAGACTTGGGCCACCTCGTCCTCCAGCCACTGGGTTTGCCAGGGGCAGGGGGCATTTTTTGAGCTGAGAGCAGGTGGGGGCAGAGGTTGGGGACTGCCAGCAAGCAGCACAGACAGCCTGTCCTGCCTTACCTTGCACCTCACCCTCTACTCCCACCGGGAGAGGGGAGCAACCCGCTCAAGGTCACATCACTGTCAGAGGCAAGGCCAGAGCCAGCCAGAACTGCTGTCCCCAGCTGGGGATGGAAATGGACCAGAGCTCCCAAGTCAGAGCAGCTCTTGAACCAGAACAGTGCAAGCAGCCTTGGCAAGACCCCCTGTCCCTTCCTACAAGACCTTCAGCGAGTGGGGGGGGGGTGTTTCCTTGAGCCACCTCCCCGTGTCACCTGGGACCCCCAGGCGTGGGGGAGATAGCTTTCCTGGCCTGGAGGCAGGGAGAGCCTAGCAGGTTCAAGGAATGGGGCGGAAGGCAGGATGGCCCGAGGACTGATGGCTGCTGGGAGGATGGGGGCGCCCCGTTAGGGAGTCTGGGGGCCACCTGGGAGCAGGGGGGCTTCAGCAGGCCACCTCCATAGGAGGCAATGCCCAGAGAGCTCAATGCCAGGACAGCCTGGCATTTGCAAAGGATCGCTCCAGCTGCAGAAAAGGGAGGGGCAGGATTACAATTTTTGGAAAAGTGATTGGCCTCTCTACTTGAGTCTAAATGACACAGTCTTTTAAATTTTTATGAAAACAAAAAATGAATAACGAATGGAGACCCAGAAAGAGGAAATCCATTTCCCTTTGAATCCAATGGAAAGAGCACATCCAACCCCAAAATAATGTCAGCAGGATTGTAATCATCTGTAACAGAAGGTGTGATCCCAGCCGAACTCAGTGCAAGCTGCCTCCTCAGTTGAACCGAGAACCCTGACTCTGAAGCCCCTTTCAACAACACGGCTCTGGTGGCCCATGTGGAGGTTTAGGTGGGGGCAGGGACTAACCCAAGGTCATATGGCAAAGTTGGAACTGGAACAGACTCCTGACTCTCAAGCTTGGGTCTCCTCTCTCTGTACACGCCTGTTTGTCTGCACACGCTACACACACACACACACACACACACACACCACAGGAAATGCTTTCCAAACTCAGATATGCAAATACCTGCATACAGACAGACTCACAGATTTGCTCACCTAGGCACACCTAACTTCCCTGGCTAGAAGCGTGTGGACGTCCACACATACCCCCCAGAGCACCCAAATACATAGACAAACATATTTGCATTCACACACACAGGTGCTCATACACACAAATATCTGATCACGTCAAATCTAAATACTCACATGTATCCAGATCCCGGCACAGGGCACACACATGCAAATATCTACAGGTTCAAACACATCCCTCAGTGCACATCTACAAACACACCACTCACATAACAGACACACAGACTGTCCTAAACATTCACGGACACACTCACGGGAACGGCATACCTCACAGCCCCGTGAGGCCCACCAGCCGACACTCCGGGCTAAACAGCCATGTCCTCCGGCTCACCCCCAGGCGTGCTGGTACTGAGGGCAGCGGGGAGTGTCCTGGAGACCCTGCCACCCCTCTGTAAGGGCCTGGGGATCTGAGATGGGCAAATGCTGCCGCCTGTGGGAGCCCAAGGACACCAGGCCCTGTGCACCGAGCCAAGGCTGATTCATGGCAAGTGCCCAGGCAGCTCAGGGGCCAGGAGCTGCCCCCAGGCCCACCCTCGCTCAGCCCCGGGCTCTCCCCTCCCAACAGGAGTGTGTGAATGGGTGGGTTCCAGTATGTGTCCTATTGGGGGGCGGGCAGGGGCAAAGTCAAGATGGATGAATTCAGCTACTATGTGGCTTTAGGTTTCCTTCTTTCATTCATTCATCTGATACTTAATAACATTTTGTGAATCAGGCAGAACAAAGACAAACAAAGGGCTAGGAGGGCAGTCTGGGGGAGGACAGGTGCGCCCATAGCGGAGCTCTTGTATTACACATTGTGACAATTACACAGAGCTGAGGAGGCCTGAGAGACCTGAGCTACGCCTGCGCTGTGGGACTGAGCAGTTCACATTCTTATCTGAGCCTCAGGTTCCTTCGTCTGAGAAATAGGGACCACAATCTCCCAGACCACCTCTTGGGTTTGTTGTTAGAATCAAATTTGATGATGGGTGTGGCAGTGCTTTCGGGGAGAAAGGGAAAGGTTTAGTAAAATAAGAGTCAGACATTTACTAGGCACCAGCTGTGGGCCAGATCCATGGTACGGGAATGTGGATAGGTGCATGGGCCATGGAGTCAGAAGCCTGGCCGGGTTCTAATCCCTGTTTTGCCAAAACTAGCTGTGTGAGCTTGAGCAAGTTACTTAATCTCTCTGAGCCTCTACTTTCTCATCTGTAATATGGGTATAATCCTCACTGTATACGAGTGCTGGGGGATAGTGCACCGGAAAGCTCCAGGCCTGCCACAGAGCAGATGTGCAAGTTAGCCAGTTCCCATTATTATTTCTAAGCTTTCATGTATTCATTCATGAAACACTTGCTGAGCAGCTACTGTAAACCAGCCATGATTCTAAGGGCTCTCCAAATTTTGACTCATTTAATCCTTCTAACAACTCTACTATCATCCCTGTTTTACACTCGAGGGAACTGAGGCACAGAGAGCTCCCGTCACTTATTCGAGGTCATGCAGCTGCTAGAGGCTGAGCTGGAATTGGAAGCCAGGTCTGTCGGCCTCTCTTAAGCCCATCTAGAAGACATGCGTTTCTTCTTAGGGTTTAAAGTCCTCCCCTCTCCCCAGGAGCAGCCCCTGTTAAATAAATCATCCAGAAATGGTTTCTAATTCCCAGACTTGGTTGCAAATGAATTATTCACATTGTAGGGGCTGTGAACGGCTGGCTGGGCCTCATTACCCGAGAAGGGCTCCCCGCCCGCAAGATGTCACTCCCTCCCCCGGGGCATGGGTCCTGGTGGGCCAGCCAGAGGCTGCCAGAGTTGGCGGGTGCCTGGGCTGCTCTGGGAACTGGGAGGAGGGGCTTTCCTCCTCCCATTCCCAGTCTTTGCTTTCTAATAAGCTCACAGCCTGGTGTTGTCAAGGAAACATAAGCTCTGGCCCCAGCCAGTGCTGGGTTCCAATCCTGGCTCTGCCCTCAGCAGCTGTGTGACCTCAGGTAGGTGGCCTACCCTCTCTGAGCCTCTGGGGAGGCTGACCAGCCCACCCTACTTCACACTTTCTCTTCTTCCTCCAGATTTGTGGGCTGAGGCTTGTGCTGCCCAGCCAGGTCCTGTGCTGGAAGCTGGGGACAAAGATCCTGTCCTGGGGGGATGCTCATCTTCTACTTCCAGTACCCGGCTGAAACCCATATCTGAGCCAGAGCCCTGGGGCTGGTTGTAGAGGATACTGGGTGCTCCAGAGCCCCCCTCCAGGGCCAGGTATCCACCCCAGCTGCTGGGAACATTGACCGCTGATGGCTCCTAGGCTATGCCCACTGCCATGGGCAGCAGGGGGTCAGTGCCTGACCAATGCGGAGCTACAGACGCTCAGCTCCCTTACTTCAACTGGGACAGTCCTGCAGGGGCCTCAGCTGCAACCTCATTGTGGGTCAGCTTCTCCCTCTGCCCAGTCCTGCCTTCCTGCCTCCTTCCAGGTGTACCTTCCGAGGGCATGCCCCAACCAACCTGTGTGTAATCCTCCAGCTCAGCATGTTTCCAGGAACCCTATCTAACGTACTTGTCACAGACAAGACCCAATCTCAGCAGTAAAGGAGACCCAGTGCACATCACTAGTACTCAATACTGCTTACAGGCTGAACCTACATTCTGCTCCTCGTACCAGGCTAAGCCCAGTTATCACATGGGAGGCAGAACTAGGGTATAATCAGTGGGAGGTAGAAAGGGATTGGAGTCTGGCTTAGACGGAGAACAGGACGGAAGCCAACCTCAGAGGAGAAGATGAACTGACGACCCAGGGCAGCCAGGAGGTCAAGGTCACAGACTCTCATTCCACAGGGAGGTCTTTTTCAAAAGCAACTAAACAGGATCTTCTTTATGAAAAAGCCAAATCTGAACCAAGAATGATAAGATTAGTCATAATAGTTGCCGTTTCTCGAGCAAGGAGTATGTCCTGGGCACTGTGCCGTGGGATCTGCTTCATGCTCTTACTGTTTCCTCAGAACAACCTCATGGGGCTCTATTCTCACCTGTTTTACAGATGAGGAAGCCGAGGCTCACAGGGTTGAAATGACTTGTGCCTCAGGCCTGGCAGAACCAGCATTCAAACCCTGGACCATTCTGTGCTTCTGTGGGATCTAGGTTCAAGCAGAGACTGGTGTTCCGAAGAAAGGCCCCTAAGGGGCTTCCAGTCCCCGGGGGTCATCCGAACTAGCTGTTCGCCAAGTGCCTGTGACTGCCCAGGGCAGCAAGCGGAGTCAGGGAAAGAGTGGTGGGCAGTCCGTGAGTCCTTGTCACTGTGACCTAGTCCCAGTCTCAGGCAGGCCACTGTTCCTCTCAGAGCCCTCCAGTTCATATATCTGATTCCAACCCCCATCTGCATGGCACAAAAGAGGAAACTGAGGCCCAGAGAGAGGACACTGCTTGCCCAGACTTGCAGAGCCAGGACTCAGGAATTCCTGACACTTGGTCTGCTGTCCTCTGTTCAGTGTATGGAAGAACGAAGGCCACTGCTAACTGACCGAATGTTTGCGGCCAAGATTCAGATGTTGAAACCCAGGCCCCAATGTGGTGGGTATTTGGAGGTGGGGCCTTTGGGAGGTGATTAGATCAGAAGAGTGGAGCCCTCATGAATGGAATGCCCTTTATGAAAGAGACCCCAGAGAGATGCCTGGCCCCTTCTACCCTGTGAAGTTGTAGCAAAAAGACATCTGTCTGTGAAGCAGGAAGCGGGCTCTCGCCAGACGCTGAATCAACCAGTACCTTGATCTTGGACTTTCCAGCCTCCAGAACTGTGAGAAATAAATTTCTGTTGTTTATATCCAGTCTATGGTATTTCGTTATAGCAGCCCAAGTGGACTAAGGCAGCCACTTTCCCCATCTGTTCTGCACTGGTGATTCTTCCTTCCATCCGTCCGTGCACACCTCCGTCCATGCATGCATCCATGCGTGCATCCCTCCACGTGTTCACCTACCCATGCATCCACGCATGGATCCATCCGCAACTGTGCGGTGAGCAGCCTCTGTGCACCAGGTCTGGGCTGGGTGTTAGGGACAGAGCAGGCAGAGCCTGCCCTTGCGGAGTGCATAGGCTGGCAAACAAACAGCCTACAGAAACCAAATGCATCACCACTGTGCTAAGTGCTGGGAAGAGGCAGCTCAGGATGTTGTGAGTGGGTGTAACAAGGACCGTCTCTCTCAGGAGTGTTCTCTGGGCCCCAGGGAGCTGGTGGGCAAGAAACCTGCTGAGACAGCCCCATGGGCCTGGCCTCGGGGGACAGAAGCTATTAGAAAACCGTGAATGATGCCCTCGTGGAGCCAACTGGCTTGGCAAGGCCGCAACCAGGCCACCTGGCCCTTCCAGCCAGTGGGCTTCCTTGGCTGCAGCCGGAGGTAAGTCAGGAGGTAAGTGGGGTGGGGGGAGGGTATCTTTTGAAAATCTCCTCCAGATTTGCTTTGTGAGCCATCCCAGCTGGAGCCTGAAGCCTCCAAGAACTGTATCAGAGCTTTAGGAAACACAAGAGAAGTTATTTCAGGAGCAGGGAACAGCATGAGCATACATGTGGAGGTGGGGATAGTAGACAGACCCAGGAAGGTAGAGCAAGGAGAGGAAGGGGAGGAGAAACTGAGTCCTGGTCCCCAGGGACTTCACCAGCACTCTGGGGGCTCCCACCATACACCAGTAGCAAGAATTACTGTTAAAGGCTAACTGGGTGCCCAAAGAGGGCCATGCGCGATCCCCATTTCATTCTCACTGGATCCAGTAAGATCGTTACTGCTGGTTCCCATTTTATAGACAGAAAAACCAAAATCAGGAGAGGTTGAATGTGTCATCCAAGAGCACAGAGTTAGCAAGTAAAGGGTCAGGATACAATCCCAGGCCAAGTTCTTAACACGCCCTTAGTGTGCTCAGTAAACCAGGGGAGGAAATCTGGACATGTGAGGGGCAGCGCCCAGGCTGGCTCCACCGTGGTCTCGTCTGTCCCTCCCACCAAACTGAGGGTTTATTTACCTCTGTCACCGCACGACACTAGGTACAGAGTTGGTGCTTAGAAAATGCTGTGAATAAATAACCATCGTAAGAATGGACACTCATAAAGCACTCACCATGTGCTCTGCCCCCACAACCCTGTGAGGGCATGCCGTTATTAGTCCCATTTCACAGGTGGGGAAACTGAGACTCGGCTAGTAAGTAGGAAGGCCCTGATCCACTAGGCAGCAAGTAAATAACTACACCAGCAAACTCATTGATAAGCGTGAGAAATGACCAGTGAACGGATGAGAGCAAAGGTGAGTAAATAAAAGGTGCAGAGTTGAAGGAGGGACAGAGGGAGCCAAGGTGAGATGTGGGGCTCAGCAGAGTGCAGGAGAGGGGAAGGCCATTACGCTTGTCCCACCTCCAGCTCCCAGGAAAATGGCCTTTCCTCCCCCCAGGGGGGCTTGAGTTCAGGCCAGGCTGTTGCCTAGCAACAGGGCCCTCACCCTGGCCCTGCCCCCTTCAGCCGGCCAGAGCTGGGCACCTGCAGCCAGGTCCAAGCTTACCCCCGCCTCCAGGAATAGGGACCCTGGGCTCTCAGGCTGGGGGGAAGAAGGCCAGGGCCAGAGGGGTGGGCCTGGTTGGGCTCCGGGGCTGAGAGAAGAGCCCCAAGACCTGCTGGGGGTGGGGGCGAGGGCCGCTTGGACCAGCCATTTATTCGGAGGGCGGTCGTCCACCTGGCACAGCGGAGCGGAGGCACTCGCAACTGCCCAGAGCCGTGGCCACAGGGCCCTGGGTTGGAGAAGGTCTTGGATGAGTCACTTCCCTTCCTGAATCCATTTCCCCATCGGTAGAAGGGGGGCACGTGCCCCCTCTCCAGCGGGTCCATGTGGGGCTAGAGTAGGGCCAGGGGAGGCTTTACTCGGGGAGCGTGCAGGCTGCTTCTAGAGGAGTAAGATCTGGGGCCAAGGCCTCTCACAGTCCCTCCAAGAGAGGACGAGTTGCCCTGGGTGGGAGCACGGGGCCTAGAGGGTTCCCTGAGGAGGGGGGCCAGTGGGACTTCTCTAAGTGGGGTGGCTGGGGAGTAGGAGAATTGGCAGAGAAAGCCAGCATCCTTTCAAAGGCCTGGAGGCCGGAGCTTGGTGCCCACTCAGCAACAGCGACTCTTCTCCCGGCCCGGCCCATTTACACTCAGTCCTCAGTGCAGCTCCGGAGATGGGGAGCTATGCTCCCGGCCCGTAGGAAATGAAATGTTGGCTCAGAAAGGTAAAGAGTCTTGCCCCAGGTCACACAGCTGGCAAGTGGCAGAGCCACGTCCAGCTCCGTCTCCCCTGCTCAGATGGGTGCAGCAAAGAGCAACCGGCATTTGGCAAAAATGGCCTCAGTGGAGTCTGCAGGGGCCCCTCCTGGCACCACCAGGGGGTCTGGACTTGGTGCAGAGGGTAGTGGGGAGCCACTGATGGTTGCTGAGCTGGAAGAGAAATGCCCCGGGCTGGGTCCTCAGGTCCCTTGGTGCTGTCCTGGGCCATCTGTCTCTGCCTCCCACACCTGCCACCCTCTGCATCCAGCCACCCCCGCGGCTTCTCAACCACACGGAGAAGCCATGTGTGACGGAGGAGAATGTAAAAATATATGTATGTAACTGAAAAACAACGTGCTGACAGAACACAGCTATAAATACTCTGACGGGTGCAGAACCATTCCTCGGATCCTGCTTCCTGCTGCCTGAGGAGCGGGGGCAGGGGCTTGACAGGTAGGGTGGGGACTCGGGAGGGAAAGGAAAGGGGGCAACTGCTTGTGGACCTACTTTGTGCCCAAAGCTTTACAAGCAGTATGTCTCTGAGTCTTCCCAAAAACCCTCTCAGAGAACCACTGCTGCCTCATTTTCAGTTCACAGGCGAGGAAACTCAAATTCAGAGAGGTAGGTCATCTGGTCAAGGTCACACAGCGAGGAGGCAGCGGAGCTGGGATTCCAGCAAGCCCTGCCATGGGCCAAAGAAGAGCAAGTGGGCTCAGGTTCTGCTTCCTTCACTCCTTGTCCAGGGCCAGAGAGAGCTTCAGCCTTCCAGGCCCTCCCCTGCTTCCATGCCTTCCATGGCTCCCCAGTGCCCTCCAGATAAAGACTAAACTCAGTGAGGCCCTTAAGACCCTGTGCTCTGGCCTCTGGCAAACCCCTGAGCCCACCTCCCACCGTGTCCTGATCTCTGAGACAGAGACCTTCTGTCAGGACCTCTTCAGGACCAAGTGCTCGGCCCCCGTACCTATTTCCTTTGGCAGGCATGTTGTTTCTCTCTCCTTGCTTCCACCTACATTGGGGCCTCAGCTTAATCCACTTCTTCCCAGGCCTCCACCACTGCTCAGGTTCCCAGCAAACCCTGAAGCTCAGCTGTAACCCGTGGGTCATTACGGGTGGTGGGCCACCGCTGGTGAGGGCAGACCCAGGGCCGGCTGCCGGCCGCGTGGCCACAGCGTGGGTGCCCCTGAGTGCTTGGCTGCTCGGGAGGTGCCGGCTCCCGTAAATGCCCCTCTGATGCATGGGTGGGGCATGACACAGAGCTGGAAGAGGAGCTGGCTTCAGGGCTCTGGGGGAGAAGGAAGGAAAAGGAGGAGAAAGAGAGGCAAAGGGGCCTCCCAGGACCCCCACAAAGGGTACTGGATACCCACGGAGAAGACGCGGGAGTAAGCGGGCCCCATCTCTCAGACCCTCCCTGGATCGGGACGAACCTTCCGCCTGGGGTCTGAGCCTGCCTGCGCCTCTGGCCGGTGTGCAGCTCAAAGGTAAGTCTGCCAGGGGTTACCTGTTCGTCCTCAGACCTTCCCTGTAGACCAGCACCGCCCCCTGCCAGGAAAGTGTGAGCCACCTAAGGCATTTTTACTTTTCATTTTCTAGTAGCCACTTTTTAAAAACAAAAGAAGCAGCTGAAGTTAATTTTAATGTTCTATTTAACCCAGGATACCCCCATATCATTTCATGTAATCCAGATAAAAAAATTGTTGAATTTTTTTTTTTCTTACTAAGTGTTGAAAATCCGATGTGTCTCATATAGGAACAACACATCTTGGTTTGGGCTAGACACATTGCAGGTGCTCACCGGCCACACGCGGCTACTGTATTGGGCAGCAGTGCTCTAGACTACGCCTTGATGAGAGCCAGGACCATGATTGTAGCCACAGTTATCTCCAGGGTCTGGCATGTGACGGAGACTCGGGGAATGTTTGTTGAATGACTGGCTGACCGACTAGATGAACGGAAGAATGAATGCACGAATGAACAAATGATCCGACACCTTGTTAGATCAAAAGCCAGATTCCCAGCACGTGCCATGGAAAGAGCCTAGAAATAAATTCTCGTCCCACTTCCGCCTCCAAGCCTTCCCATGACCAGAAGTGAGTCCGTCCTCTCTCTGGGCCTCAGTTTCCCCATCTGTACAATGGATTGTGGGTTTGGACTGCATGATGTTTTTCCAGGCTCTCCCTAGAGGTTCTTAAGGGGAGCCCTCCCTCCTCTCTGCAGCTCCCTTCCCTAAGTCAGGCCCCCAGGGAAGTCCTCCACGGCCCCGACAACCCCGCTGTCCCCTCTCTTGTGTGTGAGATAGGAGGTCTCAGGGGAGGCCTCCGGGTGACCTTCTGTGCAGAGTGGAGCCAGGCCCCAGAGGACTCCTCCACACGATAGCCGTGGCACAGGAAACAAGGCCAAGGTGTGTCCTCGGTCTTGGCCCTCCTCCTTGGTCACCTCTGTAGCTCACATTTGTTCCAAGCTAGGAAGACAGCAGTGCTGTCCTGTCCCTTCGCTTCTGTAGAGGAGGAAAAGGGAGGGCCAAGAGATGTGCCAAGTCCAGCCTGAGGCGGCATAGTGAGCAGGGCAGAACTGGGCCTCTGCTTTCCTCACCTGAGAAATGGGCACAAAACCTGCCTCCCTCCCATCGAACATCAATGCCTCAAACCCAGGCTCTGCTGCTTACACCCCTGTGATTTCGGGCAAGAGGCTGTACCTTGCTGAGCCTCCGGAAGTGCTGATTTATAAGTGGGGATGGTAACAATACCAACCTCGTGGGTTGAGTGCCAGTGAAATGTGTTAACATACGTAAAGCGCTTGTACAAGTGATAGATATTATTATTAGCCCTCACTAGGGAGCCATTCTGCAGTTCAGATGAGGCAAGGGGTGTGACTGGGGTTTACAAACCGTAAAGTCCTCTCTTGAGAGGCAAGCGTTTTTTGGCTGCAAAGGAGCTTGCAAACCGTAATACGCATTGTGACTTGCAAAGTGTTTTGTAAATGTTGCCACATTAAGGAGGCTATTGTAGATTAGCTTTTTATAATCTGAAAGGCACTTCAAAATCATAAATCACTTCGGAGACCATAGAGCTCCTTGTAAGGGCTTTCTAGACTGTTGAGTGCTGGGCAAGTCTGAAACGAGTGGCCTTTCACAGCCATGGCCGAGAGGCAGGGTGGGAGTGGGCAGAGGAAGAAACGAGAACCAGAGGTTGGAAGCAGCGGCCGTTTCCCCTCCGATCTGGGCACTGTCCCCACCTGTGCCAGTCGGTGTGGAGAAATTCCAGCGTATCTGCAGATGCCTGCGATTCTGCTCTGAGGCCAGGCGGCCTGGCTGCATCGCTGACTCAGCCAAGCGGGAGGAGTGAAGCAGGAATCAGCCCTATCTTCCTTGCACTTGTGCATTGTCTTTTAATTTTTTTTCTACCACAAAGGCAATAAACCTGACACCATTTAAAGATTTCCCTGTGGGCTGGGGAGGTGGTGAGCTTCTGGGCTGCCTGATGACCTTGCTCTGAGGCCCAGACTTGGGCCTGCTCTGGAGACCCAGCCTGGAGAGCCTGCTGCCCCCAGGTTGACAGAATAGCAGGGGTTCAAGGTCTGGGGGCAGGTGGTGCAAAGGCCCTGGGCTGTGAAGTCTCCCCCCCCTGTCCCGGGGGGGGGGGTTCCAATCCCAGCTCTGCCTGCTACTTTCTCACCTATGACCTTGGGCAAGTTCCCTTACGCTGAGTTGGGAGTCCCTCAGCTTATAAAAGACTGATAATGTCCATTTGTGTGTGAGCATTGGGTGGCCTGCTGTGCCTGCAAGTTCTGTCCCTTCTGCTTTCCATAGACCCGGGAGCCTTCCAGTCAAGGAGAAAAACAAGGTGAGGCAGCTTCTAGAGCTTTGGGGTTATGGGCATGGGATTTCAAGTCATAAAGACTTGGATTCAAATCCTGGCTCTGTGACGTATAGCTGTGTGTCTTTAGGCAAGTCACATCACCTCTCTGAGCCTTCGTTTCTTCAGCTATAAAATGGGCCTAATAATAGTCGCTACCTTGTAAAAAGTTGGTCAGGATTCGGAGATGTGTATATGGCTCGTATGGCATAAAATTTGGCACCTAAGAAGCCCATCAATAGTAACTCCGATCTGCCACAACCTGAACCATTCTGGGAGCCCTGTTGTGTTTCCCAAGGCCGTGCAATTCCCCTTCCTGTGCCTCCTCACATTGGCAATTACTTGATAAAAAGCCTGCCTTATCATGTGACCCAGATGATAGCTGGGGCCCTGGGCCCTCCGGATCCAGCTCAAGCCGCCCACCCCGGGAGTTTCTGCAGAAACCTTTTTTCCAGCCCCATCTCCTTGCGGCCCCTGGGCTGCGTGATGTTGACCCCCAAGGGGAACCTCCTCTGAGGTCCGTGCAAACCATGTGTGAGCAATGCGCCCTTCGCTGTAGATGTCACAGATGAAGGAGGGTCTGCTGGAACCTTCCTGCCCTCGGAGCTCTATGCCAGGCTTTCCCCACTTGCTGGCATCTGCCTCTCTCCCTCCTGCTCTGCCTTCCTCTTTCCCTCTCCTACCTTTTCAGAAGCAAGACATCAGCATTTTCCCTCTTGCCTCCTACAGCATACCTCAGAACAAAGCCAGACTCTTCCCAGGGTTGTGATGAATGCAAGTTTTCTTCATCTAGTTGCATCCACGGGTCTGTGTGACCTCTCAGGGCCGGGACTGTGTCCCTGTTTGCTGTTGTATGCCCAGCCCCCAGCCCAGTATTTGGCCCCCAGCAGGCAGCTGGGAAATACGTGGTGAGTGAAGGAACAGATGAGTAGGACAGGGGCTACCGGGGCAGGGGGACCAGAAAGCTGCCCTCTGTGGTTGTCTAGGGCCCTCTGCTCTTGGAGGTCAGTTCTGTGGCAAAGGGACTAATTGAGGAAGAGGCTGAAGCTGATGTGTGTCTGTCTCGGGCCCCGGAAACAACTGAGTACTAACACATTCTTGGCTCCTTCGAGGGCCATGTGAACATGAACACTTGGGGGTCCTTCTTTAGGGTCTGACACTTCCCCATCAGCGACTGCCTCCCCTGAGGGCTACCAAGGGCAGGGCAGTGGTTCTCAGGATGGGCTGCACCGTGACCCACCTGGAAAGTACAGAACAACCAGAGCCACGTGGGCCTAACACCTTCTCCCCCAAGATCCGATTCAAATGTCTGATGTGGCACCTGCTGACTGATTTGTTAAAAAATCCTAGTTGATTCCAATATACACTGCTGAACCAGAGAAAGGGGCTGGTTTTTTGATTTTTGGGTTTTGGGTTTTTTTAACTAATGTGTCTGTGATGCCTTGTGGGGTTTCCACATGAGACCCTCTGAGGCAGCCTGTAGGCTGGTGGTCTAGGCTGAGGGCCTGGCTGGATGATAGAAAGGAAGGTATGTGGGCTTGGCAGGCATTGGAGACCTGGGTTTGAATCCCCATCTTAAGACATCCCAGCTCTGTGGCCTTGGGCAGGTCACTTCACCTGTCTGCATGTCAGTCTTCTCCCCATGAGTTGGTGATCAGAATTCCTACTGCACAGGTCAGCTGGGATCCATCACCTGGCATGGGGTCCAGCCTAGAGTCGGTGCTCCACAAAGTATGGTTCTGTTGCCTTCCTGAACAAGCTTTGGGGTGGGAGAGGAGGTCAAGTGTGGCCCCAACCCTGGCTCAGTACCTGATGGGAAGAACACTGGCCTAGAAGAAAGTTCTAGTTCTGGCCCATCGTGATATGCGACCTTGGCCAAGCCACTCCCATCTCTGAGCCTCAATGTCCTCATTCAGCTCCAACCTGGGAGATAGTTAAGGGCTGACATTTAAGCGGGTGGACAGACCTGTTTCAGCCAATTCTCTGGGGCAGGTCCCTCAGCCACTCTGAGCCTCAGTTTCCTCATCTATAAACAGAGATCCAGTGGTGTGCACATCTCATCACTACTCTGTGTTTAGTGATATCATGTTGCTAACTTGAAATGGGGCACAGAGTGAGTATCAACATCAAACAAATTGGCAAACATTACAAATCAGGATTCCCCCCCCACCTCCCCTCCCATGCCCCCTCCACCCCCAAAAGTCAGTTTGTCAGTATGCCAGCCACTGGGACTCAGGTAAGAAAACTTTCACCATGGTTGTTGGGAGGTTCAGAGAACTATTGACTGTTAAGCATTTAGCGCAGCACCTGGGACTTAGCATAGCACCTGGGACTTAGCACAGCACCCAGGCACTAATATGTGCTTGTTAAACACACTTAACATTTATCAGCCATCGCTTTGTCTCTGGCCTGGTGTACAATACAATGATCACATCTGTCATCCACTATAGCTTTAAGAACCCTGGGAAAGTTTTAGAAGAGGAAATTCAGGCTCAGGCTTGCTGACTTCAAATGCAATTAAACTTCGCAGGCCTACTATGTGCCAAGTTTATTTTTATATACCCATCTCCGTTCAGCATCACACCCCCCTTTTTCTCACTACAGTTGAGGAATCAAAGGCCCCGAGTGGGCAAGTGACGTGCCCCAGCTCCCACGTTGAGCACGGGGCCCTGTATCTGTCTCGA
Organism: Mirounga angustirostris; assembly: GCF_029215605.1. Taxonomy (NCBI): domain Eukaryota; kingdom Metazoa; phylum Chordata; class Mammalia; order Carnivora; family Phocidae; genus Mirounga; species Mirounga angustirostris. The sequence goes on along the minus strand of NW_026991723.1, from coordinate 82,457,681 downwards.
ACCTACGTGTGCTGGCCTCGGCTTCCGCCAGACTCCCTCCCCACCACATCCAGCCACATCCTCTCCTTGATCAGGGCAGGCTTTGCTGATCTGATCTCTCTGGCCCTCTCCAGCTCTGACATCCTCAGTATTTAAATCAGCACATGAATATTTCACAAGCATCCCTGGCGAAAATAACCCCCCGCCTGGTTATGTCAGGCCGAGGCCCCAGTCGCTGCCGGGCGCTCAGGCTATTTGTGAGGCCTGCAATTCTGTGAGGCCTCCCGGCAGCCGCCAAGGAATCGATAGCCTTTAAATAAGTAATTAGAGGAGCTGAAGACGTCGGCACAGCCAAGAGTGAGCAGGGGAATATAAACTCATAACTCTCCCAGGCTCACTGTGGAGGGCCATGTTCTGTTTCTCGGTCAGGAGATGTGACAGGGCCTGGGGTAGGGCGAGAGGTGGGGGAAGTGTGGGGAAGAGGAAGATGAACACAACCCTACTTGGCATCTGCTGAGTCCTCTCCATGTGCCAGGCTTTCTCTCATCGTGGCCGGACCTACTGTTCTAAAGACACTGAGGCTCAGAGAGGGGAAGTCAGTTGCCCAGGGCCACGCAGCCAGGAAGTGGCAGAGGCTGCAGGCCTGTCTGACTTCAGCACATGGTTTCTCAGCTTGGGCGCTATTGATGTCTTGTTGGCGGGGTAATTCTTTGTTTTGGGGATGGGGGCTGTCCTGTGCCATTGTAGGATGTTTTCGCCCTCTCCTCTACCCTCTAGATGCTGATAGTGCATCCTCCCCACTTGTGAGGACCAAAAGTGCTCTGGACATTGCCAGATGTCCCTGGGGGGGGGGGGGGCAAATCTCCCCCAGTGGGGAGTGGGGAGCCACAGATTTAGAGTCTGTTTACTTGGTTATTCCTTTTCTCTGCTGCTGGTGGCTTTTAGGATAAGGATCAACATCTTTCTCCAACCTAGAGACGCAGCTCTAGAACCAAAGCTGGCCAGGTGAGAACACACCGGCTGTGTGACCTTGGGCAAGTTCTCAACCTCTCTGTGCCCAAGTTTCCCTCTCTATAAAATGAGTCGCCTTCCAAAAAAAAAGATTATCGTGAAGTTTAAGTGAGTTAGCATATGCAAATCATTTAGAGCAGTGCCTGGCACATACAGCCCAAGGACCTGTGAGAGCAAGTCCCAGCCCAAGACTGCAGCCTCACTGGTAGTGTTCCTCCCCTAAGAATGGGGAGAAGGACCCTAGCAGGAGCTGGGAAGAAATCATCTCTGACAACTTCTGTTGTTTCCACCCCCATCGCGCTGCACTCCCCCTCCCACCAGCCCTGGATGAGCTGGAGAAACAGCAACAAGGACAGCCACATAGTCCCACAGGACCACAAGGTACTAAGAACAGAAGTGGCCACTTCCTCTCCTCTGCGGTGCTGGCTGTGCACAGAGAGGAGTGTGGAGGGCCTGCACCCGATTTACAACAGCATCTGATTAAAATACAGTTCCTTTTATTATCCAGGAAGCCATAAAAATACATATAGACAAACACGTTTTATCCCTGGAGTTGGTCATTGCGTTTTACTGGTCGATGGCGTGTGTGTTTTTGTTATGCTGATATCTGTTAGAAACAAGGTTCCAGAAGGCTGTCCTCATTTGGGGGCTTGGGAGAAATAGTATCCGGGAGGACACTGCAGGGCATCCTTGCAGAAACAGCCCCCAGTGTAGGAACGCATACATTTGCCGCATAAATCCTCCCGTTTTTCCCCAGAAGGAAGGGTCTCTGGAGATTCCCTGGTCCTGCCTCCTCCTAGTGGAGGAATCTGAGGCCCAGGACACACAGTGCTTTGTCCAGGAGCACAGAACAACTTGGTTTAGCAACTGTTTTCTGAGTGTATTAGTGAACCCCAGGTGCTGTAATAGATAGGCCCCCGATCTCAGGGGCACAATGGAGTTGTCTTTTTCACTCACACGGCAGGTGTTCTGGATGGTGGCCAGGTGAGAACACACCGGCTGTGTGACCTTGGGCAAGTTCTCAACCTCTCTGTGACTCATGGACCCAGACTCCTTTCTTACGGCTGCACCCTTCCCTAGGGCCTCAGAATCATCTGCTTTCAGCTGGATGGGGAAAAAATTCAGAGGATTGCAGGTTTTTATGGATTTTTACAGAGGTTTTTTTAGGTCAGGCTGGGGAGTGGCCCATGTTGCTTCTGTGCACGTTCCATTGGCCCATTCCTAAGTCACATTCCATATGGAACTGCAAGGGGGGTTGGGAGATGTAGCCTGGCTGTGTGCCCGGGAGAAAGAGACAGGGTGGTGAACAGCTAGCTGACCAGGTCTCAGGGTCTGGCTCGGTGCTGGAAGCTGCCTGGGCAGAGATGACTAAGAAGGCCGACCTGCTCGCTCTTGAAACTCATAACTAGTGGGGGAGGGGAAGCAGCAGCAGGTGTAGGCGGGTGATGTCCCCAGCTTTAAGTTCAGAATGAGGACTTGTCTTTTCGAGCCCCCCTCCCATTGATCACTGGAAGTCCATTTACTTCTCTCTAGAGAGACCCCATCCCATGATAAGTCCAAGACTCCTGGGGTCCTTGCCAATTCAGTCCAAAAGGAGTCAGCAATCCTGTTTCTAAAAGGTTGCAGATGGGGTCCCTGGGTGGCTCAGTTGGTTGAGCATCCAAGTCTTGATCTCAGGATCATGAGTTCAAGCCCTGCATTGGGCTCCGTGTGGGTGTGGAGCCTATTAAAAATTAAAAAAAAAAAAAAGAATGAATGAAAAGGTTGCAGAGAAGGCACTGGAAGGCCTGGTTCACTTCCTGAAGGGCCCTATTCTCTGTAGTATTTCCTTTTCGGGGGAGAAAGAGGGAGCCTCTCTCCCCAGGGTGACCTGTCACTTCACACTGCCACTAGCCTGGACTCTCAACAGAACAGTCTGGAGAGACGGCGTGGCTCCTCACTTTCCCAGCACACGGGTGCACCTGCGCGTACGCCCACACCCCTCAGAACCAGCCATGGCAGACATTCGCCACTTGGGCTAGCTAGTATCTATTTGGGGGGTCCCAAGATGGCAAGAGGACCTCCACTGGGGCAGATATTCTGCATCCCCAGCAGCTAGAATTCAGACCTGCGGCCCAAGGTGTGGCCCATGGGACACGTCCTCCCAGGACTTGGAATCTTCAGAGTGACCCAGGCACAGGGCCGGTCGGACCTTAAAGGCCACTGTAGCAGGATGGCATCCAGTGCTGTGTGGTACATCATCTCTGTGGCCCCACGGTGCCAGCAGGAGCCACAGTGACCACTGGCAGGTGGCCCCTTGGCTGGGCCTGGGCTCTGGGTGCCTGGTAAGCCTGTTTCTTCAGTCCTCCTGTCAACTCTATGTGCCACTTGACACTTCTCCAGACAACTGCTCTAGGTTAAGCAGAGCCAGTCTTTACTAACAACAGCCAAGAACCCACCTTCTGTAGCCTGGGCGGCAGCCGGGCCACCACCCCACTCCCTCCAGGATTTCCTTTGCTGCCAGCTCCACCCAGGGCCATCCCAGACCCCTCCACACCCAGCACCCCCCACCCCTGCAGGTCTAACAGCTTCCACCCTCAAGGGAGATGCCAAGGCTCCCGTCTCTTTTCCTCCAGGAGATTCTGAGCAAATCTCTAATTAACCTGTCTGTTCACACTCCTTCCGCATTCAAAGTCCTCAAGAGGGCTGTGGGCAGAACCAACATAATTGGTTTTCTTTGTGATCCTATGCCTTTTATGCCTTTAAAGCCATTAATCTGAGAAGAGGTCCATTGTCTCCACTTGATTCCAAGGGGGTCCAGGGCACCAAAAAGGTGAGGGTCCCTCTGGACTGCAGCCTCAGGACTGCTGGTAACAGGATTCCCTCCTCCATGACACATGAGGCCCCTTTGCCTTATGAGACCCTTACTGGCTGGAGGAGCACCCCATCCTCCCTGCCCCATTCCTTCTGGAAAGAGATCCCTACTTCCTTCTGGGACCAGCTCCTCTCCCTGGCTCTAGATAGAAGTAGGTGGTCCCAGGGCGCCTGGGTGGCTCAGTTGGTTAAGTGACTGCCTCCGGCTCAGGTCATGATCCTGGAGTCCCGGGATCGAGTCCCGCGTCGGGCTCCCTGCTCGGCAGGGAGTCTGTTTCTCCCTCTGACCCTCCCCCCTCTCGTGCTCTCTCTTTCTCATTCTCTCTCTCAAATGAATAAATAAAATCTTAAAAAAAAAAAAAAAAAAGAAGTAGGTGGTCCCAGCAGAGGTTGCCATGTTGTCACATGACCTCAGTCTCCAGAGTCAGCTGACTGGTTAGGGAGGACGAGCCAGGCCAGATGGGTCCTTCTCAGCAGTTGCTTTTCTAAATGGGAACTAGGAGGTACCTGTTCTACTTTTCCCCAGTGGGGACTCAGAGCTAAGAGCAGTCAAGTTTCCTACAAAGTAGGGGAAGCCAATTTAAGTAGGACAGGGAAGCTGAAGGGAGAGACATTGAGACAGAGATAGAGATGGAGAGAGGAGAAAAGAGGAAGAAAGAGAAGGGGGGTGAGGGCGGGGGAGGCAGAGGGAAGGGGGAGGGGAGGGAGCTGGCTTCATCCTGGCCCATGGTCTAGCCATGACCCTGTTGGCTTGCTGTTCATTTTGCTTTGGTTATTCATTGCTTCCTTCAGTACCTCACTTTTGGCCTAGCTGTTGGAAATGGAGTTTGTCACTGTCTGTCTTATTCCCACCGAATCCCTGGGGTCTGCACAGAGTCCGGCACATGGTAGGTGTGCAGTCAACATCTGTGAATGAACGAACAAAAGAATGAACAAGGTGCAGAGAGAGTGATTACATGGGAGAGGTCAGGAACTGCCTGGGGTGGGGGGTGATATTCAAAGTGGGAATTAAAGGGAGAATAGGAGTTTTCTGGATAAGACTTGTGGGGGAAGAGGCTAGAAAAGACAGGGGGGACTAGGTTGAAAAAGTCTTAACTATAAGACTAAAAATTAGGATTTTTACAAGTAGTGGCTGATCTGGTGTAAATCGGAAGTGTCCCCGAGGATGCCCGAGCTCCATCCATGTAAGTGAGTGTGTGGGTGCTCTTAAGCTCCTCTCTCATCCCAGCTTCTAGAGACCCTGCTAATAGGAAAACCAGGTCCTCCTCCCACCCCACCCAACACCTCTCTCCAAACTGCCCCCACAAACACCTCTCTCCTCCCACCCCACCCAACACCTCTCTCCAAACTGCTAAGCCTTCCTGTGGCTCCATCCAGCAGGTCCTGATCCTCCCCAAGCTCTGGGCAGCCTTTCCCCTTCTGACTTGGACCCACACTGCTTCTCCCCAGCAGCTCCCTCTCTGTCCTCTCAGGCTCTCCTCTTCCCAGGCCCACAGCCATTCCTTAAATATCCACGGCCTCTAGGGCCTGTGCTGGTCCCTCCCCTCGCTCTGCACGCACCCTGCACTGCCCCTTCCTCTCCCATGGCTTCGGGGACCACTCTGAGAGGCATGTTCCCAACAGCTCCAGACCCAGCTATCCAGAGGCTGGACCTTCCCCTCCAGGCCCTTTGGATCAAACGCATCCCAAATCAGACTCATCATCTTTGCCTCCTGCCCGCTGTTTGCACCCTTCTCCTGATGTACGTCACGGCTTCTGTTCTTCCAGCCTATGAGGAGAGGGAAGGAAGCAGGCTCGGAGGAGGGCAGGACGGGGCACACAGGGGGTCTGCCTGGCTCCAGTCACACTGCCTGATTAGGACTCGGGATGGGGCGGGGTTCCCCACCTCTGACCCCCAGGCCTCCCGGGGCCAGGCCAGTAAACATTGACGAGATCGATTTCCACCGTGTTGGGAAGTCAGCGGTCAGCAGCTGACCACACTGTGAATTATTCAAGCTCCCTGGGATTCCACCAAGAGCAAGGGTTTAACTAAAGCATGGCCCCATGGTCCTCACCCCCCCAACTTTCCCTCAGAGGCCTGGGCGGGGAGGGCCACCTCCCCACGCGGCCAAGCGGACGCCTGGCCCAGCCCCCACTCCCACCCCCAACCTGTACATCCCAGGACCCACGAGCCTCTTGGTCCTCAAGTCTCTGGGAGGTGCTCCTGGGCTAAGGTGGGGCTGAGGCCTTGAAGGCAGAACTGGGACCAGGGGCCGGAAGTTAGCTGAGGCGCTTTTTTGGTAGGTATAAACCAGTATAAACCAGTCCACAGCAGACCACCATCCGGAGGGACACCTATGGTGGGGAGAGACGGGGCTGTCAAGGAGAGATAATGATCATTTTAAGTGTGATCTAAATTTGTAAACTCTTTGTGACGTTCGTACCTCATCATGTGGCCTCAGTCTTTTTTTGGAACCAGGTGATACATACATAAAAACACGTGAATTTGCTGGTTGATTATTGAACGAGCACTTTGCTAAGGTGCTAGGGGATGAGGGAAGAATATCAACTTGGCCCTACCCTTGAGTAATACTAGCACTAACGCTAACAATAAGGGGAACTATGATGTGTCGGGGAAGGTTCTAAGCCCTCGACCAGCTTCAGGGGACACCACCCTCATCACAGCCCAGCGAGGCGGCGGCTGGAACTGTCTCCATTTTATAGGCAAGGCAAGATATTATAGGCGAGGCCCAGAGGTACAAAACGTGCCCCAGGTCACACAGCCTGTGTAAATGATGGAGCTGGAAGTTGAGCCCCAGGTGCCTGATTTCCGGTCGCTGCTCTCAGCCTCTCTGATCCAAGTTGTGTGAGGGGGTTCGGTTGAGGTCAGGTAGGTGATCACCTAAGTAATGATCTAACAACAGAGCTGTGGAGGAGAGATCAGAACTAATCCATCCAGGTTGGGGGGAGGGGATTACAAGTCAGAGAAGGCTTTCTAGAAGCGTCTTTTAAGCCGAGAACTTCTGGAAGAAGTGTTGGATGGGGGAAGAGTCCAGGGAAGGAGGAGCATTTGGAGCAGGTAGCGCGACCAGCTGGACGACCCTGCAGCCCGGGGCTCTCGGAGGACCCCCCCCCCCTCCGGGGCCTGGGCAAAGAGGAGCAGACAGGCAGGCCGGTGGCTGCACCTCAGCCTCCCCCTCGCTGTGCCCACTTCCTCTCTGTCTGCCGGCTGTATTTTTAGATCTCTTACTTTCCGATGACTGGTGGGCTGGCAGTATCTGGGCCTTCCTCAGAACTTTTATAGTCTCCTACCACGGGTGTCTCCATCACAGCCCTCCCCTCGGAGACCTGAGCTGCAGAGCTGATTGGAAGCCCCCCACCAAGCCCTGGCCCCTTCACAGATGCCCTCGGGCCCAGGGGCCCACTCTCGATGGCCAGTTGACACCAGCCACCTCTCTCCCTTCTGTCTGCTTTCTCTCTTTCTTCCTCCCGGTTCAATCCACTCCGCCCCACAGTTCTTATCTGTGCCAGACACAGGGCTGGGCCCTGACAGACAAACCTACAACTGACCTGAGTGCCTTTAGCAGCACACATGCTAGAGGCAGAGTGGGTGTACACGATTTGTATCCCAAATTGGGACGTGCGTGAAAGCCAAGGGACGCTGTTAACAATTCTGCGGGGAGCACAGTATCAACCCAAGCAAGCTGAGATACAAGTTCAAGTTCACCCCAGTTCAATAGAAGGACGGACAAGTGAGGAGAGACTTGACATGGGGAGGACAGGTAGAAGGGAGTCTTGGCCGGGGTAATGGCACATGCAAGGATGTGGCAAGTTTGGGGTAAGTGGGGAGTTTATGGTGGCAATAACCTGGTACCATGGAGAAGGGGCAGAACGAGAGCCCAGGGTGGACTCCAGGTGGGAAAAGATGGACAGTTTGGTACAAGTAGAACAGAGTGGCAAAACCTTGCCGCTCTGCCACCCCTGGGCCCATAGCAGGCATCACTAATCGATCACAGCACTCTCCTTCGCACGGATTCCACCTGCCGGCCCTCAACACAATGGTGGGGCCAGTCACTTCCCGTTGTCAAGCTATGCCCTGGGGGAAACCTATTTGCCACCAGGGGCTCAGCAATGGGTACAGTGTGTTCTTAGCTGGAGAGGAGGCTGGAGTTTAAACCGAGAGAGGCCCAGAATGCGGGACTAAGGAGCTAGAATCATCTTCTGGTGTTAGGGAGCCATTGGAGGATGTTGGGGGGAGGGATGTACCGAAGACTAACATTTCAGAAAACCAGTGAGGGAGTGCCAATGTCCAGGTGAGAGAGGAAGCCCCCCCGACAACTGAACTGGGAGCACAGAAGGGAGCCTAATGACTGAGCAGATGTTGTGGGGCAGGAAAAGAAGAGGAAGACTTTAAGGAGGACTCCCAGGCTTCTGGGTGACTGACCTGGAGTCTGGGAGCACTCAGTCTGCCAGGAACCTGTGCCAACATGGTGGGAGGTCCTGATGGGACTCTTTGCTCCAGAGGTCACCAAACAATGTAAGATCACCAAGGAGAGGGCCACCCTGGGACTCCATGCCCCTCGGGGTGGGGGTGGAGCAAACTGGTTTGGCAGGTGTTAGCAGAGAGCATCAGAACCTGGAGAAACTCACCTTTTGAGGGAAATGAACAATCACCAAAATCTCATCCCTGCCCCTCAGGACCCGACAGAGGCAAAGAGGGGCCTGCGGTGATTCCTGCCCTGTCTCTGAGAAATGGGAGCCCCAGGGAGCTGCTTGCAAAGTTTGGGGGTGACTGCCACAAGGGGAAACTGATATGCCATTCCCTGGCTGGATATCTGCTTAGTCATGGGCTGCTACCTGCCCCTGGGCCACCAGCATGGAACATGGTGGCCCAGGGCCAGAGTAAGGCCCCTTGGGGTTTGGTTCCTGAGAGGCACAGGGATTGAGCCGGGTCGAGCCTGTGGAGGGCCAAAGGGAGCGGAGGCTGCAGGCTTGCTGGCACCCTCTCAACATGGGGGGCATGTGGCTGAGGTGCGCGCTGAAGCTTAACTGGGAGGTGCAGCTTTGTCTGGAGAGGGACCACCAATGCCTGGAGGACGGCCCAGGAATTCAGTCCCTGGTCAGTGGGATCTTTGGGGGCCTCCACCCATTATCACCAGAACCATAGGCTTTGAGCCAAGTCCACCACAGCCATGACTCACAAGGGCACCACCGCCTGGCCACGTGTCACGAGAGGGGCAGCTGCTTTCTCTTCCTTCTCCCCCAAACCCAACCCTAGGGGTGAGCACAGAGAAGGGGTGTGTGTGTGTGTGTGTGTGTGTGTGACAGAGAGACCACCCTGCCAGACCCAGTACTCCCCAAAGTGCATGTATGCACACGTGCACACACACACGTGCACACACACATACACACACATGTATACACATGCACACCCACACCCACATGTGCACACACGCACACACGTGCACATGCATGCACACACACGTACACACGTGCACACGCATGCACACCCACACCCACATGTGCACACACGTGCACACCCACACCCACATGTGCGCACATGCATGCACACACACCCATATGTGCACACACGTGCACACACACATACTCACATGCACACACACACTTCAAGCCCCTAGAGCTCCCAGCTTCGCTTGCCTTGTGGAGGAAGAAGAAAGTTTGGGGTCATATCTGAGCCTGAGGTTTTAAAATGACCAGGTCTTAAGCAGAATGGGACTGCTTTTATAACCCAAAGTGTCTACAAGTCAGAAACTGGACTAAAGTGCTGTGGAAGGTGTGTGTCTGCCAACTGCTAGGAGGGTTCACGGGGCCCAGCTGGTAGCCGTGATTAGAAAAATAATTGTAACTATAACCTAACGAGCTGAAAGTCCTTAATAAGCCGTTGACAAAGGGAACCCAAAAAGGGGATCGGATTTGAAAGGACGAAGAGGATTAGAAATAAGGACAAACTGAGGTGTTATCAAATGAACTAGGCAGGGGGACCAGGAAGGTCTCACTCTGCACTCACCCCTCCCTACAAGGTCTAGGGGGAGCCGTATCTACAGGAAACATGGTTGGACTTCTGCCCTTCACCTGACTCTGAGCCCTCCCTAGGTTGGCTTCCTCCAAGGCCGGACCCAAATCTCAGGATCCCTTCACACTAAGTAGGCCAAGTGGGATAGGTCGGAGGCAGCGGGGCTCATGCAAATGACCTTCCAGCTGGGAGTGAGCAGAAGTGTGTCTATGGCCCTCACTCAGCCCACCACTTCTACAGCATGGCTGGGAAGCTGGCAGAGGCAGAGCGGTGGGCGATGCAGAAGGAAGGGGAGAACCCAGGACAAGGCATGGAGACATCGGGTTCCTCCTGGCACCCACCTGCTGGCTCACGCGGCTCAGTCAGGGGACCCGACTCCTGAGATCTAGCTCTCTCCCTGGGGGTGGGCGTAGGGTAAGGGAAGCAATGGGGTGAAGGAAGAAGCTCTTGCCTCCCCCCTGCTCCCCATACTTAGGGCTGCAGAGAGGGGTTCAGCCTGGGCCTCCGAATTTGAGGGGCCTATGGCTTATCCAGGGGTGAAGGATAAGAGGTCCGGGGCTCTCAGGGAAGAGCTGGGGTAGAAGACAGGAATCTGGGAGTCATCAGGGGAGAGGGGATGCCACAAGCCTCGGTGTAAAAACAAGAGCAGAAGAGGCATCCAGGAGAAGGGAGCCTCGGGGAAGCCAACTTTGGAAAATGGGAAAAAGAGCGCCAGGAACTTGGGTTCAAGCTGGCGGCTGCCAGATCCTGGCCACCCTCCGGGCCAGACCCCCTCTGGCAGTGGCCAAGATGGGTCTCTGCTGCTCTGGGAAACCTAATGGCCTGCATCTGCCCAGGTGGGCAGCGGGACAAGTTCACCTGCCCACTTCCTGCCCTCCCCCTCCTCCAGCCTGGGCTCTTGTTCTGGCCGGGGCGGCCGCTGAGGCAGCTCCCCCAGGCCAGCCGGCGCTGCCCTCCCCCTTGGGCCCAGTGTTCCAGACTTTCTCCTCATCAGTTTACCAGCCTGGTCTCATTCCCTCTGCAGATCCTCTCGCCAAGTTCTGCCTGGCTCCCTGCCCCTGTCTTCTCCTCTCCTTAGAGCAGGAGCCAGTTGGGGCCTCTTCTGCAGATGCAGCCGCGTGCCAGGCCCAGGGACCCCTCCCGCCTCAGGCAGCAAGAACTAGTGTCCCCCCCCTACCGCCCCGCCCTTACAAGCTCGTCTGTGTCTGTCCTCACACCCAGTTCTGACAACGGGGTTTATGTTCCACGTCTGAGACCGAGCCCCAAGGACTGGCAGGTCACATATGCTCACCCCTGGCCACACAAACTGGCCTCAGCATCTTCAAACCCCAGCCCTGCCTGCAGACACGGGGATGCAGATGGGAGCTGATACTCTCAGGGTCTGGGGTCTCTCTAAGCCTCCATCGTTGGCCATCTGTATGCAGCCCATTTGTCAGCTGGGGCCTCCAGTCCTGGACGATTTCAAAGATACCGGTTCAAATCCATATTCCACAGCCTGTGGAAACGCAAAAATATCCTTAATATCCTTTGGAGAGTTCTGGAATGGTTTGCTTTTTCACACTCCCCTCGACATCCGAGCTGCGGCTTCTGCTGAATTCGTTTCGCGTCTGGATTTGGGCTGCTGCCCCAGGCCTGCTGTTCGGTTTTTACAGAGCTCTGGGTGAGACGGGGAATGTAGCGGGCACCTTCCACTCTGTCCACCAGACGCCCACTGCGGAAGGTACTTGTGTGTGTGTGTAATGCGGGCAGGCGGACGGCGACTTAGGGAAGTTGGGAGGATGGTTTCAGGGGCTACAATTAAATCAATTTCAAACAGATCATTGGACATCCCGTTCTTAAAAGCTCTGGGGTCACCCCGCCGCTGGGAACTTTCATGGGCCCTTTGACCTCACTCAGTTCCCTAGCCTGTCCTGGCTCTTTATCTTCCTTATTTGCATCTCTCTTCCCTGAAAAGCAAAATAGTGCAGTGGTTCAATGCAAGGGCCTGCCTCTGTGAGCTTGGCTCTGCATCTTATCAGCTGTGTGATCAAAGGAGATTTACCTAACCTCTCTGAACCTCAAGCTTATCTTTTATGAGGATTGTACAAGTTGAAGATAATACGATTTGTGGGGAGGATTTCATAAAGCAATCCATGGGAAGCACTTAGCGTAGGGTTGGCTCAGTGATGTTAGTTATTACTATTATTACTGTTAACCCTTCCAAATTCTCTTCTTACTCTCCTAGGCAGAACAATTCAACCTTCTCGGCGTTATCCCAAATACTGCACATCTTTAAATATTTAAGCACAGAAAGGCTTGTTCTTTGAACAGGAGTGACCCTTCTTTGAAAGGGGTCAGTTGAGGTTGTGAGTGGGCCTACCAGTGACTTCACATTGGTAAATACTAAACAAATGTATGCCCTTCCTTCCTCTTTCTCTCTCCCCGTACCCCGCTCCCCATCGGGCTGAAAGTATACGGCCGAGACCAGCAGTGGAAGATCTTGGGCCTCACGGGAATCAGCTCGACGTTACTGAATTATTGGGAAAGAGGTGCCCTTTTTCAGGGATTTGTTCTTAGGTTTTCATGGAACCTAAGAATGAAGCCAACATAAACAAAAAGACAGCTTCTTGGTGATGTCATTTGAGCTTCTATATCCTACCACATGTGGATTCAGTCTGAGTTTCCCAATCATGTGAGCCCAGAAATCCCCCTTTTCTTGTTTAAGCTAGTTTGATTTGAGCTTCTGTCATGTAAAATCGAATGAATCTTGACTAAAGATTCTTGAATCTTGAATTTCAACTACAAATGGGGTATACTACAAAACAAGGGGGAATATCACGGAAATGTAACCAGAAATCACAGGAATGAAAAGGCTGCTTCTGACTCCATTTCTCTCTCTCTCAGGCTACACAATCTCCCATTTCTGCTTTTTGTTTGCATATCTGCTTCTTGTTTTTTAACTTTGCTAACCAGTGTTTTTGCTGGCTCATCTAGGAAAAGGTCCCAGGGCTGACGTTCAGTGGCCCCGACTGGGTCATGTGACCACCCTGAATCATTCACTGTGATGGGTCAACCAGTGAGCCCATTACCTCTGGATCTGAGGATTAGGGTCAGGCCCACCTCAACCAAATAGACTGAGAGGATGACGAACAGTTTAAAAAAAAAAAAAAATCAAAGTACTCTTTCCAGACCAATGGGGAATGAATGCCAAATAGGCACACACAGGTCCATGCACACACACAATGCATCTCTGACATGGAGTTAAGTGAATTTCCGTTTTACAAACCAGCTGAACCCCGAATAAGCTCAGGGCCAGCCCATTGTCCCAGAGGAGCATCTCTAATGGAAACTTCCGAACTTCCACTAGTCACAGCAGCTTCTGGAGATCTGGTTTCTCTTGGGCTTTCCTTAATCTCTTTTCAGGTCACACCACATGCCAGAGGGGAGCTGGTTCTGGCTCTGCCCCCACCCCCATGAGTCCCTTGTATGGCATCATTTGAGTTATAAATGCCCCATTACATGGAATCATGATGGGGAGGTGGAGAGCTCCAAGGAGAGAAGCCAGGGAGTAAGGAAGGATCACTGAAGAGGGAGCCTCTGAGCAAGGCCCTCAAGGAGGGGCGTTAAGACCTCAGGGCTTTAATCAAGAAGACAAATGATCACAAGTGTAAGTGAAGGTGTAGAGAACTTGGAGCTCTCACGGGAATGCAAAATGGCAGGGCTGCTTTGGAAAACAATCTGGCAGGTCTTCAAAAAGTTGAACACAGAGCTACTGTACGACCTAGCAATTCCACTCTTGGCTATATACCCAGGAGAAATGAAGACACATGTCCACACAAGAACTTGTATCTTCATAGCAGCATTAGTCATAACTGCCCCAAAGTAGGAACAACCCAACTGATGAATGGATAAATAAAATGTAGTACATCCATACAACAGAATATGATTCCACCATGAGAGAAAATAAAGTCCTGGTACCTGCTATCACAGGGCTGAACCTCGAAAATCTTTCGTTCTTTCTTTCTTCCTTTCTTCCTTTCTTTTTTCTTTCTTTCTTTTTTTTTTCAGATCATCAAACCTTTTATATTTTATTTTATTTTTTTTAAAGCTTTTATTTATTTATTTGAGACAGAGAATGAGATAGAGCATGAGAGGGTCAGAGGGAGAAGCAGGCTCCCTGCCGAGCAGGGAGCCCGATGTGGGACTCGATCCTGGGACTCCAGGATCATGACCTGAGCCGAAGGCAGTCGCTTAATCAACTGAGCCACCCAGGTGCCCAAACCTTTTATATTTTAAAGCCAGAGGGACTCTTAGCGGTTGGCAAACTATGGCCCACAGGCCAAATTGGCCCGCTTCCTATTTTAATAAATTTAGTTTTAAAAAAATTGATTTATTTTTTAAAGCCCATATAATTAATGTATAGTGTTACATTCGTTTCAGGTGTACAATACAGTGATTCAACCATTCTATACGTTACTCTGTGCTCATCACAGTAAGTGTGCTCTTAATCCATGTCACCTAGTTCACCCATCTCCCCACCCACCTCCCCTCTGGTGACCATCAGTTTGTTCTCTATAGTTAAGAATCTGTGGTTTCTTGTTGTTTGTCATTTTCTCCCTTTGTTTTGTTTCTTAAATTCCACATGTGAGTGAAATTATATGGTATTTGTCTTTCTCTGACTTATTTCACTTATGTATATCCATTATACCTTCTAGATCCATCCATGTTGCTGCAAACGGCAAGATTTCATTTTTTATGGCTGAGTAGTATTCCAGTGTGTGTGTGTGTGTGCGCGTGTGTACACATATATACATATATATACACACCACATCTTTATCCATCCATCTATCAATGGACATTTGGGTTGTTTCCATAGTTTGGCTCTTGTAAATAATGCTGTGATAAACAGAGGGGTGCATATATGTTTTCAAATTAGTGTTTTCATATTCTTTGGGTAAATTTCCCTCTAGTGGAGTTACTGGATCATATGGTAATTCTATTTTTAGTTTTTTGAGGGACCTCCGTATGAGGGACCTTCCATGATGGCTGCACCAGTCTGCATTCCCACCAACAGCGCATGAGCGTTCTTTTTTCTCCACATCCTTGCCAACACTTGTTGTTTCTTGTGTTTTTTATTTTAGCCATTCTGACAGGTGTGAGATGATAACTTATTGTGGTTTTGATTTGCATTTACCTGGTGATTAGTGATGTTGAACATCTCTTCATGTGTCTGTTGGCCAGAACCTTGAAAATCTTAAGTGAAAGAAGCCAATCATAAAACATCACGTATTGTGTGATTCCACTTGAATGAAATGTCTGGCAGAGGCAAATATATAGAGACTGAATGTAGAGGAGGGTTGCCTACAGTTGGGGGGAGGTATTAAGGGGAAAAAGGAGTGACACTAATGGGGATTGGGGGGGATGTTGAAAATTGATTGTTGAGAATACACAAAAAAACACTGAATTGTACATTTTAAATGAGTGAATTGTATGGTATGTGAATTATATCTCAGTAAATCTGTTACCAAAAACGGGAGGTAGGAGAAGAGGGGCCTAAGCCGTATATCAGCCTGGGAACTCAGAGATACTAGGGCCAATTGTCTGATAAGCTACCCCCTCCCCACCCTTCATTCCTCGGATTCCACAGTAAGTGAAGGGTATTTGGGGCCTGAGAGTCCAGCCCTGTGACATAAAGAAAAATGCTCAAATTAAAAAGGGGAGAGAGGAGGGGCGCCTGGGTGGCTCAGTCGGTTAAGGGTCTGCCTTCAGCTCAGGACACCATCTCAGGGTTGTGAGATGGAGCCCCGCGTGGGGCTCCCTGCTCAGGGGGGAGCCTGCTTCTCCCTCTCCCCTGCCCCTCCCCCGGCTGGTACTCTCTCTCTCAAATAAATCAAATCTTTTTTTTTTTTTTAAGATTTTATTTGTTTATTTGACAGAGAAAGACAGCGAGAGAGGGAACACAAGCAGGGGGAGTGGGAGAGGGAGAAGCAGGCTTCCCGCGGAGCAGGGAGCCCGATGCGGGGCTGGATCCCAGGACCCTGGGATCATGACCTGAGCCGAAGGCAGTTGCTTAATGACTGAGACACCCAGGCGCCCCTCAAATAAATCAAATCTTTAAAAAAGATAAAATATAAATAAAATGAATAAATAAATAGAAAGGGGAGAAAGAGGAAAGGCTGTCTCTGAGGACATGAGGTGGGCAGGAAGCTCCACAGGGAAGCAGAAAAGTGTCCGGTGAATGGATGCCAGCATGGGTCACTGGTTCAGATGCTGGGGGGCGATCTGACGGCACAGCGCAGACTCTGACGCGCGCCGGTTTCCTTGGTGAGCAGGACCTGTGGTTGGTACCATCAGAGGTGTCTGCTTGGCTCCCAAGAAGGCCCTCCACTGTTGCCTTCTCTCCAGCCACAGAGGTGTGTTTGTACCACATGGCCCTTGGCTCTAGCAGATGGTCCCGGTATGGACCTCTGACCCAAGCTAAATCAGTCCAAGTCCCTTCTCTGGAATTTGGAGTCTTGACAGAGGCAGAGGCCTTCTCTCCAAGGGCTAGAATATGTGAACTAGGGGGCTTTAAGACAGCCACACCTCCTCCCCCCAAGTCCCTGTGGGCAGGGCTGGAAACACTAGGAAGCTGATTCCCCAGCTGGTTGGAATGTTCCAAGTCCTCCATGGAAGTAGCTCTAAAGTGAAAACACCTGGGAAAACTTTGGGAGCCTGAAGGAGATCTGTGAGCCCTGAGTGGCCAGAGCCAAAGCAGGGAAGCAGGAAAGCAGGGAAGGGGGATTCTAGAAGAAGCAGCACTAATGGGAGAGGGGCTGGGTTTTCCAGCAACTTCCCCAGAGAGGGTTTGGGAATCAAAGACCATGGCCATCGGTAACCATGGCCCTTGGCCAACAAGTTCCAGGGGAGCAAAACTTCCGCAAATAGCGACCTAATGGCCTTATTAATGTCATCAATAATTCATATTTTGGGCCAGTACAGCCCATTATACTTTTCAAAAGCATATCCACCTCCACAATCTCGTTTGCTCCTTCTCCATATATACTGGAGAGAGATGTATTATGCTCGGAGAGTTGCCATGCCCACCGCCCCTTCTAGAAGAAAGCCACCTGTGTGACCCACCCCTTGCACACTGGATGAAGGTTTGCACCTGACAGAAAGGTAGCCGCGCCCCCCCCCCCCCAATGGCGGGGCCAGCAGCTTTGGAGGCGGCATGGCAGGAGACGAATCCCCAGCACAGAGAACAGTGACCAATGGAGCCAGCACCATGTCTCTCTCTCTCTCTCTCTCTCTCTCTCTCTCAGGGCTTGAGAGTGGGCCTCTGGAGAGAGGTAGGGCTCTGTTTGTGCAAAGGCAGAAGCCAAGAGACACAGAGAAGGCAGTGAGCAGGAGCCAAGATTCAGGAAGATGCAGTGTTGGTGAAGCAGAAGATGAGATGAAGGTATGGAGAGATGTTCGTGGGCAGGGAGAGATGTTCGTGGGCCCGAAGGCATGGGATGGCTGAGGTGGAGGGGCCAACGGAGGGGCCCTAGGATGGAGAACAGCTTTGGCAGATGGCACCCCAAAGCCTAGTCACTGGAACGACACAGGACCCTGAAGCGCATTCCCACCTCCACAAAAATGTAGTCAGGTTGCTTAGATTCCTGTCTTCCTTATCGTCACAGGTATCCTCAATGGGAGCCCTGAACAGGAACCAGTTAGCTCTATTCCTTAATGCAGCCACACACCCCCTTTAATCCCCGGCCCCCCAGGAGGAGGTGATTTCTGGCCAGTGTCAGCCCATCTCAGCAGGGGCCTTCCTCTTGTCTGCTTTTGAACCCTCTCTTCCCCAGAGGGGTCCCTGTCAGGTGCAGAGTACAGGAAGGACCCTGCTGTGACTTGGTGACATCAGTCAGGATGTCACCTGCCTTCAGCCCGGCCATTTCAGGGATATATCTCATCAGAGGTGACCACGTCCTTGATTAGTAGCTGGCCAAATTAAATCAAGGCATGATAAAGGAACCCTTCCTTCTTTCCTCCCTCCCTCCCATTCTCCCTCATTCTCTCCCTTCCTCTGTTTCCTCAAGCAAACTTGACTCTCAGATGCATCACTTGCTGTCTCAAGCACCCAGCAGAGTCTGACTGGTGTCTGCCCCAATTCTAAATTCAGTCTGGCCCAGTTTGGGTCAGGTGACCACCTCTGGTCCAATCAACTGTGGCCGAGGGAACAGGGTTATGTAGTGTTAATCTGGCTGCTGCAGCTTCCCCGGGAGGAAAAGAGAGCACAATGCAGACTAAGACCTAAAATGTGTGCACTAAACAAAACTAAAACCAGGGGACAGGAATGAACATTTTTTAAAACTGACATACTGGGGCGCCTGGGTGGCTCAGTCGTTAAGCGTCTGCCTTCAGCTCTGGTCATGATCCCAGGGTCCTGGGATCGAGCCCCGCATTGGGCTCCCTGCTCCGCGGGAAGCCTGCTTCTCCCTCTCCCCCTGCTTGTGTTCCCTCTCTCGCTGGGTCTCTCTCTGTCAAATAAATAAATAAAATCTTAAAAAAATAAAAAAAAATAAATAAAACTGACATATTGAGGCCTTCAGAAACAGTACATATATTTTTTTAAATTGACTTCAATTCTCACAACCTGTGAGATAAGCATGTTAAGGCACTTGCATAAGACATGGGGGTCTAGGAAGGGGTGCAGCCGAATGAGAATCCAGGACTAACTCCAGGGATTATGTTCTTTCCTCTAGCACTCTACCTGGCATCGACTTGAAATGGTGTTTCTGCCCTTGCTTTGCTAAAGGCTCAAACTCCACCGACTCAGCCTCGTGGAAGGGCCTTTGAAGTTTTCTAGGTCACATTCATCAACATATAGACGAAGAAGTAGAGCACAAAAAGGGTTAGTGACTAGCCCACAGTCACACAGGAACTCAAAGGGGACAAGCACCCAGGTCTCCTAAGTCCAGGCTGGGGCTCTCCCCTGAAAGGCATGCTCCCCTGTAGGTGTCCTGAGAGCCTGTTCCCTGGCTGCTTTTCTCCCTGGGGTACCCCATGCTGCTTCCTGTTCTATCTCTTTGACTCTGCTTCCTTCTCTGGTTCCTCTGTTCTTCTCTTAAATGTAACATTGGTCCCTCTCCTCTGAAGTCCCCTAGCAGCAGAGTAATTTGGCTCCATAACTGACCCCTTTGCTCTGCCCTTGGGACTTTCTCTCCAAATAGACTGCAAACTCCCCGAGGGGCCTGTCTTCTCTGACATTCTCCAAATTCCTAGTATGACCCAACATCCAGGAAGTGCTCCATAAGGACTGAGATAAGTGTTGGATAAGATCATTGGATTATGTGTCCCTGTGTGGCCACTGCATCCATCTACCCACTGTCCATCCATCTGTCCATCCATCTATCCATTCACCTATCTACTACAGTCATCTGTGAAGCCTCGGATCCAGGCAGACTGGCCTTAGCAGGAAAGCTCTGGGGATGCCATGCTTATTTACCCCACCATGTCTTTATCCATGCTGTTCCCTCTGTGTGGAATGCCCTTCCCATCTTTGGTCACCTGACACTCCTCTTCCAGCTAGGGCCATAGCATCATCTCTGCTGAAGAGGCTTTCTCAAAGCCCCCTTGACTAAGAGGCCTTTCCTGTGTCCCCAAATGCCTTTTACACTTATCACATTTTTGAAAGTAACAGTTTAAGTAAGATACAATTCATACAGCACAAAATTCACTCTTTTGAAGCATGCAATTCAGTGGTATATTCAGAGCTGTGCAACCATCGCTGCTATCCAATTTCAGAATATTTTCCAACCCCCCCCCCACAAAGAAACCCTGTGCCCATTAGCAGTCCCTCACCATTTCCCTCAGCTCCTCCAGCCCCTGCAACCATGAATCTACTTCCTGTCTCTACAGATTCGCTTATTCTGGAGGTTTCATTGAAATGGAATCATAAATACGTGGCCTTTTGTGACTGGCTTCTTTCACTTGGCATGTTTTAAGATTCACCCATGTTGTTGCATGTATTGGGACACTTACCACATTTGTAAAGGGTTGTGGAGCCTATGAACCTGGAGCCCCATCTGGTAGCTTTGGCCCTTCTTGGTCCCAGGGTGAGCAAAATGAAAAAGAGACCCATAATCTGAGAGTCCTAGCACTTCACTGGTTCAGATCCAAAGTTGTCATCCTAGAAAGATTGTTAAAAACAAAAGACAAAGAACAGGGGGCGCCTGGGTGGCTCAGTCGTTAAGCGTCTGCCTTCGGTTCAGGTCCTGATCCCAGGACCCTGGGATCGAGCCCCACATCGCGCTCCCTGCTCGGCGGGAAGCCTGCTTCTCCCTCTCCTACTCACCCTGCTTGTGTTCCCTCTCTCGCTATGTCTCTGTCAAATAAATAAATAAAATCTTTAAAAAAAAAAAAAAAAGACAAAGAACGGAAACTCTCCGCTCCAACTGTTCATCATCCCTCCTCCCCAAAACTTAGCTCCCCTTCCAAATTATAACAATATCTAATGACAGGTGGTATCTCTCAGCTTTCTACTGTATCTTTGCCCCAAACTCAGAGTTGTTTATCCTGACATGGGTCTATACTTTCTACTCACGGATATGAAAGAATCCAGATTTCATAGACATCTCTGTCTGGTATGGGGGCTGTCCCCAGAGTCCCTCCCTCATGTCCATCACCAACAGATGAGGCAATCACCAAAATCTCTTATATGTTGGATATCAACCAGTGGGGGAGAGGAGGCAAAATGCTAAGACACAGGGATTGTAGGTTGTCTTTGGCAAGACTGTTTAATGAATAAGGTGGTGTAAGAGTCCTGGAGAAAAACAGATGAAATTATTAGCTAGAGTAGCTTTGATGGCAGGCCATGGGAACTCGGCACATTCTCCTTCTACCAAGAGGCCCCTCAGCTGAAAGGATTTATATCTATGCCTGTCACCCTACCCATACTCTGAGCTCCCTGTGGTAGGCAAAATAATGGCCTCCAAAGATGTTAATGTCCTAATTCTGGAACCAATGAATATATTAGGTTACATGGCAGAGGAGAATTAAGGTAGTAGATGGAATTAAGTTTGCTAATCAACTGATTTTAAGAGAGAGAGACTATCCCAGATTATCTGGGTGCACCCAATGGAACCACAAGGATTGTTATAACTGAACAAAAGAGGCGCAAGGGAAGGTCAAAGTGAAACATGGGAGAAAGACTCAAGCAGTCATTGCTGGCTTTAAAGATGGAGGAAGGAGCCACGGGCAGAGGAATACTCTGGAGGTTGGAGAAGATGAGAAAATGGATTTCCCCCCAGAGCCTCCAAGAAAAAATGCGGCCCTGCTGACATCTTTACTTTAGCCTACTAAGGCCCAGGGAAGACTCTGACCTCCAGAACTATAAAATACTAAATCTGTGTTGTTTTAAGCCACTAAATTCATGTTAACTTGTTACAGTGGCAATGGAAGACTAATGCAGATTATGGTATCTGGAAGTGGGGTGCAGGACTGTACCTACTCCATCTCAGAAGCAGAAGGAGACCCTGCATACCAATTAAGCATTTGGATTCTGCCTCAGATAATCCAGGATTTATATTCCAATGTTTGCATGCTGTGTGCCTTGAGCAAGTGACTTGTCCTTTCTATAGAATTTCCTCATCAGTAAAGTGGGAATAACTATACCCCCCCTCATGAGATTGTTATAAAGGTTAACAAAGAGCATATGTGTTAGTCCTTAGAAACAGTGCCAGGCCCGTGGTAAGCACTGAATAAATAAATGTTGCCCAATAATATCATCATCACCATGCATCATTAACTGTTTTTTGAAATGACCCAAATCAGAGCTAATTCCTCCTTCCTTTATGGTGTCTAAAAGGACAATACCCAAAGGGTACTTGGGCTTGATGTGGGCTGGACTCTGCAGCCAAGAACATTCCTAACAGCTGAGGCTCCAGAGAGCAGCCATGTTTTTCATGCAGGTGGCCTTACATGATTCTAGATGTTTGTCTAGTTTGGAGTGGGACAATCACAATGGCACAAAGACACAAAGGTGTCTTGATGCATAAGAAGGCGAGGGATGGAACCAGGGGAAGGACATGGGCTGCTAGGTGGAAGCAAAGTACGAGGTCTAGGGACTACGATGAGCCAGGATGGTGAAGGATGGGCCACAGGGAAGCTGGGCCAGAATTTACACCGGACCCGACAGTTAATATTAAGTGCTCCCCCAACTAGGATGGCTAAAACAAAGAAGGCAGAAAATGCCAAGTGTTGAGAATGTGAAGAAATTAGAACCCGCCCACATTGCTGGTGGGAATGTAAAATGCTACAACCATTTTTGAAATTTGGCATTTCCTGGGATAGCTAAATACGCAGTGGCCATATGACTCAGCAATTCCGTTACTGGTATATACCCCTGTCCACACGTGTGTGCACTCAAAAGCTTGTACCTGAATATTCACAGAAGCATTTCTCATAATAGCCCCAAAGCAGAAACAACCCAAACGTCCATCAAACGAGGAATGGACACACAAAATGTGACATATGCAATGGAATGGAATATCATTTAGCAATAAAAAGGAATGAATTGCTGATAACACGCTAGAACACAGACGAACCTTGAAAACATGACGTTGAAGAATCCAGACACGAAAGACCACATGTTGTATGATTCTCTTTTATTTATTTTATTCTTATTGTTTTTAAAGATTTTATTGATTTATTTTACAGAGAGAGAGAGAGCGCACAAGCGGGGGGAGTGGCATGCAGAGGGAGAGGGAGAAGCAGGCTCCGTGCTAAGCAGAGAGCCCGATGTGGGGCTTGATCCCAGGACCCTGGGATCGTGACCTGAGCCGAAGGCAGACGCTTAACCGACTGAGCCACCCAGGCGCCCCATATGATTCTCTTTATATGAAATGTCCAGAATAGGCAAATCCTTAGAGACGGATAGCCGATCCATGGTTACCAGGGATTGGGGGTGGGGGGCAAGGGAGGGACTGCTGATGGGTACAGGGTTTTGGGTGGGTGATGAAAATGTTTTGAAAATAGGTAATATTGATGGTTGCACAACTCTGAAGAGATCACCAAATTGTACACTTTAAAAGGGTGAATTTTACGGTATGAGAATTACCATCTCAACAAAGCTGTAATTAAGAAAATTAAGTACTACCACTCTTTGAATGCCTGCAGTGTACCAGCAAGCGAGCTGAGTGCATGCCTGAGCTTGTTACCTAGGCTGTGGGGACAGGGCTGATCTGCTGGTGGTGAGCCTGAGCCCGAGTGTGAGCTGGTAGGAATTTTTGGAGGAAGGCGAGGAGGAAAGAGGACAGGTAGCCCAGCTCGGCTGACAGGTGCTCCAAGATGGCTACCAGGATCTCTCACCCAAGGGGGTGATGCCGAAATCAGGGGAGTGAGCAGGAGGTGACCTGGAGACAAGTGAGATCACCTAAGTTAGAGAAGGGGTCTGAAAGTGTCTCCATCTGTGGCTGCCTGCTGTCAGGTGCTCAAGGACAGGGAGCCCGGACATCTCTCATTATACAACCTTCTATACCCCACAGGAAACCTTTCAGACTTTAAGCAGGAGAATGACATGCCCCGTTTGTGGGAAATGGTATGGGAAGAGGCGAAAGGAGAACCAGACAGACGACGTAGGAGGCTGGAGGCATCATCAGGAAGCGAGGTGAGTGGGAGAGCTTGCACTTCAGTAGGCAGACGGGCAATGTGTCAGAGTTCTCCAGAGAAACAGAACCAACAGGATCTATCTATATCGATATTTATATCTATATCTGTATCTGTGTATCTACATCAAGAGATTTATTCTGAGGAATTAGCGCATGCAGTTATGGAGGCTAAGAAGTCCCAGGATCTGCATTTGGCAAGCTGGAAACCCAGGGAAGCCAGTGATATAATCCTAGCTTGAGTCCAAAGACCTGAAGAGCGGAGAGCCCATCTCGCCAGTTCCAGTTTGAGGGCAGGAAGAATTCAATGTCCCAGCTCAGGAGCTGGGAAGGTAAAGTTCCCTCTTCCTCAGTCCTTTTGTTGGACTCAGCTCTTTAATGATTGGATGAGGGCCACCCGCATTAGGGAGAGCAATCTGCTTTACTCCGTCTATCGATTCAAATGTTAATATCATCCAAAAACACTCTCACAGACACACCCAGAAGAATATTTTACCAAATGTCTAGCCCCGTATAGCCCAGCCAGGCTGACACATGAAATTGACTATCACAGGCAGTAAGCAAGTGATTAATATACTTATATATGTTCAGGTAGCAGTAAGAAAGTAAGAAGAAAAAAAAAGGAAGCAGGATGAGGGACTAGAGAACAGTAGGGACAGAATGATAGGCAGAGTGTCAAAAATAAGTATTTGTTGCCTGAATGGCTGAATCTTGCACTTCTATAAATGCAACTTTTTTTCTTTCCATCCCAAATTACTTTACCTTCCGTTAGGTTTCAATTGTAGTGAATGCTATTGTTGCCTGGGACAAGGCATTTTCTATTTTTGAAAAGAGAAGCAGCAGTTTGAAAGATACCATGTTCACACATTCTTCAGGAATGTCATATTTGATATGACCACTGGACACGCTTGACTTCTTCTTTATTTATGATTGCTGGTGCTTTTCCTTTGAGGCCGCTCAGAATAGCTCCTGATCCTGCTCACTCACAGACATGGTGAAATCAAATCTTCCTGCACTAACCCCATCGTCAGTGTCTTTGCTTACGAAGGCTTCCCCCGCCCTCAGGGGGTAACCGGATGGTTAGACCAGGTTTCAGATGTGGCTCTCTACACATAAACATCCTTGACTTTTGTACTATGCTTCTGGTAAAGTGCATTTGTTTCCAGAAATCTCATCGCAATCAATAGAAATTGTGTGCATACTTCTGAAGGCCAAGTTTGGGCCATTTGCTGTTCGCCAATCTCTTTATACCCTCTTAAATGTTTTTTTTGGTCTATCCCTTGGTGATATTCAAATCAATGTCCTCCCTTATTTATTCTTTAGCAGTCTCATTTATCTCCCTCGGCACCATGCCACGTCTGTTTGATTGCTTTTGCTGAACTTCTGCACGCTGGTCAAAGCAGTGGGCTCAAACAAATATGCCTTGTACAATATGATGCATTTATGTAGGAACGTCTTTGCATGAATGTGAGTGTGTATAGCCTAGTATAGTTGAAAGAGCTCTGATTTGGACTCAAACACATCTAGGTTAGAGGGGCAGCTCTTCCATGTTCTAGCTAGTAACTTTGGGCAAGTCACCTCGTGGGGCCTGCTTCCATACCTGTGAAACAGAAATATAGGTATACAACCAAGAGAAATGAAAATTGATGTCCACACAAAAGCTTGTACATGAATGGTAACAGCAGCATTTTTTCCATAATAGGAAGCAAAACCCAAAAGTCCCTCAAGAGATGAATGGACAAATAAAATGTGGTAAACTCCTACAACAGAATCCATACGGTGGAGTATTCTTTGGTCATCAAAAGGGAATGAAGAACTACCTACTACATGGGTGAGCCTCAAAAGCACACTAAGTGAAAGAAGCCAGTCACAAAAGGCCATATGTTTCCTAACACAGTACTGCAGTCTGGGTGGCTTTG
Organism: Mirounga angustirostris; assembly: GCF_029215605.1. Lineage (NCBI taxonomy): Eukaryota > Metazoa > Chordata > Mammalia > Carnivora > Phocidae > Mirounga > Mirounga angustirostris. Next base: position 82,432,293 of record NW_026991723.1, on the reverse strand, counting down.
ATAACAGAAATGTACTGTCTCATGGTTCTGGAGGCTGGAAGTCCAAGATCAAGGTGTCAGCAGGGTTGATTTCTTCTGGGGGCCATGAGGGAGAACCTGTTGGCTGCCCCTCGCCTAGTGTCTGGTGGCTTGCTGGCAATCTTTGGCATTCCTTGGTTTGTAGAAGCATCACCCTGATCCCTACCCTCATCTTCACATGTCGTGCCCCCTGTGTCCAAATTTCCCCTTTTTATAACGTCATCAGTCGTGTTGGATTAAGGCCTACACTAACGACCTCAGCCGAACTAATCGCACCTGCAAGGACCCTATTTCCAAATAAGGTCACATTCTGAGGAGCTGGGGGTTCAGACTTCAACATATAAATTTGACGGGACACAGTTCAGCATCACACATTATAGTATTCCGTTTATATGAGATATCTAGAATACATAAATGCATAGAGACAGAAAGTAGATTAGTGGTTGTCAGGGACTGCGCAAAAGAGGGAATTTGGATTGACTCATAATGGGCGCAGGGTTTATTTTCAAAAATGCTCTGGAATTAGATAGTGGTAATGTTTGCACAACTCTGAATATAATGAAAACCAATGGATCATACACTTTAAATGGGTGAGCTGTATGGTATGTGAATCATATCTCAAAAAAGCTACTTTTAAAAATAAAAAGTGTAATGCTGGCTACTCTTCTGCCATATTAGGTTATGCAGATCATGTGATATGATAGAAAGTGAGTGGGTTTGGAAAATTCTGTAAAGACAACAATTGCAACTTTTGGTATTTAATTTTTAAACACCTTTGGTTTTTGTTATGTGCATCGCATCCTAACTACACTGTGGATTCCCTATTGATCCCAAACCTTCCTAATGTAATAAAGAGAATTCTAGCATTTCTTAAAAGCTAACTTTGTTGCTCAAAGCTCACTCGTATTACTTAGGAAAACGTCTTCTCTAAACCTGCCCTGTGATTCTCATGAAATGTTCATCCTTTCTAGACGGATGTCTCTTTTACCATTGACTTTACCTCAGTGCAATCTCCAGAAAGCACTGTCAAGCCTTTGCATTTAAGAGCTGAGTTTTTCCCCCACATCTGTGCTTTTGCCCTTGTTAGATCACAGCAAGTTCTTTCTCCAGAGGCCAAATAAAATTTCACAAAACAGTCAGGATTTCGGTAGCTAACAAAATCATTTCTTGTCCTCTGAGACGCCTTTGTATGTTTCTGCCCATCCCTCACCCCCAGGGGAACGTGCACAGAGCCTTAGGGACCCCTGAGTTTGTGGCCCGTCTGTGCAGCTGCCTCTGGCCGCAGGACCAATGGGTGTAATCATCTCAGACGTGACCTTGGCTGGGCGTCTCGTGCCTGCTTTAGGGGGATCTATGTGAGTTGCGGGTCTCCCGTTCCCTGGTGTGAGAGATCTCTGGGTATGACTGCATATGGATTAGTTATAGGTAAACAGTGCAGTGTCAGATCCAGCTTGGCAAAACCCAGTCTACAACCCTTTCAATGCCCTCTTCTATCTACCTGCTAGACTTTGTGCCTTGGGGCCTAATCATATTGGGTCCCCCTCCTCGCTCTCTAATTGCTTGCTCTGTGTCTTTGGCTGAGTTGCTTGACCTCTCTGGACCTCAGTTTCTTCAATGGTGAAAGGGGAGCTGTGATCCCTTTCTCCTAAGGCTGTGATGAGAAAGGACTGAGATTTCTCTGGTATGGACTGAGAGCCCGCCTTACTGTGGGTACTCTGTCTCCCTTCCCCTCCCCCCAGCCACCAAGGGAAGTCTGAGCTCCCAGGTCCATCTCGACAGAACTAAGAGACAGGAAAGAGCGCGGCCTTCAGGGTCAGACACACCTCATTTGAAGTAGCAGCTCTAGCTGTGACCTTGGGCAGACTCCTCTAACCCAGCCTGTCCCATGTCAGAGGGCTTGGTGTGAGGTGAGGAGCACGTGGGAAGGAAAGATGACGGAAGCCTGGAGGGGGCTGTGTGGCTGCGAGTGGCTCTTGTCGCCGCTGCGCTCTGACCTGACTCCCTCACAGCCTGACCCCGGCTGCGCCTCATGGGACCCACACGCCGCTCCTCTGCAGTTCACTCACCCAAGGCATGGTCAGGTTTCCCGGCTGCAGGCCCCTCTCTGCAGCCCTGTGTGTTTTCCTCGCTCACCATCCTCCCAGCAGACCTCTTCTTAGCCTGAGGCAACTTCCAGGAGCCCTGGGCCAGCTGCCAGCGTCCAGTCCTGGCCTGGCTCCTGGGGGGTGTTGAGCGGCCGGCGACCGGGGAGGGGCCCCTCAGTCATCCCTCACTCGGCCCCTAGAGCTGTGGGGCCTTGGGCAAGTTCCTCGAGTCCTTCCTCTGTGCTTTAGGTGTCTCCTCTGTAAGATGGTGAGGGTAACGGCGCTTCCCTCTAGGGTAGGTGGCTGTGTAAACTAAATAAGTCATCCTGAGGGAAGAATTTAGATCAGAGTCTGGCACACAGTAAGCACTCGGTAACTGTCTGATATTATTGTTGCTTCTTCCCTCAATTGTTCCCTCCCTGCTGGGTACTAGGGACACAGATGAGACCCTGGCCTCGCAGAGTTCCCAGTCCAGAGGGGAGGGCCGGCAGGACCGCAGGCCGTCCCTGTACATGGTGATAGCAGAGGGTTGGTGCCAAGGAAGCCAGGAGGGGGGAGGCTCTGACTGCTCCAGGGTGGCTCAGAAGAAGCCTCCTGGAGAGAGACCGTCTGCCTGGACCCTGAAGGAGGTGTAGGAGTGCACCCGCGGGGCGAGAAGAGGCCCAGGAGAGGGCAGTCCAGGGATGGGAACAGCGCAAGCAAAGCACAGAACCTGGGAGAGATGGGCCCACATTTGAGAAGAAGACTGACAAGGCTAGCAGCCCCTGTGGCTGTCCCCTCCATCCCCTCCCACGCCTCTGGAGCCTGTCTGTGGGGCCCTGCTGTAGGCAGCCATGACTCCAGAAGCAGCCCGTGGGAGCCCAGGAGTGAATACCCCAGGAAGTGTCCTCACCCCAGACAAATGGAAGACGGTAGGTAAATACCTCAGTGTCCTTGGCCCTTGGGGTGGAACAACGCTAAGCCGTGTTTCACCCCATTTCCCAGAAGTCCCCAGGGAGACGGAGCCCTAGGTGATTGGAATGATGCCTGCTCATAAAAGCATCCTGTACTGGTGCTCACCTCCCAAGTGCCCCCTTTGGACCCGAATCGTTTTCGCAGGGTCTTCTTGCTGGGGAACCCAACCTAATGCATCAAGCTACGTAAGAGCCAACCAGACAGGTTAATTGTCCAGAATCCGGTTATCCACGGTTCTGTTCTGGTGACTTCATTAGTTCTTGCAGCAATTACTGAGCTTTCAGTCCATGAGGGAGACACAGAGAAGTAGAGAAAAGAGTCCCGCCAGGAACTCTTTGAGGAGGCAAGACATATCTGAAAAAGAGAAAATACAAAAAAGTGGGAAAGGTCGAGAGTTCATTTAAGGAAGAGCAAGAAGTTTGGTGCACTAGATTGTGGCCTGGTACCACGGAGCGAGGTGGGAATGGAAGCAGCAAAGTCACGGAACCCTGGCCCAGCGTGTGGACACACAAGCCTGGAAGGCCTTGTATGGATGGGTCTTTAAACTATAGGCAATGGGGAGTCATGGAAGGGTTTTGAGCAGTGGAGGGATGGGGCAATCTTTGTGTTAAAAGAACGCCTTGGGCTCAAATGCGGGATGACAGGGAGGGGTGAGGCTGGAGTCAGGGAGGCCCAGGTAGAGGCTGTGGGAGTAGTCTCAGCTGGACCTGGCTGTGGTTTGGACTCCAGCTCATCAGGCCCAGGCTCCTAGGGGCCTCCCCCAAAACTCAGAAGGGCAATCTTATCATAAAAGTGCGGAAAACTTCCTGCCTTCCCACCCTTCCTTTCAGACCTGCTTCCTGCTTGGCCTCCAAACCTGTTCCCATTCCTCCTACCTTCTCCCATTATCTCTGACTTCAGAGTGTTTGCTTTGGCTCCCACTGTCTCCTGTCTGCTCTCTCCTGCAGTTAGTGGTAGAAGCTCAGCAAAAACCCTCCTTCCTGCAAGCCGGCCCAGACTCCTGGGGCAGGGATTGTCTTCTTTGTACTTTAAGTAAACGGAATCGGAGCAACCTTGGCCCTGGAAGACAGACTGTGTCTTCTAACGACTTTCTTCCGAAACCACAAATGCATTTTGTCTTGATTTGAGGTGGTTCTTGCCTCTGTCTCAGCAACCTCAGGGTGAATGTGAAGCGGCATTTGGCAGCCTTAAGATTTCACAGCGGATGCTGTGCTTTGGTGAAAAGTCGATTTCTCTTTAAACCAGCCAAGAGGGCAAAGATAGCACCCTGCTCTGTCCATTCAGTAAATGTCTGTGAGCCTGGCCTTGAGCTGGGAGTCAGCGGAGAAGACATCTGCTCCCCAGTCCCCCATGGGACAGTGAGACTGGTCACGGGAAGAGGTACAAAGTGCCACATGTGGGCCACACTGAGCTTGCCCGTGCAGAACACCATAGCTGTGCAACCTTTGGCAAGTTATCGACCTCCCTCTGCTTCATTTCCTCATCCACAGGATAGGGAGAAGTGGACCCTTCCCTTACAGTCATGGTGTGAGGATTAAATCAAGTAAAACAGGAGGACCTTGGCACAGAGCTTGGAGGAATAAGCACCGAGTAAATGCTAGCTATTCTTTTGTTTTTGTTTTTTAATTCTCATACCATCCAGTTCTCCCTTTTACAGTGTACAATTCAGTGGGTTTTAGTATATTCACAAGGTTGTGCACCCATCATCACAACTTCCAGAACATTTTTATCACCCCAAAGAAACCCAGTGCTCATTAGCTGTCACTCTCCCCAACTTCCCCTGCCCCAGGCAATCATGAATCTACTTTCCGTCTCTCTGGGTTTGCCTCTCGTGGACATTTCACAGACACATCATCATATATAGAGGTGTGACCTTTTCTGCCTGGCTTCTTTCACTTTGCATAATGTTTTCCATGTTGGAGCACGGAAGCAGTACTTGATTCTTTTTTTAAGGCTGCATTGTATTCTTCTCTGGTAAAGAGAGTTTGTTCATTCATTCGTCAGCTGATGGACATTTGGGTTATTTCCACTTTGGAGCTATTATGAGTATACCGTCATGAACATTCGGGTACATGTTTTTGTGTGAACATACGTGTTCATTTTTTTTTTCTTAAGATTTTATTTATTTGACAGAGAGAGAGAGGACATAAGCAGGGGGGAGGGGCAGAGGCAGAGGGAGAAGCAGGCTCCCCACTGAGCAGGGAGCCCGATGCGGGGCTTGATCCCAGGACCCTGGGATCATGACCTGAGCCAAAGGCAGATGCTTCACCCAACTGAGCCACCCAGGTGCCCTCTGTGTCCATTTCTTTGGGTATCCACCTAGGAGTGTCATTGCTGGGTCATGTGGGAACTCTGTGTTTCACTTTTTGTGGAGCTGCCAGACTGTTCTCCAGAGTGGCTGCACTAGCTATTCTTGACTCGAGTTCTCAAAACACTTTCCCACACACATCATTGCCTAGGCCCAGGGGGAGCTCTCAGCACCGGGAGGGGAAAGTGCTATGCCAAAGTCCCAGGGACAGTTAGTGGCAGAGCCAGGACCTGAGCCAAGAACTTTGGGGCCCAGATTCATCTTGTCACCTGAGGCCATCACCCGGCTTTTATATTGCGCCCCCAACGGATGAGACATGGTCTGAGGCATTGCCTCCGCTCCTGGCAGCTCACTTTCTAGCAGGTGTACAGCGAGAGCCCTAGCTTATTCGACCCCCCACCCTAGACACGAGAAGGCCCTGAGCCCCCACCTCCACCCTTCTCAGCAGTCACAGCCCCACCTGGTTCCTGAGCCCAAGGCCCAGAGGAACCGTGGCAGGTATGATCTAGGAATGGCTGTGCCGCGCCAGACAGGTGGGTGGTGTTTCTGGGTGGGAGGGAGCCCTGGGAAGCTTCTGTTCCCAGCTTTCACTTCTCCTGCCTTGATTGGAGCTCAGTGCTAGATAGCTGCTTTCCTGGTGACAACCCTAGCCCCTTTCCTCACCCACACCAGACTCTTCCCTTTTGTGACGCTCTCGTTCATCCGGTGTCTCACCCCGACCAGCATCTGCTCATGGCCGAGTTCCCAGGCCTCTCTGATACACTGCTGAAATGACCTTGAACTATGACTTACCCGTGCCCAAACTCAGTTTTCTCAGCTCTCACACCTATTCCATAGGGTGGTGTAGGAGCAGCATAGGGTACTGGTTAAGGGGATGAAGTTGGCACTCAGACAAGGGCTTTTAGGCACCCAGTTACCTGCTGTGTAAGCAGCCAGATCTATTTAAAGGACCAGGGATGGAGCAGTTGCTTTGGAGATGCTTTAAGCTTCCTAGGCTGATGAGCCACGTCCCAGCATGCTTTGTCCCATGACACTTGTATCCCCTGCAAGTGGGACAGAAAGCTGAGTGTGAGCTTGGGAGCCCAGAAGCCCACCGGAATCATGGCAGGCTTCCTGGAGGACCAGGCCTTGCAGGATGGGCAGGGTTTGCAGGGCATAGAGAGGACAGGGATCTGGGAGGGAGAGGGGCAGGACCACAAACGTTGCTTCAGGAAAAGAGCAAGGAGACGAATCTCCTTTTTAAAATGTAATACAATTTTGTCTTATTCAAAGGGATTCACTTTGGTTTTAAGACATTTAGCAAGGGCGGGGGGGGGATTGTAAAAATACCATTAAGAAAAGGAGGTAATCTTGGGTATTCTCCCTCCCCAGAGATAACTAGTACTAACATTTTGGTGTGCTCCCTTCCCCCTTTTTTCCTACGCAAATATATCATATATGGTCTCTTTTCTTTTCTACAAAAGCAGAAATGGACTCATGTACTATGTACTGTTTGTGACCTACTTTTAAAAATGCATCATGAACTGTATTCCCTGTCATTAAATATTCTTCTTCACCACTCTTTAATGACTTTACAATATTCTCTCATATGAATGGAACATAATTTATTTAAGTAATTTTCTATTCTTGGATATTTAAGTGGTTTCCAATTTTTCAATATCATAAGCATCTTCTAAATGAACATCCTCGTGGCTGAAACTCTGTGCACATCCTTAATTATGTCCTTGGGATAAGTTTCTAGTAAAGGAAGTGCTAGGATAAAGGGATGCAGATTTTAAAGAGTGCTAATACATATTGTCAAATTGCTCCCCAGATGATTTGCACCTACCTACATTCCTACTAGCAGAATATAGGGTGCCCATTTTCTAGTGTTTCCCCTAATGGTGTATGATTTTCCTCTTTGTGAATTTTACAAATTCAAAACCAGAAGTCATGAATCCAAGTTTCCTGAGAAGGAAACAAAGGCAGTAATAGTGGTATCTATCATGGATTGGCAGCCACAATCAAAACATACAGTGGGTATGGTATGCTTTAAAACACACACACAGGGTGCCTGATGGTGTAGTGGGTTGAGCCACCGACTCTCAGTTTCGTCTCAGGTCCTGACCTCAGGGTTGTAAGATCGAGCCCCACATCAGGCTTGGTGCTTAGCGGGGAGTCTGCTTGAGTTTCTCTCTTCCTCTCCCTCTGCCCCTCCCCCCACTCATGTGCTCTCTATCATTTTCTCGCTCTCTAAAATAAATAAATAAATCTTTTTAAAAAATCAAAGAATAAAAGCACACACAATTTGGGGCACCTGGCTGGCTCAGTCAGTGGAGCATGCAACTCTTGATCTTGGGACCATGGGTTCGAGCCCCATGTTGGGTATAGAGATTACTTAGAAATAAAAATCTTAAAACACACACACACACACACACACACACACTTTACAGTTACTAGTGATTATTCTAACTTGATCATCCCTGGAATGAGGAAGCCCTGTGAGTCAAGGTTGAAAAGATAGTTGGAAGCCAGCTTTGTAAAGGGTTTTGTTTATCTTCCTTTTAACTACAAAATTAATATATGCTTGTAAAAATTGAAACAACCCACGGCTTTGACGGTGAAAAGTGAAAGCGCTCCTTCACCTCCCCACAGTTCTCCCCCAAGAGATTAGATGGGTATCCTGCTAGATCTTCTTTCCTACCTTTACAAATCATGTGTGTGTGTGTGTGTGTGTGGGTGGGTGTATACATCCATGTATGTAATTTATTGTTGCTGTTGTTTTGTAGAATGGAATCCTATATAGGATTTTGCTGCCATCTCATAACAAAAGACCTACCTTATTCTTTTTTTTTTTTTTAAGATTTTATTTATTTATTCATTAGAGACCGAGAAAGAGAGGCAGAGGGAGAAGCAGGCTCCCAAGGAGCAGGGAGCCCGATGCAGGACTCGATCCCAGGACCCCGAGATCATGACCTGAGCTGAAGGCAGACGCTTAACCATCTGAGCCACCCAGGCGCCCAAGACCTACCTTATTCTTTTGAACATCTGCTTGGATGCTAGGACTGGATAAGGCATAATTTGCTTATTCTTTCCCTAAACAACACAGTAACAACTCATTCTCAGACGCAGACCCCGACAGCATGTCTATAGATTGGGTTCCTCGCAATGGGGTGGGAAATCAGAGTGGTTAGACATTGTCACTCTGTCAAACTGCTCTCTGAAGAGATTGTACCAATTAATTTCTTCTCCCGCCAACCCTCCAGGAGTGTGTGGAGGGCTGGGGATGCCAGACTCAGGGGAACTAGGGCAGCCCTTCCGTGGCTTGGTCTGGGTTAGAAGCAGCACCAGGCTCTCCGTAACTCTTTTAACTCTAAAAGTTCTGAGAGCAACCAGAAGCGGGCCAAGATCAGTCTCCAGCAGGAGCTTCTTGCTGTCCTCGCTGTGAAGCAAACCACAAAGGAATCTTTTTCTTGTTAATTAACAAGGGTTTTATTAAACACCTTAGCAGCTAGCCAACTGCTCTGACCCAGCTGTTCCTAGGAGACATTTTGATGAGAAGTTTTGTGTTTTAATTTATACATCTTCAATGACGGTTTTTGTGTCACGGTGTGTGCTCTATAATCAAATATTAAATAGCTAAGAGACGTAGTATGAAGCCCTTACTCTCTGTCTGGGCACCGGGGAGGTAGTCATGAGCACAAAGGTGCAGAGTGTGGTCAGGAGCTAGGAGCAACAAGGTATGAACATTGCGTTATGGGGGCACAGTGTGGGGGAGATCAACACTTTCTCTTTGGGGAATCAGGAATGTGGACATTCTCTGGATCTCAAAGGCCCAGGAGATCTTTGTCAATTGAAGAAGGGAGAAGGGATTCTAAGCAAGGGGAACAGTATGGGTAATATATCTAAATGGGACCTGGAGTCTGGTGTGGCTAATAGATTAGTTGCAGGGTCAAGGAGATAAACATAGGAGTTGAGGCTGGAAAGGAAGGTTGAGGCAAAACCATGAAGGCCCTCTAATGTCAGGCCAGGGGGCTCGGTCTTTATCCTCTAGGTGATAGTGAGCCATTAAAGGTTTTGGACAGAGGTATGACACAATCAGATATGTGTTTTAGAAAGTTCACTCGTGATATGTGGAGAGTGACTTGCAAGAGGGCAAAACTGGAGGCAGAAAAGACTAGTAGGTTTTTAAGTAAAACCATTAATTTTACTAAAGGTCTTTTAAAATTCTAATTAAATAAGAAACATGGTTTAAAAACATTGTGCCTAGCTTTATGGCAAGTGGCAGAGGAAGATACTGAGCATAGAGAAAGCCCTTCCTCCATCCCATCACTACCAGCTGGGTTGGAGAAGTAAGACACACGATCAGTTCATTTCTCAGGCTCATTTTTTTAAATTATTATTTTTTTATGAGGGGTACACTCTTTAATCCGCAGCCCCTATTTCACTCATCTTTATAAATATATCTTTATAAAAATATCTTTATAAATAATATCTTTATAAAAAGAGTCTGTTTCTTGTTTTGTCTCTCTCTTGCTCTTTTTTTTCCTTTGCTCATTTGTGTTTTTTTTTTTTTTAAGATTTTATTTATTTATTTGACAGAGAGAGACACAGTGAGAGAGGGAACAAAAGCAGGGGGAGTGGGAGAGGGAGAAACAGGCTTCCCACAGAGCAGGGAGCCCGATGCGGGGCTCGATCCCAGGACCCTGGGATCATGACCTGAGCCGAAGGCAGACGCCCAACAACTGAGCCACCCAGGTGCCCCTCATTTGTGTTTCTTAAATTCCACATATGAGTGAGATTATATGGTATTTGTCTTTCTCTGACTGACTTATTTCGCTTAGCATTACACTCTCTAGCTCTATCCATGTTGTTGCAAATGGCAAGATTTCATTCTTTTTTATGGCTGAATAATATTCCATTGTATATATACCACAATTTTATCCATTCATCAATCGATGGACACTTGGGCTGCTACCATAGTTTGGCTGTTGTAAACAATGCTGCAGTAAACATAGGGGTGCATGTATCCCTTTGAATTAGTGTTTTTGTATTTTTGGGTAAATACCCAGTAGTGGAATTACTGGATCATATGGTAATTCTATTTCTAACTTTTTAAAGAACGCTCCATACTGTTTTCCACAGTGGCTGCATGAGTTTGCATTCCCACCAACAGTGCATGAGGGTTCCTTTTTCTCCACATCCTCACCAACACTTGTTGTTTCTTGTGTTTTTGATTTTAGCTATTCTGACAAGTGTGAGATGATATCTCATTGTAGTTTTGATTTGTGTTTCCCTGATGATTGGTGTTGTTGATCATCTTTTATGTGTCTGTTGGCCATTGTATGTCTTCTTTGGATAAATGTCTGTTCATGTCTTTTGCCCATTTTTTAATTGGACTATTTGTTTTTTTGGTGTTGAGTTGTATAAATTCTTTATATATTTTGAATACTAACCCTTTATCACATATACCATTTGGAAATATCTTCTCCCATTCCATAGGTTGCCTTTTAGTTTTGTTGATTGTTTCCTTCATGGTATAGAAGCTTTTTATTTTGATGTAGGCCCAATAGTTTGTTTTTGCTTTTATTTCCTTTACCTCAGGAGACATATCTTGAAAAATGTTGCTATGACCAATGTCAGAGAAATTACTGCCTATGCTCTCTTCAAGGATTTTTATGGTTTAAGGTCTCACATTTAGTTCTTTAATCCATTTTGAATTTACTTGTATATATGGTATAAGAAAGTGGTCCAGTTTCATTCTTTTGCATGTTGCTATCCAATTTTCCCAACACCATTTGTTGAAGAGACTTCTTTTTCCTATTGTATATTCATTCCTCCTTTGTCAGAGATTAATTGACCATATAATTGTGGGTATATTTCTGGGTTTTCTATCCTATTCCATTGATCTATGTTTCTATTTTTATGCCAGTACCACACTGTTTTGATTACTACTGCTTTGTAACATAATTTAAAATCTGGGATTGTGATACCTTCACTTTTGTTTTTCTTTTTCAAGATTGCTTTTGCTATTTCAAGTCTCTTGTGTTGCCTACAAATTTTAGGATTGTTTGTTCTAGTTCTGTGAAGAATGCTATTGGTATTTTGACAGGGACTGCATTAAATCTGTAGATTGCTTTGGGTAGTATAGACATCTTAACAATATTTGTCCTCCCAACCCATGAGCATGAAATGTCTTTCCATTTCTTTGTGTTGCCTTGAATTTCTTCTTCTTCTTCTTTTTTAAAGATTTTATTTATTTATTTGACAGAGAGAGAGAGAGAGAGCATAAGCAGGGGGAGTGGCAGGCAGAGGGAAAGGGAGAAGCAGGATTCCCGACATGGGGCTCGATCCCAAACACTGGGATCATGACCTGAGCTGAAGGCAGACGCTTAACGACTGAACCACCCAGGCACTCCGCCTTGAATTTCTTTCATCAATGTTTTATAGTTTTCGGGTACAGGTCTTTCACCTCTTTGGTTAAGTATACTTCTAGATATTTTATTGTTTTTGGCGCAATTGTGAATGGGATTGTTTTCTTGATCTCACTTTCTGCTGCTTCATAATTAGTGTATAGAAATGCAACAGATTTCTGCATATTGATTTTGTATCCTACAACTTTACTGAATTCATTTATCAGTTCTAGTATTTTTATGGTGGAGTCTTTAGGGTTCTCTCTATATAGTATCCTGTCATCTGCAAATAGTGAAAGTGTTACTTCTTCCTTACCAATCTGGATGCCTTTTATTTCTTTATGTTGTCTCATTACTGTGGCTAGGACTTCCAGTACTATCTTGAATAAAAGTGTCTTGTTTCTCTCAGTCTCATTTCTAATTAAAGAACGAGACTGAAGTTAACAATGAGACACCTTATTTCACCTAATATTTCAATACCCAGTTTGGCAAGAGTATCTGTAAACAGGCACAATTTAAAAAAGTAATGGCAGTGTGCTTTGGAACAGAGCTTGACAAATATGTTGGAAAACCTTTAAACAATTCTTTGTATCTTCTTATCTAAAAATTTATGCTAAAGACAATAAAAATGAGAAAAACTTGAGGATAAAGATATTTATTATTCTGTTATTTATGAAAGTAAAAAAGTGGAAGGAACTAAATGTCTAAATTAGAGCAGTTATTAAGTTAATTATAGTATAACTACAGTTTTGCACATACTAAATCATGTTTTTATTTTATTTTATTTCTTTAGAGAAAGAGAGGGAAGAGGGACAGAGGGAGAGGAAGAGAGAGTCTTAAGCAGGCTCCATGCCCGGTGTGGAGCCTGACACAGGGCTCCATCTCATGACCCTGAGATCATGACCTGAGCCAAAGTCAAGAGTTGGATGCTTAACCGACTGAGCCACCCAGGCACCCCTAAATAATGTTTTTATTTTTATTTTTTAGAGATTTTATTTATTCATTTGACACAGAGAAAGAGAGAGAGAGCTCAAGCAGGGGGAGTGGCAGGCAGAGAGAGAGGGAGAAGCAAGCTCCTCACTGAGCAGGAAACCCAATTTGGGGCTCAATCCTAGGATCCTAGGATCATGACCTGAGCCAAAGGCAGATACTTAACCAACTGAGCCACCCAGGTGCTCTTTATTTTTATTTTTAAGTATTATTTATTTACTTGAGAGAGAGAGTGTGAGAGAGAGCAGGAGCCAGGAGAGGGAGAGACTGAAGCAGACTCCCCGAGGAGCAGGGAGCCTGATGAGGGGCTGGATCCCAGGACCCTGGGATCATGACCTGAGCAGAAGACAGAAGCTTAACTGACTAAGTCACCCAGGTGCCCCTAAATCATGTTTTTAAAATAATATTCAATAACATAGGAAAATCACTGTTCTACAATAACATTCAAAAGCAGTATATGATGCTATACAGAACATGATCCTATTTTGGTTTTCTAAATATGCGATCTGTTTCTAACCCTCTCTATCTGGAAGAAAATCCACAATATGGTTAACTGTGGCTGACTAAATTTTATTTTCTTCTTGATATTTATTATTCTCTAAATTGCAGTGAGGATGTAGTGCTTTAATAATTAGAAAAAGCAATGAAATTACTTTTTGCGTTAAAAAAGGCAAAGGAAATCCATGAGAATGGAAACAATACAACTAATAAACATGAAAAATGCTCAACCTTGCTAATTATTAAAAATGCAAATTAAAGCAGCATTGTAATCCTGTTTTAATGGACCAACTTTAGAAGAAAAACCTGCTAGTACACAGGATGTATGTATTGGCAACAGTGTGAAGAGAAACACTTATATACTGCAGATCTGGGTATAATTTGGTTCAGGCTTTCGAAGAGCAATTTGGCAACTTATCTCAAAATCCTTCAAAATGTATAATTTCTCTATAAAGATGGTTTTAAGATGTGTAATTGTATTCCTTGGATATCTTAAAGAAATAATTAAGGAATTGTGTGTAGGGGTGCCTGGGTGGCTCAGTCAGTTAAGCATCTGGCTATTGGTTTTTGCTCAGGTGGTGATCTTGGGGTTGTGAAATCAAGCCCTCCCCCCCCCATAGGGCTCCGTGCTCAGCAGGAAGTCTGCTTTCCCTCTCCCTTTCCCTGTGCCCGTCCCCCCCTCAAATGAATAAATAAATGTTTAAGAAAAAAAGGAATTGTGTACAGGTGTATGAGCAAGAAAGCCTATCACAACATTTTTTTTTGGAACAGTAATAAAGAGTTATTTGAAATAACTAGAGACTATTAATAACTAGAGACTATATTTACAGGATATGGAAATATGATTATATATTTTTAAATTTTAAGATATAGATGAAAACCTGCCCTTGGTGTGATCCCTTTAAAAAACAAAAACCAAATATATATATATATATATATATAAAATGTATTTATATATAACATATTCATATATAAAAGATCTGGAAGAGGAAGAATATACACCTAAATGCTAATATCGGTTGTATCTGGGGAGGTGGGTGGGATTATGGTTCTTTTAAAATACCTTAAAAATAATTTCTTCCAAAGCCAATTTAAAAAATCTTGACAGATTTTGAAATACAGATTAACGTGTATTAAAGCCCAGCTGTGAAAGGTGGGCTGAGGGCTCAAAGCCAAGACCTAGCCCTACCATGGCTTCTGCAGGTTAGCCTCTGGAAATCAGCTACAGGAGCAAGAACCTGCTCGCTTGATCCATGGAAGAAATGCTTCCGGTTTGCCTTCATCCTGGGGACCAGTCTGACCTGTATGTAACAGGTCGGGGAGGCTGGAGAAGCCTAGACCTCAAGGGTGGGACCCAGCGCAGGCTTGCGGTCCTGGAGCTACTCCTGCCTGCTTTCGTCTGACTCCCTTACCTTCCCTCCCCCCCTGCACTCCAGCAATTTAGATTTTCTTTTATTCTCTCAGCTGAAACTTGCTTTTTCTTTCCATAGGACCTTAGCTGGAGAGGTCCCTTCTGCCTGAAATATTTTTCCTTTCCCACTCCTCTGTCACCTGGGCAACTTCTGCTTCATGGGTTTTTTTGGTGTTTTTTTTTTTTTTTTTTTTTTTTTGACAGAGAAAAGAGAGAGAGCGCACAAGCTGTGGGAGGAGCAGGCAGAGGGAGAGGCAGGCTCCCTGCCGAGCAGGCAGCCCAATGTGGGACTTGATCCCAGGACCCTGGGAACATGACCTGAGCTAAAAGCAGTTGCTTAACCAACTGAGCCACCCAGGCTCCCTCTGCTTCATGTTTTATCTTAAAAGTCACTTTCTACTTTTCGAGATGATGGGTAGGTTTATTAGTTTGATTGTGGTGACGGTTTATGGGTATAATATATACCAAATGCACCAAATTGTATATATTTTTTTTACAAAAAGATTTTATTTATTTGAGAGAGTGTATGAGTGGGGGGAGGGGCAGAGGCAAGCAGACTCCTCACTGATCTCTCCAAAATCATGACCTGAGCAGAAGTCAGACACTTAACTAACAGAGCCACCCAAATTGTATATTTTCAATATATGTGCAGTTTATTGCATATTAATTATGCTTCAACAAAGTTATAAAAAAAACTCACTTTCTCAATGAGACAGGCCCTAAACAGCCCCCCACTCCCCACCTCCAACTCCCCAAACTGTATTAGCCTTCTTTGGTATATACAATGAGTATGAGTGAATGATTCATGATCTGCATGGTGATGGATGAATGGGCAAGGGCACATGTTCAGCCTGTGTTCAGAGGGCAATGGAGTGGCAGGGACTCCAGAAGTGAGGAGGGGGCCATGCAGCAGGGAATATGGAGATGGCATCTGAACAAGTCCAGAGAGATACTCAGAAGTTGGAGGTCAAGCCAGAAGCTGGGTGGGGTAGGTACTCTGTCTCAGTTTCCCCAGGCTACAAATTGAAGAGAATAATAATAATATTAATAACTATCCTATTATTGCTGCAGACTATTTCTGTCGAGGATTAAATGAGTTAATCCACATGCAGGATTTAGAACAATGTCTGACTCATTGGAGACACTAAGTGTTCATATCAAGCCTTATTTGGTTGTGAACAGCCATCAATAAGTCTGGGAGCCCCTGGTACGAACCTTTGATTGATTTGGATTCAGGTTAATCTTGGGCGACTTCAGGGGTTGTCTCCTGTCCCTGAGAGACCTGTCTTATCCTCTATCCCCTCTCACCCAGCTGCCGGGCAACCCCCATCCTTTCAACCTTCCCTGCAATACTTGGAAACCCTGTCAGTTTCTCTACCTTATTTTTACAAAGCTGTGTTTCTGAAGCCTCCTCTTTCCAAATGACAGGAAGGCACACATATGTTGCAGCTTATGCTTCTATTTAGAGTTGGGGATTTGAAAAGAGAGTGTACACACACCTGGACAAGCATTTGTGTGCATGCTCATGTGGGCTTGTAGGTGTGAACATGCGTGTGCCTGTGAATGTGCTTGCACGAACTCACATGGTTGTGTATTTACCCATGCTCATAGGCATGTGAGCTTCTGAATGACTGCCTGAGCACGTAGATGGGTATGTGCACATGCATGTGGGCCCATGACCGTGTGTGTGTGTATGTGTGTGTGTGTGGTGTGGTAGGATATATTTCATGTGCGTCTCAGGCTGTGTGCATGTTTGCACATGTGTGCTTTTGTGTATCTGTGTGCATATGGTGTAAGCTTGCCTCTCTTCATGCCCTAGGAGGCATGAAGGAAAGTGCAAACCACAAGGAACAAAGGAATAATCTGCATAATTTAGCCTTTGATCTTGGGCCACCCCCAATCCTCCCTTGTTCTCACTCCAGCTGCCCAACTATTTCCCCAGCCCTGTGGAGCCCATCTTTGAGTTTGTCTTATAGAAGCCTCTGCCTCTCCTTGCCACCACACCAGAGGAACAGGGCTAGACAAGGGTAATGATCATTTATTGAGTACCTATGGTGCACCAGGCACCTGTAGCAGATGCTTCACATACATTCTCAAATCTGCCCAGGAATCCCACAAAGTATAACAATTGTTCCCATTTGATGTTTGAGGAAGCTGAGGATCGGGGGATTAAACCATTTGCCTAAGTGGTGGAGATAGAATTCGAACTCAAGACTGTGTAGGCAAGGAGCCTACACTCTTTCCCCTCCACAAAGTTGTCTTCTGGGAGCATGCCCATCCACCTCCGAGCTCCTGGGGAGGGAGTTGTCCTGGGAGACACAGATGTGTGGGGAAAGGGAGTGCAAGTGGGAATCAGTAGGGAGTGCAAAAGGCTGCACTTCCTTAGTCTTCATAAGGAGGGCAGAATAGAGAAATCCCTGGTGTGCAAATGGTCCACAGATAGAGCAGGGAGAGCAAGGGATGGACCAAGAGCTGAAACAGCCAAGATGAAAAAAACATCATTTTTGCCACCCCTAGCTTCAGGATCCTAACTAGGCTACATCATATCTCTCTGTTTTCTTGACTGGGAAATATGTCTGGGAGACGGGTTTTAGAGGGTTTTTATAAGCTCTTGCTAAAACTAGCATTTGTTGGGGCACCTGAATGGCTCAGTCGTTAAGTGTCTGCCTTCGGCTCAGGTCATGGTCTCAGGGTCCTGGGATCAAGCCCTGCATCGGGTTCCCTGCTCTGTGGGAAGCCTGCTTCTCCCTCTCCCACTCCCCCTGCTTGTGTTCCCTCTCTCAGTGTGTCTCTCTCTGTCAAATAAATAAATAAAATCTTTTAAAAAAATAAAAAATAAATAAAACTAGCATTTGTTGATCTACTGTGCTAAGTCATGCAACCCCACAATCAATCTGTAAAATAGTTATACTGTTGTTCCCATTTTACAGATGAGGATACCAAGGCTTTGAGAGGATACATTCCTTGCCCAAGTGGCAGAGCAGGACACAAACCTGGGGGCTGTCTGACCCCCAAAACTCTACTAGGCTTCCATGTTTTAAAGTTTAAAACAAACAGTATATAACAGGGTGCCTGGGTGGCTCAGTCGTTAAGCGTCTGCCTTCAGCTCAGGTCATGATCCCAGGGTCCTGGGATTGAGTCCCGCATCAGGCTCCCTGCTCCGTAGGAAGCCTGCTTCTCTCTCGCCCACTCCCCCTGCTTGTGTTCCCTCTCTCACTGTGTCTCTCTCTGTCAAATAAATAAATAAAATCTTTTAAAAAAAAATTAAAAATAAAGTTTAAAACAAACAGTATATAAAATACCGGAGACATAGTAGGCACTAAACAAAGGGTAGCTAATAATAATGATGATGATGAAGATGGAGGAGGAGGAGGAGGAAGAAGAAGAAAGGGTGTTTTGCTGAGAGTTGAGGTGGCATTCAATTCCTCAGGTGTCAAAATTTCTGGAAAAATCCCCCACCGTTAGTGATCATTTTCAGAACAAAAAGCTGCTTTCCGTAGAGAGGGCAAGTGATAACAGTTCCTGTGGCAGCCAGGCCAGACTCAAAGCCCAGCCACCACTTTGCAGCTCTGTGGCCCTGAGTACCCTAACCTCCCTGGCCATTATTTCCTTATCTATAATGTGAGGATAATAATAGCCCCACCTGGTTCCCCAAACAGTTAAACGTAAAGATAGTAATTGACCCAGTAATCCCACTCCTAGATGTTTACCCAAGAGAAAGGAAAACAGATGTCCACACAAAAACTTGTACCCAAATGTTTACAGTGGCATTATTCACTCACAGCTAAAAAGTGGAAACAGCCCAAATCTCCATCAGCTGGTGAAAGGATAAGCAAAGTGTGGTTTACCCATATAATGACTAGTATTCAGCAGTAAAAGGGAGTGAAGTACCCATATGAGTTACAACGTGAGTACAACATGAATGATCCTTGGAAACATAATATTAAGTGGAAGAAGCCAGTCACAAAAGACCACATAGTGTCTGATTCCCTTTATGTGAGATGTCCAGAATAGGTAGACACATCAGGAAGATGGAGAATGGCTGCTAATGAGTAGTGGGATGTCTTTTTTGGGGTGACAAAAATATTCTGGAATTAGAGTCGTGAAGAGTACACAACTTTGTGACTATACCAAAAAAACACTGAATTGTATACTTTAAAAGAACGAATTTTGTGGCATGTGAATCAATCCCATCTCAATCAAAAACATAATTTGGGTTTTTGTGACGCTTAAATGAGATCATTTAGGTAAATCCCTTAGCACAGAGCCTGCCTTGCAGTAAGCACTCATCTGATGCTACATAATTCAAATAAATGCTAGCTACTATGACCAATATTTTCATTACGAGACTAGCTGGTGATTTTAGTTCCTTAGCCTCCCAGAGCTTCAGACTTCTCACCTGCAAACAGGAGTAATAACACTTTAATTAGTTAAGGTTTCTTAGTCTAGGCAACAGAAACCTACTCGGTCTCGTGAGTAAAAAAGGAATTTATTGGAAGGCTGCAGTGCTTAGAGGAAAGGACAAAGAACCAGGCTCAGAAAGAAAAGGTCCAAGGGGCAGAATCTAAAGAAGAGGAACTGAGAGGCTCTGGACTTCCTGGTGAAGAATGTGCTCCAGATTCAGGCTATTGGGGTTCAAACCTAGCTCTGCCCAGAAAGCTTTGTGTGGCTTTGCTTTGTTGCTTCAGTCTGTTCATCTGCTAGACAGGGAAGATAGGGAGTATACTGAGGATTAAATGAATTCATGTCTGTACACCTATAATAGTGTCTTGCACTCAAAACTCTCACTAATATTATTATTCTTGAGAGGGCCTTGTTGCTGGGCTGATTCAACTACTGCGATTCTTTTTTTTTTTTTAAGATTTTATTTATTTATTTGACAGAGAGAGACACAGCGAAGAGGGAATACAAGCAGGGGGAATGGGAGAGGGAGAAGCAGGCTTCCCGCGGAGCAGGGAGCCCGATGCGGGGCTCGATCCCAGGACCCTGGGATCATGACCTGAGCCGAAGGCAGACGCTTAACGACTGAGCCACCCAGGCGCCCCAACTACTGCGATTCTTCTCAGCTGCTGGCTATTCTCTACCTGGGCGCTCTGGATTTCTCATTACCATTGCAATATGGATTTGGGACGGATTGCAAAAGGCCTTGAAGAATGTCATGTTTAAGTCATCTGTACTTTATTCTGAGAAACAAGCAGGGTGCACCATCTCCTGAAAACCCCATGGCATTTTCAGAGTCCTTGCAGACAATAATCCACATTCCCCAAGCCTCTCAGCTGCGTGACCATGAGCCTCAGCTTCCTGTGCATAAAAGGTGGTCACATTTTAGGTTCTGCAGGGCTTAAATGAAATAGTATTTGCAAAGTGCTTAGAACAGTGTCTGGCCCAAGGTAAAAGCTCAATAAATTGTAGCAGTTATAATAAATAAAATGAAGTTCAAGAGCCCCACCTCATGATGTTGATAGGAGAATCAGTTGGAATCGAAGAGGCTGGGACACGAGGCTGTGTCCCAGAAAGAGGTGTCCTTGATTGTAATCACTGCTGGCAATAAGACACGCCTTTAGTCTAAGTCTTACTGTTTTCTGTGAAATAAAGTAACATGAAGGGTACACATTTAATAATAAGATGGAGCCTGATCTCAGAAACATTAAAATATGAAAAGGGTGTGTCTTCGAATTTGACGAAATAAAGTATTGATCATTTAATGCTTCACATAATTAAAGAATGTTTTCCTAGAGTCTATTACCAGTTTCCCAAAACTTAGAACACTATATTGCTTACTTAATGCTAAAAGGGCACTAAGCATAATTTAATCTTTCCTTGAAACTTTTGAATTTCCTTGAAGGCAAGATCAGCAATTTCAAAATACACTTCTAGATCCTCCAGCTCAATGGTTCTCAACCCTGACTACACATTAGCATCCCCCTGAGAGCTTTTAAAAAATACTGTTGCCTGGGTCCCATTTCAGACCAATTAAATCTGAGTCCCTGGGGGAGGAGCCTGAGCACTAGAATTTTTGAAGTTCTCCCCAGTAATTCTGATGTCCATAGTGTCTGAGAACGGTTCCTCCTGGCAGCTGCTGAGCCCCCCAAGGGTGCCATCTGTATCTGCAGATGAGGCTGAAGAGGTCTGTAGAGGCTGGGTCATGGAGGGTTTCATACACGTGTAACGAAACAGCCCGCAAATCTAGGGGCTTAAAGCAATGATTTCTTATATCTCCGGATTCTGTGGGTTGGCTGGGCATTTCTTCCGCAAGCCTCACCTGTGCTCCCTCATGCAGCTGCATTCATTTGGGGGGTTGGCTGGAGGCCGGCCTAGCCGGAACAGCTGGACATCTTTCAACGTGGTCTTTCATTCTTGATGTCTTCTCGGCACGGTGCTCTCAGGATGGTATTCAAAGGGCGGGGCGGGGGAAGCTGGTAGAAGCTGCCAGGTTTTTTAAGGTCTGGCCTTGGGAGTCATGTAATGTTACTTCTGCCTCCTTTCATTGGCCAGAGCAATTCACAAGGCCAGCACAGATTCGAGCACTGGGAAACATAGACTCTGCCTCTTCATAGGAGGCATGGCAAAATCACATTACAAAGGAGTTCGCATTCAGTGGGATGAATTTGTGGTCCTATTTTGCAGTCTGTCACACAGATGGAAGAGGCTGAAACCTGTCCTAAAACAGGGGCAGTAGATAGAAGTGAATTCATTCATTCACTCAGTCAGGTAGTCATGCATTTGATCAATATTTATTTATTTATTAAAGATTTTATTTATTTATTCATGAGAGACAGAGAGAGAGAGAGAAGCAGAGGGAGAAGCAGGCTCCCAAGGAGTCCCTGCTGAGCAAGGAGCCCGATGTGGGACTCGATCCCAGGACTCTGGGATCATGACCTGAGCCGAAGGCAGACGCTTAACCTTCTGAGCCACCCAGCGCCCTCAATCAATATTTATTGAACACTGACTGTCTACCAGGCACTTTTCTAGGCATTAGGGAGACAGCTGTAACTGACATGGCCGAGTACTGCTCTTGTGGAGCTTACAATCTATGTAGAGAGGCATACAATCAAACACAAATCAGTGTACCATATAATATGAAATTCAAAAGTGCTAAGAAGAAACGTAAAGCAGGATAAGGGATTACAGAGGGCTATTCTAGATGGACTGGTTAAGGAAGGCCTCTTTGGATAAGTGAAAACAGCAGAAACCTGAATGAAGTGAACCATACAGATGTTTAGAGATTGGGAGGAAAACAGTAAGTGCAAAGGCCCTGAAGCAGCAACATGCTTCATGTTTGAGAAACAGCAAGGAGTTCAATGTGGCTGGGGCTCAGTGGGTGAGGGAGAGCGGGAAAAATGAGGTAGGAGAGGCAGGCAGGGCCCAGACTGTGTGGGACTTTGCAGAGCACGATAAGGACTTGGGATTTTTATTTCAGCTGTAGGGGAAGAAGCCGTTGGGCGATTGTATACAAGATTGAGCTTTGTTTCCAAAGGCTCATTCTGGCTACTGGGTTGGAAGAGACTGAAAGCAGGGGGAGCCAACTGAAAGGTTATTGCTTGGACAGTAGTTGGAGTGGGGAAAGTGGTATGTTTTGAAGGCACAGCCAATAGAATTTCCTGAAATATTGGATATGGGTCTGGGAGAAGGAGAGATTAAGAAGTCCAAAGCCATTGGCTTGAGCAACTGGGTGAATTGTGGTGCTCTTTACTGAGATAAGGAACTGATGGGTTCAGATGGATCAAAAGTTTGGTTTTAGTTATGTTAAGTTTGAGATGCCTTTTAGACCTGAGTAAGCAGTTAGCCATTGAGTCTGAAGTCCAGGTTGGAGTTCTAGATATTCAGAAACCCCAGTATTATCAAGGGCTACATCAAATCTTGAGACTGGATGGATCACTTAGGGAAAGAGTTTGACAGTGAGGAGATCTGAAGACTGAGTTCGGAGGCACTGCAACATTCAGAGGTTGGACTAAAGGGGGAGGATCCAGCCCTGGGAGACCAGAGACCAAGAAGGAGGGGCCAGTGAGGTGGAAGATAAGGAGAGGGTGTGGAAGTCTAGGAAGAGAATGCTTCTAGAGAGAGTGGGATCAAGTGTTGAGTGCTGCTGAGGAGACAGGTAAGCTGAGGTGGAGAAAGAACAAACCATTTGGATTTGGCAACATGGAAGCCGCTGGTGATCTGAAGATTAAATGGAGCAGAGTGGAGGGGTTTGATCAGGGAATTAGGATAATTGCAGAGAAATGAGGCTCTGGGTGTGTGCATTTAGCTGAAAGTACAGAGTATTTCTCTGTTGTGGAAATAATTTACTAGAAAGGGAAAATTATCAGTGATGTGGGAGAAAGGGGGACAACTGCAGGATCAAGGGCATGTGATCCAGGGGACATGGGGAGGAGTTGGCCTCAGGGAGCAGGGGGGACTGTTCTGCCATTGTGTCCGGAGTGGAGGCCGAGCACACGGGCTCGATGCAGGTAGATGGGAAGGCTTGACAGGAGGGTGTGGAGAGAGTCAGGAGGCGTTTGGAAAGCAGCAGAGGAATGAAAGCACTCCCTTCAGGATTTAATGTGTCTCCCAGTGAGACCGTCTCTTACCAACAACCTCTCCCAACACCCCATCTGTGTCAGGCCTGGCGCCAGGTGGAGGGGCTTGGGGATGACTCACCCGGTTGCCCCTGCTGATGAGAAGTTCACAGTCTAAGAAGGGAGACAGACCTGTAAACGGACAACTTCAATACAATGTGCTAATAATAAAGACGTGTACAAAGTGTTTTGAGAACAAAGAGGGAGTGAGTAACTCTGCCTGGAGGGGTCAGAAAAGGCTTCACAGAGGTGAAATTTAAATTAGGCTTCCAGGAGGAGGAGAACATTGTCAGGCTGGCTGGAAGAGGAAGGTCTTTCAAGGTGGAAAGAACGGCACACACGAGAAAGCCTCAGAGATGAGAAAGATCTATTCCCGCCTTTCTCACTTTCCACCTGTCTCTGCTCCCCTCCGCTTTCCCGAGCTGTTGTTTCTCAGGCTTGCTTAGTTCAAGAGGAAATTTTTCTTTTTGGAAAGTTTAATAAACTTCCGTTCAGCCTGTACTGAGTCATGACAAAGGTGTGTTTCACACTTAAACAAACGTCTCAGATGTTATTTTTTGCACTTGAAGAACAAGCTATTTTTAAAGAAATCCAAACTCTCTGGGACTCAGGAAGGATGAGTTCTGTGACCTGTTTTTAAGAAGTGAGCTTTGGAAAGGGACGTAGTGACCAGCAGGGGCAGACACAGAAGACCTGGCAATTCTTCCCTTTAAATGTTTCAGTGAGCCAGTAAGTAGTTTCACCTTACTAAGTTGCTCATTTTATCTTGGCTCTCTGGTCTTCTAGAAAGCTCTTGGGGAGCATGCAACAATTACCCAATAACAGAATGAGGGAAGATGAGGTCAGCACTCTCCCAGAGGTGGACTGAGATAGTGGCAGAGAGGACAGAGAGAAGGGGGTGGGTTTGAGAGGGGTTTAAACTGTGCGATGAACAAGGGGAAAAGGCATTTCCCCATGTTCCAGAAGTGTCGCTGTACCCATCTGTGTAGCTTGCCTCCTCCCTGGATGGCCCGTCAGTTCCTTCCCTCCCAGAACATGCATTGCATTCCCCCATGGAGTCTAGTCTCTACTCCCTTGAATCAGGTCTGGCCTGTGACTACTTTGACCGACTGAACACAGGGGAAGGGACACTGGGCGGGTCCCAGGACTAATCTTTAATAGTCTAGAAGAGCTATTGCTGTGAGAAGCCCAAGATATATAAAGAGGCTACGTAGGGGTAGTCCAGCTAACATTTTAGCTGAGCTCCCCGGCCAATAACCGTGTCAGGTGCCAAGTCCATGAGTGTGCCATCTTGGATGTTCAGCCCACTGAGCCTTCAGATGAATCCAGCCCCAGCTGACATCTGGGTACAAGCGCGTGAGTGATCCCAAGTGAGAACGGCCCAGCTGAGCCCAGTCAACCCACAGGACCATGAGAGACAATGATAAATTGTTTTAAGCCAGTAAATTTTAGGGTGGTTGTTACACAGAAAGAGCTAACCAGAGTGTCATATATTTTCATCAATCTTTGCTAACACTAGGCACCGTGCTAGATGCTTTTCATTTTAATGCTCATGACAACCTGGAGATAAGTATTATTGTTCTCCTTTTGGAACATGAAACGATGCTCAGAGATGTTTCAGAACCGGCTACATACCCCACTCCAGCAGGTGTCCCTTAAGTTCTACAGCTGGACACTTTCCTGTTAATGTACATCATCTCATTTCTCCCAACCCTGCCCCTCTTGAGCATGCTAGCTCAGACAGGGATGCTAGACCACCCGGGCTTTCAGCCCGAAACACCTGGCACTGCCTTTGTCCACTTGGTGGAAATGGAAGCAGCTCGGATCTTTGAGTCAGGAGACCTAGAGCTCAGTCCCAGTTCTGCTGCTCACTTGCTGTTTTACTTCAAGCAAATCACTTCCCCTCTCTGGGCTTTCATTTCCTTTTCTGAGATAAGGGGACCAGGCTAGAATTGGGCTGTTTCTAAAACCTGAGTAATATATTAATTTCTCCATTTAAAAAGCTTTTCTTTTTTTTTTAAAGACATTTTATTTTTGGGGCACCTGGGTGGCTCAGTTGTCAAGCATCTGCCTTTGGCTCAGGTCATGATCCCAGGGTCCCGGGATCGAGCCCCGCATTGGGCTCCCTGCTCCGCGGGGAGCCTGCTTCTCCCTCTCCCACTCCCCCTGCTTGTGTTCCCTCTCTCGCTGTGTCTCTCTCTGTCAAATAAATAAATAAAATCTTAAAAAAAAAAGATATTTTATTTTTCATTTGACAGAGAGAGAGAGAGAGAGAGTACAAGCAGGGGGAGTGGCAGGCAGAGGAAGAGGTAGAAGCAGGCTCCCTGCTCAGCAGGGAGCCCGATGTGGGGCTCGATCCCAGGACCCCGGGATCATGACCTGAGCCGAAGGCAGATGCTTAACGACTGAGCCACCCAGGCACCCCTAAAAAAGCTTTTCTTATAAAAATTTCCAAATATAACCAGATGCAGAGAGCACAGTGAACCTTCATCTAGTTTCAACAATCATTTCTATTTTGTCATACTGTATTTAATCCATGGCTCCACCTTTTTTTTCCCTTACTGGAGCATGATGTCATATCATCTCACCCCTAAATTAGGGTTGCCAACTTAGTAAATGACAATACAGGACACTCAGTTAAACTGGATAACAATAAGTAATTTTTTAGTATGTTTTGTGCAACCTTGTATTTTATCTTGCAACCCTATCCTTTTCTTTTTTAAAGATTTTATTTATTTATTTGACAGAGAGAGACACAGCGAGAGAGGGAACACAAGCAGGGGGGGTGGGAGAGGGAGAAGCAGGCTTCCCGCGGAGCAGGAAGCCCAATGCAGGGCTCCATCTCAGGACCCTGGGATCATGACCTGAGCCGAAGGCAGACGCTTAACGACTGAGCCACCCAGGTGCCCCGCAACCCTATCTTAAATGCTTCAGTTTGCAGTTTTATTTTATTTTTTAAATTATTTTATTTATTTATTTGAGAGAGAGAGCACAGAGGGAGAGTGAGAGGGAGAATCAGTCTGCCCGCCTGGCAGGGAGCCCGATGTGGGGCTAAATCCCAGGACCCTGAGACCATGACCTGAGCCAAAGGCAGACGCTCAACCAACTGAGCCATCCAGGTGCCCCAGTTTGCAGTTTTAAAAAGGAAGATTTTATTACACAACTACAAGGCCATGATAACACCTGAAAAAATCAACAATAATTCCTTACTGGCATTTAATATATAGTATACATCCAAATTTCCATGTTTGTCTAGAAAATGTCTTTTCACTGGTAGTCTGTCCAAATGGAGATATAAAGGAGGTCCATCATTGTATTTCGTTCTTAAAGCTCTTTTTTTTTAAAGTAATCTCTACACCCAATGTGGGTTCGAATTTACAACCCTGAGATCAACAGTCCTATGCTCCACTGACTGAGCCAGCCAGGTGCTCCTGTTAAAACTCTTAAAAGTCACTTGTAATCTAGAACAATCCCTTCTTCTTCCCTTTCCTAACCCCCAGATTTTCTTTTTTCATGTTACTAACTTGTTGAAGTAACTGGGCCAGTTGTCTTGTAGAAGATCACCCGTTCTGAATTTTGCCGATTGTTTCTTTATGGTGTGTCATTACTTGTTCCTTTTGCCCCTTATTTCCTGCAGATAAGTTTTATTTAAAAGTTTCATTGGATTCAGACTAAACATTTTTGGCCCAAATAGAGATGCTGTGTATTTTAGAATGCACCTTACCAGGAGGCACAGAATGTATGTTCATGTAACTTTTAGTGATGCTAACATTTATCAGGGGATTCAGGGAGTGATACCCTTATTTCTTCATTGTAATTGTAATGTTCCCTATCAATCCTTGGCTCAAAAATTTTACCATCTATTGATGACCATTGCCTAAATCAGGTATATTATTAGGGTTTGCAAAATAGTGATGATCTAATTTTAGCATTCCTTCTGATTTATTAGCTGAAGTTCTTTTGTATAGAACTTTTTCTCATCCTCTGGGGGTATTTGGTTACCTGAAATTTAGTCCATAATAAAAGGCAGAATAAATGCTCAAATTTTATTTTTAAACAGAACCCTCCAGTTTTTATGAAATTTCCGAAAGAGAGTTGAATAGCAATGCCGAAGTTTCCAACTGAAATTTAAGATTATGTTTTTTTACTTAACTCCTTTGATACTATATTTGTATCACTTTTGTCCTAAAAATTTTGGATCTTAACAGCATTGATGTCACTACTAATATGTTTTAACCCATGATAGACATATTTTTTTTAAAGATTTTATTTATTTATTTATTTGAGAGAGAGAGAGAGAGAGAAACAGCATGAGAGGTGATAGGGTCAGAGGGAGAAGCAGACTCCCTGCTGAGCTGGGAGCCCGATGTGGGACTCGATCCCAGGACTCCGGGATCATGACCTGAGCCGAAGGCAGTCGCTTAACCAACTGAGCCACCCAGGCGCCCCATGATAGACATATTTTAAAGTAGCAATATTAATATCATTACTAAGACTATTGAGACTTTAAGATTTCTTTGTTGTTTTTTTTCCCTTTATCCTTAGCATATATCTCATTAACGATAGATAGTCAAAAATACTTTGTTTTAAGGTCAATTGGAGTGATTCTTTTTCCCTATGTGGTCTTGTTATCAACCTGATATAAAGTTATGTTCATATTTTGGCTTGTTTTTCATTTTAGAGATTAAAAAATTTATATAATTTAATGATTTAAATATTTACATGAATCATTTATGAGATTTCAAAGTGAAAGATATCTAACAAGTCTCATTCAGAGAAGCCTCACTTCCAATCTGTTCCCTTCCACTCTGTTCACTTTCTCCCCTATAGAAACCCTTTTAAAGCTTTCTATAGCCCAGCACTATTGACATTTTGGGCTGATGATCCTTTGGTATGGGGGGGGGCGTTGATCCTGTGTATTTTTTTTTAAAGATTTTATTTATTTGACAGAGAGAAAGAGAGAGAGAGAGCACAAGCAGGGGGAATGGCAGGCAGAGGGAGAGGAAGAGGGAGAAGCAGGCTCTTGGCTGAGCAGAGACCCTGATGTGGGGCTCAAACCCAGGACCCTGGGATTATGACCTGAGCCGAAGGCAGACACTTAACCAACCGAGCCACCCAGGTGCCCTGATGATCCTGTGTATTGAAGGATGTTTGGCAGCATCCCCGGTCCCTACTTACTGGATGCCAGTTGTTACAACTAAAAATGTCTCTAGACCTTGTTAAATGTTTGTGTGTATAGGGGCCAAAATTACACCTCATTGAGAATCACCATCTTAGTTTATTTTGTTTATTTATTTTTAAAGATTTTATTTATTTATTTGACAGAGAGATAGAGAGAGAGCACAAGTAGGCAGAGAGGCAGGCAGAGGGAGAGGGAGCCTGATGTGGGGCTTGATGCTAGGACCCTGGGATCAGGACCTGAGCCGAAGGCAGCCGCTTAACCGATTGAGGCACCCAGGCGCCCTGAGAATCACCATTTTAAAGGGGACAGTTTGCTGGCTTGAAAATCTGACCCCTGATCTAAGATATCTGCATTTAGCATTAAAATTGTCACTTTAGGCAGTCACTTTTGCACCAATATGAGCACTAAATTTGGGGTGCCAGGAATCATTTACAAGGCGGCTGTCCCAGTGATCCAGAATATACTTATTATTATTGGTAGATTGTAATTGAAACCTAGACACATATGTAGAAACTTTTCTTATAACTTGTGACCTCTATAAATGTGTCCACCAAGAGAACCAGACACCTCTGTACTTTCCCTGCTTTGTGATTTCTTAGGGCTTTCCTGCTGTCTGAAAGCTTTTGCTCTAAAAGTGTAGAAGCTTGCTTTTCAAACTGGGGTGGACAGGGTAGTAATTGAGAGCACCGAGTTGAATCCCAAGTCTCCAACTTATCGGCTCTGTGACGTAGTGCGAGTGACTTACCTTCTTGGAGCCTTAGTCTCTCCAATGATAAATGAAGACGAAAATTGTACCCACTTCATAGGATTGTTGCAAGGATTAGAGACACAATGCATGGTAAGTGCTTAATATACTGCCTGGTGTATAATAAGGGCTTAATAAATGTTGACTGTTAGTATAATTATCACCAGGGCTAGGTGGTGGTGTGCCAGGAAATACTCAGAGCCACAGGACAGATCAGGAGCATCTTCCTGAAGTGTGAATGTCTACTTGAGGAATTGGAAAAATGGGCTTTGAATTTTTCTCCTAAAGGGAAGTAATCAAAACTATTTGCCTATGGAAACAAACATGGGAATAGAAGGTACAGTTTGCATGGATTTTAGAGATAAAACATGAGACTTCAAAGAAATTTTGTGCTTGAGGCTGATGAATTTGGGCCTCATCCCCAGACCTTCAGAGAGGCTGTCTCCATCTCCCCTTGCTGTGAGACAGTTTTGGTGGGAGAGTTTCAGCAGCAGCTTTGGGCTGTTGTGCATTTTTGGCTGAGGAAAGTATCGGGGATATTAGAAGAAATCCTGTAAGAAGTGGGAACTTCCTGACCAGGAATCCCTGTTACCTTCTTGTCTTCTTTGGGGTTTGTTCCCTGAGGAAGGAGGATGGGAAAATTTTCTGGGTATTCACTCAGTAAATATTTATTAAGTGACTACTATATGCCTGGCAGGATTCAAAGGCATACAAGTAGAACAAATCAAACAGTCTGCCTACATGAAACCTTCAGCTTAGTGATCATTCAAAATCAGTAGCTATCAGCTATCAGTAGCCTCGATAAAGGAACTGAAATGGGGGACAGTAGGGGCAATGTGTTTGAGGTTTAGGGGAAAGATCTGGAAGTTACGGACAGTCCAGTAGCATGTGAGACATCCAGATAGAAATCCTGAGTAGGCCGTTGCATGAGAGTCTAGAGCCATAATTCTCACATGGGCCTTTTAGACATTTGTGGTGGAGTTTGGGTAGTCATAATGGCATTTCCTGGGGGGAATCCAGGAATGCCAGATGTCCCTCCCTGCATGGATAGTCCCGCATGACCTTTGAATGTCACACTGGACATTTATGTAGTGGAAAGTCTTCTGTGCAATGATCTGAGCCTAACAACTAACCCCAATTTTCATACAGAGACAAAATATATTCTAGTGTGATTTTACTATTCCAGGGAGGCAAATACTATGCAAGGTGAATGAAGATTATACCTTATTGTGCTCAAGACTCTACCAAGAGTTATTTACCGTTTCCGAAAATCAGGTCACCAATAGTGATTCTGTTGCGGTATTCTAGTCTTCAACTGGTATCTGTAGCTATTGATCTTAGGTCAATGCTTCTCAACTGTAAGGTGCATGGGATCACCTTTGAATCTGTTTCTTTCCTCCCTCCCTTTCTTCCTCCCTTAGAATGGAAAAGATTATTTGGGCAATAGAATCTAAAGAATCTAGTAGGGAAAGGAGAGGCTGACATAGCAGAGAATGGTGGATTAAAGAGTAAACTTCCTTAGAGGGTAGGAAAGGACATCCAGGCCCAGGAAAAAGACCTGGTCTTTGGTGAGAGGGCTGATTTTTGTAAAAGGAGGGAAGGAGGGAATGGCTGGAGATGCATAGGTGGATTTAGAAACATGATGGCAAGAAGTTGAAGGATGTCACATCCCCTGTGTCCTACCCTTCACCCACAGCATGACTAGCCACCTTTCTGTCTTCAGCTTCTTTCTGTAGAGCTGGCCTATGGTAGGGAGAGGGGTAGGGAAATGACGGATAAGGAGACCAGACTGAACTCTCTATTCCCAGGGCAACTGCTTTGAAAATAATATACAAGTAAGGTATTATTGCTATTTCTACTACGATAATATTGTTATTATTCCTCTAGATCAGCGCTAATAGGACTTTCTACAATGACAGAAATGTTTTATTTGTTTGTATTTTCAATTTAATTCAATTTTTTAAAAGATTTTTTTTTTTAAGATTTTAATTATTTATTTGACAGAGAGAGGCACAGTGAGAGACGGAACACAAGCTGGGGGAGTGGGAGAAGGAGAAGCAGGCTTCCCACAGAGCAGGGAGCCCGATGCGGGGCTCAATCCCAGGACCCTGGGACCATGACCTGAGCCGAAGGCAGACGCTTAATGACTGAGCCACCCAGGCACCCCAAGATTTTGTTTTTAAGTAATCTCTCCACCCAATGTGGGGCTCGAACTTACAACACTGAGATCAAGAGTCACATGCTTGGGGTGCCTAGGTGGCTCGGTCAGTTGAACATCTGACTTCAGCTCAGGAGCCCCACTCAGGCTCCGTGCTCAGTGGGGAGTCTGCTTGTCCCTTTCCTTCTGCCCTCCCTCCGCCTGCCCCCCCCCATGCTCTTTCTCTCAAATAAGTAAATAAAATCTTTAAGAAGAGTTGCATGCTCTACTAAGTCAGCCAGGTGCCCCTATTTAATTTTCATTTATTTAAATTTAAATAGCCACATGTGGCTAGTATCTCTTGTATCAGAGAGTATAGTGTTGCATGTTTTCTGCCTCTTTCTCAGTGTGGTTCTTCAAAGATGACCACCCTCTATAGAGGGCAGTAGCGCTGGGGACCAAGAGCCCTGGGCTAGAAGTCAGACCAGAGTTCAATTTCAGCTGTGCCCTTTCCTGGCTTGGTGACTCTGGGCAATTCACTTCCTTATCTGGGCTTCAATTTCCTCTGTTTTCTTCTCTTCAGTGGGGAGATGTGAAGGTCCAAAGAGCTAAGGGAGGTCAGGCACCAGGAACTGGGAAGGGCTGCCCACTGCTCTCACAAGTTACCAATCCAACTCCTTTTACCAAGCACCTTTTTAAAAAAAAAAAAAGAAAGAAAGATTTTTAAAATTTATTTGACAGAGAGAGAGAGCACAAGCAGGCAGAGCTGTAGGCAGAGGGAGAAGCAGACTCCCCACCGAGTGGAGAGCCTGACGCGGGGCTCTCGATCCCAGGACTCTGAGATCATGACCTAAGCCAGAGGCAGACACTTAACTGACTGAGCTACCCAGGCGTCCCTACCAAGCACCTTTTGTAAAAATGGCAGAGTGACGTGCCAAGTGTATGTTCCAAAGATGCCTCTTCAGAGAGCCTTTGAGAAGCCCATCTATCCCCCTCTGTTGGTTGCTCCCTTCTCTGTGGGCCATTCAGTGTTATTTGAGCAATGTACATTGACGTCTAGGGCCATAGGGGTAGGGCAGTGTAGCTGTTTTCTTGCTTTTGTATCTACTAGCAGGTAGTAGGTTCTCGGTAAATATTTGTGTAATGAATGGATGAAACAACAAGTGCTCGTATTTGAATTTAGGTGTGATTTTAAAGCTCATCGAGTTCTATAACTTTACAATATCTAGTACCTTACCATATTTATAACTGGAAATACTGGAAAAAGACCCAGATACCCAACATAGGGTCTTGGTTTAATTAAATGATTCTTAAGACACGTTATGCAAGAGAGTGTTCGGTAACATAAAAAGAGGTGTATTTACTTTATATTGTTAAGTAAAAAAAATCAAAACTGAAGGTATACTATAATCTCCCTTTGTAAAAGTTATATATATTTATATGCACAGGGCAAATTTGGAGCAATAAATGTAATATTAATATTATATGTAATTAATATGAATATGATTACTATCACTAGGTGGGATTATGAGGTAAAAACACTTTTTTTCTAAAACATCTATTTGATTTAAAAAAATGTATCTAATATATCCAGAAAAAGCGAAAATATAGAGACAGAATAGATTAGTGGTTGCCTGTGGCTGGGAGTGGGAATGGGATTAACAGTAAATGGGTCTGAGGGATTTTATGGGGCATCCATAAATGTTCTAAAACTGACATACTGATGTTGCATCGCTTGGTAACATTACTAAAAATCCTTGATCTGTGCTCTTGAAATGCATGAGTTTTAGGATATGTAAACATACCTCAATAACATTTAAAAATGTGTTATATATATATTTATTTTAGTTATATATATGATTC
The DNA here is from genome assembly GCF_029215605.1 of Mirounga angustirostris. Taxonomy (NCBI): domain Eukaryota; kingdom Metazoa; phylum Chordata; class Mammalia; order Carnivora; family Phocidae; genus Mirounga; species Mirounga angustirostris. Next base: position 82,399,153 of record NW_026991723.1, on the reverse strand, counting down.
TTAAATAATTAAAGCAATGCAGAAGTATTCAAAGTGCCCATCCCCACCCCTAGCTCTACTTTCGAGGAATAACAGTAGTAGTTGGTGTTTAACCCTTTCTAGCCTTTTTCTATGCAAAATCCAAGTATAACACACACATCATAGACATGTAATTTTTTGCAGTTTTCTTCTCTCTCTGGACATATACTGTAGGACATGAAAAAGTTAGTGGTAACTGCCCTGGGATGTGGGATTAGGGGTAGAGGGAGTAGAGTGAGAGGCACACTTGAAATTTTTAGTTTCTTTACTTTTATATCATTTGCATGTTTTTTGGTCAGGAATGTTTGGAGTTATAAACCCAATAAAGATATTGAAATAAGTGACACCAATGAATGTTTAATGCTCTGCAGTCTACCTACTTAAAACAATTTAGAAATTGAGCTAATGCCAGGCACTATACTGAGTGCCTGAGATATACTGCCTCACTGAATCCTTATAACGAGGTATGCAGTATTATGGTCCCACTTGACAGATGAGTTATCTAAGACCTAGAGAGACTGATTTTCCAAGGTCACACAGCTAGTGTGCACAGAACCCAGACCTTTACACAGCAGCAGCTCTTCTCCTCCAAGCAGATTCATGTTCTTCTTGGAAAGCCCAGCTTTAATGACCTCATTGCATGTGTATGTGCAGTCCTCCCTGTGCAGTCCTCCCTAACCCAATCAAGTCCTCAAGGTGCTTACAGTCCAGGGATGTGACAAACAATTACAATCTAGTGCTATAAGAGTACATGGTTTAATGAGCTGTATGCAAAGCGCAGGAATTTAGACAATGTGTCTGAAGCAGCCAAAGAAGTTTTGGGAGAATACATTCCGAGTTGACTAAGAACCCCAAGGAGTCTTCCAGGAGGGTAAAGAAAGGTGAGGGTGATAGGAGGTGGGGACAGGGTGTAGAAAGGGATTTAGGGCCTAGCTCCTGGCTCAGGCAGCTCAGAAGTGTTACAGGCTCTGGCAACTACAGTGCTGAAGTTCAGTGTAGCTAGAGGGTCAAGTTGGCCAGAAGGAGGGGCAAAGGGAAGGGCATGCACCTTGAAACTTAAGGCCAGATCACCAAAACTTTTTAGAGTTAGAGTATTCAAACTTTATCTTGCAAATGAAGCAGAGCTGTTAAAACATTTGAATCTGGCATGTTACAAAACTGGGAAGAGGCCCAGAAGGGGTTGTTATGGGAGATCCCTCCTGGACCTCCAGCTCTCCAAATCCTACTGCTGGGTGGTCTGGTTGTTTCCCACCCCAGGCTGGGAATTCCCTTAGGGCAAGGACCTTGTCTCATTCACTTGTGCAGCCTAACACCCAGCACAGCACCTGGCATGCAGCAGATACTCAGTAAGGGGCCGAACTGGCTGGCAGAATGCTGTACCAAAAAAGTAAAACTTAATTTCTTCCTTAGCACTGCCCAGACAGGTGTTCAGCCAAAATCTGACACAACAACAATGAGGTCAGAGAGGTCCTGGCCTCAAACTCAATCCCAGGTAGGTCCATTGGGTGGGAAAAGGAGAGGTGGTTGCTGATTAAGCTGCAACTTCTGTTCCGTGCCTGCTATGTGCTGAGAGAATTCACACCTATTGTCTTTTTGCATCTCTCCAACAGCTTCTAAATCGGAATTATTGTCCTAGTTTCCCTACCATAAAACTGACGATCAGAATGGTTCTCTAATTTGGTCAAGGTCACACAGCTGGTAAGTGTAGCAGGGGCGGAGGCTGGGAGAGAACCTCTTACCAAGTCAAAGCCCACTGGCCTCTCCGTCCTCCACCTGGGGAGGCGCTGAGCAGCCTACTCCGCTGCTTAGCCTCTGGGGCTGGGGGGGGCCACTCTCCACTGGGGCGCGGGGCCGGAGAGGCCGGCTCGCAGTGGCATCCGGGAGCCGCTCCCAGATTCGGAAGTTACGAAGTTTCCGTGCATTTCGCTTGCCTCTCTGCGCAGCTCGTCCCCGCTCCGCAGCAGTTACGCTGTTAGCGCAGCGGGGCTCAGGTGCTGCAGCGGGCGGGGGCCCGGCGCCGGGAGAAAGGCGGGGACGCAGCTTACGTAAGCGTCCGCTCGCAGGTGCATGCGGCCTCCACCAGCGTGTGGTCCCTGCGCGCTCCCAGGTGCGCAGTTGGCGCAGGCGGCGGCGCGGCCCGGCGCCGGCGGGCGCCGGCCGGCGCTCTCAGGTACGGCAGAGCGCGCGTGGAGGGGGCGCGCGGCGAGCGAGGGGGCGGGCTTTCCGTTCCCCAGCAGCCGCGGGCCCGCCCCCCGTATCGGCCAATGGGCGCGCTGGGCGGTGTCACGTGCTCGCCGCCGCCGCCGCCGCCGCCGAAGCGGAGACCGGAGCCGCGAGCGCCACCAGGGCAGCAGCCGCCGCAGCCGCCGCCGCTGGGCTGAGGAGCCGGAGACGCGGGCGGACGAGGTGGCGGCGGCGGCGGAGCGGGAGCGGGGACCGGGCGCGGGCAGAGCGCGGCGGTGCGGGTAGGCTGCGGCGGCGGGGTAGGCGCCTGCGCGGCGGGCCGTCCCGGGCGGGCGGCGGTTGAGGCGGCGGTTGAGGCGGTTGGCGGAGCCGGCCCGGGCCCCGCATTGTTTGTTGTGCGTCCTTAGCAGCGGCGGCGGCGGCCCCGGCGGCCCCGGCGGAGAACAGGGAGCAATCCCGGCCCCCGTGGCTCTGGCATTGTGGCCGCCGCTGCGGTGCCCCGGCCGCTTCGGGCAAGGGCAGCGGGCAGCCTTCCTCACCTTCGGGGGGACGGGGTCCCGGCCCCGAGTGAGGGGAGGGCGTGGGCAGCGTGGGGGGACCCGGCGCCCGGGGTCTCGGTAGGATGGAGGGCGAGGGGCTCCGGGCAGGTGTTGGAGGACATTGGGGGCAGGGGCTGGGAGCGAGGCTTGGGGGGCTGGCGGAGGGTGTGGGCAGACTTGGGGGAGAATGAAGGGTGGAGGGATCCGGCCCAACGGAGCGGGAGGGCCTTCGGGCAGGTTCGGGGGCCCAGTGGGGCCAGGGCGAGTGCGAGAGGGATGGAGGACATTCAGGCGGGTGGGGGGCAGTCTGGGGGGGTTCGGGAGGGTGTGAGGGAGGCTTTGGGGAGGGTGGAGGCGAGCGTGATGGGAATGGAAGGAGGAAATTAGGGACTCGAGGGAGGAGTGGAAGAAGCGGATGTCCCGGTCGGGGCTGCGTGTTAGGGGCAGGGAGTGGGGGCAGATTTAAGGAAGGCCACCGGACAAATGTGAAGGGAAATGTGGAGGAAGATGTGCAGGTAGGGGGAAGTGTGGTGGGGAGAGAGGGACGGAGGTGTCTAGGGGTCTCTGGAGTGATGGTGAGGGAAATGGAGGTTTGCAGGGAGGTGTGTGTGAGGGTAGGCCCAGAGGCTTCAGGAGACCTGTGAAGGATGTGAGGACTGTGTCTGGTCAGGAGGTGTGTAGGGAAGACAAGAAGGAAGCAGGAGAGTGTTGAGGCTGGACACGTGGGACATGCGAAGGGAGGGCATGTTGTTGGAGGGGGGGAGAAGACAGGTGTCTCACTGGTGAGTGGTGCTCAGGGGAGAACAGTATGGGGGGGGGGAGGAAGGTGATTGGAGCAGGGCCAGAGTTTGAGAGAAGTGAGGACAGTGGAGTAGGATGACGGGGATGGACAGGAGGTATGCAGGGTATTTAACGGGTAGCAGATGTGAGTGAAATGGAGAGTGTTCTTGTGGGAAGTATAGATGTAGGTAGGGGAAGTAAAAATGTAGGTGGGGAAGCAGCAAGATAGGAAACTTTGGGGTTGGGGAGACACTGCAGAGGACAGGTGGAGTGGAGTATGTGTGAGGTAGAGGGCCAAAGGTGTAGGGGGTGAGGGAAATGTTCTTGGAGTGGCAGGTGAAGTATGAAAACAGATGGAAGGAAATGTTTTGGGGGCAGAAGTGTGGAGGGAAGTTAGGGAGAAGAAGGGGTGGGGGGGTGGTACGTGTGTGAAGGGAAATCAGTAGAGGGAGGTAGGAGGGGATAGGTTGGAAGGGGAAGGATGCAGGTCTGGAGTACATACAGTGTGTAGAGGGAGGGAAGCATAGCTTGGGGGTGCTAGATTTTGTCTGGTAGAGAAGTGGATGGGCAGGAAAGAGAGGGAAGAATGGGGGAAAACAGGATATTTTTGGGTAGAGGACGTAGAAGAATGCATAGTATATAATGGGGTAAAAGAAGGGCAAGGTAGGGAGTTGTGTGGATGTGTCTGTGACTAGAAAGGGATAGGTTGTGTATTGGATTGGGGCGGTGGTAGGGGAAGCACGTTGTCCAGGTTTAGGGGCAGGAAATGACTATTCAGGTTTGAGAGAGTTAGGAAAACAGGTTGCTTAAAAGAGAATGGAAGGAACAGGAGCAGGGTGCTGAAGAGTGGGGAGAGACTGGAAAACTTTGAGTCTTGAGAGATTAAAGGGGTTCAAAAATTTTAGGTCACTGGAAATAAAAGAGAAGGCAGAGTGCAGAAGTTGAAAAAACAAAAACCAAAACAAAACAAAAGAGAGGGGATTACATTCTGTATGTAGAACTGAAGAATGTGTGTAGTGTGTGTATGTGGATCCTGGAATGATATTAATGAAAAATGGAGGACATTAAACCCTGTACATATTTGGAAGTTCATGCCTCTAGGATCAGAAAAATCAAGAAGCCCGATTTTAGTTCCAGAACTCTGTGAATGGGGAAGGGGTAAGGGAGAGCTGAGTAGTACACACTCCCAAGTTTGGAGGAGGTATGTGGTGGGATATTGTCCTAGTGCATTGCACTGACAAATGTGCAGATGGAAGAGCCATACAGGGTTGTGTGGAGTGCACCACAAGTGAATAGAAATAGGATTGCAGCAGGTGCAGGGCAGATGCCTTTGTGAAGATAACTGCGAGAGAGCAGGGCCCAGTGTCTGTAGCATTCGAAGGCTGTATCAGGGAGGAAGGGATACCTTGGTGCAGTGTCTCAGCTACCCTGGTGCTTTCTGGGTAATGGGGCAGTTTTCAGGCTTTGAGTGATGTAATATCTGAGTCCCATGCTAGAGGCAGACAGAGGTAATGTACATCCAGCTCCTAAAAGTGGCAGGAATGGAGATCTGCGATTCTTTAACTCTCTTTCAAGGTTGCAAATAACTGATCCTAGGTTGTTGGCTTTTTCTGCCAAATAGTTCAAGTAAAATTTGGTTGGAGGCTTTTGGATTTTCTGGTATTTTGATTTGAGTTAGTGAGTGTAGTGTTAGCTTTATTGAGGAAAGACTTTTGGGGTTGTGTGGACATACAGCCAATCAGCTTGCCAGACACAGGAAATAACCTTCAGGGGTTTGAGCACAGATATTTCAGTGCAGGTCTCATTCAGTGTTCTGTGGCTTGTGTTAGATTCTTTGGGATTTGGAAGGATTAAGGAAACTGCTTTGAGACTGCCTTAGTAAGCAGGGTTTTCTAGAATCTTGGAAAAACGATTTCCCTTTTGACAGTTGAAAATTCAGTCTTGTCAGATTTTGCAAAAAAATTATTTCATCATGTTGCAGAAATAACTTCAATTATCACTTTGTGGGTTTCATGTAGTGTGTAATGTAGTACCTAGTATGATTTCAAATAAAAGGTCTGCTTTGATACCTTGGGAAGCTTTCTGGTTTGATTAGTTTTCTCCTTTTGTCAGTTTAGGAAGTATCTTAATGCGGCCATTGTAAGTTCAAATAATAAGTTTGAGTGGAAGTGGGAATCTTGCCTAAACATAATGAGGGCTTAGCAGAACAACACATTTTAAGTAATCTGAATCTGTAAATATAAATATTTAAAAAATAAACTGGGAGCTAATCATTTTTAAAATCCAAATTTAGGGGCTCCCGGGTGGCTCAGATGGTTAAGCATCTGCCTTTGGCTCAGGTCATGATCCCAGGGTCCTGGGATCGAGCCCCACGTCGGGCTCCCTGCTTAGTGGGGAGCCTTCTTGTTCCTCTCCCTCTGCCATTCCCTCCACTTGTGCTCTCTGGCTCTCTCTGTCAAATAAATAAATAAAATCTTAAAAAAAAAAAAATCCAGATTTAAAGTGCATCATGAAGGCAACAAAATAATGTTCTGAAGGCATTGCTATAAGATTTTATTTTGGAGGGAAAGGTTTTTCAAGCATAATATGCCTTTCATCGAAATTCTTTGCAGTATTTTGAGATTTGATATACGTGTAGGGTATGTTATAAGGAGCATGTTTGGCCCCTTTGGCTCCCTGGCAGAGAATTTGAGCAGTAGGATATAAGATGAATAGAGTGACCTTTGAAAATTCTCTCCAATATGGCTATTGTTTCCTCCTTGCATTTTTTAAGTCTATTGTGTTAGTTCATTTTATTGATTTGGGGCAAGCAGTATTTTCTTGCTCAGAATATTCAATTCTGGCACAGTGTTCTGATTATATGTATTGTTCCGTGAAGTTCTATGGTTTGTGATAGTTAGTAGGCACTTGAAAATATTGTCCTAAGTTTATGAACCAAGGAAAGCAGGTTATTTAGACTTTGTAGGCTAAATAATTGGGTCTGGTTTTATTTTCACTGGTGACTTGCTGGACAAGATACTTAATCCCTTTGTGCTTGTTTTCCTCCAGAAACTTGACTCTGTCTACCTCCCATGAGAATTGAGATGGTTTATATAAAACAAGTATAAGTCTTTCAGGAAGATTAGAACTATGTAAATATGGGGATAGGTGTTATTTCCTTAACTCCTTTTTTCTTTTTATTTTGGTCAAATAATAATTGGTGCTTCAGAATTTGGCAGTAGGTGGGTTAATTTGTAGTGAGAAACTTGGATAGAGATGAAGCTTCTCTGAATGTCAGAGATGTCTGCAAATTGAAGTTTGTTCATTCTTTGCTCTACTGTCTCCTTATCTTTTCTGGCTCATTTCTGTAGTTGAGTGTTGGTGCCGATTTGAATTCTTGAGTATGAGCAGAAGATTGTGACATTCTGCATTGTGGCTATAGCCTGACATCGCTTCTAAGCATGATTTTCCAGAGATGAGCACTTCTCTCACTCAGTGAATTCACTTCCTAAATCAGGAATAATAAATACATTTTCTTGTGTATTTTGCAGAAAATCAACTAATTCTAAGTGACTTGAACAGAAAAATAGAGCTATCCCTCTTCTAGTGGCATTAAACTTCCTCCTTTAGATTTATTGAATACTTTTTCCTTTTTTAAATTTTAGTTCTCAAATACCCATCCTTTTGACATTTCCAAGCCTATTGAAAGGTTATGCGCTGTTTGAGGAGGAATGATATTTAAATGCTTTTAAAATGTTTATTAGTTGTAAAAAGCCTCTAGATGCTGGTTATGATTGACATTGCAAAAATGTAAATAGTAAGACATTTTAGACATTAATTTGCTTGAGCTTGGTAATACCCAGCCCTGATAGTCGTCTTTTGTGCTAGCTGATCTTTTTTTTTCCTTTTGAAGATTTTATTTTATTTTAAAGATTTATTTATTTTGGGGGGGGAGGAACGGAAGGAAAGGGATAGAGAATCTCAGACTCCCAAGTGAGTCTGAGGACCCTGAGTCTCAGGACCCTGAGATCATGACCTGAGCTAAAACCAAGAGTTGGATGCCCAACTGACCGAGCCAGTCAGGCTCCCCTTTAAAGATTTGATTTTTGGGGCACCTGGGTGTCTCAGTCGTTAGGTGTCTGGGATTGGGCCCTGCATCGGGCTCCTTTGCTCAGTGGGAAGCCTGCTTCTCCCTCTCCCACTCCCCCTGCTGTTTTCCCTCTCTCGCTGTGTCTCTCTCTGTCAAATAAATAAATAAAATCTTAAAAAAAAAAAAAAGATTTGATTTTTAAGTAATCTCCATACCCAACATGGGGCTCAAACCCACAACCCCAAGATCAAGAGCCACTCGCTCCACCAGCTGAGCCAGCCAGGCGCCCAGCTGATCTATTCTTAATAGTTTACTCTCTTATATAACAAGTTTGGACCTCCATTACCCGTCTTACTGCTCTTACTGTTTTCATTTGTTTTGCATAGATCTTCTTATTGGAAAATTGGTTGTTTTTTAAAATTTGTTCAGCTGTAGAAAAAGTGTTTCTGACAGGTAATTATGAGAGGCTTCATAATCCAGTCTAATTTTAGAAAACTTTATGGGGAAATGTAAGTTAAATTTATATGTCAGTTAAAACAGAAAAGAATGAAGTGATGAGGCCAGATTAGTGGTGATATAAATATTTAAATGGTTTAAGCCTGAAAGATCTGCAAGTCTGTAACTTTTAGGTCTTGCATTGAATAATGAGGTAACCACATGACCTGATTTGTCACTTTCATGCCTAATTTGATGTATTTCTTGTTTTAAGGGTCCTTGAAATACATCATTTTTGAGAAGTATGGTGTCTGTCTCACAAAAGACATTCCATATATGTGTGTTGCTGAGTAAATGAATGCCATCCTAAATTTTAGTTATTTGATATTAAAATTCTCTTAACTTCTGACATAACTAACGCTGTGTCGAACATCTATTTTCTTGAGTTAACTTTAGCACAACTCGAAAGGGTATAGTTGATTATATCAATAATAAAATCACAGCCTTGCATTGTGTGACTTCATGGTTCATTTCCATTTGAAGAGTGAGAATTCTGCAGCAGGTTGTGTAATAAATTCTGAGGCGTTTCTGGGTCATGGATAAGATGTAGTTTCTTACTGCACCTGCAGAATTTCCTGTTCTTTGCAGTTTTCCAGGTACCAGGACTTTTCACGATACCCTATTAGGCAGATCAGCATTTTGTTAAAAATTGAATTTAACTATATTAATACTATTGACGTAAGGCAAATAGTAATTGTCCTGAAAGACCCTGTTTAGATTTTTTTTTTTAATTATGCTTACCTGTCCTACCAGTTTAATTCAACATGCATTGACTTTTGGCTCAAAGGCACGTTTTGTGCCAGACCTAAGATTTCTTAGTAGGGCTCTATAATACTGTTTTCAGTAAAGAATAGATCCTTCCCTAGATAGATTGGCCCTTAATGTGCAAACGGAGTCTATAACTTTGGTTACCTAGGTAGTGACCTGGTAAAGAGGTGGTTTGTTTCTAACAGTTAAGATGGAGGCAGTTTATTCTTACGATGTTTATAATTCCAAGTAAATATAAAACTCAGGGGTACCTGAGTGGCTCAGTCGTTAAGCGTCTGCCTTCGGCTCAGGCCATGATCCCAGGGTCCTGGGATTGAGCCCCGCATCGGGCTCCCTGCTCGGCGGAAAGCCGCTTCTCCCTCTCCCACTCCCCCTTCTTCTCCCTCTCCCACTCCCCCTGCTGTGTTCCCTCTCTCGCTGTGTCTCTTTCTGTCAAATAAATAAATAAAATCTTTAAAAAAAAAAACCCTCAAACATTGCATCTAATCATAGGATTTTGTACAACTTAGACAAACTACATTTTTACATAATGAAGTATAGGGTGCTGGGTAGCTCTTGTCTTAACTCTGGACAATTCAGTTTTAGTTAGCAAAGCTAGTGAACTAGAGAGGAAAGGTGTTACAATTTTGATAATATAGGTTAGCAGCTGGAGAGAATAACATTTGGAACCCTTGTTATGTATATTTTCAGTTGTTTTTGAAGCAAGCTCTAAATAAACTTTTAATGCCAAGGTTAGTATGGAAGAACAGATATCAAACATATTAGTGATGAGGCTTTTAAAAAGATGGTATCTTAAAGATAATTATTAACTGTGATGCTCTTTGATATGCCAGCTTTGTGGTAAATGTTGTGGAGTTATACAAAATTGGCTTTTGAGGGGCACGTGGCTGGCTTAGTGGATAGAGCATGTGACTCTTGATCGCAGGGTTGTTAAGTTCCAGCCCCATGTTGGGTGTAGAGATTACTTAAAAAATAAAATCTTTAAAACTGACTTTGGTCAGTATTATTGTTTGGTAGTGTTCTTTATTTCTAGCGCTCAGGGTTCACATACCTGGACTTTGGTCCCTGTGGGAGTATAATGTGGGTGAACAGGAGAGTGTTACGTTTAGAGAAATAGAGGCACAGAGTTGACTCTAGAGCAGAGATAGGCAGACTTTCAGAACACCCTTTCAGAGGTTCCTGTTGGTTCCCAAATTTGGCCAGGAAGGTTGATGGCTGGGCAAATTTGAAATCTTCTTTTAGTCAAGTCTTTTCAAGGACTGCCTGCAGTTATGTGTGGCCTTCCTAGGAAATTTGGGGCCCCAGGATGATGCAGTAGTAATGAATTTGAAGAAAAGGGCTAGCACTAGGTTATTCCTAGAGATGATCCTTTGTGCAACCTTGACTGCTGTATTGGGTAGTACAATGTTGTTGACACCAGAAGACTTGGCTTTGAGGTCTGATCCTGTTATTTACTAGTTGTAGTTCTCTCTCCTCATGTATAAAATTGGAATAAAACCCCTAAATTACAGTTACAGTGAGGATTAAAGAAGAAAAGAAAACTGTTTGTAAGCTCTGAAGCACATAACATTTTTTTTTGAAGGGAGGACTGAAGAAGAAATTAAGGGCACACTTTGTAGTAATGAGAAAAATTTGACTCAGAAGCACCTGGATTTTTATTTTTTTTTTACCATGGCATGTTCAAATGTACATGAAAGAGAACAAACAGTACAATGAACTTTCATGTACCCGTCAACTAGCTTCAACAATTACCAGTATTTTGCTGCTTTTGTTTCATCTACCCCTCACTCACAATTACTTTCTGTTGTTTTTGTTGGAATATTTACAGTAAATCTTAGACATCATATACTTTCATCCATAAATACTTCAGTATGTATTTCTAATAGATAGAAACCTAAAAAAAGATATAACCACAAAAATCTTAACTGTCTAAAGTAACTATAATTCCTTATCTAATGCTCAGGAGGAGCTGGATTTGAAACATAGCTCTACCACTCACCAGCTTTGTGTGTTAATCAAATTACTTGCTCTCTCTGAGCTTCTGGTTCCTTATCTGTAACATAAAGATAATACCTCATGAAGTTATTTTGAGCTTAAATGAAATAACATATAAAAGGCCTAACATGAATGTTAGTAAATCGCCCAGCCTCTCTTCTGAGCTTCCTATGGCATGTGAATTGGATTATGGGCTGCCCTCCTTCCTTCTTTAGTATCACAAAGAATAATAGTGCTCTGGAATTACTGCCCACTAAGCTAGTGAAATTTCTCTTCATTGGGCTGTTTGACTCTTCTGGTGAAATTCTATAGCAGTTGAAATCATGTCTGTTCTCCCCCTCTCTTCTGCAACATTATTATTCTCCTGTCTAGTGGCTCATTCTAGTCAGCATACACATGCTGTTATTTCATCTGTTTTTTTTAAACAACCCTTTCTTGACCATGCTGTTTCTTGTAGATGCAACCCAATTTCTCAACTTCTTGAAAAAGTTGTTTCTACTCATCTTCAGTTCTGTTCTCTCCTGAACCTACAATAATGAGACTTTCAACCTAATTACTCTACTGAAACTGCTCTTGTCGAAACCACCAAGTTTCTTACTTCACCCATTAGCAGCGTTTGGTGCAGTGGATGTCTCCTTCCTTGAAATACTTTCTGCTCTGGTTTCTGGGATACCATATTCTGTTGGTTTTCCTTCTATCTCCTTGGCTTTTCCCGTGTTGGGTCTTCTTCATAACTACTAACCTCTTAATATTGGACCACCTGGGATCTCTGCTCTTTATTCTCATTCCCCTGGTGATTTCATCCAATCTTATGGCTTTAATACTGTGTATATGCTGATGATTCTCAAATTCTTATCTCTGAAACTCCAGACTTGTATGTCCTACTGCCTGTATTGACACCTCCACTTACATATTTTACTGGCATCTCAAACTAAACTTGTTGCAAACCAAACTCCTGATCTTTACCCTGCCCCCTCTTTCATCCGCCCCTCTTGTGGTATTCCATGTTTGAGTAAATAGCAACTTTCTCCATCTTTCTAGTTGCTCAGGCCAAAAGAGTTGTCCTTGACTCTCTCTCACATGCTTCATCTGACCCATCAGGAAATCTTGCCAGTTCTACCTTCAAAATATAGCCAGATTCTGACCGTTTTTCATCACCTCTACTGATTTAAGTTTACATCAGTTTTTTGAATTATTGCAGTAGCCCTTTTTCCTCTTGCCCCTTCATATTCTGTTCTCAATACCATAGCAAGAATGATCCTTTTAAAAAGGTAAGTCAGATTTTGTCTCTTTCTGGTCAGAACCCTTTGGTGATTCCCTGTCTTGCTCGGAATAAAAAGCTAAGTCCTGTGAAGGTCTTATGTGCTCAGATACCCTTTTCTTTCCTCTCACCTCATCTCTTACTTTTTGCTTATTCCATTCTGGCCATAGTGGCCTTCTTGCTGTTTCTTTGATGTGCCAGGCATATATTCCTGTCTTAGGTCCTTTGCACTTGCTGTTTGCCCTGCCTAGAATGCTGTTACTCAGATATATGATTGCTGCATCTTTGTCAGGTCTTTGTGCATATCTGCCCTTTCTGGTGAAGCCTTCCCTTTCTACCCTGTTAAAATGGCAGCTCCTCCATTTCTGGCCCTCCCCAGCCTTCCTTTTCCACCTTCTTTTTCTCATTACCACTTAAACCATTTAACTTATATTTTACTTATTTTGTGTATTGCCCTTTTACCTTTACTGGAGTAAGAGCTCCATAAAGGTAAGGATTAATATTGGTTTTGTATTCTGTAGATTCTAAGCATCTAGAACAGTGCCTGGCACTAAGTAGGTCGTTGACTATTTGTTGACTGAATTATTCTTTTATTAGTTGTAGTCTGTTATTTGGTAAAGGTGCTATAGTTGGAATTTCAGTTTTTCCTATGGAATACTATGTACCTTGAAGTCTTTATGATGTGTTTTTCTTCTTAATGAGTATCCTTTCATAGGACTGCTGTTGGTTTTATTATTAATTCATCATAATTTTGAATATTATGCACTGCTAGTTGGGTGGGGAGGATACAAGAATAAAGTATACATAGACCCTGACCTTTAAGAGTGTAGGATAGATGATGGTGTGTGTGTGTGTGTGTGTGTGTTTTAAAGGTAAGACCTTAGATAAAATGGTCCAGGAATTCAGAAGAGCAAGAAATTATTTCTAGCTAAGGGAGATAAGGGAGAGACTTTAGAGAGGATGTGATATGTACATCTATACTGAGCCACGGAAAACAAGTAGGATTAGATGAGAAAATAGGGAAGAGAATTACATATGGAGGAAACTGCGTTAGCAAAATAATGCTCAAGGTTTTTTTTGAGAAAGAATAAGTGGTTCAGTAGTTAAAGGTGAGGGAATATCAAAGGAATTGGTAAGAGCGTAAGTTTGGAGAAGAATGTTGGAGCCAGGGATGGAAGGCCTTGAATGCAAGGGTGAGGAACTCAGACTTTACTTTGTTGACAGTGAGGCTTCAGTGAAAGGTTTTTGAGCACGAGTGGAGGGATGGTATTATTAGGGCTATATTTATGAATTTGATAACTTTATGTGAAAAGAGAGGCTGAAATGCATACATTGATTATGACGCTGTTGTACTAGTTTGAAGGAAAAAAGGGCTAAAAGTAGTGGAAAGGGTATAGAAGGGATGCCTTGAAACTGGTGAAACTTGGTAACTGGTTGTGAGGGCTGAGTGACAAGTCTACGAGTTTTAAGCCCGGTTGATTGGCCGGCTAGGGTGCCCTGAAGAGAAGTAGGGAATCCAACAGAAGTGGCATCAGGAGGCAAGTTTAGTTTAGTTTCGGTATTGAGTTTGCCAGTGTGGTGGTGACATTCAGGTGATGATTGTTTTGATAAAAAAGAAAATTAGGAATGTTTAGAAAGGATGTGCATCTGTGGCTTTATGCTTTCATTTTGATACTAACTGCCAGAAAGAGAAGACTTGATTTTGAATCTGTTACTGAGGTCTGAATCTAGATAATTGATTTGGAAAACTTCTGATAAGGCATCCAGACTTCTTTTGATTTGTAAGTGTCTCCACTTGTTTCACTAAGTTTGTTAGATAAGTTGCTCTAGGTTGTAAAGCACTTCATGTATTCTCAGCAGTTTGTTACAACTTAGATGTCATCCTTTGAGCTTTCCTTTACTGCTTCATGGGCTTTGGGTATCTAAACTGTGTCTGTCCCATCCTTTTGCAAACAACAGATGAGGGGCACCTGGGTGGCTCAGTTGGTTAAGCATCTGTTTTTGGCTCGGGTCATGATCCCAGGGTCCTGGGATCCAGCCCACATCTGGCTCCCTGCTCAGTGGGGAGCCTGCTTCTCCCTCTCCTTCTGCCCCCCTCCCTCTCCCTCCTCCCCCGCTGGTGTGCTCTCTCTCGCTCTGCTCTCTCTCAAATAAATAAAATATTAAAAAACAAAACAACAGATCAGAGTTCCCAACTAGTCACCTCCATCACTTTGTTGAGATCCTGTTGAGTTAACAGGTTTGCATGATCTTGCCAACCCCCGCCTCCTTACCCTAAGGATTTAGAAGCACATTGGAGGAAGGCAAGCCTTCCACTCTAATTAATGGTAGTTAAGGTGTTAGTTGCCAAAACATGTTCTTAACAACCTACACTTAACAAAATACCAGAAGATACTAGAGGATTTAGCTTCTCTTCTAGGCATAGTCAAGAACAGAATAAGATTCCTTTAGATTATAACCTTTTCAGAGGCTTGTAGCAGTTTTTAGTCTGAAGGTCATTTATAGGAAAAAAGACATATTTGCAAAATAATTTTGATTAATGTATATAATTTTTATTTATAGGCTATCTAATGATGCATTATATTTATATTTTTATACTTAATGCATTTTTAATAGTTGGATAAAAAGACATCATTGAGTTTATTATTTAAAAACTTGTAGTTCACCAGCTTGTTTTATCATGGTGACCTTGAGCTTACCACATTAGTCATCTCTGAATTAAGTCTTTTCCTTTGTGCTTAGATCATAATGTCAGTGAATAAGATTTTGGCCACTGTCATTATAGGATCTGTTTTTGTTTCCAGTAAATAGGAGTCAGTAGGACCCAATTACCCTGAAATGAGAAGATTTTCCTATATAGGATAACACATATTCAGCTCAGCGGATGTGTGGTGGCTTTTAGTTTGTCAGGTTTAGCATATATTGTAGTTAAACTTTTTTTTTTAATCTAGGTAATTTTATTTCACATAATTGGTTTGCCAAGAATATAAAGTATAGCATCTTGTGAGAAACCTTTGAGGTTCTTTTAGCCCTGCTTTGTTCTTTGACAGATGAAGAATTCAGGATATATCCTGAGTGGTTAAGGGACTTTTCCAGAATCACACAAATAGCTAGTGGCGTAGTTGGGGTGAGAGGTGGATTTCTCGACCTACAGGCTTGGGCTCCTTCCACTATGTCAGGCTGCTGCTTTAGAAATGTGGACCAGAAAACCTCGAATAAACTCAGTTTAACTGGTCACATTACTGGCATCTAATGATGTTCAGTAGGAATAATTATGGTACTTTTTTCCTCTTTCCCTCTGAAAATTAATTTTTTTTAAATTAACCATTTCAAACTGAAGAGTTCAGTGGCATTCAGTACATTCACATTGTCTAGGAACCACGACCCTCTCTGGTTCCAAAACATTCCCATCACTCCAAAGTGAATGAAACTCCTGACCCATTAAGCAGTTTGAAAAATTTTTAAGCAATTAAAATAAAAATCTTTAAACAATTAAAATAAAAGTCTTTTCTATGACGACGTTGACAATAGCAGGTTTCATATTAGTGGTCACTCCTAGTGCTTTGCTACCTGTCTCTGGTTTGCCAGTGAGAAATAAAGTGAATCCTCTTTATGTTAATTAGTAGTGGATGTATTACACTTACAAACAATGGCAACATTAAAAAAGAAAGTGTCAGACACATAATGATTAACAATACTAATAATAGGTGTGCATTATGCATATTATCTCTGATCTTCACACTAGCCTTTTAAAGTAGTTGCTCTTGTTCAGAAAAGGAAATGGAGGCTTGGAGCACCTGGGTGGCTCTGCTCAGTCAGTTGAGTGTCTGAGGTCGTGATCCCAGGGCCCTGTGATTGAGCCCTACGTTGGGCTCCCAGCTCAGTGGAGATCCTGCTTCTCCCTCTACCCCTCTGCCTGCTCGTGCGCACGCTCGCTCGCTCTCAAATAAAATCTTAGGGAAAAAAAAAAAAAAGAAAACGGAGGCTTGTTGAGTAAGTTTGGAATCACTTAATTGGTAAGTTTTGGACCTGGGATTCAAATCCATGTCTATTTGGTTCCAAGAGTTGGGTGTTCACTAAATTTGGGAGTAGACAGGCAGAAAGCAACAGATGGAAGGGGGACCTGGTACTCTTTTAGCAGGACAGTGTGTAGGAGAAGGGGGATTGAGTTTGCTGGTTGCAGTACAGCCACTTTCTCCTGACCACTTGTGATCTGTATTCCATATGAGAAAAGCAAAGTATGAAATAACCTTTGGAACTCTCTAATGGACATTATAAGCACTTAGAAGAAATTGTAGCTTCTGAGATTTTGTGTTTTGAAATTCTTTCTTTCCCTGCTCATTTTAAAATCATAAGTTAATTTGCTGAGTAGTTAATAGTAGTCTTAACAGTATCGGAACTTGATTGATTTCCCATTTTAAGATACTTTTAAGAAGTATCTTAGATAAGATACTTCACTTTCAATGAAGAATAACTCAAATTGTGTGTGTTGAAGGGTTTTGTAATTATACTTTTGCCCCAATTAAGAAAACCCTTCCTTTTAGCTTTTTTAAAGTTTGAAAGAACTTTAATAGGCCAGTTTTCAGTCTTTCTTCTTAAAGTGGCTAGTAAGTCACCTAGTAAACCTTGTCATTTTTCTTTTTTTCTCCTTCCTTTTTTTTAAGCTTTTATTTTTTAAGTAATCTGTACACCCAGTCTGGTGCTCAAACCCACAACCCCGAGATTAAGAGTCACATGCTCTACCGACTGAGCCAGTCAGGCGCCCCCCCTTGCCATATTTCTACTGTGGTTTTTTTTTTTTAATTTTTTTTTTTTTTTAAGATTTTATTTATTTGACAGAGAAAGACACAGCGAGAGAGGGAACACAAACGAGGAGTGGGGGAGGGAGAAGCAGACTCCCCGCTGAGCAGGGAGCCGGATGCGGGACTCGATCCAGGGACTCCAGGATCATGACCTGAGCCGAAGGCAGTCGCTTAACCAACTGAGCCACCCAGGCGCCCTCTACTGTGTTTTGAATGACTAACTTCTCCTGGAGTAATTTGCTTCACTATGCTAGGTTAGGCTAAAAGGGATGGTAATGTAAAAGATAGCTTCCTGGCTACTTAGACAAAAGAGATTGATTTTTAAAGGTTTTTTATTTATTTATTTGACAGAGCACAAGCAGGGGTAGCAGCAGAGGGAGAGGGAGAAGCAGGCTCCCTGCTGAGCAAGAAGCCCATGTGGGGCTCTATCCCAGGACCCTGAGATCCTGACCTGAGCTGAAGGCAGTTGCTTAACCAACTGAGCCACCCAGGCGTCTTGACAAAAGAGATTTTTTTTTAGATTCTGTGAGAATAGCAGGAATGTAAGCTATACAGCAGCCATTTGAAATGTCCTGAGTTTAAGTGTATTGATAGTTATCCAAAGAAGTATAGATTTTTGACAGTGACCTTGTGACTTTTGCTAATATCTAAATAGTAGGTACTTCCATAAATGGATTTCAGGCTTTTAAAAATTTTATTTAAAAATTTTAAAATGCCCTTGTAACTTGACTCAAACATTACACATTATTTTTCTGTTTTGACCTAGAGATGAGGTTTTATTCACTCTGGAACCAGCCAAAATATGTTGTAAAGAACACAGGCCTTGGAGTTGGTCAGATTTATTTTCAAATCCTTTCTCTGCCACTTACTACACGTAAGACCTTCTTTCACCTTTTAAAAATGAATATAATATCTGACAATTGTGTAGAATAGGATTAGAAGGTAATGTCTCACAGGGCTCAGCACAGTGTCTGGCACATACTAATAAATCGTGTTCAGTTTGTAGCTGTTGCAGGAAGAAGTCTTAAATTTTGGTAGCCTAGACAAATATCAGTGTATGCAAATAGGGTAAAACCTTGTCTCCTAATGTACACTGTCCTGCAATCAATACATTTCTTCTTGGATTTTTTGTTTCTTTGTGTGTGTTGAAGTGCCATGTGTCAGTTTTCAGTAGTTCCTGTAGCTTGCTCTCCTTTTCTCAGAAATGCTTGGCAAAGATCTCCATTGATTATTGTATAATTTGCCTCAAAGACTAGATGGTGCTTCCTATAGAGGTTAATGATGAGGCATTTGCTTCCCATAGCAATCCTTCAGTTAGGTATTCCTGTGCTGCATGCTAACAGGTTCTTACCACCTTCAGAGATGTCTGCTGGCAGAATGCCCAAGCTTTTGTCAAAGAAGGAAGCTCTGGTTGCCTGGAATGAAAGGAGTACAGAGTGCCTGCTTAGTGTTTATAGTATATTTTATGATAATTATTAATATTAAAGCATGAAGAGTTATATCCTGGTCTATAAATTTTACTCATTACTTCCCCATTATTTGTATCGCTTCTCTTATTCTGTTCAGAAAAGGATACAGAGGACCTTTTTACTCTAAAACTGTGGGGTTGAAGTTGTGATGAATCATAATCCAAGAATATTAGCTATGGAGGGGACTTTGGAGATCAGTTAGACTAACCCTCTTATCTTGTAGATGAGAAAACTGGCTGTGAGAAGTTGTGACTTGCTCAAGGACACAATAAGCGACAGGTTTGATTTCCAGTCTAGGGTTATGAAGCTAACCTGGTAGAGTGGAGAGAGCACTGGACTTTGGAGTCACACAGTCCTGGTTCTGAGTCCCGATTCCACCATTTATTAACTGTGTGACCTTTGACAAGTACGTCTGAGTCTCTTTGCTGCTCTGTTATATGTTTGCAGGTTGTGAGGATTTGAGATAATGTAAGTAAAGTGTAGTGCCTGGCATATGTTACGGGCTCAGTAAATGCTGTCTGTTATGTTGTACTGTTTTTCTTGATTACTTAAAACAGGTCATATGGCTAAGTGATTATTCTTTATGAAATGGGAATCAATGAGAACGGTTGATGTTTTTGCCAAATCCTTTCACTGAAAATCTAAGTAGTTGTTCATTGTAGGAGGACTGCTTACTGCAAAACGGGTGCAAAACATTCATCAAGAGCTTAGTGAATACTGCTCCAAGTTGTACAGTGTTGACATGGTTCTTTTCTGGGAAATTTTTGCATTTCTCAAGTGAAACGGAGCTAGTGTGAGGAACATCCAAATCAGCGTAAATTTAGTTAGGCCAGCCTAACCCAGTAATTTTAAACTCAGTAGTACTTTATACTCTTCAAAAATTATTGAGGACCCCAAAGATCCCTTGTTTATGTGTTCTATCTGTTGATATTTGGATTTTTAGAAATTAGATAAAATTTGCATATTTGTTCATTTAAAAATAGTAACCATTGTATGTTAATACAAATTATATACAAATATGTGTATAAATATATATTTTAAGATTTTAGGTTTCTAATTTTTTGTTTCAAATTATAAAAGTGTAGTACATGTCAATTAAAATAATATAGAATCAAAGTAAAAATGAAATTATTTCATTCCTGTCATACACACATTCACCCCTGCAGTCAACAATTTAGCGTGTATTCTTTCATAACTATTTTTATGCAGTTATAAATTCTCTCTCTCTTTCATACTGCAGATGTTGTTTGGTGACCTACTTTAAAAAAAAAAGTTGTATATATTTTGGACGTACAACATGATGTTTTGATATACACACACCTAGTGAATGGTTACAACAGTCAACCTAATTAACATCTCCATTTCTCATGTAGTTACGTGTGTGTGTGTGTGTTGGGGGGAGGTGAAAGCACCTAAAATCTACTCCGATCAAATTTCCAGTATCCATACAGTATTATTAACTATAGCTATCATGGTTTACAGTAGATGTCTAGACTTACTCATCCTACATAAGTACAACTATACCCATTGACCAGTATCTACCTATTTCACCCACTTCCTACAAATGATAGTTTTTTTATGTAAAATAACTTTTTCTTTTTTCTAAAGATTTTATTTATTTGACAGAGAGAGAACAAAAGCAGGGGGAGTGGCAGGGAGAGGGAGAAGCAGTCTCCCCGCAGAGCAGGGGGAGCCCGATGTAGGACTCGATCCCAGGACCCCGGGATCAATGACCTGAGCCGAAGGCAGTCGCTCAACCAACTGAGCCACCCAGGCGCCCGTAAAATAACTTTTCAACAACAAAAAAATTTAGTGAGATGAGTGGCATTGCTTTACATTTTTGTAAATCTCATTAATGTGTAGATTAATAGAAGACAGCTGGGTTCTGATAACTGCTGCTGCATTTAGCCTGTTGGGTTATTTTGTTCTGGTTGAAGTGTATAAAGAAGAAAATTAGGCTTCACAAGATTTGCAGTTGGAAAAGGGGAGGAGTATTTTAATAGCCTTTTCAGATAATTGTGGATATTCTTTGATACTATCTGAAAACTTGACAAATGGTAGTTTCTTGAAGGAATCTGAAGCCAGATCAGTGAACTTTTCATATTCTGTTACATTAAAATCCAATAGTCTGTTGCATTTCGAATGGATCTTTTATCCATACATGATTTCATAATATCTTGTGTTGGTCATTTGGAAAGTGTTGGTTCACTGAATTATGTTGAGCTTCCAAATGTGACACATTTCATTATATATCTCTACACATTATGTAGTCTTTGGAAAGCTACATTCATGAGAGGGAGTTAAAAAGGCACATAATGCCTTACTACTACTTTGAAAATACTTTTGGCTTTGTATGCCCCTGAAGGGGTCCTGTATACCCCTAGAGGGCCTGGGTCACAATTTGAGAACCATGGAATTAGATTAACTAAAGGTTAACTGACTAAAGGTAATGAGCAGGCTTGCAAATTGCAGCTTTAATAATGGATAATCTGGAAATTTTAATGGATTTAATGGATTGTTGTACAAACCCTAGTCTTAGAAACCATCTTATTCTTTGTTTTGAAATGCAGTGAATTGGCCACTGAACATTTTAGTGCTTTTTACAGACAAGGCATTATGTTGAGGTGCTACCAAAGATACACATTATGAAAAAGGATTCCTTTTCAGTAGTTTACAGTCTAGCTGGAGAGGTAAGACATACTTTCATGAAAAGATAACAATACAGTGTTCTCTGGTAACAAGTGCGACATACAGTGCTGGGTAGAATGAGTTTTAAATAGGTGGAGAGAGGAGGCCATTGTCTTTATGGAAGAAAACTGCAGTGCTTGTTCAGATAGTCATTACGTCAGTTAGGCTAGACTGGAAAATGCATATAGAATAATTAAGCTAGGCTTGTAAAATTAAGTTGCAGTTTATATTTCTATTCTTACATTGTTGTCCTGTTTTTGTAGGATTGTATGGTTTCCAGTATTTTTTAGAGATTATTTGCTTTCTTTTTTTAGACTAATTCACTGTGTTGTGGGTAGGATAGATCTATCAAACATCTATCAAAATGTTATCACTATTTGGTAGATAAGAAAATCTGCCAAGAACACATACATATGAGTAGTACGTTATTTGTACATATTAGAATATGTGTATATATGCTCAAAATAGAATAAAAAATTGATCCTTTTCTTTAGGGAAAAACATATACAAATATATATACAGAGTGTAAATATCTCCACTCAAGACTTTGTAGAAATATTTTAATGCTCCCTAAAGTACCTGTGTATACTTTGTGCTTGGTTGTTCCCTTATTGGATTGTTATAGAGATTTTTTTTTTTAAAGATTTTATTTTTTTATTTGAGAGAGAGGGAGTACAAGCAGAGGGAATGGCAGAGGGAGAGGAAGAAGCAGGCTCCCTGCATAGCAGGGACCCTGATGTGGGGCTCGATTCCAGGACCCTGGGATCATGATCTGAGCTGAAGGCAGACACCCAACGAACTGAGCCACCCAGGTGCCCCTGTTATAAAGATTTTTAAAAAAAATTTATAAAGTGCCTAGTGCTAGAAGGCACTCATGGTAGCTATTATTACTGTTGTTGCTGTTGTTACAGCCTGTTCAACTCTGAATTATCTCTAATGTACCAGTTTGATAAGACATTTAACTTCTTAGTCCATTTCTGACATCCATTTGTTAAATGGTAGTAATTCAACTGTTCTGGTCTCCATGTGTGGAGTGCTTCTTACTGTGTTTTAGGCACTGTGCTAGGTGCTTTACATGCATTGCCTCTTTAGATCTTTGCAACGGTTTCACTATGAGGTGAGTAATGATGTTTCCATTTTATAATGCGAAAAGTGAGGCTGGCAATGGTTAGTTGTTCAAGGTTCTTACTAGTTAAATTGTATAGCTGGGATTTGAACCCTCATCTGTCTCCAAGGTGTTATTTTTTACCTTTCCATTTGGGCAGTAAGTTAATATTTTTGGAATATTTAGCTACTTTTCAAAGGACAGGGTGTGTGTGTGTGTGTGTGTGTGTGTGTGAGTGTGTGAGGGGAGTTGGATGGTGGTTATTCTCCCTTTTTACATGTATTGGTTTGTGTTTGAATTCCAGAGGTTTTTTTTTTAATGATTTAGTCATTTGATTACTTAATTGCTTGATGAAATCATGGTAAAATAGAAATGAATTAAAATTTTCAAGATCTCTTTTTCAAGGTGACATTTTACTGTATTGGTGAAGAACAGTTTGTGGGCTTTTACAGCTTGTTTTAGGCCAAGAATTGACTTACCTTTACTTTCTAATACATTACTCTTTGATTGAATAATATGGTTATAGTCACTTTTGAAAGAGTATTGTGGCTTACAAAGCTTGTGTGGGGAAAAAAATTCATTTGTACTGGCAGTCAGCCAGTATTTTATAAGCTACAATTTTCTTTTGAATAGCTGGTGGTTTGTAGCTCCATAATTTGTGGTTCTTCTGAACTTGTAAAAAGATTACACATATTTAAAAATGACCGTATTACTTTAATGTTTTAAGCAACTTAAAACTGTCGAATTCTCTTATGTTATAGTGTTGTGTTTTCTTACTTAGTTTTTCTGGGCCGAGAGTGTGGTGAATTAATTATTTATATAGTATATATACTCCCCCCCCCCCCCAATAAATCTCCAAACAAACCTAAAACCAAAAACTACTTTGGTAATTTAACAGGCATGGTTAAAGGCAAAGAAAATAAGAATCTCTTCACATCGGTCTGCCAAGTCCTTGCAGTATCTATGCTATTCTATTTCTTAGCCACTGTTGCCAGATATGTTGAATTATGTGATATGTGAATTTGTTTGGGTGTGCTTAGTGCTCCTGCATGACATTTAGTTTTAAACCAGTTTTTGTGATGTTTCCACTGCTGCTTTTTCACATCCAGGTGGAAAAGAGCACTTCATTTGAAATGCTTCATGTTCTATACCTTGTTCTCATGGTTTATGTGTAGGTAGTTACATTTGTGAAAGTCATGAGATTATATCCTTCCTGTTGATTTTAGGTTAAATCCTAAATGGATGGAATATGCTATGATAAACTTCTGGTTTGAAAGATTTTAGAAAGCCAGATTAATTAGTTCCGTTTTTATATTTATAGAAATTTCACAAATACAAATGAACCTGGTATTCAACTTCTGACTTAAACTCCATTGTCAAGTAGGGACATTATTTAAAAATAAACTGTTGTGAACAGTTATCTTTCTTGAGCTAGTTTTTTGAGTCTTTTATTTCTGGAAGGTGGGTGAGATTTGGGTTAAAGTTTCTATTTATCAGTGAAATGATTTTCGTAGCTAAGATTTTAGCAAATTGTTAATGGCCAAATCCTTAACACTTCTTAATAATCTTGGCATGCTAATAACAGGTTGCTTTCAAAAAGACTCTTGCTCTGGAGGATACTGATTCTCAGTCTTGACTGCACATTTTAATTACTTGAGAGCCTAAAAAATACAGATGCCTGGGTTTCACCTTGAGGGTCTCTAGTTGAGTTGGTTTAGGATGCTTCCTAAGGATGAGGGTTTTTAGAGGTGATTCTTATGTGTATTTGAAGCTGAGACCCATTGCTTTGCAAAATTTGTCAGCCTACCCAAGGGGAAATATTTGATTTTGAAGAGCAATTATATCTTTATCTTTGGAGCTTAAAAAACTTATTTTGAGATAATTATAGGATCTTGCTGTTGTAAGAAATATCCAATAATAATTTCTCTATAATTTTGTTATTTCAAGAATGTTATAAATGGAATCGTATAATATGTAAACTTTTAAGATTGGCTTTTTCCACTTAGCATAGTTCCATTGAGATATCCAAGTTGTTGCATGTATCAATAGTTTTTCCTTTTTATAAGCTGAATAGTATTCCATGGTAGGTAGGTATGTCACAGTTTGTTTAATCATCATCTGTTGAAGGATATTTGGATTGTTTTCAGTTTCTGGCTATTACCAGTAAAGCTGATGTGAACATTAGCATATAGGCTTTTGTGTGGTCATAAATTTTCATATTTCTGGGATTAATGCCTAAGAGTGCAATTGCTCGATTGAATGGTAAATGCCTTTTTAGTTTTCTAAGTCACTGCTGTATTTTTTCAGAGAGACTGTAGCATTTTACATCCCACACCAGCAATGTGTGAGTGGTTCAGTTTCTCCACACCTTTACCAGCATTTGATGTTACCACTGTTTTCTAAGAAAAAATAATAGACTTTATTATTTAGAGCAGTTTTAGATTTATAGAAAATCAAACAGATAATACAGAGTTCCCATAAAAACCTTCCTCTTTTACTGGTTTCCCCTTTTATTAACATCTTGTGTTAGTATGGTAAATTTGTTAAAATTGATGGATCAATATTGATACATTATTTTTTGCTAAAGTCCATATTTAGGTTTCAGTCTTTGTGTTGTACATTCTGTGGGTTTTGATAAGTGTGTATGTATCATACAGAATAGTTTCATTCCCCTAAAAAAATCTCCTGTACTCTACCTATTCATCCCACCCCAGCCCCTGGCAACCACTAATCTTTTCCTGTCTATAGTTTTACCTTTTCCTGCATGTCATATAATTGGAATTATACATATGTAGCCTTTTCGGGTTGGCTTGTTTTGCTTAGCAATATGCATTTAAAGTTCTTCCATGTCTTTTGGTGGTTTGATGGCTTTTTTTTTTTTTTCCCTTTGATGGCTCATTTTAAAAATTGCTGAGTAATATTTCACTGTATGGATGGATGTATTGCAGTTTATTCACTTATTGAAAGATATCTTGGTTGCTTCCAGTTTTGAGAAATTATGAATAAAGCTGTGATAAACTTTTGTTTGCAGGTATTTGTGTGGACATAAGTTTTCAACTCATTTGGGTAAATACCTAGGACTGTGATTCTTGGATTGTATGGTAAGACTGTGCTTAGCTTTGTAAGAAACTGCCAGATGGTTTTCTTAAGTAGCTGTACTATTTTGCATTCCCTCCAGCAATGAATTATTTTTTATTTTAGCCATTTAGATCAATATGTAGTGATATCTCATTGTGGTTTTAATTTGTATTTCTCTGATGGCCAGTGATACTGAATATCTTTTAATGTGCTTGTCATCTAATATGTCCGTTTCAGTGAAATGTTTGTTCACATCTTTTGCCCACTTTCTAATTGGATTGCTTGTTTTTTCACTGTTGATTTTTGAGAATTCTTTATATATTCTAGATATAAGTCTTATTGGATATTTGATTTGCAGATATTTTCTCCTAGCCTTTAGCTTCTCCCTTTCTTCTTCTTCTTCTTCTTCTCCTTCTTCTTCTTCTTTTTTTTAAAGATTTATTTATTTTAGAGAGAGGGAGAGAGTGTGTGAGCAGGGGGAGGGGCAGGGGAAGAGGGTGAAAGAGAATCTCAAGCAGACTCCCTGCTGAGCATGAAGCCCACCACAGGGCTTGATTTCACAACCCTGATCTCATGACCTGAGCTGAAGTCAAGAGTCGGACACTTAACCGAATGAGCCACCCAGGCACCCCTAGTTTGTCCTTTTATCTTCTTAGCTGGATGTTTCATAGATCTAAAGTTTTTAATTTTCATGAGGTCCAGTTGATCAGGTTTTCCTTTTATGGATGTTGCTTTTCATGTCTACTCCAAGACATTTTGACCTAGCTCTATGTCCTGAAGATTTTCTCCTATGATTTTTTTTCTGAAAGTTTTTATAGTTGTAAGTCTGTGATCCATTTTGACTCAGGTTTTTTTTTTTTTTTTTTTTTATATAACATGTGAGGTTTAGATCAAAGTTCTTTTCTTTTTTTTCCCTTTTGGCCTTTTGATGTCTAATTCCTGCAGCGTCATTTGTTGTAAAGGCTATCCTTCCTCCATTGAATTGCTTCCTCCATTGAATTGCTTTTGCACCTTTGTCAAAACCCAATTGGGCATGTTTGTGTGGATCTGTTTCTGGGTTTTCTACTCTGTTCCATTGATCTGTGTATATTACTATAGCTTATAATAAGTCTTTAAATGGGGTGGAGTGGCTCCTCCCCTTTTATTCTTTTTCAAAATTGTTTTAGCAGTTCTAGGTCTTGTGCCTTTCCATATTTTAAAATATTCCAAATTTTAGAGTAAGTTTGTGTCTAAAAATAACCTTGATAGGAATTTCATTAAATCTGTGGATCAGTTTGGGGGGAATTGACAGCTTTACTGTGGTTATCTTTACCATGGATTTTAATAGATTGGAATGAGATTAGAAGTAGTTCTGTAGAGAAAGTACTCAGACTACTTAAATTGGACAGAGAGATTTGTTTATAACTACCACAGTGTTAATTTTTTAAGTCCCACTCCCCCTTTGGTGCTATAACAACACCATTAACAGAGCAAAGGAAGTGGAAGCAGTTGTTCATTTATTCACGGTTATATTCACTCGGCATTCTATGAGTTATCTCTTGTAGGCTGGGTAGTTCGAGGCATTGGAATACAGTAGTAAATGAGACAGACAGGGTCCCTACTCTCATTGACTTTATGCTCATGTGGGGAAATGGTAAGCAAATAATCAAGAAATACATCAATTAAATGCTATGTGGAGAATTAAAATGGATTGATATATAGTAGAGTGATAGGGTGGCTACTTGACTGGATGGTCAGGGAAAGCCTCTGAAGAGATGTCATTTATGGTTAGATCTGAATGTTAAGAAAGAGTCAGCCTTGGGAAGAAAAGGGAGAAGACTTCCAGTCAGAGGGAACAGCTAGTGCGGTGCAGGGACACAATTGGTACGTGAGAGGAACTAAAAACAGGGATTGGAGTATAATGAGCAAGAGGGAGAGCGAAGAGGGTGGGTAGGGAGAGAGGGAGAGGTACAGATACAGATGAATTTGGTGAGGTAGGCAGGGGTCAGATCAGCTAGTACTTTGTAAGTCAGGGTGAGGAGTTGATTTTTATTCTGAGAATGATGACAAGATGTTGGAAGATTTTGAATAAGGGAGTGAGAAGGTTTGATGTTTTAAATGATGACTCAGTTGTATGGAGAAAGGATCGTATATAGGGGCCAGAATAAAAGCAGGAAGACGAATTAGGAGGTTATTTCAGTTTAGGTGAAAGATGATGCTGGGAAGGGATTCAGGATGTATTTTAGAGGTACAGTTGGTAGGATATTTGACAGTCTGTATGGCAGGACTATATACATATACATACATATGTGTGTATTTTAGAGTTTGGGTGGAAGGTTATTGGTGTTCAGTGAGATAGGTGAGATAGGTGAGACTTGGGAGAGGAGTAGGTTTTGGGGAAATTTTTTCATAGTCCAGGTTTTTGATCACTTCGTTTTCAGTGAGGCCAGGATTATAAGTATAGTATGGTGATCTGTATATTGGCGTTACTTAGAGTCATGGAACTGGGATAGGCCAAAAGAGAGTATGATGATAGATGAGGGGGCCTAGGACAGAACCTTGGAACACTGGAACATTTTAAGGTCTGGAAGAGGTGGAGACAGAGCCAGCAAAGAGTAGGAAGGTTTAGCCTTTGGTGCCTGGCTTTTTTTAGTTTGCCCCCTTGAATCCATTAACTCGATAACATTAAAGAAAATGCAGTATCCTTAGATTTCAGTGTGGTGGGCAGACAATACTTAAAATTTTTATATGGAAGAAGGGAATGGCTTCATCAAGAAAGCATATACCATGTGTTGTGATGAGCACTGGGTGTTATACGCAGTGTCGTTGAACACTACATCAAAGACTAATGATAGTCTTAATGTTGGCCCACTGAACATAATAATTTAAAAAAAAAGCATATACATAGTAAACAATTGAGTAACTACTTGGGTCTAGCATAATGCTAAAACTGGGGTAGACAACAAAAGAGGTGTGAAATACAGACCTTGCTTTCATTGAACTTTGATAGAAAGAGAGGCAAAAAAGAATACTAATGGGTAAGCAATGGTAGCTGAAGAGGATTTCTTGGAGGAGATGGGGCTTGAAGAATAAATAGGACTTAAGTAGGCAGGGGAGAAGAGCAAATCCAGGTAACAGAATAAGGTGTGATCGAAAGGCAGTGAGCTTTTTAGTCAGAAGACCTGGTTTGAATGTGGGCTCTGTGACTTAATAGCCTTGTGAACTTGGTTGAGTCCCTTTCAACCTGTGTCCCCCATGCTTGCCTCATAGGGCTGCTATAAAGATGAAGACTATGGTTGCTTCAACTCTAATGACAATATACTCGTTCTCATGTTGGATTGCTGATACTCATTTATTGCAGATACTCATTAACAAGCTTCATAAATTCAAATGTCTCATTTAGTAATTTTTATTTATCATATATTCTATAAGTTTCCATTAAAAATTATTTGTGCATAGTGCCTAGGCCAGTGTGAGGCATTCATTAAATTTTAGGTGATAGTCATTATTATTACTCTGCTCTGGCTATAAGATTAGCATAGCAAAAGGAGATGACAATCTCCTCTTCCCTTCAGGAGTTTTGCTCTTGGTGGTAAGTCATACTCATGTGAATGCAAGGCAGAGACCAAAAGTCTCTGCCTCTGGTGCCTAAATTTGTTGTACACATACACATAGGAAGACAGGCGAGGCATCTTCATTGGGCTTCATTGTGGCAATGACACTAAATGTGGCCCAGAAAAAAAAGTCAGGGAGGGCACGGTATGCATTCCATACTAAGAGGGCTTTTGTATGTTTTGTTTTATTTATTTTATTTTATGTACAGTTTATTTGTAGGGGTAGCAAAGCATAAATGTTACTGCCACTGCTGAGGAAATCATTAGTAACACTTAAAAGATTCTCATTCTGGAACTGCTGTAATGTTATAATGAAATTTACTTTTTTCCCTGTACAGTTTATTGAACTTGTGCCTGCTCTCCAGATGGCATTATAGGGTAGAATTTATTTTTGGAATGTCTTTTTTTAAAATATGGAATTGCTTTTATGATATACCTAGGTCTAATGTCTGTTAGGGGCTTTCTTTTTTATGTGTATAAATAACAAAGCCCTCTCTATTTTATGCTGTAAGATTTATTGTTAGAAAGGCAGGGCAAATTTCTGAAATTTCCTTGGGTAATTTCTGTTCATGTCTTTAAATTATTTGGATCTAAACTATTTATAAATTCATGTGCATATGTGGGATGCTAGGATGACTCTTTTTGTTTTGGAAAACAGTGTTATCAGAGTCCCTGTACAGCCTGTGCTGAAATTGGGTTGACTTAATACAATGCACTGTTCTCTCTCGGTCAATGTAATGGTTTGTAAATAGCCAGACCCTAGGTCATGCTTCTTTTATGCAGCTGTGTTTCTTGGTTACTGGAAGTTAGATGCTCTTAATTTGCCTTTAAGGGAATCTAGGTTTAATTGCATATCTACTTGAATGCTTTGTACCACCAACTAGGCTACAGAGAATTTTTGATAGCATTCCAATAGCTTTTCTTATTGATACATGATCGGCTCAATGAAATTGTGCAATAGCTTGATGAATTTTATAATTTTAATAATAAAAGCTGACATTTATTTAGGGCACTTATGCCATGCACTCTGCCAAGCAGATTTAAAATAGCTTATAGAATATTTTTCATTTAAATATCACAACAACTCAGGTGAGTATTGCTTTTTTCTATCCCAAGGTTACACACTTAGTAAGTGGTAGAGCAGGGATTTGAACCCAGGCAGACTGATTTCAGGGCCTATTTTCTTTTTCTTTTTTTTAAAAGATTTTATTTATTTATTTGAGAGAGAGAGAATGAGAGACAGAGAGCATGAGAGGGAGGAGGGTCAGAGGGAGAAGCAGACTCCCCGCCGAGCAGGGAGCCCGATGCGGGACTCGATCCCAGGACTCCAGGATCATGACCTGAGCCGAAGGCAGTCGCTTAACCAACTGAGCCACCCAGGCGCCCTTCAGGGCCTATTTTCTTATCCACTATGCCTTACTGTCTTCTCAGATAATGTCTTTCTGGGAAACTGTCATATTGGGTATTTAATTTTATCTTTTATGTGTTACTTTGTGTGAGGGCATTGTATGCTTGTTAATAAGTTCCTGTTAGGGACTTTATAGTTGTACCCATCACCTTATGGGTGAGGGGTTAGTCGTTGTATTAGTTAAGTAACCCTAGCTGCTGATTTAGAGCCCTGAAATACATTGCCTAAAACCTCAAAACACGTGCATAATAGTCCAGAGCAGGTGTCTACATCAGCATGTGGCTCTCCTTTATATAGCATTTAGGGACCTCAGGCATTAGGACTGGTGGGGATTCTGCCATCTTCAGTGCATGGCTTCCAAGGTGGTTCTTAGAAGTATAGGGCAAGAGATTTTCTCTTGAGCAGGTGAGGTGAAAGGTGCAAATACAGTTTCGCTCACTTCCATTGCTAAGGGCTTAGTCTCATTGTGTTGTATAGCTGCAGGGGGATTTGGAAATGTGATGTCCTTTCTCTTTGCTGACCCTAGGAGGTTAGGTGCCATTCTTTAGTATTTTGAGTATTTTGTCAGTGTTGAAGTAGTCTTGGTGAAGTACATTTTCATTGGCAGTGTTTGTGTAATTTGATTTAGGGATTAAAAACTATGGACTGTGGCAAAATGTTAATGTATTTGTACAGATGGGTTATTAATCAGAAAGTAAGAGACATCTACACATTCCCATTTTATATAACAAAGGCAGCAAGCTCATTCTGGTTGACTTATTTTTCTTGGAACTCTGTCTTGTTAAGCGCCTTTATTCTTATCTCAGAAGAGGTGACTTTAGTACAGATGAATTTAAATAGTTGAAAGTAGCATCATCTAAATTTATTTCCCATATCACAGACTACCCTTTTGACATTCCTTACAGCTTTAATTCTGCCATGATTGGGACAAAGATCAGACAAAGAAATACCGTTCTGTTTGCGTTTGGTTGGTGACCTGTACCTCTCTGGGATGACAGTGTATTTTGCTGAGGTTTTACCTTAAATGATTCAGTCTTTTCTTAGATTTTGAGTTGTGTGACAGGATATCAATAAAAATAGAGTGGTTGCATCATAAATTCACTGAAGAGTAATTGAGGTCCTCATACAATAAGACTAGCATTCTTTGAATGCTTTTGTAATAAAAACACACTTATGCATATCTTCTGTAATCCTTTATTTTAACATATACACTCTGAATAAAAAGTCTAAAAAATAGACTGAATTAAAAAAAAAGTTTATCCTCCAGCCTTTATAGCTTTGAGTTATGCACTTTTTGGACAAGTACATGTAAACTTTTGGCCCTCTACCACAGACAAGGAATGCAGGCATGTGTACTGCTAACATTCTTTCAGGGCCTCTTTATTTGCCTAAAATGGGACAGGACTTTCAGGACGTTTTATTGAAGTTCAGTTACAGTGAATTGTAAGGTCTGTCATTTGAATCCTGGTTATAATGTGATTCTTGTCTTCACTTATATTTATAACCTGAATGCCTAGTCCAAAAAAGATTAAGCCAGTTGGACAAATACAAAATATTTAAGCTGAGATGAAGCATTTCATGTGATACTACTCTTTAAAAAAAGAAAAGGCTCTAAAACTAGAAAGGAGGAATGGAAAGAGCACTGGACTTTCAGTCATGAGTCCAGGGTTTGATTGAGTCTGAACCTTGCTAAAAAGTTGTTTGGTGACTTTGGGCAAAGTACTTCACCTCTTTAGGTCTTAGTTTTCTCTTTGAGAAGTAAGGGTCTTGTATTTTTAGTCTTTTTGACCAGTTTTAGCCATCTGTGATTCTGATTATCTCCTAATTCTCCTAGTGTGGTTTGTTTTTTGTTTTTTGGTTTTTTTGTCTTAATGAAGAGAAAGTTAACAATATAAAGCCGCCAATTCTTTTGTCTTGGTGGAAGGTGTTGATAATAGAAAACATGATTTGAGTTATCCTAACTTTAATATGTTTTCTAAAATTTGTTCTAAAGAAGGCATAAAATTAGAAGTATTTTGTCATACATTTTAGAAGTCTCCTGTGTTGTCCATTGCACCACAGCCAGGTTGGTTATACATTCTAATTGTGCCTCACTGCTGTCACTGTAAAACAAGCATGTGAACTGGAAAGACAGACGAAACACTTTGAAAACCTTCTAAAGTCTTTTGAATTTCCATTTTTTAGGTATAGGCCAATAAAATCAGTTAATGTGAGTATGTGTATGGAGCTTTGCCATATAAGTTAGTGCAAATGTATTGCTGTTATATTTTTCTGTAAGCATTTTATTAAAAAAGTTTAAACATGCAAAAAAGTTGAAAGAATTGTACAGTGAACCACCTGTATATTCTATAATTAGCTCAACTTCAACAATTAACATTAGCTCAACTTCAACAATTAACATTTTCTTTTATTTGCTTTATCACTTATTATTTATTCCACTACCCATATATCAATTCATCTTATTTTTTTTTTTAAGATTTTACTTTTTATTTTTTTTAAAGATTTACTTATGGGGTGCCTGGGCAGCTCAGTCATTTAAGTGTTTGACTTTGGCTCAGGTCATGGTCTCAGGGTCCTGGGATCGACCCCCTGTTGGACTCTGTGCTCAGCAGGGAATTGGCTTCTCCCTCCCTCTCTGCCCTTAGCCCCCCCCCCCCCCATTATGTGCTTGTGCTTTCTCTCCCTCTCTCTCTCAAATAAGTAAATAAAATCTTAAAAAATTATTTGGGGGGGCATGCTAGTGGGGGGAGGGGCAGAGGGAGCGACTCTTAAAGCAGACTCCGGGCTGAGTACGGAGCCCAACAGGGGGCTTGATCCCATGACGCATGAGATAATGATCTGAGCCGCAGCCAAGAGTCCGATGCTTAATCGGCTGAGCCACCCAGGCGCCCCTTAAGATTTTATTTTTAAGTAATCTCTACACCCGGCATAGGGCTTGAACCCACAACCCTGAGATCAAGAGTCACATGCTCTACCGACCAAGCCAGCCTGGTGCCCCAAGTCCATCTTATTTTTGTTGTATTTCAAAATGAGTTGCAGACATTCTTACAGTTTGCCACTAAACTCTTGGATATGCATATAATTAGCAGCATTCAGTAGTTGCTTACACTTTATTGAAGTTAAAATTTACATATGTAAAAATATACAACTCTTAAGTGTGCCATGGATGTCAGTCATTAATTGAGCACCTGACATTTTCTAGGGTCTCTGCTAGTCTGGGAAATAGATGAAGAAGACACAGCTTCTGCCTTCATGGTGCTAGTAGGATAAGTAGGGGAAAGCTGTGTAAAAATAAACTCAGTATTATACTGAATTGAAAGATACAGGTCTTGCTTTCAGAAGCCAAGAGCAAGAATTCAGAGGGACGTTTGGAGGGACTGAAACCAAGCAAGAGCTGGCCGACCCACACAACTGTCTTGTCTTTTTTTTTTAAAGGTTTTATTTAGTTATTTGAGAGAGAGAGAATGAGAGAGAGCACATGAGAGGGGGGAGGGTCAGAGGGAGAAGCACACTCCCTGCCGAGCAGGGAGCCCGACGTGGGACTCGATCCACGGACTCCAGGATCATGACCTGAGCCGAAGGCAGTCGCTTAACCAACTGAGCCACCCAGGCGCCCACAACTGTCTTGTCTTAACCTCTATTTCACTTTGCCCATCTTTTCATTCTTTTCTCTTTGAAGATCTGCTTTGTCCTCTTTTTAGTACATATGGTAGAATTATGGCTGCCCCCACAGCCTTTCTTTTAAAACTAACAGTTCTCAGCCACACAGAGACACCAATTTTCTATTTTAATTTCACTTCCAAATTCCTGGGAGGTAGAATTTGATTGGCTCAGTCCTGCTTTGGCTCTGGCTGAGGGCAGGGTTTTGAAGTACTTATCTCCTATGAGAATTCTCCCTTTGTGGTTGGAGTGAAATAGGGGAAAGAGAAGAGACCCTTCTCAGAGCAAGTAGGGAGCTATTGTAAGTGAGGACACTGACACTGAAAAATGCTTCTAACTACAAATGTGATAAATAATTCTATAGACAAGAACAGGGTACAGAAATAGCATAGAGGGCGAATGAATCACTATTTAGGGATGGAGTGGGGGTCAGGGAGAGCTTCCTGGAGAAATTGGTGGCTGAGTTGGGTTTTGAAAGATAATCAAGTATAGCAGTGGGAAGGAAGGCTATGCCCTACAGAAGAGCAGCAATAGAAAGAGAACAAATGGCATAGTGTGTTTGGGTAGTTGTAAGCACGATAGTGGTATAATTTTTGAAATAGGGCAGGTTTGTTAGTGGCTAGAGAGAGAGGGAGATCAGGCCCAGTTCATGGAGAAACCTTATCTTGCTAAGACAAGGGAAGCCAGAAAGAATAGATGACAATCAGATTTGTTTCCTTATGAGATAATTTCATTGGATGAACTGGGGGCAGGTTTATCATAACTCTTGAGAACCTGGGCTAAGAGAGTGGCAGTGAAAAAGAAGAGGGGAGATACTGGGGCATCTGGGTGGCTCAGTCAGTTAAGCTTCCGACTCTTTCGGTTTAGGTCATGATCTCAGGGTTATGGGATCAAGCCCCACATCTGGCTCTGCGCTCTGCGAGGTATCTGCTTGAGATTCTCCCTCTCCTTTTGCCCCTTCCCGTGCTCACACATGCCCTCTCACTCTCTAAATAAATAGAATATTTTTTATTTTTACTTTTTTAGATTATTTATTTGTCAGAGAGAGAGAGAAAGAGCGAGAGAGCACAAGCAGGGGGAGCAGCAGGTAGAGGGAGAAGCAGGCTTGCTCCCCGCTGAACAGGGCACCTGATGCGGGACTCGATCCCAGGACACTGGGATCATGACCTGAGCCGAAGGCAGGTGCTTAACCGACTGAGCCACCCAGGCGTCCCAATAAATAGAATTTTTATTACTATTTTTTAAAAAAGATTATTTATTTATTTATTTATTTGACAGAGACAGAGAGAGAGAGCACAGATGGAGCAGCAGGCAGAGGGAGAGGGAGCAGCAAGCTCTCTGCGGAGCAGGGAGCCTGATGCAGGGCTCAGATCCCAGGACCCTGGGATCATGACCTGAGCCAAAGACAGCCGCTTAACTGACTGAGCCACCCAGGCGCCCCTAAATAGAATCTTAAAAAAAAAAAGAGGGGAGATTTTTTAGGCAGTAAAATCTTCAGTACTTGGGATTTATTAGATGTAGGAGGAGAAGGATAATTTTTTTTTTTTGTAAGATTTTATTTATTTATTTGAGAGAGAGGGAGTGCATGCACGAGCAGGGGGAGAGGTGGGGGGAAAGGGAGAAGCAGACTTCCTGCTGAGCAGGGAGTCCGATGTGGGGCTCTATCCCAGGACCCTGAAATCATGACCTGAGCTGAAGGCAGAGGCTTAGCCAACTGAGCCACCCAGGCTCCCCGAGAAGGGTAATTCTTAAGATGATGCCCCCTGATCTTCTGACCTGGGTGAGTAGATGAATTGGGATACCATCTAAGATAAGAGATAGGAGACTGAGGTGCTGTTGGTGGTATAATTCTTGATCTGACTGATAATTAAAGGGCATTTTATGTTTTATGCATTTTTCTGCATTTAAGTTATATTTCACAATCTAAAATGTTGAAGAACAACAACAAAAAAACAGAAGAAGATACGTTTGGGGAAAAAGATGCTGTCTTTAGGGTTGCAATTTGCATTTGGGCTGTCCATGCGACCCTCCCAATGGTCGTGTTTAGAAGGCAGTTGAATATGAAATCTGAAGTACAGAAGTATGGACTGCCGATACAGATGAAAGGATTAGATTAGATTAGGTATGTAGTTCTCAAGCTCAAGTTAAAATCTTCTGGAGAGTTTAAAAAAGTACTGATAACCTAGATCCCACTCCAGGCCGATTAAATTGGTTTCTGGGGGTATGAGGGCACAACATCTAGCTTAAATAGCTTCTTGTGCTTCCGATGCACAGAGATGAGACTCTCTGGGTTACAGGAAGATCACTTACTCCCTACATTCTGTGACACAGGGAGAGTTGTGCAAAGAGGGTTTTGTAATTGCTTTAGAGCTCAGTATAGGTTTATTCTTTTTTGGGAACATAATTCATATGCCTTGTGCTTTCCCCCCATTAATACTGGAGATTTAAAAAGTATGCCCTTTGTTAAAACAGTGGTGCACATGTATTCTTAAAAATATGTGGAAGATATAGCTATTTTAGATAAAACAGTTTTAAAACAGAAGCTTTCCTTTATTGAAATGGCTATGTCTTCTCTAATTTCAATTACTAATAGTGTATAGTCTTTGCAGCCAAACATAGAAAATTGCCTCATCAGCTGCAGTGTCTTTGAATAGTAAATATGAAGGACAATGATTGGTAAATGAATTGTGGGTATAATATAGTCTGAAAGGCAGACAGCTGTAAATGGTGAGATTGTCTCTGATATGTGATATGGAAAGGACAGTTGCTCACTCACCGTTCTTTCATTCCCTCCCTGCATGGCTTTATAACTCAGCAGGGTCCTGTATCCATCAATATGTATTAATAGTACCTGGAATATGCCCAGGAGTATATTAGGAAATTTATGTAAGTTACTAAACAAATAGATAAAAATGCATGGGACTTGCACTAGGCATGCTAGTGTTTGAGTTGAGGAGGGCATGTAAATGACAGTTGAATGCAAAATTATTTGGTAACTGTAAGAATCCAGAAACTAGAATGGTTTATTGGGCTTAAGCATTTAAGGACGACTTACACATAGATGATTCTTCTAACACACTGGCCTCTGGTTCCTTGATCTCTACTTCTTTAGTGATCTTGTTTTCCATGGATGTCAGTCAGATCATGGACCTCAGATCCATTGATCCTACCATTTTTTCATTGTCTTTTATCTTCTTGATGTTCAACCTTCCTTCCTCAGCCAACTTAAATTCCATAGTTATACAAACTTCTTATATATCCTCAACTCCCATGCCCTTCTTGCTTTATCACTTGCTTGGCAAAACCTACAACCGTGGCTAAATGGACTCTCCTATTCAGTATGTGCACCCGTGCATCTGAACGTAATGGAAAACAGGCACTGCACGCATGTGCACTCACACACTCCCACACCCATGCCAACTGATCTTATTTTTAAAATCGTGACCTTGGGCCTTGAGTGGGTCCTTAATACTGCCAGGCAATCATATGTCCCTAGTCCATTCATTTTGTCACTCTCCTAGACAGCTCTTTTACACCATCCGTTTTCTCTTTAAACCCATAACACCTCTCCCATTCAAGCAAGATGACCTTGCCTTCTGCTTCACTAAGAAAACGGAAGGACTCTGTATTTATGCATTCTGTCCTCATTCCTATTACCACTGTCTGTGGATCTATCAGATAGTCTCTTCACTTGTCTACTAGATAGCATCCCCTCTCAACTACTCAAAGATATTGCTCCAAGAATGCCCCAACCTTCAGTTTTCCCACATCACTATTTTCATTTCTATTGGATCATTCATAGCATATAAACATGTTATTTTTCCCACTTTAGAAATACTTTCTCTTACTCCCACTTCACTGCCAGGTACTGTCCCATTTATTTGCCCTCCTTTGTAGCAAAACTTCTAGAAAGGGTTCTCTCCTCAACTGTTTTGAATTTCTTTTCTTCCTATTCTCTCTCCTATTATTTTTTATTGAGATATAATTCACATACCATAAAATTAATCATTTTGAGTGTATAATTCAGTGGTTTTTAGTACATTCACAAAGTTGTATGTCCATCACCACTAATTCCAGAACATTTTCATCATCCCACAAGAAACATTATTCTTAGTAGTCTCTCACTGTTTCTTTCTTGCCACCAGTCTTTGGCAACTACTAATCTACTTTTTGTCTCTGTGGACCTGCCTATTCTGGATATTTCATATAAATGGAATCATACAATATGTGACCATTTGTGTCTGGCTTCTTAGTAATGTTTTCAAGGTTCACCCATGTTGTGACATATACCCATGCTTCATTCCTTTTCTTGGCTGAATAATACTCCATTGTATGGATGTGTACCTACCACATTTTGTTTATCCATCTGCTGATGGACGTTAGGGTTGTTTCCACTTATTGGCTGTTATGAAATACACCACTATGAACTTTCATATTCAGGTTCTTATGTGAATGTGTGTTTTCCAGTCCTTTTGGGTGCATATCTTGGAGTTGATTGCTGGGTCATATTGATAACCTTATGTTTAACACTTTGAGGAACTATTAAACTTTTATAAAAGAACTGCATTTTACATTACCATCAGCAATGTACATGAATTCCAGTTTCTCCATCCATTCTTTCATAAGCCAACTTTAATCAGGCTTTTTCCTTGCTTCTCAGTTGAAACTGCCCTTGACAGGTCATTAGTAACATCAAAGTACCTAAATTCACAGTCAATTCTCAGTTCTCATTGTGTTTGACCTATAAACAGCATTTGACATAGTTGATTACTCATTCCTCCTTTTTTCACTTTTGGCTTCCAGGACACCACACATTTTTGGCTCCCCCCACCCCCAATTTTATTGATTAGTTTTTGTCAGTTTCCTTTGTTGTTTCTTCCTTTCTCTGCTTTAAAATTGGAGTTCTCATAGGGGAGCTTATGTATACTTACACATCTTTTAATACTATTTGTATGCTGGCTCCCAAGTTGATATCTCTGAGATCTCTTTTTTTGTAGTTCAGAGCCATATATCCCAACTGCTTGCCTACTTACAGCCTCATCAGGATGTCTAATAGACATCTTGAATGGAAAATATCTAAAACCAAACCCCTTTTCTTCTCTTCATAATATGTTCCACTTACAGGTCTCCCCATCTCTAATGAAGAGAATTCTGTCTTCTAGTTGTTCAGGCCAAAAACCTTGGCATTAACTTTCACTCCTTTCTTACATCCCATATCCAATCTTCTAGGAAGTCCTGGTGGCTTTACCTTCAAAGTATACAGTCAGATCGCTTCTTGCCACCTCTAAACTTTGCTATCATCTTGGTCTGGTCATCATCTTTCACCAGGATCTTTGTAAAAAATTCCCAGTCAGATCCCTTGCTAAGGTACCTTGCCTCTAGCAGTCTAGCTCAATACAATAACTGGAATAATCCTTGAGGAGTATGTCATATCCTATTCATTTTCTGCTCAAACCCTGCATTGGCTTTCCATTTCACTCAGTAATAGCCAAACAAGGCCCTATTTCATCTGACTGTATTACTTTCTGACCTCATCTACCGTTACTCTGGATGGTTTACTCCATTGGCCTCCTTGCTATTTTTCTTTTCTTTTCTTTTTAAGATTTATTTATTTATTTATTTTTATTTTTTTATTTTTTATTTTTTTTATTTTATTTTTTTATTTATTTTTTATTCTTATGTTAATCCCCATACATTACATCATTAGTTTTAGATGAAGTTATTTATTTATTTTAGAGAGCGTGTGCGCGTGTGTGCATGCATGAAATGGGGGAGGGGCAGAGGGCAAAATCTTCAAGCAGACTCCCTGCTGAGTGCAGAGCCCCACACAGGTCTCTGTCCCGTGATCCATGAGATCACCACCTGAGCCCAGACCAAGAGTTGGATGCCTAACTGACTGAACCACGCAGGCGCCCCACCCCTTGCTGTTTTTGAAACAGCTCAGGCATGCTTTAGACGCAGGGCCTTTGCATTTGCTGTACCTTTTGCTTGAAATTTTCTTCAATTCTTTAAAATCTACTCTAAACTTGTGAATTAAGCTTACTCTAATTTTTAATTCTGCAACTTGCTTTTTCCGTACTTGGTTCCTCTTACTCTGCTCTCTTATTTTTACATAATACTTGAGTTATTGATTGGCTGCATTATTGACTTATTTATGATGTTTATGATGTATTGCTCTCCCTCCAAACCCCTCTGCTCGGCTGAAGCTCCATGAGGGCAGGGATATTTGTTTTTTTTTTACTGGTGTGTCCTAAATGTTTAGGGACAGTGATGGTACATATTATCCATTCAACAAATATTTGTGGAATGAGCAAATAAATGGATAACTATATGGGGGAGGTGGGGTCTGAGGCAGATCTTGAAATATTTTGATAAGCAAAAGCTTTGGGGAAAAAAGAACAGCTTGGAATCTATTTTCTTTCCTACTCCTCTCTTCTCTGTGCCTTTCACAAAATCACCTATCCTTCAAGGCTTGGGCATATGAATTAGGACGGAGTTTGAATCTGCTTCTTACTGTGTATATGATCCTGAGCAAGATTTGTGGCCACCCTTGAGTCTTTTTTTATTTTATTTTATTTTATTTATTTATTTGACAGAGAGAGACACAGCGAGAGAGGGAACACAAGCAGGGGGAGTGGGAGAGGGAGAAGCAGGCTTCCCGCGGAGCAGGGAGCCCGATGCGGGGCTCGATCCCAGGACCCTGGGATCGTCCTGGGATCATGACCTGAGCCACCCAGGCGCCCTGAGAGAGAGAATCTTAGGCTCCCTGCCCAGCGCAGAGCCCGATGCAGGGCTCCGTCACACAACCCTGAGATTGTGACCTGAGCCGAAATCAAGACTTGGATGCTTAACCGACTGAGCAACCCAGGCACTCCAAAAAAGTAAT
Organism: Mirounga angustirostris; assembly: GCF_029215605.1. Classification (NCBI taxonomy): domain Eukaryota; kingdom Metazoa; phylum Chordata; class Mammalia; order Carnivora; family Phocidae; genus Mirounga; species Mirounga angustirostris. The sequence continues at coordinate 82,358,355 of NW_026991723.1, read as the reverse complement.
TTTTGTTAAGTGTATACTTAACATTTAGTAAAGTTCACCCTTTTCGGGTATCCCGTTGTTTGAAGTTTGATAGATTTTCTCAATCATGTAACTGCCACAATCAAGATATAAAATATTTTCATTTCATTTCAAGAAGTTCCTTTGGGTCCCTTTGTAGTCAGTCACCTCCCTTTATCTTCCATCCCTGGCAACCACTTATCTAATTCCCTTCCCTATAGTTTTGCTTTTTCCAGAATGTCATACACATGTAGTCACTAGGTATGATTCCTTTTGAGTCAGGCCTCTTTCATTTAGCCTAATGCTTTTGAGACTTATACATGTTATTACATGTATCAGGAGTTGATATCTTTTTATTGCTGTGTATGGATATACTAACAGTTTGTTTTTTTATTTACCAGTTGATGTATTTTTGGGTTGTTTCTAGTTTTTAACATATATGAGTAAAGGTGTTATACATTTTTATGTATCATATACACATTAAAATATTTTTTGGAGGGTGGACATATGTTTTCATTTCTCATGGGTAAATACCTAGGAGTGGGATTGTATGGTAAGTGAATTTCACTTTATAAAAAACTGCCAAACTGTTCTTCAGTGTGATGAGTCTTTTTTCACGTTTATCAAATGGGCTGTTAGTTAGGACTCTTAGTTGCAAGCAACAAAAGTGTCCTCTGGCAAGGGAACTTAGGAATAAGATATTATTTGGTGGCTCACAGAATCCCTTGGAAGGCTGGAGAGAGAGGCTCAGTTCTGTATCTAGGAACATTATCCTAGGCACAGACACCAGAGTTTGAACTGCTAAAACCATGAAGGGACACAGACACTGTGACTAGAACTGCTATCTCTGGAAACCTGATAAAGCTTCAGTGCTGCTAGCACTTGCCAGAATGGATTCTCTGAAGACCTCGCTCTTTTGAGTCATTACTTTTGAATCACTTTCTGGAGGTGAGCTCTGCTTCATAAGGTAGGGGGTTCCCCAAATGTAGAAAAGGAGGTTCAGATGTAGGGCTACTAAAAGGAAATGACCTATATGTACCGCAGATATCTACCTCCAGGGGTGGTTGTGGTTAAATAAAATAATTTCCATGTAATGTCTAGAACTTATTAGGTGCCTTTTAAATAGGTTATAAATGCTTGTTTACTTACCTGTCTACTTCTTTCTCGTCTGTCTGTCTAAAGTAAATTTCACTGAAGTATAATGAAACAGTGCATAAATCCCAAGTATATACACCTTGATGGATTTTCATGAAGTGAATTCATCCTTTTAACCAGTACCCAGAAGAAGAAATAGAATATTACTAACATCACAGAAGCCTCTCTCATGTCCCCTCCTAGAAACTCCCCACTTTCTCCTCCACTAGGTAACAGCTATTTTGACATGAATAGTTTTGCCTCTTACCAACTTTATATAATCAAAGCTGTATGTTATGTTAGGTGTGTATGATTTCTTTCAACACTCAGGCTCATTTGTGAGCTTCATCCATGTTCTTGTGTGTGACAAGAGTTGATTTTATATTGTTCTGTTGTATGAATATAACACCATCCATTCTATTGATGGAAGTATGGGTTATTTCCAGTTTTGACTAATACAAGTAAGTGCTGTTACGCTTGCATGTCTTTTGGTTTACATATATATATATATATGTTTCTGTGGGTATGTAACATGGAGTGGTATTATTGGGTCATGGATTCTGTGTATGTGTAGCTTTAGGAGAGAATGCCAAAAAGTTTTCTAAAGTAGTTTTTCCACTTTATACTCCTGTCAGTAGTACATGCGAGTTCCGGTTGGTTACATCTTTTTTAACATCTTTGTTCTTTCAGTGAGACTTTGTATCCAGGATAATACTTGCTTGATTCTACCTAATCAGTTCCATGTGTCTATTATATTATTAAGTCTTTGATGTGAGATTTCATTTTTTAAAAAAATCTCTGTCCTTTTAGTATTAAGTACAGAATATAGGATGCATATAGTAAATAAATGCTCAGTGGAAGTTGCATAAAAAAAAAAGACTGTGTAGGCTGGGATAATCTTGGCATTTTTGGGGGGAGAGAACTTTGTGATCTGACTGAATTAGAAGCAAATGGTATGTTGGAAATGGTGATAGGGTTGAAGTAAGTCAGATGGAATCTGATTGGATTCTGTAGGTAATACATAGCCCTTTTTTGTTTTCAGAACTTGGAGAGATTTAATGAATGAAAGCTATTTTGTTCTGTGAATGAAGAATTGCATTTTTATTTAACAGTGTGCCCAGCTCTTAGGAAACAGTTACAAAAAAAGATTTGGGCCGATGATTGGACACAGATTAGACAAGGCATGGGCTGGTGTCTATTTGGTCAGCTTTATCTCAGTTTCTTCATAAATGGAGCTCACATCTCTCTTGTCAGTATTAGAACTAATATAAAAATGTGAGTAGGTGTTTTTTTTCTCGGCAGATTTTATTCTGTGGCAATCCAAGATTCAGAACTTTAAAATGTATGTTGCCGAGTATAATTTATTAAAGAAAGGAAGTTCAGCTGTTTCCATTGCCATCCATGTGGAATTCTGACTGACTAGCTAACTATAGTATTTCCAGAGTGGCTTGCCTACCTTCTCTTCTGCTTTGTTGTTTTTCTACTCTAGCTCCTTTGTTCTGTTTGTGTCAGTAATCAAAAATAAAACTTATAAAGTGGCATGAAGCTTCTTGCCTCTGAGGGCTTATATCACTAATAGATGTCTTACTTCATTTCGTGACTTTTGTTAATTAAAAAGCACATAAATATAGGGGCATGGGTGGCTTAGTTGGTTAAGCGTCTGCCTTTGGCCCAGATCATGATCTCAGGGTTCTGGGGTCTAGCCCTGCATCGGGCTCCCTGCTCAGCGGCGAGCCTGCTTCTCTCTCTCCCTCTGCCTGCTGCTCCCCCTGCTTGTGTGCTCTCTCTCTCTGTCAAATAAATAAAATCTTAAAAAAAAAACCACCAACACATAAATACAATGTTTTTTAGAATCAGATTTTTAGTGGAAGAAAATAAAACCAAGAAGAAAAAAACCCCTTAATGTTAAATCTGAGTTGGAAATATCAATATGAACTTATGATTTAAAAAATGAATATATTTACTTGCCCTATCTACTGAAAGGACCCAGCAGCAATGACATCCAGTGGAGAAGAGCCTACCTCGTGCCCAGATAATTTAAATTTCAGTACCATTTCCCACTAAAAGGAACCTTGGAGAAATGTTCCTTGGAGCTGGTTCCAGGTGTGGAGCAGGAAAAGTGCTAGCTGAGTCTGGGACATCTTGTGTCAAAAAGCAAGGGAGCTGGGGTGCCTGGGTAGCTTAGTTGGTTAAGTATCCAACTCTTGGTTTTGGTTCAGGTCATGATCTCATGGGTCATGGGCTCCAGCCTAGCATCAGACTCCGCGGGGAGTCTGCTTGAAGATTCTCTTCCTCTGCCCCTCCCCCCACTCACTCTCTCACACTCAAATAAATACGTCTTAAAAAAAAAAAAAAAAGCAAGGGAGCTGTCAAAGAGTAGCAGTTCATGTCCAAAGGACACAGGAATGCACTTGTAAAGCCTCCACTCAAATTGGCCAAATTTGAGACAACTTGGGTATGCATGATAAAGAACGATCGATGGCAATGGACATTGGATTTTAAGAGTATTCTTAGTTCATAATGAGTTGGGGGTGGGGGAGAGGAAGGAATGGGGTGTGGAGAGAAAGGTAGAGCTCTTCTTTGCATAAGATCACCAGAAAATAAATGTAAAAGGAATGATATAATTAGAAAATCACCTTTTTGTAATAATTTAGTTCAGGCAAGGATCATTGGTGGATGCTAAAACTGCTAAGTTGTTAGGAAAAAGGATATTCACACAGTATTAAAGTATCACATCACAGATTACTTACTACTTACAAAAGGGAAAATAATTTTGTAATGTGGAGATCTGGCATTTACCAACTTAACCAAGTGATTAAACTTAGGATCACCAAGCTGACATCAAGTACTCCCTGACTTGATGTAGTAAGAACTATGTAACATTACCTCTGGTTGTATTATTGCCAGAAATGAGCAGAGAAATCATAATGTGGGGCATTCCATATGACAGTTGCCCTGGACTCCTAAAAAAGATACTGACATGAAAAAAACAGGGTGCCTGGGTGGCTCATTCGTTAAGTGTCTGCCTTTGGCTCAGGTTATGATCGCGGGGTCCTGGGATCGGGTCCCGCATTGGGCTCCCTGCTCTGCGGGAAGCCTGCTTCTCCCTCTCCCACTCCCCCTGCTTGTGTTCCTGCTCTCTCTTTCTGTCAAATAAATAAATAAATCTTAAAAAAAAAAAAACAAAGGTAAGGAGACTGAGGTATTTTTTTATTAAACTTTTTCAAATCCTTGATTACTTTGGAAGCTATCTAGTCTTTTTCAGTTCTTTTGATGGTCTTTTTTTTTTTAAGAAAATTTGTCATGCATCTTTGACTTACGAGTCTATTTTTACTTGATACTGTTACCCTTATCTTGACAATGTATGCATCATAGAGCACTAACTTCCTTTACTCTCATCTCATCTTATACATTGTTATAGTTGTATAGTTGTATATATATTTAAACCCCACAAGTCAGTATTGTTATTTTTTGTAACATTTGAACTGTTAATTTGGATTTATCTGTTTACAGTTGACTCTTGAACAACACAGGTTTGAACTGCGTGGGTCCACTTGTATGTGGATTTTTTTCCATATAGTATAGTACTGTAAATGTATTTTTTCTTCCTTATGATTTTCTTTTTTTTTTTTAAGATTTTATTTATTTATTTGAGAGAGAGTGAGAGCAAGAGAGAGAGAGAGCACACACAGAGGGAGAGGGAGAGAGAGAAGCAGACTCCTCACTGAGCCTGGAGCCCGATGTGGGGCTCCATCCCAGGACCCTGGGATCATGACCTGAGCTGAAGGCAGACCCTTAACCAACTGAGCCACCAAGGCGCCCCTTATGGTTTTCTTAATAACATTTTCTCTAGTATACATTATTGTAAGAGTGCAGTATATAATACCTATAACATACAAAATACGTGTTGAGTGTTTATGTTATCAGTGAGGTTTCAGGGCAACAGTAGGCTAATAGTAGTTAAGTTTTGGTGGAGTCAAAAGTTTTATGCAGTTTTCCTGCATGGGGAGGGGTCAGCACCCCTAACCCTTTGTGTTGTTCAAGGGTCAACTGTATTTATCACTTTCTTTGTTCTTCTTCTGTCTGAACTCTGATCTTTTATCTGTGATAATTTTCTTACTGTTGGAAGAACAGCCTTTAGAATTCCTTTTAGTACAGGTCTTCTGGTGGTGAACTCTCTCTCTCTTTTCTTTCTCTCTCCACGCCCCCCAAAAGTGCATTCATTCCTGAAGGATATATTCCCTGGATATAGAATTCTTTATTGCAAGTTATTTTCTTTAAAAAGCACATTGAAGATAACCATTCCTCCATTTTCTGGCTTCCATTGTAAATATTGAGAGCTGTCAGTCTGCCTCTCCTTTAGGTAATTTGTCTTTTTGCTCTCACATTTTATAACAACCCTGTGGGATGTAGGTTTTTATTTTTGTTTGTGCAGGTGTGAATAGAAACTCAGGACAACTTTCCGGTCAAACAGTTAGCAAATGATGTCTGTTGGATGTCAACACCTGTACTTCCCCACTTTGCCTTACTGCCTCTCACTAAAGAAAAGTATATATTCATTTCTTCAACAGTATTTATCCAGCTCCCATTATATGTATAACACTGCTACAGACTGAGGTGGATACCAGATTTTGAGACATAATTCAATTTTATAGTTTAGAGAAAAGCATGCCAAAAACACTAAAGTTGCAATGAAGCAGTATATGGCTAACAGCTAAAATGGTGATAGCTTGCCGTAATTACTGAAAGAGTTTATGCAAAGGGAATTTCACATTTGGCTGGAAGTGTCAAAGATTGTCCTGGAATGTTGTCGGAACCCCAGGCAGATTTGTTGAGGGTGGAGATTGTAGAAGCTGTTTTAGGCAGGGGCAGATCACGTGAAGAAAGGCACGGAGGGCTAAATGATGGATTTAGGAAATGGCAGCACCCTTGATTTGGCTCTAGCTGAAGGTGACAAATGTTGTTGGAGATAAGATTGTATGTGAGGTGGCACCTCATTACAGGGAGCCATAAATTCCTATTCTCTGTCTTTTAGGTGGCAGGGAGTCCTTGAAGAGTTGTTTGGGGTGGGGTGATACAATGAAAGCAGAAAGTATTACTTGGAGGGTAAGAGCTTGACCTGATTCTATATCCCAACCTTAATTTCAGTTATGGCTGTATCACTTCCTCACTAATACTGTAAGTTAGTTAACTTTTCAAAGCCTCGGTTTCCTCATTTATGAATTTGAAGTAATTATAGTACTTACCTCATAGTTGTTATAAGGATTAAATCAGTTAATATATGCAATGTACTTAGAACAATGGCTGGAACAGAGTAGGCACAATTTAAGTATTTGGCATCATTTTATTATTACAAAATAGGATGTTCCTTATTAGTAACCAGTGTCTGGTACATGGTTAATCACAATTCTGGTTACCAATAGAATGTGTATAGGATAAATGTTATTAACCAAGTTATCTTTTCATACCTCTGCACCTGGGTATAGGGAATGTAAAACCTTTAAAGTTGTATTAATGAATGGATAAGCTATTTGATTGACTTAGGTCATTTCCACATTGCATCATTTTTGTGATTACATATTACATATCATTCCTAATCTCCTCAGTTAATTCATTTTATCAGTAACAATAATAGTGAAGAAAACATTCCATGTTAAGAGTCTGTCGTCAGGGGGTGCCTAGATGGAGCAGTCAGTTAAGCGTCCCGACTCTTGGTTTCAGCTCAGGTCTGCTGGGCTCCACACTCAGTGCAGAATCTGCTAGTTTCTCTCTCCCTCTCCCTTTGCTCCCTGCCTCCCCCCTGCCCTCCCCCCGCCCTCCCCAGCACACTTGCTTGCATTCTCCCTCTCTCAAATAAATAAATAAATAATAAATTTAACTCTTTAATTAAAAAAAAAAAGAATCTGTGGTCAGAAGAGCGGGAAGGAGGTAGTTAAATCTGTGATGAAACTGTGTGTCATAGGAGGAAGCTGTAAATATACCATTGGAAAGATGTAGGAATTGTGCTGGTTGCTGAATTTAGAAACATTATTTGTGGGTTCTGTTTAATACGGTCTCTTCCGGAAATGGCATGTAACCTGAGGATGCTAACTAAGCTTCCTCCATAGGTATGAAGAATAAAAAACCACTTTCTCTGTTAACATTTTTTTCCAAGGGAAATTGTATAAAGCCACTGAAGCATCAGGACTGATGGACTAGGAATGCATTTAAGTGAGGGCTTATTAATCTTTTAAGAAGTAGAAAAGCAAACATGTCAGAAGCAGTTTGGATTTACAGTATTAAAATGCCAGTATCTTCAATATTGTCACAAAGGAGAATGGGAAATGATTCAAGAATGGACATCACTTGGGGAGCCTGGGTGGCTCAGTCGTTAAGCGTCTGCCTTCGGCTCAGGTCATGATCCCAGGATCCTGGGATTGAGCCCCGCGTCGGGCTCCCTGCTTGGCGGGGAGTCTGCTTCTCTCTCTCCCACTTCCCCTGCTTGTGTTCCCTCTCTTACTGTGTCTCTCTCTGTCAAATAAATAAAATCTTAAAAAAAAAATGGACACCACTTATGTATTTCTTTTAAGGTTGAATAGTTCAGCATAAAACCAGATGCCTTTACTGACAATACCCAACAAGCAGCTAATGGTAATTTTAAGTGAGGTTTAACTTATTATTGGAATGATTTTACTAGAGAAATTTGCCTTTCCGTGTGAACGTAAACTAAGTCTAGAACTAAACACATGGTGCTGTTTTTTAGATTGTATGTCATATATTCTCTGGTCTCTCATTACTAATGATTTGAACATTTTTGTTTTAATTGGCAACTTAAAAAAAATTCCTATAAATACTTTCACATTTTTCCTATTTTCCATATTTGTGTTTTCTATAAATTGGCAAGGGAAGAACTTTGCATATGGTCTGTTTTTCTTGGAATAAGAGATTTTTTTTTCCTGTCTTCCTCTCTTTCTGGTCTGTTTTCCTAACCTTTAACCATGCTGTTAACAGATGATCAATTTATCCTTGTATTCATCACTTTAACTGTTTTGAAAAAGCTCAATTTCTAACAGTGACTTAAGTTTTCTCATGACAGCATCATTTAGGATTGTATAACTCATTTGATTATGACAGTTTTGATTCTTGAAACTCCTTTTATATTTTGAGTTGAGTTTGTATCTATATAATGCTGAATGGAAAGCCTGACCTTACATTTTAAGTTACTGAATGATTGTTTTTTTCTGACCCCTTAGCTGAATTTTCGGTTGATTGACCATACCTTATGAAGCAGACAAGGCAGGTATCTTTTACTTGAAAGTACTTCAGTGTAGAGACCCACAGGTTTTGGCACCTAACAAATTTGGGTTCAAATTGTATGTTTGCCCTTGTGGTGAGTCTCAGTTCCTCAAATGAGGAGCCTTAAAGTGGAGATTGATCATGGGCTGATGTAAACATTAAGTTAGATGATTAATGTAAAGTGTCTTGTACACACTGGAACATGGGGGATCAAAAATGAAGCTGCTGCCAAGGTGATCATTTTACAAGATCGGTCACGTAATTGTGTATGTTGTGGTAGTCGTGTTTGCTGTTTATATGAGCAGTTTCCGCAAATGAGTTACCTGGGAATAAAGCATGTTTAGAATGAATTGCAGTCAGCCTCTCAGTTGAAGCACATTCTTATAAACTTGCATTTGCTTCCCAGCGAGCAAAGGGGGCACAGTAACTGTGCTCATAGCACCTACTTGCCTACAGCCGAGGAGAGATCTGGCCCTAGGGCAAGACTGTCTAAGTTAGGAGTCTAGCTGTGTTACAGCTATGGAGAATGATGAGGAGGTGCTCATATGCCCCCCACAAAAGTACCAAGACAGCGGCACCTGGGTAGCTCAGTCGGTTAAGTGTCAGGTCGTGATTTCAGGGTTGTGAGATCAAGCCCTGCATTGGGCTCAGCACTGGACGTGGAGCCTGCTTAAGATTCTCTCTCTCCCTCTCCCTCTCCCCCTGCTCACATGCACGCTCGCTCGCTTACTCTCAAAAAAAAAAGTACCAAGACAGAGTCATAATTGGGTCATCAGTCATTTATTCATTTGATAAATATTTGAGGGTTACTATCCAGGTACTGTGATATATACAAGGAATACAGCAGAGAACAAAACGTAGTATCTGCCTTTAAGGAACATGTAGTTATAGAACTGATAAGTGGTGCAACATAAGGCAAAGCTAGTGCAGTGGGAGCAAATGGGAGGGATAATTTATTCAGTCCTGGCTGGGAAGGGGCTGAGGGTAGAGGTCAAGATCAGGGAAATCTGCATGGGGAAGGTGCTGTCTAAGCTGAGGGCATAATGAGGGTAAAAGGTTTAGAAGTTAAGGGTGGTATTTTGAACTTTTTATTTTAAGAGTAGAGCGTCTTATTTCTGAGAATAGGTTACTGAGTAAGCATGCTTGAGTCTAATTTCCACCAGAAGTGGGAAATCAGATTTTAGAAATCCTTTCTTTTCCTCATTGTTATTGGGGATAGGGAGGGAGTAGGCCTAATTTTGTGTTCTGGAAAAACTAGAGTCCAGAATCTCACTTGGAAGCTGGAGTTTTAAACATTACCAACAAGGTGTCTATTTAGTTTCTGTAATTTTGTTACAATAAATATTTGTTGACTCAGTAGCAAAGGGGATTGGCATGGTTCTGGTCCCTACCCCGCCGCCATCCTTAAGAATTAAGATCTGAGAGGCTAAATGATTGGGTGAGCAGTGTAGATAGTACTGAGAACACTGGGCTTTGGAATCAGGCAGCTGATTTAGTACATGAATCATAAATAAACATAAATAATGTGAATACATAAATAAACATGAATTCATATCTTGGCTCTGTCACTCACCCTACGGTACTGGGCAAATAATGTCTCTGTTAAGAATGTTTAAAGACATTCTTGTTTAGTTTCAAACAGATGTTGATGTAAATGGTTCTTCAGGGATGAGGAATCCAAGACTCAGGTAAGTTACATGCTTGCTCTTCTATACACATATACGTGTGTATATATATGTGTGTGTGTGTGTGTGTATGTATATATGTATATGTATGTCAAGATTCATAATAACGTTAATAGATTTTTATGTTCTTTCATAACTGTATGAGATAGGTAGATAGAGGTGTTGCCACAGAGGAAATGAAATGGTGCTTTGAAGGGAGAATTGGTTGTAGACTTGGGTTGGATGGAGGAAGGCTTCCTGGAGAGGTAGCCTTTGAGAGATGAGTGGGCTTTTTTGGTGGATGCTTTATAGTAGAGTGAGTCATGAGGAGCTCCAGTTCTGTAGACAGGTTATCTGGTTTGAATCCTGGCTTTGCCATTGACTAGCTGCTTGATCTCAGAGAAGTTACTCTTCTAGACTATTGTTTCCTCTGTAAAATTGATATAATCACATCTCCCACAGAGGGTTTTTGAGGATTAAATGAAGTAATGCATGTAAAATGCTTACGCAAGTGCTTGGCATACAGCAGACATTGCTATTATTACTGTGGCATCATCATTATTACTGATAGGGATTGGGGAAGCCTTTTTAGACAAGAGAGAATTCTGTTCTGTCTTGATAAACTATCAAGTTTGTTTTTTTAAGATTTTATTTGACAGAGAGAGAACACAAAAGCAGGGGGAGAGGGAGAAGCAGGCTCCCCTCTGGGCAGAGAGCCCGACCTGGGGCTCGATCCCAGGACTCTGGGATCGTGACCTGGGCCCAAGGCAGATGCCCAAACGAGTGAGCCACCCAGGGGCACCTAAACTATCAAGTTTTGATAAATCTAGTGGTTGTATTTTTCCGTTTATGAGTCACACACTGAATAATTGAGATTTACTCTGGATTCTTCTTGAACTGCAGAATTTGTTGCAGACTGAAAAAAACACCAGTCACAAGCTCATGGTATTGTGTTGCTGTCCCTTGAGTTCAGGACTCGCTATCATTGGTTAGGTTGGAAGGGTCATCTCTGTTTATATAACACTGTACTTTCTCAGATACTTGCCCAACTGTTACTCCATGATCCTCACAGTAGCGTTGTGAAGCACATAGGGTGGGAAGTCTTATTTTTCTGGAAGCAGAATCCACAGGACCAGGGGAGAGGTCTCTGTGACTGTTAGTGGCCATTCCAACACTTATATTCTAGTCTTCTGACTTATATTCCACTTTTTTCCTTTAGTTTTTTGTGAATAGAAGTCTGTCACTAGACCTGAGTTTGCATTTAATTGCTGCCATTTACTAGTTGAGTGATCTTGTAAGAGTTCTTTAATTTATGAGTCTGTTTTTCCATCTGTCAGATGATGAGACTTTGAATCACATAGGATTGTTTGTGATGCTGAATTTACTTTGTGTAATGCTTTGTAAGAATTGCTTTGTATAATGTTGTAGGGTAGTGTGTATTAAGACACAAGTTTATTCACTAATTGGTGTCTTATCTGCCTAATGATAATTCAGGTAGAAAATATTCCTATTTCAATGTTGCCTCTAATGTTTTTATCCTGCTTATTTGAGGGTAGGATCTTTGATAGTGATGTGAAGGCTCTGTCTTGGGAAAACCTAGGCGATCTGGGAGTGTTTGACAGGTGTATAATAACACTTCACAAAATAACAATCTATTTTTCACATCATTACTTGCATTGCTTGGTCTTACCCCTTTGTCTTTCTCTTGCTCTCTCTCTAACCCAGATGGTTAAACAATTTAAAGCTTTCCAGCTAATAAATACGTTATTTTAGAAGTTTGCAGTTTCTTTCCCACGGGAAATTCAGACAAGGGGATTTCTTTTACATATGAAGATCATTTTTTCATGTGTGTTTATCAGTTATTTATATACTCTTATCCTCATGAACCTCTGTCAGAGGTAGGTGAGTATATAGTTCTATAAATACCATATTAATTGGAAATTACAAAATGTACAAATTGAATAGAACAAATTGTTTTTATAATCTTACTTTTTCTTGAATGTTTAAAAATACATATGTGGGCACTTATTTATTAAGTGGTTGAGTTAGTTGTTATGAAAACCCTAATTTTAAGTTTTCTAATAGCTGAGAAAATCTGCGTTAAGGAAGAATTTTTGCATTTTACTTGTTCTTTTTCTGAACAGAGGTTGTGAAAAAGTACTGAGGTTGACTTGAAAGTGTCATTTGTGAGTTATGAGGCTCTTGAGTTAGCGTCTATATTTTAATTGGGCGAAAAACAAGTTGTCTTGTAAAATACAAGGATATTTTCTATGGACATGGAAGTTTTTGTTGCCTTTCCAATATGTAGCAAACTATGAGTACTTATTAAATTGCAGTTTCATGAGTACTGTTGTATTGAGTATGCCAGGAGTCCAATCATAATATGTGACTTAGACATAATAAATGGCCTTATAACTTATGATACCATTTTGGCAATTCATATTTTTAAAGTTATCCACATTAGGAAAAATAGTATAATAGCTGTTTACAGTTGAGTAGCTTTGACTTTAATTAAAAAAGTTATACTCAAGTCAAGAAGACCAAAACTCAGTTTAGTCAACATAGGCTTTAGTTAATATAGGCTTGGAAGCTTTTTAAAAAGTTGGATATAGGGATGCCTGGGTGGCTCAGTCCCTGAGTTACTGAAAGGGATCAAGTCCTGTGTTGGGCTCCCTGCTCAGTGGGGAGTCTGCTTCTCCCTCTCCCTCTGTCTGCTGTTCCCCCTGCTTGTGCTCTCTCTCTCTCACAAATAAATCAATAAAATCTTTAAAAAAAATTGGATATAATGTGGATGGACTTAGATAATGGATTAGCTGTAATCCTTGTTTAGGGCATGCTGTCATTGGTTCACACATAGCCTTGTTTTTGTTTTATTTATTTTTAAAGATTATTTATTTTAGAGAGAGTGAGCGTGCACGTGGCTGGGGTGTGTGCAGAGGGAAAGAATCTCAAACAGACTCCCCACGGAGCGCAGAGCCCAATGTGGGGCTCCATCCCAGGACTCTGAAATCATGACAAGCCGAAATCAAGAGTTGGACAGTCAACCGACTGAGCCATCCAAGCTTACTCTCTTTTTAAGAATTTAAGAAGCCACTGTGAACCCACCACCAGAACAAAAGGATATAAGGTCCTTAATAATCTACATCTGACTTTTTTTAGGTTCTTTCACCCTCATGCCTCTCCCCTTGTCCCAGAACTTACGACCTGAATTCTGTGTTCCTCATTCTCTAGTTTTCCGGTTTTGTATAGCTTCATCACATCTTTATGGATTCTTAGAAAGTATATCTTTTTGTTTTTGGCTTTAACTTTACAAAAAAGACATTCTATATGTAATCATTTGGGACTAGTATTTTTATTTAATATTGTATTGCTAAGATATATCCATATTATTGCGTGTCATTGTAGTTCCTTCACTTTGCTGAGTAATAATCCATTATATCAAAGTAACATAATTTATTCATTCAGTCTCCTGTGAATGGGCATTTTCCATGTTTTCTAGGTTTTTGCTACCGTGAACAATTTTGCTGTGATCATTTTAATACGTCTTTTGTACATGTAAGTTTCTCTTCATACATACCTAGGAGTAAAACCCCTGGGTAATAAAGAATGGGATTATTCAGTTTGTGGAAATTATGCCAGACATTTTTTCCCCACTATCAATCTATAAAAGACCCTATGGACATATCCTTTCTAACACTTGGAATTGTCAGACAATTTTTGTTGCTTAAATGGGTATAAATGGTATCTTTTTATTGGTCTTGTGTTTTTTGTTTTTTTCCTGTGAAATGCTTGTTCGTGACCTCTGTTTTTGTTTTTGTTTTTCTTTCACCTGGGTTGTTTGTGCTTTTCTTTTGGATTTTAAGTCATCTTTATATAGTTTTGATACTTTTGTTGGATGTATATATTCCAAAAGCCTTTTCAGTTTGTGACTTCTCATGTTCTTTAGGGTGTTTTTGATGACCAGAAGTTCTTGATTTTAATATACTTGAATATAATTTATAGTCAACACTCTGTGTCTTCAAGGAATTGTTTGTCTTTTTCTTATTATATATGCCAATATCTGTTAACATTACAGATGACATTTATTTAAAGGCCTGAGATTGCAGTCGTAGGACAATAGAGAAGGCGGAATGTAGCTTAAAATGTGAATAACACTCATTGCTCATCCCCGACCCCCAATAGAAAATAAACCCTTGCTAAAAGCTGGATTCACATTTGTGCTTTAAACCTGAGTGGAGGTCACTGGTCTGCTATCCTGATTTTTCCCTGACCTCTTACCAGCCTATATGTCTCTTGAATGATTTACTCTTTCTCTGGACCTTAGTCTGAATGTATGGTTCAAAAAAATTTTTTTTAATAATGACTGTTGGTGAGAAAATGATTATGACCTTCCTGATCCATTTAGACAAACATTAAAAGGATGTTACATGAATATATTATTTATATTAGAAGTTATTTTTATTGTTGAATTTTAAAATAGTCGGAATAAAGCTTAACTTGAAGAAATTTGTATTAAAGCATTCTGCAATAAAACATTTTCAGAAATTATTTTTTCTATACTTTGGTTTTAATATTTTTAAAAAAGACTTCACTTAAATGCAGTTCTGCTATTCATGTAGCTTGTCACAAGCATTTGTATGGCAGGTACCCATATCTCCTGTCACTTCTATATATTACATACTTTGTTCTGTGGCAGATTTGAATTCTGAAATCTCTCCTCCAGAGCATGTGTGCGCGTGCATGTACACACACACATCCCTTGCTCTTTCAAAGCCATCCTTTTCTGCTGTTGGGAAAGTGTACACAGAGAACTTTTTGTGCTTTATTCATTGTTGCCATCCCAAAAATAACATGTATTTGTGTAGGGCTTTATCAAGTGCTTTTATATGCATTCCTCACTTTTAATCCTTGCGTAAAACCTGGGTGATTGGCAGGGCAGGTTATAGTCCTACTTTAGACTGTACTAATACTGAGGTTTGAAGACATAAAGTCAGCATGTTCCTGGTACATTACGATACTTCGTATTTGTTGGATGGATGAATGAATGAATAAATGGTTAGTTAGTCTCACCCTGATGCCCTTTGCATTATACCATTGCTTCAGATTTAGCTATGCCCCAGAAGAGATCTTGGTGTATAGTAGAAACTAGAATGTTTGTTGACTACAACTTCTGCTTCTGACTATGATGGAGTAGTAACTGGTTCTGGACTAGCCTTTCTGCCATTAAAAAACATGAAACTGGACAAAATATATGAGGCAGCTCTTTCAGGCTTTTGACAACAGGCCTGTGATCTTGAAATTCATGAAATGAGTCCCACGACTGCCCCTGCTTTCTGCCTGAGAATAATTTCCTGAGCTGGAATCTAAGCAGAGCACACTGGCCAGCTGTGTTGAGTCAGAATTTAGAGCAGCTAAAATCGGGTAGAATCTTTAGGGCAGGACACTGGAGAAGAGGAAGCGCTATCGGAGGGGTTCCCAGATGTTTCTGTGTGGATTCCTGATGAATTATTGGTGAAGAGTAGGGCTGTCCATAGGGGAGAAAGGCCGGAAGGTTTATCAGAGTGGCTGCCCCAGAGTTGGGAATGGAACAGAGATGCTTGAGGTTGTACAGCTGTGGGTATTGGAGCTCTGGCCCAGGCAGAATTGAGAGAGAGACCTGATTGACGCCCTGGGCATGTGGGTGAAACACTAGAAATAGAAAGACCATGAGGTAAAGTAAGGATTGGCAAACTCTGTCAATAAAGTTTTATTAAAACACAACCATACCCACTTATTTTCATTCTCCAGTGGCAAAGTTCAGTATTGCCACTGAGACTGTAGGCCTGGCAAGCCTACAGTGTTCACTACATTGTCTCTGTAAGAAAAGATTTTCTGACTTCTGCCCTAGAGTAAAGCCTACTCTGAACCTTCCCGTAACAAAGCCTATAATCAAATCCTGACAAAATCTTCAGAGGAGACAGAACTTGGTAGTTGACTTCTGCCAGGTTATAGAGACTTGGGAAACATCTTAGGCTTTCCATAGTTCTGCCCTAACAAAAGTACTACTAGATCTTTATTTAGAATTAGAACATTTCTTTGTTTTTTTAAAGATTTTATTTATTTATTTGACAGAGAGATAGACAGAAGAGCACAGGCAGAGGGAGTGGCAGAGGGAAAGGGAGAAGCAGGCTCTGCACTGAGCAGGGAACCCGATGTGGGACTCGATCCCAGGACCCTGAGATCATGACCTGAGCTGAAGGCAGATGCTTAACCATCTGAGCCACCCAGGCGCCCCTAGAATTAGAACATTTCTGAGCATACCTCCTGTAATGTTTTGGGACCTTCACACAGTGACAGTGACTCTAGCCTATACTCTCTAATACTTTGAGAGTCTTTGGTTATTCACCTGGATAAATCTATGTAGGAATATGTCTCATTCCATTAAATACACACACACACAACTTTTTAGTCTTCTTTGATGGGGGAACTTTCTTGTATCTTCTATCCAACATCAGTATTTAAAGTGAAAAATTTGGTAATCCCCAAAGGCTAAGAGCTAAAATAATTTTCTGCTTAAGAGGACCAATGTTCGGGGCACCTTGGGTGGCTCAGTCATTAAGTGTCTGCCTTCGGCTCAGGTCATGATGCCCGCGTCCTGGGATTGAGCCCTGCTCAGTGGGGAGCCTGCTTCTCCCTCTCCAGCTTCCCCCTGCTTGTGTTACCTCTGTCGCTGTCTCTCTCTGTCAAATAAATAAATAAAATCTTTAAAAAAAGAGGACCAAGTTTCCTTTTTCTTTCTGAATATTTTATACACGTGGATGTAATTTTAAAAACATTTTGAAATTATAAATTGTTTCAGGCATATAGACAAAGTAGAATATAATAAATAATGTGCACTCACCATACACAACTTTTTCACAAGCTAGCATTTTGCCAAATTTGCTTTGTTTTCTTAAGAAGTACTACTCAGGTACATACCATGTGTGTATCCCTCCTTGATGCTGTTCTATTCCTTCTTTTCCCAGTGGTAACCTCTCCTGAATTTTGTTTGTCATTACCTCGAATGATTTTTACACTAAAAATAATTTATCCATAAATTATATATAACATTATTTTATGCCTTTTCAAGCTCTTTATAAAAGGAATCACTTTGTACGTATTATTCTACAACTAGCTTTTCTACCCAGCATTGTTGTGGGTTTAGAAATGATGAAATGTATTGCTGTAATTCATTAACTACACAATTTATATCTCCATTCTCTTGTTGATGGACATTTAGGTTTGCAGCGTTTTGTGATTATAAAAAGTGCTGCAGTGAACATTGATTTTTAACCTATCTTACTGTGTTTGTGTTGGAGTTTCTCTACATAATGTAACCAGAAATAGTATTGTTGCTGTAGGATATCCACACCTTTGACTATTAGTTACTACTAAATTGCTCCCTAAGATGGTTTTATAGTTTTGGTTTTGTGCAGTTAATATAATGGATTCTCTAAAGCAGACATGTTGTGCCTGAAGAAAATACAACATGAAAATCTCATTTTTACTACAGGTAAATTGAAAATTGGCTGTTTAGATTCTTGATAAATTTGTTCCTGTTTAAAAACCTTCTTAAGGAAATATTTAAACATATACAAGTAGAGAGAGCGCCTGTGAATTGTGGAGAACCCCTTTCAGTTTGCAATAATTATCAAGATCAGTCCATTCTTATTTCACTATCCTTTAACCCCCAACTACATTATTTTAAAGAAAATCTCAGATTTTCGGATAATTTCATCTGTAAATAGTATGTATCTCTCAAATTAGATATTAGCACCCCCACCAAGAGAAACCCACACAATACCGTAATCACCCTTTAGAGATAATTCCATAATGTTATCAAATTATTCCATATTCAAATTTACCCAACTACCTAGTTTTTAGTTTTATCTACAATATTTAAAATACGATTACATTTAAAAACATACTTTTAAGGATTAAATTTAATATGCCTCATATAAAATGTACTTGTAGATTTCTGGTTTATCACAGAATCATGTTTAAACACCGTACCTAAAAAGTAATCTGGGTGTAGTCTAACCCTTTTACTTTATAATGAAGGAATTGAGGCTCAGAGAGGTTGAGATTTGTTTAAAATTGGCTAGTTCATTAGTAGCAGAGCTGGAATTAGAAGGCAGATATTCTGACCCTAAACGCATTGCTCTTACAGTAATTACATTGTATTGGCTACCTTATATTTTTCTTTAGTCCATTACCTCTATCAATTTTTTTTTAAAGTTTACTTATTTATATTTTATTAATCTGTATCCCCAAGGTGGAGCTCAAACTCATGACCTGTGTCAGTTTTGTAAATCTAGCATGTAAGTGTTTTCTTCCAGTGGCTTTTCTTAAATATTAGACTACTGTGCTGTCTGTGAAGTACTAATCTTGTGATTTACATCATAGTGTATTTTAAAAGGAATTTGTGAAAGGATTGAATTATAATATCAACACTTGTGCCAAAGATATTGAGCTGTTCTGAAAAGCTACTTGTCTGTTCTGACCTAGATACACAGTTTCCAACTGTGGCAGAGGATGCCAGAAACAGGAGAATGAGTGTTGGCAAGAGTCTGGAAATTAAATTATTATATTACTGAGGGATCTAATCTGTCTCTTAATATTTAGTACTGTTATATATAAAATTTTTTCTGTATTGACATAATACTTAGTGAATTTATGCATATTTTGAGTCAAAACCAATTGTTTATTTTGCCAAGGTGAAGAGTGACTTCTATTTGTTTTAAAATTGGTGATTTTTACCATTTCTACTTGTTTATAACTAGATTACAGGTTCTGAGGTTGTTTTGCAAACAACTAATTAAGAAAAATTATCATGTCCATTCTCTCTAGATACAGTTTCTTTTCCATGCTCTGTTCTATAGAATGGCAACAAAAAGTCTTTTGAGAACCAAAGACACCCTTTGAAGCTTGTTTACCAAGGTGCTGGTTTACCCCTCAGTGTTAAGTGTGCTGCAGTGGGCACAGGAAGACAGAGAATACTTGGAATACTTAACTGTTTCTTGGCACATTCATTACTGCTTTTTCCTTTTGACCAGAATTGTCACAAAATCTGTAAATATCAAAGATAATCTGATGTCCTCTATCAGAACCTTTTAGTGAAAAGAAAATAAACAGCTACTGAGGCATGTACAGTTCAGGTGCTACTTCATGTTTGTGATATAAAGGACTAGATTTCAGGTTGAGCTTTTAAAGATCACTGTGCAAAATTAAATACACACCTGCTCTTTGGTTTACTTACAGACACAGTGATATGAATTGGAAAAGATGCTAGAGACCTAACCCCAGTTCTAAGGATGGCTCTGCTGATGCGTGATCATTGACAAATCATTTAACATTTTTGTATATTTATACGTTCATATTTTAAAAGATTATAAAATGTGTACCATTTATTCCATTTTTCACTACTTTTCAGGGGATTGTGAACACTGAATGTGATGCTTTATGAGAAAATATTTTGAGAAATTCATTTGAATTTCTCTTTTGTGCCAAGCATTGTTCTAGGTGTGCAAAACAAAGAGTGGGCAAAGATATCATATGTCCGTGTGGTAAATCCTATGGAGAGTTATAAACAAGTCAGAGATGCCCTGGAGGAGGGGTTGCTCTTTTATATAGGATGATCAAAGATAGGCTCATGATAGGGACATTTGAGAAGACATCTGAAAAAGTAAGAGAAGGTGGTATGTGCATACCTGTGGCAATAAATAGCAAATGTAAATGCTCCAAGGAGGGGAAGGTGTAAATTGTTTGAGAAATAGCAAGGATACCACTATGGATGGAACACAGCCAGTGAAGAGGGGAGCAGTGGGGGTGAGGTCAAGAAGTTAAGGGGAATCAGATTGATTTATAGGCCATTATATGAGTGTTTACTCAGAGACCAGAAACCATTGGAAGGTTTTGAGCAAAGAATGACATGACCTCTCAACAATAGCCAAATTATGGAAAGAGTTCATCATCAAATGTCTATCCACTGATGAATGGATAAGATGTGGTGTGTGTATATCTACAGTGGAATATTACTCAGCCATCAAAAAGAATGAAATCTTGCTATTTGCAATGATGTGGATGGAACTAGAGTGTATTATGCTGAGCGAAATAAGTCAGTCAGAGGAAGACAAATACCATATGATTTCATTCCTATGTGGAATTTAAGAAACAAAAGAGATGAACATAGGGGAAGGGGAAAAAAAAGAGAGAGGGGGAGGCAAACCATAAGAGACTCTTAAAACTATCAAGAACAAATTGAGGGTTCCTGGAGGGGAGGTGATGGGGGATGGGCTAAATGGGTAATGGGCATTAAGGAGGGCATTTGTGATGAGCATTGGGTGTTATATGTAAGTGATGAATTACTAAATCCTGTATTACACTGTATGTTAACTAGAATTTAAATAAAAACTTTTTAAAAAAAGAATGACATGACCTAATTTAAATTTTAAAGGGAACACTCTGGATGCTGTTGTTCTAGGTAAAGAGAGCAGGGTAAAAGTGAAAGATTTGCTGATGGATTAGATGTGGGGTGTGATAGAGAGAGAAGAGAGCTATCAAGATTGACTTTTTATCATAAGCTATTGGAGAAAAGGGGTAGTTGCCTTTTCTTGAGCGAGGGAACACTGGAAGGAGCAAAGTTTGTTTTTGTTTTTTGGGGGGCGCAGGTCAGGAATTGGTCTGGTGCACATTTTAAGATGTTTATTAGACATCCAGGTGGATACGTTGATTATGTATTTGAGTGTGAATCTGGAACTCGGGGTGATACAAATTTGATGGTCCTTGGTGTGTAGATGGTATTTAAAGCCTCAAGCCTGAGTGAGATTGTCAAGTGAGTACATGTACAATGGTGAAGGGCTTCAGTGTGAGGGCTGAGTCCCTTGGCATTCCAGCATTTAGAGGCTCTGAAGATAAGAAAGAAAGGAGCCAGCAAAGTAATTTATGAAGTAGGACGAGAACTAGGGGTGGAGTACTGGATGGAAGCCAAGGGAAGTAAAATGTTTCAAGTAGGGAGCAGTCAGCTGTGTCACCTGTTGCTGAGAGAGGTCAACTAAGGTGAGGACTGAGAATTGTTCACAGTATTTAAGCACCATGGGAGGCCTAGGGGACCTTGGCAAGAGCTGTTCCAGTAGAGCATTGGGGTGAGAGGCTGATTGGGGTGAATTTAAGAGAATGGGAGGAGAGGAAATTGAAACCAAAAATGTAACTCAAAGAATTATTTGTGTTTGAAACAAGAAGAGAAGATGTGAAATAATCATTAAAGTGAATGATTTTTTCTTTTCTTTTTTTTTTTAGACTTTATTTGAGAGAGGTAGCGCATGCACGCGAGCACAGGAGGGGGCAGAGGGAAAGGGAAAGCAGACTCCCCACTGAGCGGGGAGCCCCACACGGGGCTCACACGGGGCTTGATTGAAGGACCCTGAGATCATGACCTGAGCTGAAGTGAGATGCTTAACCGACTGAGCCACCCACGTGCCCCTGAATTTTTTTTTTTTTTAAAGATTTTATTTATTTGACAGAGCACAAGCAAAGGGAGAGAGAGGGAGAAGCAGGCTCCCTGCTGATCAAGGAGCCTGATGTGGGACTCAATCCCAGGACCCTGGGATCATGACCCGGGCTGAAGGTAGCTGCTTAACCGACTGAGCCACCCAGGCATCCCAACCCCTGAATTTTTTTTTCCAATGGGGCTTAGCATCCTGGGATTCCAAATGCTAGGATTACTCACCTAGTCATTATGACAACCAAGAAACTCTACCTCACATTTTCAAATCCCCCATAAATTTATGGGAAGAGATGGTGACCTTTCAGATGGAACCTTCTTGGATTCTGCAGTTAGGTACTCTCTAAGGGTTGAATTCAGATTTTTATTGAGCCTCCCTCAGTGCAGGTCATTGTATGAGGAGCTGTGGAGATTTATTTCATTAAGGAGCTTATGATAAAAACAACTGAAGCCAGGTATTATTAGGAAGTTGAAAAAATGCTTGATGGCTCAAAGAAGGAAGAAATTATATTGATCTCAGGCACTAGGTAAAGCTTCATGGAGAGGTAGATTTGAGATGGACAGTTAATGAATAGAATAATGACAGATCATGGTGGAGTAGAGGTTGCAGTCCAGGTAAGGGAAAGGTTTAATTTAAAGCTTAGCAGTGGGGCGCCTGGGTGGCTCAGTCAGTTAAGCGTCTGCCTTCAGCTCAGGTCATGATCCTGGTGTCCTGGGATCAAGCCCCACATCGGATTCCCTGCTCAGTGGGGAGCCTGCCTCTACCTCTCCCTCTGCCCCTCTCCCTGCTTGTACACACACACACACACACACTCACTCTCTCTAATAAACAAATAAAATCTAAAAAAATAAAAATAAGAAAAATCTTAGTAGTAGCATATTGCAGGGTGTTCTGGGGAAGAGTCATTATTCTCGATTTGGCTGGAACTACAGCGATGAGAGAAAGGACAGGGAAACAGTTACATTAGTGTTGTGTTATGGAGGACCTTGGTGCCACACAGAGTGGATGAATGGAATGCTGGTTGCTTTACGTAATGATTAGTCTTTGAAGGTTTTGAAGGGGAACTAGATATTCTCAAGGTTAAGTCCCCCCCAGAGAAGGGCTGGAGTGGGGAGAGAATAGTGTAGGAGGGGGTAGGTTCCTCTAAATGGTAAAACATGGCAAAACTAGACATTGTAGTATACAAGATTTTGAAATATAGGTATCTTTGATTTGGAAACATCCTTTGTAGTAAAGCAAGGAGCAAAACTCAGGATTTCCATTCTCATGCTGTATCCCTTTTCTTGTTTTTGATTCAGGGAGCTTGCCTTATTTATGAGTTTTCTATACTTGACTTTCAGAACAGCACAGTCTTACTTTATTTTCCTCCTACCTCTTAGGCCACCCCTTCTCTGACTGTAGTTGTGCCTCTTCTGTTTTCTCCCATTCATTGGTATACCTGCCTATTCCCTTGGTGATCTTGTGGCGTTATATAAAGTACCAAATGTATATCCTAATCCAGACCTCTCTTCTAAATTATAGGTTCATATCCAGTTGCTTACTTAAGATATCTAATCAATATCTGGAATTCAGCATGTACAGAGCTGAATTCCTAATCTTAATCCCCCAAACCTGCTCTCCTTTCACTTTTCCTGACTCATCTGCTCAGGCCAAAAACCTTGAAATCTTGATGCTTCCAGTTTACTCATACTCACACGTCCATTTTGCTGGGAAGTCCTGAATCATCTTTCCTTTCAGAATTATATACATGATCTGATCATTAAACCTCCCAGTGGTCTCCTTCCTTCCAGTTTTGCCTTCCCTATTATGTATTTCAATGTGGCAATCATAGTGACCTTTTAAAAATATGAGTCTGGGGGCGCCTGGGTGGCTCAGTCGTTAAGCGTCTGCCTTCGGCTCAGGTCATGATCCCGGGGTGCTGGGATCGAGCCCCGCATTGGGCTCCCTGCTCCGCGGGAAGCCTGCTTCTCCCTCCCCCACTCCCTCTGCTTGTGTTCCCTCTGTCGCTGTGTCTCTCTCTGTCAAATAAATAAATAAAATCTTTAAAAAAATATATATATGAGTCCGATATTACCACTTCTCTGCTTAAAACCCTGTAAGGGCTCTCCATCTCACTCAGAGTGAAAGCCACAGTCTTTAAGGTGACTAGAAGGACCTCCATTATTAGGAGATGACAAACTTTGGTCCCTGGACCAAATTTGGCCCACTGCCTGTTTTTGTATGACCTGCGGCTAAGAATAATTTTTACATTTTAAAATGGTTAAAAAATAAAAAATTGGTATTTTGTGATGTGAACATTATATGAAATCAAGATTTCTGTGCCTGGGGCACCTGGGTGGCTCAATTGGTTAAGCAATTGCCTTTGGCTCAGGTCATGATCCTGGAGTCCCGGGATCAAGTCCCACATCGGGTTCCCTGCTTGGCGGGGAGTCTGCTTCTCCCTCTGACCCTCCCCCCCTCTCATGCTCTCTCTCTCTCTCATTCTCTCTCTCTCTCAAATGAATAAAACATTTAAAAAATAAAAAAAAAAAGATTTCTGTGCCTGTATAAAGTTTTATTGGGACACAGCCACTCCCATTTGTTCACATTTTTTCTATGGCTACATTTGTACAATAAAGGCAGAATCGAGTAGTAAAGACCTCATGGCTTGAAAAGCCTAAGCTATTTAATATCTAGTCCTTTAAAGAAAAAATTTGCTAACCTCTGCCCTTAGTGATCTGGTCCTTCACTATCACCCCTCCATCCTTATTACCCTTTTCTCCCTCTACTCACCCTTCTCTAGCCATCCAGCCACATTGGCCCCCTTGTTCCTTCACCTCACCAAGCACATTCTTCCTTCCCCTGCCAGGAATGCTCATTCCACAGATATATGCGTGGCTAACTCCCTTACCTCATCAGTTCTTTGCTTGGGTGTCACGTTCTCAGTAAGGGCTGTCCATCTGTGTAAAATTGCATTCCCCTCTGGATACTGCCTTACTTGCACTTTCACTGGTCCTCTTCTCTTCTCTTTTCCCTCCACTTCACACCTTCTAACATACTGTTTAATTTACTTATTTTTGTATTTATGGCTTTGTTGTTTTTCCCTCTCTGCTCTTAAACAACAAAGCAGGGATTTTTGTCTCTCTTGTTCACTAATGGATCCTAAGTGCCTAGAATAGTGGCTGGCATAGGTGCTCAACAAAGCCTTGCTGAGATGCATCGAATTATTGATTCTTTCACCAAATGGGCCATCTAACGGGGTGGTATAGTTCTGTCACGTAACTATTCTGTCAAGGATTGGGAAGGACTGGTGTCCGTTTATTTCAGTGAGGAGGTATATTTTCCTATTACCATTTCCTTCGATTGGTTACTTGCTAACATCTTTTCCATCTTGCTCTGGGACAATCAATAAGTATTCAGAAAGTGTTCTGGTTCAACTTAGCTGGCTCCTACAGCCCATTCTATGTTAGGATTGTAGCCATGGTTATACCACTCTTGCATAACTGTTAATTGATAAAGGACCTTTTGACCTGATCCCAGTATTGCAAGGCTTCAAATGATATGGTGGGATTGAGCTTTTCCATCATTCTGGGTGTTTGGGGTAGAGATGAATAGCTAGATTTTTGAAGTTAGGTGTATGTGATTTATAGGTTTTTCAGTTTAGCCTTCCCCTATGTGCCTTTTTAATGTAGACAATGAAAGGAAATTTCCAGAGGAAAATACTGAAATTCAGTGTTCTTTTCATGTGAATATTATATAGAAACTCAATGATACCATGTAGAGAAAATTTATTTGAAGGGATTTGGGGGAGGAGTATTTGCTCTTTGTGTGTCTGAGTTGATTCATCCCCTGTTATATTCCCTGAGCTACCAAGCGTAGTGCCAGGTACACAATAGACTATTAATTAGTATGTATTTGCTCGTAAATCTCATATAATGTATCTTAAAGTGATATTCTTGGAGTATCAGTGAGGTCTTTTTTGAATTTTATCTTGCCCATCTTTTTTTATTATTATGTTAATCGCCATACATTACATCATTAGTTTTTGATGTAGTGTTCCATGATTCATTGCCCATCTTTAATATAGTGGACATGTGATTGTTTCATAATGGAGGAGTAGAACCCAGATATTTTATTTATACAGAGCTTCTTTGGAGAGGCTGCATGTATTAGTATTAACAAAAAACAAAAAGTTTTCTATTCAGCTACTATTTTAGAATAATAAGTAATTTCCTGGATTTCTATGTCATTACTTGGAATTTCTTAAGGTAAGTATACTGTAATAATTATTTACCTTAATATTTAGTATTTTCTCTTAATTGCTTTTCAGAAAATGCTTAAATATTTGACTAAGTTTTATATTATAAAGACAGGGAGCATAGTCATTTTTCAGTTTTGAGGTTTGCTTGTAGGAAAAGCATCTAATATTCTTACATATAAAAACCTAGCTTTCTGGGCTGGGTAGCCTGACATATAAAGCCTTTCACCTTTAAAGGTTAGTTAAAAAAAAAAAAGATAACACCACCAAGAGGATAACCCATGAAATAGAAAGTTGATAAGTTGGACTTCATACAATTAAAAACTTCTGCTCAGGGGCGCCTGGGTGGCTCAGTTGGTTAAGCGACTGCCTTCGGCTCAGGTCATGATCCTGGAGTCCCT
Source organism: Mirounga angustirostris (assembly GCF_029215605.1). Classification (NCBI taxonomy): domain Eukaryota; kingdom Metazoa; phylum Chordata; class Mammalia; order Carnivora; family Phocidae; genus Mirounga; species Mirounga angustirostris. Next base: position 82,332,125 of record NW_026991723.1, on the reverse strand, counting down.
GGATCGAGTCCCGCATCGGGCTCCCTGCTTGGCGGGGAGTCTGCTTCTCCCTCTGACCCTCCCCCCTCTCATGTGCTCTCTCTCTCAAATAAATAAATAAAATCTTTAAAAAACAAAACAAAACAAAAACTTCTGCTCAATGGGGGCACCTGGGTGGCTCAGTCGTTAAGCATCTGCCTTCGGCTCAGGTCATGATCCCAGGGTCCTGGGATCGAGCCCCACATCGGGCTCCCTGCTCCGCGGGAAGCCTGCTTCTCCCTCTCCCACTCCCCCTGCTTGTGTTCCCTCTCTCGCTATATCTCGCTGTCAAATAAATAAAATCTTTAAAAAAAAAAAAAAAAAACTTCTCAATGAAAGGCACTGGAAGAGGATGAAAAGACAAGTCACAGGGAGAAAATCTTTGCAAAACACGTATCTGACAAAGGATTGCTATCCAGAATATATAAGAGCTCTTAAAACTAAACACCAAGAAAACAGACAACCCCATTAAAAAATGGGTAGAAGATCTGAACAGACACCTCACCAAAGATGATGTACAGATGGCAAATAAGCATATGAAAAGATATACAACATCATATGTCATCAGGGAATTCCAAATTAAGCAAAAGTGAGATACTACTACACACCTATTAGAATGGCTCAAGTCCAAAATCTTGACAACACCAAATACTGATGAGGATGCAGAACAACAGGGACTCTCATTTATTGCTGGTGGGAATGTAAAATGGTACAGCCATGCTGGATGAAGGAGTCTGGAAGTTAGTTAGTTTCTAACTTCTTTCTTTTCTTTTCTTTTTTCTTTTTTCTTTTCTTTTCTTTTTCTTTCTTTCTTTCTTTCTTTCTTTCTTTCTTTCTTTCTTTCTTTCTTTCTTTCTTTCTTTCTTTCTTTCTTTCTTTCTCTTCCTCCTTCCTTCCTTCCTTCCTTTTTTCTCTTTCTCTCCTTTCTTCCTTCCTTTCAGATTTTATTTGAGAGAAAGGAGCGAGCATGAGTGGGGGAGGGGCAGAGAGGGAGAAGCAGACTCCCCACTGAGCAGGGATCCTGACTTGGGGCCCAATCCCAGGACCCCAAGACCATGACCTGAGCTGAAGGCAGATGCCCAACTGACTGAGCCAGCCAGGTGCCCCTGGAAGTTTCTTACAAAGCTAAATTAAACATTGTCTTACCATATGATCCCATTATCATGCTTCTTGGTATTTACCCAAATAGGTTGAAAACCTATATCCACACAAAAATCTGCCCATGAATATTTATAGCAGCTTTATTCATAATTGCTAAAACTAGGAAGCAACCAAGATGTCTTAAAGTAGATGAATGAATAAACTGTGGTGCATCCAGACATTGGAATACTATTCAGCTATAAAAAAAATTGTCATGGAGGAATCTTAAATGCATATTGCTAAATGAAAAAGGCCAATCTGAAAAGACTATATACTGTATGATTTTAACTATATGACATTTGGAAGAGGGAGGGTTGAATAGGTAGAGCGTGGGATTTTTAGGGCAGTGAAACTGTCCTGCATGATTCTGTAATGGTGGATGCATGTCATTATATATTTGTCAAAACTCATAGAATGTACAACACAGAGAGAACCCTAATGTAAACTATGGACTTTAGTTAATAATATTGTATAAACATTGGTTCTTCATCAGTTGTAACAATGGACCACACTGATGTATAAGATGTTAATAGTAGGGAAACTGTGTGGTAGGGAGAAGGGGTATATGGGATTTTCTCTACTTTCCACTCAATTTTTTTCTATAAACATAAAACTGTTTAAAAAAATCTATTAATTGAAAAAGCAGTGCTTGACTGGAAAAGTGATACACATTCACATATATACCTACATTCCACCTGTTGGCATAAAGCTACTCTTATTTATTAATAAGTAGAATACACCTAATATTTTTTAGGCTCTACTTTTTAAAGGTACACATATCTGATGTTTAAACACATTTTGTTTGATATTTGAGGGTTTTTTTCCCCTTCTGAAGCCATTTATTGAGTGTATACTTTTTGGCAGAAACTTTTAGGTATTTTTCATTTAGTTTGAAGTAGATACTATTTACCCCATTGCACAGATGAAAAAGCTCTGACCCAGAGAAGTGAAGTGGCAAGGCTGGTGCTTGAATCTAGGCCTGTTTGGCTCTAAAACCTGTGTGCTATATATATAGCCTTTGTAATTCACAAAGACATATTTTTTGAAATTGCTAAAATTTATCCCCTACAGTAAGTGTAAGTGCCTTTAGAGCAAAAATATCATTGAAAGAGATTGTCTAGGTTTGAATCTTGGCTTTACTGTCTACTTTAGCCTTGTGTTTTTAATTAGGTTATATTACCTCTTTATGCTCTCGTTTCCTTATGTGTTGAACGGAGATAGTAATTGAAATTGTGAGGATTAAATGAGTAAATGTATGAAAAGCTTTTAGAACAGTGCCTGGTACAGAATATGAGTTACATAAATGTTAGCTATTAATTAGTAGTGGAATATTTCCTCATTTCATAGATAAAAGAAACTGAGAACCAAAGAAATTAAATGATTTTCTGAGTCTTATAACTTTCTAAAATCACATAGCTATTAAATGGCAAAGTTGAGGTTTTTTATTTCAAGGTCAGAATTTTATCCACTGTTAATTTGTTTGTTTTTTTAAAGAGAAACTCTAAAAATTTGTCACTGTTTCTCCCTATCTGCTTATAGTCTACCAAATATAATTTAAAAAAATGTTTTTTCTCAATGAGGTTGATATAGTTGGGAAAAAGCATTGGGCTGTGACTTAGGTTCTGGATCAAGAGGCCTGAGTCCCTGGATTAGTTGTGTGACTTTAGTATCTCTTTAGTTCATTTGTAAACTGAAGGGTGGGTGGAATTGGGCCAGATGATTTCTAAGTTGCTTTTATAGCACCAACAATGTGATTTTGCGATACACTGCTTTTATCATGGATTATTGCACGATACTATAATACTGTGAAGTACCCAGAGCTGCTTGATTTATGCATAGAGTGGTTATTCTCTGTGCTAAATGACTGAAGAATGCTGTATTTTGATATTGGTGATCCACAGTTTTTCTGCTACATCAGCTTTTTCTTAGCTTCTTCCCTGCTTTCTTGCTTCTTCTTTTCTTTTAAAGATTTTATTTATTCTATTTGAGGGAGACAGAGAAAGGGAGAGAGAGCACAAGGCGGGGTGGGGGCAGAGAGGGAGAAGCCGACTCCCCGCCAAAGCAGGGAGCCTGACGTGGGGCTGGATCCCAGGACCCTGGGATCATGACCTGAGCTGAAGGCAGACAGTTAACTGACTGAGCTACCCAGGTGCCCCTCTTCCCTGCTTTCAGTTTACTTTCTTAATATGGTTGAATTTTTGGCTTTACCTTTTTACAGAGTGAAGCACATGAACTTTGCTGTCAGTTCTCAAATGAACACATAGCAGTCTTTTTTGGCTGCTGCATTCATAGCTAAACACTGAGTGGCTGAATCCCCTAGAATGGTGAAGTGGGTTTGGGAATGGGAATTGCTGAAAACTTCTTTGTGTAGTACGATCTTTATACAAGAGGATCTTTGAGATGTGTCTTAAACCATGGGATCATGTTTTAGATTGTTTCTTAATTTTGTTGTATGAGAAGACCCTATGAATCGCAGCATGTGTGTGTTCCCACCCTACCTTTGTGTGGTATGTGTGATTGATTAGTTCAATTACATGATTTTTTAAAAAAAATTAAGTTTCACTAGCTTATTTCAGGTGGATTTTGTAGAGTCAGGGAAGTTGGTGACAGGATATGAATAGTTTTGCATGTGGGTCATAGCTGAGTATCATTTTGGGTCTGTTTTTTCATGTGCAGTATTGGGGAGCATTAAATGTAACTTTTCTGGTTTCAGAAACTCAAAAAGAATTAAATTTTTTTTAGATTTATTTATTTTAGAGAGAGAGCATGTGAGTGGGGAGGGGGGAGAGGTTCAGGGAGAGGGAGAGAGAGTCTTAAGCAGACTCTGCCCTGAGCACGGAGCCCGATGTGGGGCTCTTGATCTCACAACTCTGAGATCATGACGTTGGTGGAAACCAAGAGTCAGACGCTTAACTGACTATGCCACCCAGGCACCCCAAGGATTTTTTTCTTTAAGAGAGCAACTAATAGTATTAGGAAACTTACAAAAGTATAGGGGGTTTCTTTATTTAAAGGAAATTTAAACGAAAGATATTGAGATGAAGAGGAAGCTATTTTTTTGTGAGTTTATATATTCTATGGTTTGTAAATAACTTCTGATATCTGCACAGCTAAGCATGTATTCTTATTTGATGGTTGCTCTCTAGCTTTTTGTTTTTTTTTTTAACATCTTGGCTTATAATTTTATAAGGATTTCATCAGTGCTCAGAAGAGTTTACTTTTACCCCACCTTGAATGAAATCTCATAAAGATGGAGCAAAGGGCTAATAGAATAGTGATTAGGCCTCTGGGCAGAAATACATAGTGGGATTTTGGTGACTTCATTACCATGGGTAATGAAGTCAGGATCTAGTGAATATTCAGGAGTTTGTCATAACAGCATATATAGGTTGAAGTCAGGAGGCAGGGTCTCTCAGGAGTTAGGCGAACAGAGCCAAAAAAGCGTTCTGAATTTTAGGCCTAAAATGATTAAAGAAGAAACATTGTGTCAACATATACTGGCAATATCAAATGGAAAAACTTTATGGTCTCAATCAATGGTGGTGTATTTTCAGGTGTATTATCTACTTTTTGGATAGGTCTGGCTAATGCCAATTTCTAATTGAAAATCTTAGGGTTAATTGCAGTGTTGTTGCCACGGATAGTAGTATTACTTTTTCAGGTAGTACTTCTTTACTGAATCTCTCTCTTTATTTATCTCATTGAGTGAAAGTCAGCCAGCTGCCACATTGTGACTACCAGGAGTGTTACTTTTTTGGCTATATTACTTAGGCTTTTGGCCCCAGGCCTTCAAAAGATACACTAACTTTTTGTTTGAAATGAGGTCATTTTCCTCTATAAAGATTACTTCTTTTTATATCTTTTTTAATTTTTAAAAATTTATTTGACAGAGAGACAGAGAGGGAACACAAGCGGGGGTGGGGTGGAGTGGGAGAGAGAGAATCAGGCTTCCTACTGAGCAGGGAGCCCGATGTGGGGCTGGATCCCAGGACCCTGGGATCATGACCTGAGCTCAAGGCTGACGCTTAACGACTAAGCCACCCAGGCGCCCCAGGATTATTTCTTTTTAGTCAATAACATGTTTATGGGCTCCACACTCAGATATGAAACTAATTGTAAATAATCATTTTTGAAAAGTTTTTCTTTTTCTCTTGCAGGTGTATTCTAGAGAATAAGTCTTCAAACATCTTTGCCATATTGACTCTGAGTTGTCAGGGGACTCAGGCTTATGAGGAGGTACTGTCACACAAAACAGTGTCTAGTGAAGACGACAAGAAAGTGGGGAAAGGATTGGAAAAAGAAGCTAAAACACTATAGAAAACCATGGTGGGTATTATTTGTGTTTCCTTAATTTAGTTATAAAAGATTGCAGTAGTTTAAAATCGGAAATATTAATAGTGAAGGCAAGTGAAAGACGGTGGTGTTAATTTTTGGCCCTAGTGTATCAGATAAAGATGGTACTCTACCATTTAAGCAAAGCCAATGAGTTCAGATTTATTATGAGCCCTTTAAACCACAAGATGGAGCCCCATGAGCCCTCAGGCCATAAATTATTAAATACAAAGAAGAGAAGGCTCATAAATAATATTTTCTAATAAAACTGGCATTAGCAAACTGATATAAGGATGGCTTAGGTGACCTTGAACTTGAAATTATGTAATTTTTCCTCTAGTCTTCTACCTGAAGTTCAGTTTTTTCCAGTGGAAATTAAAAATCTTGAACTAATCCTTTAATGAGTGATGCGAATGGTGTGGAAGTTTATGAAATATTTGAGTATTGAACTCAAAAAGTTACCTTTTTCCATATGCTTTCAAAATAACACGGTCAAGTGTTGACTGTATTAGGGGCACTGAATCTGACCTCAAGTAAAAATCTTGCTTTTTTGTGGAAAGTTCATACTCAAATTGGATGAGATGTTTGTTATATGAGATCATAATATCTGGTGCCTAGTGTTTCAATTGGTAAAATGTGTTGATTTTTTTTCTTCTAGTATTTTGGTTCTGGAGGATGTTGTGTGAATTTTTTCCCTAAGTATAAGTGAGAAAAGGCTTAAAAAAGATGTTATAAGTGGGAGAAAAAGCACAAAAATATTAATCATCAGTATGTTTGAAATATGTTGTTTAGCAAGTCTGATGGTATTTAAGTGTTAGTTGATTTTTAAAAAAATTTGTTCTAGGGATTATAACTTAGTTGACTTGCTCTTAGAGAAGAAATTCTCCAAATATTTTGGTTCTGGATGGTGGGGAAAAATGTTAGTTAACTTGGGATTTTCTCTGTCATTTAGTTTTAGGTGAAGTGTAAGGAAGGACACTGTGACTTGTGTTTCCTTGAATATGAATTATGTGCCTCTTCAACTTATTTATTATAGTCTTGATTTTCTTACAATTTAAATGCTTTTTAATATTTGTCATAGTTGATAAAAATTCCTTTCCTAGTTTATTCATTTTAAATTTAGTTTAGATTTTCTGGTGTTTACATACTTTAATTGGTTGGTAGGTGTTTTCCAATTTCTCTTATTGCTTTACTTCTTAGATCTTAGAGTTGAATGATTAACTTTCTGTTTCTGCATAGTTATTTCTTTTTTTTTTTTTTTAAAGATTTTATTTATTTGAGAGAGAGAGAATGAGAGAGAGCACATGAGAGGGGGGAGGGTCAGAGGGAGAAGCAGACTCCCCGCCGAGCAGGGAGCCTGATGCGGAACTCGATCCAGGGACTCCAGGATCATGACCTGAGCCGAAGGCAGTCGCTTAACCAACTGAGCCACCTAGGCGCCCTCTGCATAGTTATTTCTAATTTAATTTTTTAAATCTTTAAATAAATCCTTTTGGATCTTGTTGGGGGAAATAAGATCGCCCTCTCCAATTTTTTTTTTTTCCTTTTTTTTGGTAATACTGCTTATTCTTCCTTTCACCATTGTTTCATGATGCTTGTCCTGTCACAAACCGTAGAGTCTTGGATTTAATATTCTTGAGTTAACATTGGCAGCCTGTTATTTAACACCGAAGGTTTGTGGTATGTACCAATATGTCATTTTGTTAAGGCCAGTGTGCAGGACTAAGTAATTTAGCTAACTAAGTAACTTAGTAACTCACCATAAAACTAAATGACAGAGAAGATCCCAAGTTAACATTTTTTCCTCCACCATCCAGAACTAAAATATTAGTAAATTTCTTCTTCTCTAAAGAGCAAGTCAAATAATTTAATAATTTATCTCTAGAACAACCTGGCCATCTCCAGTTTGCTACATGGCTTTTTTGTTTTCTTGTTACTTATTTTGGGATATGTGAATAAATCTCAAGAAGTGATTAAAAATTGTTTTCTTTGTGGCAAAAGACTCCAGTTAGAAAACTGGTTGTGGACTGTGAGCAAGGAAGAAATCTAAACAGAAATGGCCTTTCTCTAGAAAAAAGGAAAGCTTTGTGATTGATTTTAGTCCTTATAATAATTGAAGGTTTCAAAGATTTACTTACCTTTTTAGTTATAGTTTGCTTCATTTTATAGGGGACAGTAATACTGTAGTATTAATTTACTAGTGTCCAAATTAGTACGATTTTTAAACATTAATATTCAAACAAAAACAATGAAAGAGATAAGACTGATAAGGAATTGAGAATATTTTAGTTTGTGGTAGACTTTAGAACGAAATATTTACCATCTACTAACATATAAGTTCATATAAGTAAAGACACTGTAGCCACCCTTTAAATGGAATACTTTGAGCTTTATGGAAACTCACCAACTTATCCCCGTTCATTTTGCAATGTACTGGTACAAGTGTCTTCACAGTATTTGTAAATTTGGAAATATTCAAAAGTTTTTGGAAGTGTGACTCATGAGTGTGAAGGATCTACTCTATTAAATTTTCATGAAATTCACTCTATTTCTAGGCTCTAATCTGCTCCACTGATTTCTGGGCCAGTGTGTCATTTTAATTAGTGCTTTTTAAATTTTTGATATTTTGTTTTAGTGTAACGGTACCATTCATCCATCTTTGTAGAATATTTCTTGATACTTTCATTGATTTTTTTTTTCTCCAGATGAGCTTTAAAATGATTTTTGTTGAGTATTAAGTAAAGATGTCTTGAGGGGATTTTGATTGAGAATGTAATACATTTGTAATTTACCTTGGGAAGTTGATTCTTTTGTAGTATGTATTTTCCCCATTTTGGAGTTTGGAATGTTTCCTGCTAATCTATTTTAAAAGATTAAGGCCTTGCTCCGAGAGTTTGAATGCCAAATAGTAAATAGAGTTTTGATGTGATCCATAGTTTCTCTATAGTGTTGACACATACCTTTGTATTTTATATTATTACTGTATTATGAAATCTCAATATTTCAAGGTGCAAAAGTCTTCAACAGTTTGGACAGGAGTGACTGGGTATCATGAGTCACCATTGTGCATTCCTAGATACTTTGTCAAAGCTAGGAAGTATCTGTTTCTCGCAGATGGTGTGTGATACAGATGACCTTTTTTGAAGTGGTATTCAAAATACTAGATTCAGGGGCGCCTGGGTGGCTCAGTCATTAAGCGTCTGCCTTCAGCGCAGGTCCTGATCCCAGGGTCCTGGGATCGAGCCCCGCATCGGGCTCCCTGCTCTGTGGAGAGCCTGCTTCTCCCTCTTCCACTCCCCCGCTTGTGTTCCTGCTATCGCTGTCTCTCTCTGTCAAATAAATAAATAAAATCTTCAAAATACTAGATTCAGCTAAAAGGTAGCATGTACATGATACCTAGAGTGACCTGTATGAATCTTACCAAAACATGAATGAAAGATCTCTAATTTTCTATTGTGGAGTTCAGTAGAATGAGGTTTTACTTTCTATTGTGTGTATTTTTTTTTTAATTGTCTCAACATTAATTATTTCACAGTAGTTTGACAGTTAATGCTATGACTTGACTTAAATATATTTGTTTCTTTTTTTAATACATTTGTGTATCATGCTTTTCAGGTAACATTACTTTTATTGAAGTAATTGTTTTCTTTCTCCTGACAGAGATCTATTAGATCTTTTGCCAATGATGATCGCCATGTTATGGTGAAACATTCAACAATCTATCCATCTCCAGAGGAACTTGAAGCTGTTCAGAATATGGTGTCTACTGTTGAATGTGCTCTTAAACATGTCTCAGATTGGCTCGATGAAACAAATAAAGGCACAAAAACGGAGGGCGAGACAGAAGTGAAGAAGGATGAGGCCGTAGACACCTATTCCAAGTAAGTGTGGCCTGACCTTTGTGGTGCTTTACTGCAGTGCTCAGAAAAGCTCAGAGTCCTATCCCATTGGGGTTCATTTGGTATATAGTGTTCTTTAGGTTTTCTCATTTATATGACTGTAAACGAGGAAGTAAATGTTTGTGGAATTTTTCCGAGTTACATTTGAAAGGAAGGCAAGAAAGGAATACCAATGAGACCAGGAAAAGAAGATGGACTTGTTCAGGATGCCTTTTGAGAGTGCACCAAGCCCTTTAAAATTGTCATTTTTGGAGATTATGAAATGTCACCTTTTTCATGTGTTGGTTCAGCCTTCTAAATTCAGAAATAGTGTTTTTGGTCTCTGGGGAAATCATAAAATGTCATTTTTTTTTTAGGTATTTAAAAATCCTGGTGGAGAAGAAAGAGTGCAGGAAAATGTGTTCTAAATGTATTTTTGACCGTATCCACCTTGTTGATTTCCAGGATTCAACACAGTGTCTGGCGTGTAGTAAAAATGCTCATTGGATATTTGTGGAATGAATGAAGGACTAACGGGAGCCAGACCCTTCAGCAATTATAGCAGAGTATTCTCAGTGCTGTAACAATAATAAGAGATGAGTGAAGTGAAGCTTCATGATAACTGGAGTTAGATCATGAAACTCTGTATGCCCTACTAAGCTTACTGTTTTGAGCAATGTCACTATAATTGGAATAAGTATGATTTACTTTGAAAGAAGAAGCTCATTTGGTTGTACTGTATTTATAGGATTAAGAGCATTGCTTTGGCTACAATTTACAAATTAAAGATAGAGGTTATAGAATTTTTTTTCCAACTTTCAATTCTAAATGTGATAAATAGATAAAGAATAGTGGGGAACTTTTGATAAATTGAATTTCTTAACTGAAAGATAGTGTAACTTTTTCATCTTTAGATGCAAGATAATCAGGATCAGTTCTCAGCTTAAGAACATAATTCCTTGAATTTGTTAACTGTTTACAGGTGATATCTACATTGTATATAGTCCCAGCCTTGTCAGCTTGGAGGCTCTTGGGAGTAATTCAATTTTTCTTGCATCTGATGGCTTTAAAATAGATACTGTCAAATTTTGAGGTTTATGTTAATTAGTAGTATCCATTAATCTGGCTCTGTGTATCCCAGTCCCTGTGCAAGTTAAATAGTTGTGCAGTCCATATTTAAATCGTACTTTGGAATGTGTTTATGCCCTTTCGAAAACTTTTTAAAAAATTTTGATAAAATAGGCATAACATAAAATTTACCATTTTTAAGTGGAATTTCATTTATCGTTGGAATTCAGGCCTTCTTAATACTCCTGTTGTTTGTTTTTAAGGCTGTGCAGACTTTTGAAAAGTGCTCCAGCAGACTTTTGCTTAACTGGATCAGGTTACTGTATTTTAAAGGTTTTTAAAAGATAATGTGCTCCACGCTTCCATTTGGGCTTGTAAATATAGCTCTGTGTGTGGGTGCTCTAGACTGTCTTTGTCCCAGGTTGAGCACTTCTCTTGATTCCTCCCATGTGTCGGAACTCAAGGAGGGCAGGATGTTTGGGTCCTTCTTTTGTATAAAACAGAGGCAGGCACGTCTTCTAAGAACAGAGCTGTCTTCCAGTAATAGACACGGGTTGATCTCCTGATGTATGCTAAGGTACTACAGAAGGCACCAAGATGGGTGAGGGCTAGCTTCTATTTATTAAGCAACTTGTATTGCCAGGCACTGTTAGGCAGCTTTTACCTGTGTGCTCTTATTTTACCTTTTAACAAACTGACTCAAAAGTCAAAGAAAGTTCCCACTATTTGTATGTATTATTAGGAATATTAGGGTTCTGTTCTCAGTTTTAAGTAATTCCCTATATTTGGGGTGTTTGCTTTACAGTATCCTATATTCAAATTCATTATTCAAATTCAGGACTGAAGTAGGAGTTCCTTTCTCTGCTCAGTCATGCTGTCATCTGCATAAGACCAAGTATATCCTAATTATGACATAGAATTTAATAAGTAATAATGGCTAGTTAATAATAGCTACCATTTATTGAATGCCAGTTACTGTAGCAGACTACTTTTCACATTATCTTACAACAAACCTGCTAGTCTCAGTTATTATCATTCCCTCCTCTGCTCCCTTTTACCTATAGAATTTCTGCTTCAAATTTGTATATGAAAAAAGTGACTCAGAATTATTAACAAACTTTAACGTGCTTGAGGTCAGTGAATGAGTATGTGTGGTGGGTCAGGATTCATATTCATCTGTTGGACTCCAGATCCAATTTTCTTAGCATCTTTGTCTCAAATTCCTGTGACTAAAATGTGAAAGGAAAGAGCAGGGAGAGATTATATGCTGGTTCTGGGGATTAAAAAAACTTTATGAAGGAAGTAGCATTTGCGGTAGGTTCAGAGTATGGGAATGCTTTTGGCAGGCAGTTGAAAGTGGAAGAAAAAAATAAATCTCTGCAAAGTTCTAGGTGTGAGAAAGCTTAGGGACCCTTTAGGGATTAATAGCTATTGTTCATTGAGCTATTCATGTATGCCAGTATCTGCACTAAGTTCATTACTTACATGATGTTCTTAGGACCACTTGTAAGAAAGGTATTTCTTTTTTTTACAAATGAGAAAGTAAGCTCAAAAGAATCAGGTAATTTGTAATTTATCCAGTGTCACAATAGTGAGTGGCAGAGCCAGAATTTGAACGATGAAGTCATCTTGTCTTCTCAGTTGCCTCCCAGGATGCTAAGTGCCTAGTTACACTAGGAAAGTAATAGGCACAGTGCCATCCATGCAGTGCTTTTGGAAGATTATGCTGGTAGTGGTGGTATGCAGTGGATTGGGATGGCAGAAGTTACTCATCAAAGCCAGTGAAGAGATGGTTATTGAAGTAGTGTAGGTGAGACGTAATAAGAGCCTGAACAGAAACTAGTTTGAAGGCATTTGTTTGAGGGTGATCGTGGAGGGAGAATTTATCAACTATTACTAGATTTGGGAGAATGAGAAGATGAGAGGACAGGGATATGGAAGAAGAAAGAATCAAAGGTGATGGACTCTCTTCTTAATATCAAATAATTTTCTATTTGGGTCACTTGCTTTAAAACCCTTTTTCTTTCTGTCTATACTTCTACCTCCTTTTATAGTTCTTCATTGATTTAATGTTTATTGAATCTCTAAGGTATGCCAGCCACTTAACCAGTGTCTGGATTATTTATAACTTCTGTCTTGTTTCTGCTGCCACAGTGTTTCTCTCCCTTATCCTTTCTCTGGTTCATTCTCCACTCCGCTGATTCTTTGCCCCAGCTAGAATGACCTTTTTTTCTCTCTAACCATGACTGCTGAAGTCAGACTTTGAGGTTGCCTTGCTTGGCCTCTCTAATTTTGACCTCTCCTTCTCCTGAACTTGGGAAGCAACCATAATAATTTAAAGAACCTGAGCATTGTGATCACACCAACTTGAGTTTGAATCCAGGCTTTGCGTTTTACTCTCTCTGTGAACTTGAACAATTTATTAGCTTTTCTGAGATTGACATCCCTTGTCTTTTACATGCAAGCTTGTTGTGAGGTTTATTTTTTTATTTTTTAAAGATTTTATTTATTTTTGAGAGAGAGCATGTACACATGGTGGGGAGAGGCAGAGGGAGAAGCCGTTTCCCCGCTAAGCAGGGATTCTGATGCTGGACTCCATCCTAGGACCCCAGGATCATGACCTGAGCCAAAGGCAGACGCTTAACAGACTGAGCCACCCAGGAGCCCTTGTTGTGAGGTTTAAATGGGAGTTTGTGACATTCGGTTTGTTCTCAGATGTTACTTTCTCACCCTTTTAAGCAGGTTACTTTTTGTACTTTACTACAGTATGAGCCTCAGGAGCAGGAGAGATTGGATCTCCTTTAGTATACTTTCTAAACTCAAACACTTGCTTACTTGTTGAATGACTGCTAAGATTAGTTACATTTTCACTTGTGATAAGGGAAATGAACCGATAAGAAATTTTTAGTATTAAAATCAAGGGTAGATATTAACATTATTTTTATGCACCATTCATGACATGATGTTCTTTGAATGTTTGTTCTTTTAGCCACGACTGGATTTAGAATGCATGTACTGGCAGATTATCTTTGGTCTGTTCCTTCTTTCCTCAGCTCTTTAGTTTTATCACATTGTTCTGCTTTCCCCATAAATTTTTGTGGATTCCTGGAATGATACAGCTAGAAGGGATGAGCTAAGGCTCATGCAGCTGATAGCTGTTTTGCAGTTATGGGTACTGAGCCAGCAGGCACCAGTAAGAATAGAGTTCAGGTCTTTTAGATTTCCACCCTGGTGCTCTTTTTCAGTATACTTTGGTGTTCAGGTTTCTCACAAATTTCTTTAATTACTAATAAAAAGATAAGAGGAGGAAGTTTAAAAATATTTTTAAAAATGTTTAAGGGGATGTAGTACGTATAGACTTTACTAACAACAAGCATGTAGCTGTAATAAAGAATTAAAAGATCTGTAGTATGAAATATGCTCCCTATTGATTCCTTGGGGAAGATAGATACTTTATTAGTCTTAAATCTGAGACTTAATTTTTGATGTCTGGATTTATATACTCCTTATCAGTTCGTATGGATATCCAGGAAGCCAAATGATGATTAAGTTATAGTTTGGGAAATAGGTTGTAAAAGTAATCATTTAGACTTTTATTTTTAGGGATCAAGGTGGTCGGACATTGTGTGGTGTAATGAGGATTGGCCTGGTTGCAAAAGGCTTGCTGATTAAAGATGATATGGACTTGGAGCTGGTTTTAATGTGCAAAGACAAACCCACAGAGACCCTGTTAAATACAGTCAAAGATAATCTTCCTATTCAGATTCAGGTGAGTACAGTTTAATTGCACCTCTAGGAGAATTTGTAAAAAGGTGAAAATAGGTAGCGACCTTGATGAAATTAATAATAAGAAATTGGTAATAGTAAAGGGTAGGTGCAGACAAAGGAAATACTGCTACTCTGGGTCAGTGACTCATCCATCACATTTAAAACAAACTTCTGATGATTAGTACTCAGGATATATTTACTAGATTAAGAAGGCTCTTAAGGTACAGTCTTCAATTTTCAGGTATATCTTGCTGAGAGGCTTCATGTTTTTCAGACTAGGTCTCTCAGTTTTATAAACTTCCTAGAAGGGTTGGTATAATGCAGAAAAGATCAAAAAGAGCATAGACAACTAGAAACTTTCATAGGTGATAATAAAATTGAAAACTCAGTTAATTTAACAGTCACCCTTTCATTCTGTTAATAGAAAGTCACTATTAATTCCTTGTTCCAGACCTTTTTTCCAATTGGATGCTTTTAGAAAATTTTGATGTTGGCATGCTTTTTGGAGAATGCTGTGAAGGCGGAAGGCTCCTCAGGGCTGAAGACAGTGGGTTGGTCTGGGGCAGTACCTGCCCTAGGACCTGCTCTGCCAGTCTGCTCCGAGGGCCAGCTGCATCACTAATTGGAAAGCTGTGATCATCTTTCAGTTTCACATGCGTTGTCTGTGGTATAATCAGATTGTAGCTTTTTGATGATTTCTTATCAGTTAGTCCTTATATCCATGTCATATAGATACCAGCCCTCAGGGTCCCACAGTCCTTTGAGTTGAATGCTGTCTTTTGTTTAGTTCGTTTCTTTTATTTGTATTTCTTCTACCAAGGTTCTTTCTCCCCCCAAGTTATATGAATTCTAAATTTGTTTTTATTAGCTTTGTTACTGGATACTTTTCTTTCACACGTACAAGTTGATCTTCAAGACCATCTCCCTGACTTTTTTATCTCAAATTTGTGTTTAAGTGTCACATTTCCCTATATTAATTTTTGGAGCATTATAGTTTCATTTTGCCTTAGATCTCAAGATATGGTTTTCTAAGTGACTGAACATATATTTGGCTTTTCCATTTTCAGTTCTCATGAAGAAATGTTTTTGCTCTTTCATAAGGTTACATTTATTTCTTCTAAAAATTATTTTAAGTCCTTTTGTTATCATTTGGGAAGGGAGAGTGGTGAGCAACATGGAGTACAATAATAGAGCTTTTTTTTTTAGAGACTGTGTGGGGGTGGGGAATGGGGGTTGGGGGGCAAAGGGAGAGTGAGGGAGAGCATCTTAAGCACAGGGCTCGATGTGGGGCTCAGTACCATGACCCTGAGATCATGACCTGAGCTGAAATCAAGAGTCGGATGCTTAACCGACTGAGCCACCCAGGCCCACCAATAGAGCTTTTAAAAAACAGTAAGCTCAATAACAGGAGTTTCTGGCTAGCTATACTTTCTGTTATTAGAATGTTGATAAAATTCCTCATTTCTATTTTTTATATCATTTAAAAATGTAATCTGTATTCCTGCTTTTATTGCAGTGAACACTGTTACTCTTAAATCTAGGATAAAGTAGTAATTCATGGAGGCTTTTCAACCATCTCACCCCTGTTTCTGCTCCCTATAGCAAGTCCTGTTTCTTATGAGAGTGGTCCTATTCCTTAGCTCTGTCAGGGTGGAAAAAGAGTTGAGAACCAGGGCTATAAATAACTGAAGTTCTTATTCTGAAAATCTGTCATATTTCTCTAGTATTGATATGAGAGATTGGGCCAAATTTCAGTCTGCATTAATAGAGCTTTCTCTGTGCAGATCACAACTGTGTAAACTCTACATTTTTTGTCTCCTTGGTGAGGGTCTTTATTTCTGGGCACCACAGTTTTAAAATGTTCTTACTGAGCTAGCAAGTAAGTGTTCAAGGGAAGAACCCAGAAGAAAGTGCAATCTGTGTAAACCATTTTAAATTTGAAGAGACTGGGGCTTTTTAGGCAAGAGAAGACCAAAAAAAGAAACATATCTTTTGGTCTTTGAAGGGCTTCTTAGAGAAGTTAAAAGAGGCTGAACTCTTAAGGCCAGTGGTAGACATTAAGAGGAAAGTATTTCACTTTATCATAGCCAATAGAGTTATCCAACCCTGAAACCAGCTGCTTTGTGTGATGGTTAGATCCATTACTATAGGTTTTTGGGTAGAGGTATCCAGGTAAAATGGGGACATAATTGTATACCCATCCCAAATTAGCCATTGGGTAATTGGTTCAGAAAGCCAACATACATGCTCACATACATACATACATACACACATTATTATTATTACTATTAATATTTCAGAAAATCATTTTAAGCATGATTTCTACCTTTACTCCCTGCCTCCTTGTTTTCTTGGTGTTTGTATGGAAAACCAGTTTCTGATATGATACGATCTTATTTTCTTGTGAATTAAAAATCTTTTTCCTGAGCACTTACCATAGCAGAACTTTCAGTAATTTAAGTACCTTAATTAATTTTGGTTGTACCATACCTTTTCTCTACATACTCTTTTCTAGGTCAATTTTAGAACTTCCTTGAGCAAGGTATAAGGGTGACCAAAACCAGGAATCACTTTTAATTAGCCTAAAACTCATACCGTGGTGATCTGCATGCACAGTTGAAAATTTCATTTGAATCATTCTCTGCTGACATCTTTAATGTAAACAGGCTTCTGCTTTTTCTCTGTATTCTAGTTCTGGTTTTTCCAGTGACTGTGTGGCCTTTCCCTTCCTTGGTTTCCTTTATCCAAAATTAGGATAATGAATTTTCTATTTTGCTATCTTTTTTGATATAAATGTTTAATGGTAAAATGCTATTTTTATGAAAATGGCTTTGAGTTCTTTTAATGCACACTGATATGCAAAGATCTAGTAGTGTTTCCATTCAGCTGTTTATGTCAGGTAATAGATATAAATTTCACCACCAAGGAAGACCCTGTATAACTTATTAAACTATATGTTTAATGTATAATAATATATTAAATATAGCTTAATATGTGACTCTAATTGGTGATTATTTTGTGGAAGGCCCTTAAATTATATGTGTATAATTATATGCTAAAAGAAGCACTGTATGTTTCCCTGTGGATGTCAGGTGACTTGTCCTATAATGATAGGTCTCACTGGAGTGATCTGTGAGACCTACCTATCCTTTGGGAAAGGAAGTTACTTGTTTATACTAATTTTTTTGCTGGTGAGTGACAGTGCAGAGATCCTTTCTCATTCTTTCTTACTTGATTCTCTTTAAAAATCTATATAATCTTATATAAAAATAAATTTATCTTATATTTGTAAGTCCTTAACAAGTAGGAGTTCCTTTTGAGACAGTCCTGTCAAAAAGGGATTTGGTTTAGAGAACATTCTCAGCAATTTATTATTCTACAGTAGTTCTCTGTAAGAATTTTAAGAACAACACTTTACCCATTATCACACAATGATGCTGTTGGTATTTTACTTTCAAATATTAGAAAGAATGGTTTTAAAGATTGTTTAATAATTGTATAGATAGTTGACAACGTGGTTGCATTTTGAGGTGTGGAGAATGAAGATTTGTTGTGGTAAGTTGGGAGGAGAGAGAATTAAACTGAAGAACTAGTTAAAGACTTTACTCTTTCAGCCCAGTATTACTAATAGTTAATAACATTTGAAAACTAAGGGGCAGTCATTCATTTTTTGAGAATTTAATCTAATTAATTAGGTGTTTTTGAAATCTTGGTGACTTTCAGAAACTCACAGAAGAGAAATACCAAGTGGAACAATGCGTAGATGAGGCTTCTATTATAATTCGGAATACAAAAGAGCCCACGCTAACTTTGAAGGTGATACTTACTTCCCCTCTAATTAGGGACGAATTGGAGAAGAAGGATGGAGGTACACATGTATATATTTTTGTTTTGCATAAGACCTCTCTTGAATGCTGTTAAGTATGCTTAATGGTTTTAAGAAATAACTGTCTTCATTTGTTTTATGCCACTCGTAGTATTTTAAAAAGCTTTATTTATACACAATTGCCGTATTTTGCAAATATGTATACATTTGAAATATATGTTAATTCAGAAACCTGTTGATTATCATGTTGGTCTTAACTCTGCTTTAATTTTTATACTATTATGGTGTTCTGTTTTATTTTGTCTATTATTACATTGTTATTGGTATCAGCCAAGCTATTCTATGTAGTTTGGCTTTTAGGTCTGATTTTAGGATTAAATGTGGTCCAGAACAATATTGTTTTCAAATTTACTCATTGTTTCAAGTTACTCATTTGTACATTGCTCTTGACTTCTAATAACTGTTACAACCTTGTAAGATTTATGCTTTACCTAATTGTCCATGTGTAAATATGTTTTATAATGTAAGAGATATAAACTGGGGGATTGTTTTCTAAAAATTAATCTTTAGTAAACTTTTTTCTAGGAGGTTTGTGATCCTGTTAACATTTCGCATATGATATATGTGGGAATTAATGCTTTAAACTAACCTTCTTCTGAAGTTAAAAAGAATTCTTGTATGGCAGTGTCATCCTCATAAAAGTAGAGTAAGAAATCTGTATTCAGCTTTGAGAAGGAATGATGGAGCTGGACTTCTTTATCTGATGTTTTTATCCTGTCAAGTTAGCTTGTTTCTGCCTCTCATTCCTATCCCTAGAAACACTTGCCATGTGATATTTGTCCTGTGTCAGACCTTTGACCAACTGGCCCTTCTCTGTCATGACAATTTGTAGGCAGTGTTGCTTATCTGGGCCAGTGGGGACTCCCTTAGGATTGCTGTTTTTTCATCACTAGACATTCAACAAGTCCCATTACTTACTCCCCTACCTGAAATACCAGTGCAGTAAGAAATACTGGTCAGTTTCTTAATTAATGTCAAATTGATGATAAAGGTGTAGTAAAAGACACATTAGTGATGTTAGGATTGAGAAATTTCGAGTTTTGGCAGACATGTCTCATAGAATCTCTGTAAAAGTGATATACTCCTTTAAAAAAAAAGTTTTTTTGGAATAACTAAAATCAGCTATACCATGCCCAACAGATATAAAGTAGACACATTATGACTCAAGTTTTAAAATTAAAGTGCATCCAATCTGTAATTGGGTTTATGCCAGTACTTTTTTTTTTTTTTTGCTGTGTATATATAGTATCTCTAATACCTCTGAAGAACCAATCCTAAGCAGCTTAATTTTTTTAACAGCTTTACAGTTCACCATTAACTGTAGAACTATAAAATGATTTCTGAAGTGTCAAGATAATTCTCTTACTTCTGGTAAGCTGTGTTCTACTTGACCCTCTAGTGTAAGCCAACCACTTCTAAGGATAGTTATAATTATAGGTATTATTAATTATTTGAGTTTAGAGAGATGAAAAAAAAGACTGAAATCACCAAAGACTAGATTAATTCTACATCTGCTTGTAGCTGTAGGCATCTCTTCTGTTACTTCTTTGAAAAAATTAACAAGAACATCAGGCTTCTTTTTTCCCGGTGGTTTTGTATACTTACGTGGGATTAGGTAATAGTTTTCTGTGATACCGTTAAGCTTGGTCTGTTGCCTCTGTAACTTTAATTTCTGTTCACAGAAGCTGGAAACAGATTTTTACTGTACTGCACCCTTATTAGAAAACTAGTTACTGTAGAATAGTCTCTGTTCAAGGTGTTTGGGTTACTAGAGGATCCCAAGACCTCTTTTTGAGCTGAGTCTTATCAGCTGATATTAACAATATTGTGTGGGATCAGATAAGGTGAAAGAATCTGCCTGGAGCTAATGTGTAAAACATATTACTTCCTCTCTTTTTGAATGGCGGAAAGATTTGTTTTGCAAATATCGTCCTTAACCTCTCAGCCCTGTTGAGTCACTGTTATCTCTAACAATTTGTGCATTTTGTCTAACCTGGGCTTTTTCAAAATGCTTCTTGATCTGCACTGCAGTTTTGCGTATTCCTGAGCAGCTTTTAGGATCCAACATGACTGAGCATTTGAGACCTGGGCTTATGATTCTATAGGACTTGTTTCCTCCTACCAGACAACTCCTCCCACCTTGATGCTGCATGGGGTGAAAGTACAGGATTCATTTGGGTTCCAGGAATTTCTAAGACTGGGAGATAGCCCCCTTTTCAAAATCTCTACTCCTTTTCTTTCTCAATCTTTAAAAAAATATGCATTGTAACTCTCTTTGAGGAGACATTTTCCTATAGAATCTCAACAGCTCGCCTCCCCACAAAACAAACCAACTTTTCACAGTACGTATACACTCACATCTTTCTCCTCCCTCTCTTCGCTTGCTGCATATTTGGGTAAAATCTAAAAAAGGGAAAAAAGCGTGGTTGCAAGCAGGGAGAACCAGAGGACTGGGGCAGGTGAGAACATCACGCTTAACTCCTTCGGGTTGTCTCTGCAGAAGTAGGTCTAACTATTCATTCAGATCGCTACTTAAATTTTTCAGTGGCCAGAGTATATAGTGAATCTCTTTGGTATTGCTTACTCTTTCACAGGTAAGATTCCTCCCATGCTGTCAGTCTTCTTGCCATATTCTAACCCTTTACTTGAAGGCCCTGTAGAATAACCATTCCCCATCACTGTATACTTCCTGCTAAAGAAGGTGCAGGAGAAGAAGCACTTAGTGCCTGGCAGTTAGGTGTTCGATTCTTAACTCCATTAGGTACTCTTGCTGTGTGATCTTGGACAGGTTTCTTCATTTTAAACTGTGGATAAGAAACGCTTGAGAAAGTTGAGGTCAAATGACAGAGTTTATGTAATGTGACTTCTACGATACCTACACAAAGTATTTGCTCAATAGTGGTAGTTACACTTATTCAGCTTATACTAAAAGGACACCCAGTGCAGACTCACATATGCAAACTGCCTGAAATTCAGTTCACAGTGAGAATAACGTGTACTTGATAGATCTGAGGAACTGAACCTAAACACAGGTAAACTCTTAAAGATCCACTGAAGTGTAGTATTAGAACCAGTATACTACTGTTTTTGCTGCAGTGCTTAAAATGAGCTGATTTGTTACATAGCTTTTGATTCTTCAAGGGGTGGGTGTATTTTTCCCTACCCATGTCCTTTATCCCTGGTGCCGAGAACGGTACCTAATACACTATAGGTGTGCTGTGCCCCCCACCCCCCCGCCAAAAAAATCCGTTAAATGAATTTTGGAGCCAGCACATGACCTGATTAAATAGGACTGTGTGGTGTGTAAGAAGCATTAACAATGGGCATCTTGATATTCAAGCCATGCATATTGATGATTCAGCTGGGTTAAAGTGTTATAACTTACTGTGTTAGAAGCATTTTCTCATATATGATTTAACCTTCACAACAGCCCTGTGAGGTAGGTAACTGCCTTGTTTGATAAATGAGGGAACACTCGGGTTTTACCCAGCTCCTTCCACTCTAAGTCCAGTGTGCTGTCGGCTCCCATTACTCTCTAGGATGAGTGCTGGAGCCTCTTAGCTGATGTAGTTATTCTCAGCCTTACAGGGTCTCATCTTCTTTTGGTGCTTGTGATTTTAAGAAGTGTATTTGCTGTGAGGGTGGTAAGTTAGCTATTTATTATATTTACAGTGCAGTTCGAAACCAGGTGGATAGGGAACCCACAGCAACTCTTCTGGCTTAGGCTAAGATGAACCTCTGTCCTCAGTATTGGGGTAGACTTTTAGGGGTTCACAACAGAGAAGCTGCCCAAAAGTCCCTTTTCACGTCTTGGTGCCAGTATGAACTTCTGCTGCGTCTTGGCAGTTTACTAGCATGAGGCCTGCTAAACAGAAGGCATTAGTCCGGAGATCACAACTGGGATTGTAACGATGCAGTAGGCTTTATTTTCCTGCCTTCCCCAGCTGCTAGACCCACACTATCCAGTGCAAATCTTTAGCCATTATCTTTCCAATGGCCGGCTGCCTACTGAAGCATTGAAGAAAAGTCATATCGAGTGATGTTTCTACCATAAATTAGGAAAACAGTGCTCTCTGTTCTACCTTAGTGCTACATTTACCTGTCCACATTTTTGTGGCCTGATGTTTTGCATGGACAGTGGCTTGGTGCCTAGTATCTGCTCTTCACAAAGCTTCGAGGAATTGAGAGAAGGGGCTGCCAGGTATCTTCAGGCTAACTAGAAAATTCTGTCAGCATGAATTCAGTAGCTCAACTACATCCAGATTGTCAAGGAGGCCTTTCTGATAACCCCGCTCAGTTATTTTACCTTTGAAGGGCCCAGGTTCCTCACAAATAACTTTGATTTAACACAGTCATGTTCTGGCTTTTCCCCACCCCATCTCCAGGCTAGTGTTTTGTTAACAGAGAGCTAGCTTACGTGTAAAGGGATTGAGAGAAACTGACCAACATTTCCTGCAGTACGGTGTGTTTCTGGTCACTGATCTAACCTCTAACCAAATAAGCAAAGTTAGGCATAGTAGACTTGTCTTCCAGTGCTTCCATTGTTCAGAACGTTTTATGTGCCTTCATGCCCTGATGCCAGGTTACTGAGCAATAAATTTTTAAAAGCTGTTTTTCTTTGCTTTTGGCATTTTTGTCACTCCCCAACCCCATCCCCTCTGCTGTTTCTCATCTGTTTTACTGGTCACCATAGGAAAATGAAATGGCTCACAGTTCCATCGTTTCTAATTTAAAGACTCCAGATGTCTTTTTATCAGAAAAGTTTTGCTTCTCCAACAAAATTGAAACACCTGTGTTAAAGTTCATACAGAAACGTTAAGTCTGAGGTTTTACTATGAGAAGTAGCATTGTTTTTCCACCAGGTGCTCCATAAAACTGTTATTTTTATATAAAGCAAATAGGCAAAAGCAGGGCTTATAAGTAGCACTGCAATGCGGTATGAATTTATATTGTTTTAAAATAAGACACTTTGAAGAAGATAAAATGAGATGAGTTATTACATTTCCTCTGCTGTTTCCCACCTCACAAATATTGAAACATTCTGGATCTTTGGACTTTTTTGACTATGAGAGCATGAAGAAACATGGCCATTCTGGTGGTGATGTAAAGGGAGTCCAGTGCAAGCCTTCTTTCTGTTCACTGCCTGTGCCTTTCATCTCTTTTTAGCAAAATCTACTGCCTCCAAATGTTGACTGTCTGTAACAAGATGATGTCTATTTTTTTTTTTAATAAGAGTTTGTGATTAAAATCTGACCTTGGGGATGAAAGAATTTATCTAAATATTTTTGCTGTTGTCCCCCTTTAAAAATATCTGTGTTGCAATGAGCATAAGATGTTATTTACCAACTGTGACCACTGGGCAAAAGTGCCAGAAAGCTCAGAGCTTTGGTTTGCCTTGTCTTTTCCTATGCAAACTTCCTCTGACTCACACCTGTCTTCCGTTGCCCACTTTTCCAACACTCCTATTAAGATGATCGAATAAAACTTAGCTTGCCTTACTTTTAACTTGAAGATTAAAGTCTTAAAAAATAAGTACATTCCATGTTTTTTCTTGAGATTACATTACTTAGCAGTCAGTCAACCTTTGTCATGTCTAACTTTTAAGAGATTCTAATCATTCATTTATAGTAGTTTGTTTTATCTGGTACATGAGCTTTACACAGATGCTTGTATTGACCACAGTTGAGCATTTTGATATAAAAACATTAAAATGAGTTAATTTATGTTTTATGTTATTAGAAAGAGACAGAATTAAGCAAATCTAGGAACTAAATCATCTGTGAAGTAAATACCCATAGGATATGGCTACATATTCATAGTATATCTATGTTTATAAATTACATTGATAGTTTGTTTTTTTTTTTGAGGCTTCCCATTTTATGAGTAAAAAGGGGCAATGAAATGAGACCCTGTGTTTTGAATTTGTGGGCAGAGGTTAATGTGAACCAATGCAAATATCTGCTGTAGAGCTCACCTGGTCAGAAAATAAGTGTGTAGCACTTCAGCCTTTAGAGCGTTAACAGCCAATAGAGAGCCACAGTTTGTTCTTTCATAGATTTGTTTTCTGTTGGGCATTATGCCTTTGGTTTTAGTTAATGGCATTCTGTCAATTAGAATATTACAGTGTAGTTGCCTTAATAGAATCTTATAGCTGAGGAATCCAAAAGGTATCAGTGATCTTGTCTCCCATTTAAAAATATTTACAATGTATCACTTGGCCCACACAAACATACTACTTTCTGTGACTGTTAGGATTATACTAGGAAGAAGTGTTGGGTGGACTCTCCTATATCTAAGAGTTCTTACAAGAGAATGGTGAATCTGACTTAAATGGATTAGACAAAGAATTATTCCTCAGGAAGTATTTGTATGTTATGCATTATAAATATTGCACCAAATATTGCTTAAAAACCTACTTCCTAGGAGTTTAGAGGAGATATAAATTTGGCGATCCAAACGTGGATTTAGAATCCTGTGACATCTTCTCAGATATGGATATTTATCATTAATCTCGTGTTTGAATTCTTTTGCTGCTCTGGACCATCTAATCCAACTTTAAAATGTAGAGGCAAGTCAGATAACTGTAATTAGATAGTATTCTTTGCTGCCCCCCCCCTTTTTAAGGTAGATAAAACTTGAAATGTTCCAATGTACTTCATTTTTGTAGTTCTAATAATTTTGTTTTAGAAAAGAAATAATGAGAGAATTTAAGGTGCTGCTTGAAGAGTTCTCATCAGTGGAGCAAAGTTTCTATTAAGGGTTATCTTGCTGGATGAGTTTATTTAGGTGTAAAAAAAATTATATTCAGTGTATTCTTAGTAAATCCCAAATTATTTACATAAAAGAGCCCCAGTTTCTCTCAAGAACTGATCAGCAATTCTTCTGTAAAGGAAAATCGTTGTTGCTCCTGGTCCCAGATTTGTGCTCTCTGTGCCCTGCCAAAGGCAAAAGTGCTATGTACCTATTTTGTGCCCCTGTAATGTTATACACATGCTTAATAAGATCCCAGATTGTATGTAGCATCAGTCACGTATTTGTTTACTGAATAAATGCTTTTGTACTCCTCTTGTACCTGTGCACAGAACGGCTCTGATGACTGTTTACTGAAGTAATCATCGTGCACGTAATTTAAGAAGAAAGCAACAAAAACAAAGCCAAATCGTAAAATCTTCTGGGAGTCTTATTAGTTCACTCAGATGCTGCTCTTCTTTTTATTTTTATTGTTTGGTAATTTGACAGGAAACCCTTGGTCAAATTGTATCTGTCTTTCTTTATCCCATTTTCCTATTAGAAAAGGTTGCGTTGAAAGATCCTCCGGACTTATTGGACAGGCAGAAATGCCTGAACGCCTTGGCGTCTCTTCGACATGCCAAATGGTTTCAGGTTGGCTTTTTATTATTTTATTGTTACTGTAACCTTGTGCAGGCTTCATTTGGAACACCTGCCACTTAATGGTTTCTGTGCACATAATGTATAAAATGGGGGTGCTTTCTATCTTATAGAGTTATTGTAGGAGTATATGAGTTAATTTAGGTAAGGTGCAGAGTATAGCTTCTGCGACAGTTAGTGATGTTTAATTATCATATAATCTTTTTTGTCTTAGTACTCTGAATTTCAGATGATGGCTTATAAAATACAAACAGGGATGAGAAAAGCTGGAAGATAAGATAGATAGATGGTTGCCCAGAATGGGATTGCCATGAGGCTATGAAAGCTATTTTAGTAATATGCTTCCTTTACTTTAAAATTTGTCTTTCTAAACTACATTTTTACTGCTTTTAATAACTTAATTTTTTGGTTTGCTTGACAACTAATGAATGAGTGGCTAATTAGTATTCACTTTAAAGAACCTATCCATGATCCGTGTGCTTAAAATGAAGACTGGATTTCAACAGGGGTATTGGAATCATTTTGTTTGTTTTAGGCAAGGGCAAACGGATTAAAATCATGTGTAATTGTCCTCCGCATTCTGCGTGATTTGTGCAACAGAGTTCCCACATGGGCACCATTAAAAGGATGGGTAAGTACTTATGGTTAAAAGCAAGTTCTATAGCCATAGTCAGAGGAAATCCTGTAGAAATTACTTGTTACTGTAAAATGGCTACATTCTGAGTTAGGTGTGCATTATCTATTCTCTAGAAAAAAACTGTATATCTTTTTATATACTTTTTTTATACATATAACCTGTCTCTTCTACCTCATCATATTCATATTACAGAGCCTGAGATATTTTTCTGACAAAAAGGTTCTATACCTGTTAGAAGTGACTGTCTTCTTGCACTTTACTCTGTACTGATGGTTGATTACTATTCACCTACTGCCCGTGAAAGCCTCCTTAACTGGCACATTTCTCTTTCAGGGCTACTTCCATTTAAAATAAAAATTACCTGATATGCCTGTATATGGCTCCCATATCCTCTTTTTCTTTATCTTTGAGTGTAGACACTTTGATATAAGTTTGTTTTAGTAAGTAAAGTCGGGCAAATAGTACACTTGACACAGTTTTGGACGTCGTTTATAATGTATATTGCAAAACTTATTTCATTTGGAAATTATTATGCTTGGCCCAGTCAAGACCACAGTGAAGAACGTTATAAAACAAATAAAGCTGTAAGGGTCATTTTAGATTAATCTAACAATTATTACTTTGATATAGTACATGAGGTTTTAGTTTATTTAGTTTATTAACTATGGAGATTTGGTCTTTCGTTTATTCTAATTGTAGTACTTGGGACAGGCTGTCTGAAGTGAAGTTGTAGGTGGTTTGAGTGCTTCCTAGGTTAAGTAGGAGATAGGTGGGCTGGTTTTGAACATTGATTAGTTAATTAGCTATTACTAACGTAGACGAAAGCTTGTTAAATCCTTGTTAAATCAACTAGGTGACCACAGTTTCTTAAGTGATCCTTTCAGGGTAACCAAAAACAAAGTTTTTGTAACAAAATATCTTCTGAATATGTTACCTCAAAAATGATTGATTTAAAAACTCTGGCTGGGATAAAAGTTGATAATCAAGCAGGAAAAGTTTAATTGGGCCCTAAATATTAAGTTGACTTTCACCTTTTTGGCCTCCATTGTAGTTAGAAATGTCAGCTCACATTTAACTGGAATCCTTTTAACACTTGGTGCATGTACTAATTTGTAATTTAATATCTTCTAGCCACTAGAGCTTATATGTGAAAAGTCTATAGGTACTTGTAATAGACCTTTGGGCGCTGGGGAGGCCTTGAGACGAGTAATGGAGTGTTTGGCATCTGGAATACTACTTCCTGGTAAGGGTTTCAAACTCTGGAGGCAGAAGAATCAGAAACATTTCATTTTAGTTTATTTTTCTGAATATGTGCTAAATTTGTCCTCTGCACAGGAAAATGATGCGTAGGTGTTGTTTTGCTTGGAATGTTAGCAACTAGAATGTTTGAATGTTGGAAAAGTGCTATAAAACTCTCTCTTTCAATAACTGTAATTTATGTTTTATATGTACTAACATAAAAGGTACTAATAAGATATTGTGTCTGCTATGAATTTGCTTTACCTAGAGCTCTGAATTTGAAAATGTAGATGTTTGGTTAAAATGTATGAAGTTCATTCTGTTTGCAGTCTGGTGTTTAATTTGGAAAAATTAAATTTGGTCTTATTTTACATATGTAATCCCTTTAAAGATCTGGGATGGTTCATCATGCTGTTTCTAAATTCTCAGAGTAAGACCCAATTTTGTCCTTAGATACGCAAGTGACTTCCAGTAAAATAAGGACATTTAAGTGTTAACATATTGAAAATGAGAGAGTCCTTTTTATTCCATTTAATTGAGCAGACTTTTAACCTAGTTCCTCAGTTTTTGTTTTTGTTTTTCTTTTTCTCTCCATTCTTTTCTCTCTTTTGTGTTAGTTCATGGAATTCTAAACTCAGTTCTGAGTGGTGCTTGTGTTTTTCTTTTGCCTTTGCCAAAGGGGGTCCTGGTCTACATGATCCTTGTGAGCGAGACCCAACAGATGCTCTCAGCTATATGACCATCCAGCAAAAAGAAGATATTACCCACAGCGCACAGGTAAAAGATGGGACATGTCACAATGATCTCTTTAGAGAAAGATCATATCTTCATTTTCTGAATCATTCCATTTAAACACTTTTTTTCTTGTCTGTTATTAGGGACTTTTGCCATCATAAGCATAACATTTAATGAATGTCTTTTTAGTTACTTGTACTAAAGGCTTTATGAATGGCCATTGAAATTTGAATAAATAAATCTTTTGTTCTTTAGCATGCACTCAGACTATCAGCCTTTGGCCAGATTTATAAAGTGCTGGAGATGGACCCCCTTCCATCTAGTAAGCCTTTTCAGAAATATTCCTGGTCAGTTACTGATAAAGAAGGTGAGTGTTTTATTGGGGGTGGACGTGGGCAGTGGTGGAAATGGTCACGGACTGCATCTCTTGTTAGAGTGGAGCGAACTTTATTGTTAATCCAAGTTGTGTATTGCTTTTCTTCCTGACTTTCTTCTCTTCTCTCTCATCGGTAACATCAGCTTACTACCGTTTATTCTTAGTAGTGACAAACTCACTTAGCTACATTGGCCAGATTCCAATCTATCCAGTTTACTGAACAGATTTAGAGACCACACTTTGAGAACTGGTGGTCGAAGGGGAAAAGATGAGCCGTAAGCTGAGAATAGATGTTATCATAGTCACTGACCAGTTAGATCTTTGTCATGCTTGGAAATGTTATGTAACTAAGAAAGAGATCTAGAGGAGGAGAAAAGCATACTGGAAAATTCAGAACTATTGCATTTGACCTAGTCTGTCTGAACTCACAGTTTCAACAGACAGAGCACAGGCTTTGGGGTCAGTATGACCTCGGTTGGTTCCAGTCAAAGCTCCACTACTTACTAGCTTTAGGCCTTGAGCAATGGGTTCATCTCCCTCTGTGGGGATATAACCCCCACTTTATTGGCTGATGTCAGATTAAAATGCCTAACTCAGTGTCTGGATTACAGCACATACTCCGATGTGAATCACTTACTCACCTCATTGTGCACAGTACATGTTTTCCCCCCTTCCCTTATCTCCTGTTATGCTAGAAAGTGGGATGTTTAACATAAGTTATTCTTCACCTGGGACTCAGCCCATCTCCCACAATGGATATTATTCTAATAATTTTTATATGATAAAAATAGTGCGATGGCTCAATCTATTTATTTAGACGACAGAATTCCAGTGGGTTAACAGACTTTTCAGGGAGTCCACAAAACCAAAACTATTTCATAATAATACTAAGGCTTTTTTTTTTTTTTTTTTTTGTCTTTTCCATTCTTTGTCTCATGAGTGTACAGTTTTCCAGAGGCTGCATGTGACATGTGATAGCATTATCACTCTGGCTAATGGAATGTTTTTTTGTGTAATCCTATATTAAAATTGTTTTAATTTCTAATATGATAAATATTGATATTACCCAAAAAACAAAGCTCTTTGAGTGTTCAGTAATTTTTTAAGAGGATAAAGTGGTCCTGAGATTAAAAATTTGAGGGGTGCCTGGGTGGCACAGTCGGTTGAGCGTCTGCCTTCAGCTCAGGTCATGATTCTAGGACCCTGGGATCGAGCCTCGTGTCGGGCTCCCCTGCTGAGTGGGGAGCCTGCTTCTCCTTCTCCCTCTGCCATTCTCCCTGCTCATACTCTCTCTCTCTCTCTCAAGTAAATAAAATCTTTAAAAAATAAAAAATAAAATAGGGGCACCTGGATGGCTCAGTTGTTGGGCGTCTGCCTTTGGCTCGGGTCATGATCCCAGGGTCCTGGGGTCGAGCCCCGCATCAGGCTCCCTGCTCAGTGGGAAGCCTGCTTCTCCCTCTCCCACTCCTCCTGCTTGTGTTCCCTCTCTCGCTGTCTCTCTCTGTCAAATAAATAAAATCTTTAAAATAAAATAAAAATTTGAGAATCACTGCCTAACTTCTCAGGGATAAGGAATTCTCCAGATCCTACTATATAGCTTAAAAACTGATGCTCAGTAAGTATTTGTGGAATGAAAGCCACCTTATTCCAGAGGGTGCTCACACAGCAGCAAAGATTTTGGGGGCGGGGGGCAAAGATTTTTTGAAAAGGATTCACATAGCCATGTGACATTAAGCACTGTCTGTGGATTGAATAAAATTTTCAAATATTTATAGAGATTCTTGTGATTAGTATAGAAAAAATTTGTTTGAATCATTGAATTCATAGCAGCTCTTTTGGTTTTTTTATATTTTCTTTCACTAGAAGAAAAAGTATATCTACTGTAGTGTGGCTTAGGTTTTTTGTTGTTGTTGTTGTTTAAGTTAGGGAACTGTTGATCTGTCAATTTATAGCTTAAAAAAGAACCAGACTGTCAGTGTTTCCATTCAAGCACTATCAGTTACTGGCTGCATGAGCTGGGCAAGTCACTTACCCATCTGTGCCTTAGCTATAGGAGGAGGGGACCATGGCCATTGTCTCCAGACCCTTTGGCATTCTTCCTCATATCTTCATGTTTTTAGCACCTAGCTTCCTGACATTGGCATTTAAACTTTATTCTTGTAATTCTTGGTGATTTCATTTTGCACTCAGATGATTTTTTTCCCCAAACTTTTGACTTCTTAATTCCTTCGTTTCTTCTTCCACAAATATTTTGTCTTCTATCCTACCTCAGTTACCCATACTGTGAACGTACCCTAGACCTGCCTTGAGTAACTCTACCCTCTCCATAATCTTATTTTTAAGAATCCCACTTCTAACTTCTTCTTGTCATCATTCTCTATTACCCTTACTCCAGTTCTTGAGCCTCACCACTGATTCTGTTACCTTTTCATAGTCTCTCACCTTCTCCATGTTCTCTCTTCTGTCCCTTCTCTGATTGTATTCCATGGTCCATCATCATCATCATTCCCTAGCACATGCCTTCACTTCCTCGATCCTCTGTTTCTGGCACAATTCTAACTCTGGGAAAATCCAATTCTGCACCTAGACCAGGCTGTTGAACATCGTTGGAGGAAAAATACAATCATCTTGACTTTTCCCTTTAGGTCTCAGGTGTAAATGACCCTTCGTGTTGTCTAGCAATCCTTCTGTAAGTTCTAGAGTTCTCCAGTTCTTGTAGATAACTGTTTTACACCTTTTCTCATTTCATACTTCCTCTTCCAACACTTCACTCTCATCTGATGATCTTGTTTGCTCAAAGGATTCATGTATTTGGATAAACTCCCTTGACTGTGATAGACTATCCAGGCTCTTAAGACCAATCTTTCTACTTGTCTACAAGTGGACATTATTCCAGCAGTTCTCTCTTTTCTCACCAGCATCAACTTCTCCCTTCCTACTGGATCATTCTCATCACCATAAAAACTTGCTATAATGCCTCCCATTTGAATGATGAAACCAGGGGCGCCTGGGTGGCTCAGTTGGTTAAGCATCTGCTTTCAGCTCAGGTTATGATCTCAGGGTCCTGGGATTGAGCCCTGCATTGGGCTCTCTGCTCAGCAGCAGTCTGCTTCTCCCTCTCCCTCCCCTGGCTTGTGCTCTCTCCCCCTACCTCAAATAAATAAATAAAATCTTAAAAAAAAAAATTGAAAGATGAAACCAAACTCTCCCCCCCGCCCCCAATTCTGCAGTTCCCTCCAACAGAGTCCCATTCTCTCCTCCCCTTTATAAGCAGTACTTTTGGAAAGAGTGGCCTATTCTTTCTCCTTTTCTTCACTTTTAAAAGAACTTACTCTAATCAGGCTTTCTTCCTCACCACTCTACCAAAGTCTTTGTTGTGACTTTCATGTTACTGCCCTCAGCAGTTAGTTTTCAGTCCTCATCTTAGCCGACTAGCCACATTTGATGCAGATGGACACTTTTTTTTCTCCCAAATTTTGTTATAGTATGTATACAGAAAAGTATAAAACGTATCATTTAGAAAATAATGATTAAAAAATTACATGCAGTCACCATCCTTAAGAAACATTGTTAGCTTCTCAGAAATTATCTGTTTATCTCTCCATATCACCTCCCTGCCCCATGAACTACTAACCATTCCTGACTTTCTGATAATCATTTCCTTGATTTTCTTTATAGCTTTTCCACCTGAGTATGCTTTCCTAAACAATGTGATATTGCCTAGAATTTTATAGAAAGGGAATCAAACTAAGTTTAATCTTCCGTGATTGGCTTCTTTCTCTCCAGCATTGTTTGGGATACATTCATGTTGCTGCATATAGCTAATGTTTGTTCATTTTAGTAGCTACATAGTATCCATTATGAATGTACTACAGCTTATCCATCTACTTTTGCAGGACACTTGGAGTCTTTTCATTTTTTGGCATCCACCTGCAATATTGTTATGAGCATTTTTATATGTGGCTCCTGGGGTGTATATCCAGGATTTAGTGTAGGCTAGCATATGATCTAGTAAATAGTTATATATATCAGTTTGTACTTTGACCAGCAGTGTGTAAAAAGTTCTTGGTGCCCTGTATCCTCAGCAGCATTTGTCATTGTCACACACTTCTTCTGACATGAAATACTACTTTTCATTTGACTTCTAGGTCATTACTTTTTCTTGTTTCTTCTAGCCACACAGCCCTCTCCTCAGCTTTGTTGGCTTTTCCCCATCTTCCTGATTTCTGAATATTTGAGTGTCCCAGGGTGCAATCCTCAGACTATTTATCTTTATTTACACCCACTCTTTAGGTGACCTCATTTAGTCCCTTGTCATGAAATATACATATCTCTACTACCAGTCCTAGCCACCAGCCTCTGACTGCAGACCCAGATATCCAGAGGCCTCTTCAGTGCCTCTACATGGATGTCTAAGAGACATCTCAAACCTCAAATGTCTAAATCCAAATTCCTGTCCTTAACCCTGCCTCTGGTCTGCTCTTTCCATAGTTATCCCTGTCCCAGTCATTGGAAACTCTGTCTATGTGCTCAGGTCAGACACCTTCACCCTTTGAATCTTCTCTTTCACTTTGATCCAGACCACCGGCACACCCTGTCTATTCTACTTTCCAGAATATGTCCAGAATTTAGCTATTTCTTTAGCTCCTTCACTGCTGTCATCCTGGCCTACACTGTCATCGCCTCTCACCCGGATTATTGCAATTGTCTTTCCTGTCTGGTCTTCCTACTTCTGCCATTGCCCCTGTTGTCTGTTCTCAGCAAAGCTGCAGTTCTATTTTTTTTCTTTCTTCTTACCTGGAAATAATTACAGATTCACAGGAAGTTGCAGAGATAATACAGAGAGGTCCCATGTTCCCTTCACCCAGTTTCTCCCAGGTTACATCTTACATAACTATAGTACACTATCAAAACCAAGAAATTGATATTGATACATTTTATGCCATTTTTATCACATGTGTAGATTTGTATAACCAGCGTCATAATCAAGTTGCAGAACTATTTCACTACCACCAAGATCTCTCTCATTTTGCCCCTTTGTAGCCACACCTACTCCTCTCCATTCAGCTATCCCCAAGCCCTGGAGACCATGCATTTTTCTCAATCTCTTTGATTTTATTATTTCAAGGATTTTATATAAATGGAGTTATACCACATGTGATCTTTTGAGAGTGTCTCCCTCCCCCAGCATAATTCCCTTGTGGTCCGTCCAGGTTGTTGTGTGTGTCTGTAGTTCCTTCCTTTTTACTCTTGAGTAGTATTCTATGGCATGGATTAGCCAGAGTTCGTTTAACCATGGACCTGTTGTAGGACATCAATTGTTTGCTTCCAGTTTCGGGCTATTACAAATAAAACTGCTACAAATGATCCTTGTGTAGGTTTTTGTGAACAGTTCACAAAAACACAAATTTTTGTTTGTTAGATTGGCCAGCAGTTTTCCTTTGTTGTTATGTTTTGTCAAGTTTTGGCTCTAAGGTTATGTTGGCCTTACAAAGTGAGCTGGGAAGTGTCCCTTCTTTTTCTTTTCCTTGGAAGAATTTGTATAAAATTGATGTTATTTCTTCCTTAAATGTTTGGAAGAATTTATCAGCAAAGCCTTTTTTGGGCATGTGGTTTTCTTTGTGGGAAGGTTTTAAATTATGGATCTAATTTCCTTAATAGGGAAAGGGCTGTTATCTTCTTACCAGAGTTTTGGTAAATTGTGTTTTTCTAGGAATTTGTTCATTTTACCCAAATTTAAAAATAGTTTATAAGATTTTATTTTTGGGGAGGCGCCTGGGTGGCTCAGATGGTTAAGCGTCTGCCTTTGGCTCAGGTGATGATTCCAGGGTCCTGGGATCGAGCCCCACATCCGGCTACTGGCTCAGCAGGGAGCCTGCTTCTCTCCCTCTGCCTCCGTCCGCCCCTGCTCATGCTCTCTTTCTGTATCTCTGTGTCTCAAATGAATAAATAAAATCTTAAAAAAAAAATCTTATTTTTTTATTGTCTGCAGTATCTGTAGTGATGTGCTCTTGTGTACATTTTATACCTCCTTTTTTCCCTGATCACTCTCATTAGAGGTTTATCAGTTTTATGAGTCTTTTCAAAAAAATCAGCTTTGGGGGCTCCTGGGTGGCTCAGTCGGTTGAGCATCTGACTCTTGGTTTGGACTCAGGTCATGATCTCCACGTTGTGAGATCAAGCCCCAGTCGGGCTCTGTGCTCAGCAGGGTGTCTGCTTGAGATTCTCTCCCTTTCCCTCTGCGCCTCCCTCCGCTTGCACCTGTATAAAATAAATAAATCGGTCTTTAAAAAAAATCAACTTTGGCTTTGTTGATCATCTTCTGGTATATGCTTATATTCTATTTCATTGACCTGTGCTCTTTGTTTTTCCTCACTACCTTCTTTGGGTTTTATTTGCTGGGTTTTGTTTTTTGTTTTTTGGGTTTTTTTTTTAACTTTTTGAGATAGCTAGATACATTATTAATAGATTCCTTTGGTCTCTTATTATATATACTACTAAGGCTATAAATTTTCCATTTTAAGCCCAGATTTATGTGTATTACACTTTTTTTTAAGATTTATTTATTTTAGAGCGTGTGTGAGTGTAGGGGGAGGGGCAAAGGGAGAGGGAGAGAGAGAATCTCAAGCAGACTCCCCACTGAGCCTAGAGCAGATGCAGGGCTTGATCTCAAGATCCTGAGATCTTGACCTGAGCTGAAATTAAGAGTTGGATGCTTAACCGATTGAACTACCCAGGCACCCTGTGTTACGCTCTCTCTCTCTCTTTTTTTAAGATTATTTACTTCAGAGAGAGCGAGAGAGAGCACAGAGGGAGAGGGAGAAGCAGACTCCCCGCTGAGCATGGAGCCCAATGTGGGGCTCAACGTGGGGCTCCATCCCAGGACCCTGAGATCATGACCTGAGCCGAAGGCAGACGCCCAACCGACTGAGCCATCCAGGCATCCCTACACTCTTTTGACATGAGTATTTTCATTCTTGCTTAGTTAAAACTATTTTTTGTTTTCCCTTGTTATCAGCTCTTTGACATATGAGCCATTTAGATATCATCGCTTTATTTCCAGACAAATGAGGATTTTCTAGTTATCTCTTTATTTTATATGAGTTCTTGCTTATTCTGTGATCTGAGAACATACTTTTTATAAGTTCTGTCCTTTGATATTTCTTGAGACTTATTTTATGGCCCCGTACGTGGTTTTTGTAAATGATTCATACTCTGAAAAAAAAGAGAAACTTTTTAAAGTTTCAGATTTTCTGCCAGAAATTCTTCTTGTTGTCTTTTTTTTTTTTTTTTTTTTAACATTCTGATCATTCTTTTTAATAAAGTGCGTTTTTGAAAGGTCAATCATTTGGGTCCTTTTGGGTCTGTTTCTGTTGTCTGATCCGTCCCTTGATTTTTGATCACATTATCTTGTCTTCTCATGTACTTAGTTATGAGTGCTGGACACTTTAAATGAACAGTTGTAGAGAGTTAAAAACCTAGGGTAATGATATCTTGGAGGATTTACATTTGTTTCTGGGCAATGGTTAGTGGAATTGGTGATCCTGGATCATTTGAATGCAATCAAGGATTAAGATGGGCTCAAGTTCATGTGAGATCCAGACTATTTCTACTTTATTTACTTCTAGTGTATGACATTGCAGAGGCCCAGCCCCCAGTGTGGGGGATTCAACAGGCCTTCTTTGCTTGGTGAACTTCAGTGTTTTTTTTTTTGAGCTTCAGTTTTTGACCCCTGAGTCCTGAGTGCCTGCTAAAAGTTACTCTGTCCAGTTCTCAGTGGCTTCTCTTGGATTTGGAAGATGCACCTAGGGGAAATATGGCCTCTAGTGCAGGGTTTCCATTATCTCCCGTATCTTGACTCCACAGTTCTTTAGTGTCCAGGAATAGATATTTTTTCTACCTTTTCTCCAGCTTTTCTAGTTGCTTTTCTGAGGAAGGCTTTTTGAATTTATTTCTCATACTGAATAGTGGAACTTAAGTATTTTGTGAAAGTTCCTCTGGTGAATTGGTGGCAGCTAGGGTTGACAGTTACTGCCCCTCCTCATCTTCTGTAATCATCCCCTTCTTGTTTAGGCTACTCCAACCACTCAGGCCTTTGTGGTGTTTCTTAGCATATTCCTATCTTAAGACCTTTGTATTTGCTGTTTTCTCTGCCTGGGGTTCTTCCCCAAATCTCTGAATGGCTCACTCTGTTATTTTCATCAGGTCTTCATCAGAGGGTCACCTTATCTGTGATATCTCTCTGACCCTGCTGATGAGCACCACATATAAAATAGCAACACCTCCACCCCCTCAAGCCTCTTATTTTTCTCCCATTTTGCTGACCATCTTATGATATATAATTAGTTTCCACCACTATGCATAAACTCTTTGAGACATTGTTTTGTTCTGTTACATGTCCAGCCCCTAAAATTGTCCTGCTCAATTAGGGGCATCTGGGTGGCTCAGTCAGTTGGGTGTCTGACTCTTGATTTTAGCTCAGGTCATGATCTCAGGGTCATGAGATCAAGCCCCTCATTGGCT
This sequence comes from Mirounga angustirostris, assembly GCF_029215605.1. Taxonomy (NCBI): domain Eukaryota; kingdom Metazoa; phylum Chordata; class Mammalia; order Carnivora; family Phocidae; genus Mirounga; species Mirounga angustirostris. The sequence goes on along the minus strand of NW_026991723.1, from coordinate 82,295,136 downwards.
CAGCACTGGGAGTGGAGCCTGCTTAAGATTCTCTCTCTCTCTCTCTCCCTCTCCTCCTCCTCCCCGCTCTCTCTCTCTTTTTTTAAAAGATTTTATTTATTTATTTGACAGAGAGAGAGATAGCGAGAGCAGGAACACAAGCAGGGGGAGTGGGAGAGGGAGAAGCAGGCTTCCCGCGGAGCAGGGAGCCCGATGCGGGGCTCGATCCCAGGACCCTGGGATCATGACCTGAGCTGAAGGCAGACGCTTAACGACTGAGCCACCCAGGTGCCCCTCACTCTCTCTCTTTAAAAAAAAAAAAAAAAAAAAGGAAAGAAAAAACTCAATATTTATTGTTGAATGAATATAAGAATGAAATTATGATAAAAGTAATCAAAAACTAATGATGTAATGAATGGTGACTCACATAACATAATAAAATTTAAAAAATTATGATAAAAGTATAGGCTTCATAGGTGCTTGTGAGGATTGAATAAGTTAATACATTTAAGTGAAGACATTTACAGTTAAGGTATTAAGCACAGTGCCAAGCATATGGTAAACTCATATTATTCAAAACTGTTGCCTCTCAAATGATCACTTCTCATTTCTAGATATTATAGAGATTGAAAACTACTTGCTTTTTGTAAAGCAAGCCTTTTTTTTTTTTTTTTTTTTTTTTTTTGCTCACATTACTATTATGATTAACACCAGATTTTACAACCCTGTGGCTGGGATGGTAGAATGAAGCTTAATCCATGGAACTCTCTTTATGTAGCTGCAGGATTGGAAAATAGATCTCTGTGTTTAAGCCAGCTTGTGATTTCCAGGCAATCAGGAAGCAGCTTTTAATGTAACTTAATGAGTGGGAGAGTGATTGAATAGACATCATTCCTTTTTAACTTTTATCTTGTAAGAACTCCATTCTGGGAGACTGGCACACTCAGTTTTATGTAATGCAAATGAAATATGATACTAAGCAGATAAAAGCAAATATTGTTTTTGTTGAAGAGAGCATCAAGATTGATTGACCTGAGTGGTAAGTATTGACTCAAGCAAATGCTGAAGGCAGTGTTTACCACAAGGGACAGTAAATCTTGATGATCAGAGAATATATAGTTAATCTCAGTATTATTACAGAGTTTCACTAGAAGTATCTAGAAATCTTGTGGAATGAATCTGTTGCATATAACTTTCCTTTTGGAAAAACCCAACAACGAACTTTTAAGTTGAAGACACAGAGTTCTTTAGAGTCCTTACACATATCGATGAGCTTTTCCCTGATTGTTTTTAACTTGGACAGCCAAGTTCCTCCCTTATACCTGACAATGTTATTAGCTAGCTGCTTTATTCAAGAAATTGATTGATAAATCAGTACAGTTAGTTTTTGTTCCATAACCATTATATATCCTTTATAAGTCTTATGCTAGATAGTTTATAAGATACAAGACAAGGAGAAAGTATCTTTGATGTTCATCGAGTTTAGGGGAAATACAAGATCTCTATATTTGAAGTAGGCAATGGCACAGTTCTACATGTGACACCTGGTTTCTAATAACATAGAAATTATTTTAGAAAGTTGAGATGAGAGGAAAGTTGAAGAAGATGAACTGTAAATAAGATCTTTTTTTTAAAGTTTTTATTTTAATTCCAATTAATGTACAGTGTTATATTAGTTTTAGGTATAAAATATAATGATTCAACAGTTCCATACATTACCTGGTGCTCATCATGACAGGTGCACTCCTTGGTCCCCATCATATATTTACTCAACCCCTCACCCCTCCCCCTTCTGGTAACCATCAGTTGATCTCTTTCTTTCTTTCTTTTTTTTTTTTTTTTAATATTTTATTTATTTGACACAGAGAGAGCACAAGCGGGGGGTGGGGGTGGGGAGTGGCAGGCAGAGGGAGAGGGAGAAGCAGGCTCCCCGCCAAGCAGGGAGCCCAGTGCAGGACTTGATCCCAGGACCCTGGGATCATGACCTGAGCCGAAGGCAGTCGCTTAACCATCTGAGCCACCCAGGCGCCCAGTTTGTTCTCTTTCTTAATCTCTCTTTTTTCCCTCTGCTCATTTGTTTTGTTTCTTAAATTCCACATATGAGTGAAATCATATGGTATTTGTCTTTCTCTGACTTTTTTGCTTAGCATTATACTTTCTGGCTCCACCCATGTCATTGCAAATGGTAAGATTTCATTCTTTTTTTTATGACTGAATAATATTCTATTACACACACACACACACACACACGCAGGATACATATATATAAAATAAAGAATGAGATATACATATTTATATTCACACACACACATACACACCACATCTTTATCTGTTCATCTATTGATGTGCACTTGGGCCGCTTCCATATCTTGGCTGTTGTAAATCAAACTGCTGTAAACATCAGTGTGCATGTATCCCTTTGAATTAGTGTTTTTGTATTCTTTGGGTAACCCAGTACCATGATTGCTGGATCGTAGGGTAGTTCTATAACTTTTTGAAGAACCTCCATACTGTTTTCCACAGTGGCTGCATGAGTTTGCATTCCCACCAGTGGTGCAGAGGGTTCCTTTCTCTCCACATTCTCACCAAAACTTTTTGTTTCTTGTGTTTTTGATTTTAGCCATACTGACAGGTGTGTGGTGGTATCTCATTGTGGTTTTGATCTGCATTTCCCTGATGATGAGTGATGTGGAGCATCTTTTCATGTGTCTGTTGGCCATCTGTATGTCTTCTTTGGAGAAATGTCTTCTGTCCTTTTTTTTTTTTTTTTTTTTTTTAAGTAATCTCTACACCCAACATGGGGCTTGGACTCACAACCCTGAGATCGAGTCTCATGCTCCACCAGCTGAGCTAATCAGGCACCCCTGCCCATTTTTAAATTGGATTATTTGGTTTTTGGGTGTTGAGTTGTGTTAGTTCTTTATATATTTTGGATACTAACCCTTTATCAGATATGTCATTTGCAAATATCTTCTCCCATTCCATAGGTTGCCTTTTAGTTTTGTTATTTCTTTTGCTGTGCAAAAGCTTTTTATTTTAATATAGTCCCAATAGTTTATTTTTGTTTTTCTTTCCCTTGCCTCAGGAGACATATTTAGGAAAAAGTTGCTATGGCTGATGTCAAAGAGGTTATTGCCTGTGTTCTCTTCTAGGATTTTTATGGTTTAAGGTCTCACATTTAGTTCTTTAATCCATTTTGAATTTATTTGTATGTATGGTGTAAGAAAGTGGTCCAATTTCTTTTGTATGTGGCTGTTCAGTTTTCCCAACACCATTTGTTAAAGAGACTCTTCTTTTCTCATTGTATATTCTTTCCTGCTTTGTTGAAGATTAATTGACCATATAGGTGTGGGTTTATTTCTGGGTTTTCTTTTCTGTTCCATTGATCTGTGTGTTTATTTTTGTGCCAGTACCAGATTATTTTGATAATGTAAATAAAATCTTGAATAGGATTTGAGTAGGCAGACAAAAGAATGGTTTGTAGTGTGAGAAATAGAATTCCAAAAGCATAAGATTTTAATATATGCGCTTAAAAAATTTATACAAATAATAAATGTTAAATTATAGACATATCTGAAAAGACATAAATAAAAATAAATCCTTCCCCCAGAGATAACTACCTTTAACATTTTGTTATATATCTTTCTAGACTTTTTCCTGTTCAGGTACATACAGGTGTGAAAAATGCAAAGATGGGGTGCCTGGGTGGCTCAGTCGTTAAGCGTCTGCCTTCGGCTCAGGCCATGATCCCAGGGTCCTGGGATTGAGACTCATATTGGGCTCCTTGCTCAGTGGGAAGCCTGCTTCTCCATCTCCCACTCCCCCTGTTTGTGTTCCCTCTCTTGCTATCTCTCTCTCTCTGTCAAATAAATAAATAAAATCTTAAAAAAAAAAAAGAAAAATGCAAAGATATTTGTGCAAATGTTTATCAGTACATATAAATAAATAGGAAAATAAATATTGATATAAAGGGGTAGTATTAATATGTTTCATAAAGATTCATTTAAACATTTTTGCTATTATAAGATTATATATATGGTAATTTAATTGATCAGTGAAAGTACTATGGTCTTTGTCATTCCTAAGATTTTCCTTCCTGAACATATTAGATACATATGGTGGAGTATATATATATATTTTTAAAGATTTTATTTATTTATTTGACAGAGAGCGTGAGAGAGGGAACACAAGCAGGGGGAGTGGGAGAGGGAGAAGCAGGCTTCCTGCAGAGCAGGGAGCCCGATGTGGGACTCGATCCCAGGACCCTGGGATCAGGACCTGAGCTGAAGGCAGACGCTTAACGACTGAGCCACCCAGGCGCCCCCATATGGTGGAGTATATTATTAGCTACATTTGGTGGAGTAAGTAGACACATTGTTTTGACTGATAATGAATCTCTTATAATTTTTTTAGGTGCTGGGTCTTCAGCTCTGAAGAGGCCATTTGAAGATGGATTAGGGGATGATAAAGATCCCAATAAGAAGATGAAACGAAACTTAAGGAAAAGTATATAAAATCTTTCTTCTAGAGATGTGAACTAGAAAAGATTTGTAGTCTCAGACAGGAAAATAAAAATTACAAATTGAAGAATTTGATTGATTTGAATTGGAGTTGTTTTTTTTTTTTTTAAGATTTTATTTATTCATTTGAGAGAGAATGAGATAGAGAGCATGAGAGAGGGGAAGGTCAGAGGGAGAAGCAGACTCCCTGCCGAGCAGGGAGCCCGATGCGGGACTTGATCCCGGGACTCCAGGATCATGACCTGAGCCGAAGGCAGTCGCTTAACCAACTGAGCCACCCAGGTGCCCTGAATTGGAGTTTTAAGAATATAGCTTACCTGAGAAATTGATGATTGGATAACTTTCTTTTGTTTTCAGTCTTCATTGCTTCAGATATATTAGTATTGACAAACTAAAATTGATGTTATAGATATAATAATTCGCATCACTTGTACACTAGTGTTAGTATAATTAAAGTGATTTTACAGTTATGAAGTGAAATTAATTTGTGTATGTGTTTTCAAATTCTTGTTTTTTAAAGCCTGGTGAATTTATAGTGGTCACTCAGAACCTACAGATGCATAGATTAAAAACAAAATAGTTTAATTTCTGATCTCATTCTTTTTGTTTTGTTTTATTTTTGTTTTTGTTTTAAACAGTTCTGGATAGTAAAGCAATAGACCTTATGAATGCACTAATGAGGCTAAATCAGATCAGACCTGGGCTTCAATATAAGCTTTTGTCTCAGTCTGGCCCTGTCCACGCCCCAGTCTTCACAATGTCTGTAGATGTGGACGGTACAACATATGAAGCCTCAGGGCCATCCAAGAAAACAGCAAAACTTCATGTAGCAGTGAAGGTACAGTATTGCATTTATTTAGCAGGGCTTTGTTATTTTATGTTGTAAATAAGGTGCTTATTTTTCTAAAATAAATTAACAGACTTTTTAAAGATTTTAATGATAATTACATAAAGATTTTTGTCACCTCTGGATTATAGAATTTTTCTTTTTTCATTATAAAATAATATATATATTCCAAATAAAATTTGGAAAATGCAGAGGAAAGTAAAGACATAAAAAATATGGGGCAGATCATTAATATTTATATATAGTATGTTTGTTTAGGTTGAGCTCACAGAATGTATGTAATTTATCCTCTGATTTTTTTTTTCATTTACTATGTCATCAATGTTTTCTCAGGTTATTAAAATCCTCACAAATAATTTTTAATGACCAAATGATTAACATGATATGGATATACTATTATTTGTTTAGACATTTTACTATTCATTGAATATTTTGCTGTTTGCAGACTTTGCCGGTCATAAATAAATTTAATTATTATCTTCCTGCATATGGTGCCTTTTCTGTATTTCACATTATTTCCGTAGGGAATAAGGTCCAGGATCGAACCAACCAAACATGCATGTAGGTTTGTAGAAAGTCCCTAAATCCTGGAATTTTTCCATGAGTACATTTGCCCTCTTGTAGACAAATGTGAAAATGTCAAAGATCGTGTAGACTAAAGATCAATTTTAATTTAAGAAAAGTTCTATTATGTAACAGTATGGCATAAGACAGAATTGGTCTGTTTTCATGATCATTCCATTTTGTAAGTATTATTAATAAAGATGTGAACGTTGTCCTAGATTCTAAGGATATAGCAGTGAACAAAACAAAGCCCTTGGCCTCCTGGAGCCTGCATTCTAGTGTGGAAAGGATTGGAGACAGACAACAAATATACAAATGAATAAATTCTAAGGCAGGTAGTAATAAGCACAATGTAGGAAAATAATAACTAAACTGTAAACATATAAAACAACATTTATGTTGTGTCTTGTTTACAAAAGGGGTACTTCAAGTATGATGAAGTAGTGTGAGTTTAAAATGAGGCAGAAAAAATGAAGAATGAGGGGAAAAAATGAATCCAGGAATAAAGCTAAAAATACGGTTCAGTAACTTAGCCCCATAATGTATGCTGAGAATGAGTCACAAATTAAGATCTCAGTTCTCTAGAATCTGACTCAAAAAGCTTATGAAATATCCCTTCATAGTGACATAAGAACTGTTGACATAGTGACATAAGACAGTGATTATAAGAGTCATAGTTGTTTTGGTATACAGATCAAATGGACATTCTCCTTGAGTGGGTCTTCATAAAAAAGGATTGCAGTGATATCCTTAAACATCGTGTGTGATGCAGTGAAAATTTGTGGGTTGTTTGTTATGATTGCCTTTAATGTAAGCTAGTGGCCTCATACCAACTTGTAATTCAGTAAAATTTGGGAGTAAGAACAGTGGGAGATTTTGTAATATGACAGGATTTAGATGCTATTTCTTCTCATAATTACTATTAACATTTTGGTATGTATTTTTCCAAGCCTTTTTTTTTAAAACCTGCAGTTCCAAAATCCATAAAGCACTGAAAATGAAAAATAATTCCTGAAGTTTGATGAAAACTCACTTGATGGGAAAACCTGACTTGAATTGTTGTAGAACTACTTTTAGTCTTTATTATTCCATTTCGTGTGAATATTTTATATGTTCCTTTGCACAAACATGGGGTAGCACCTGAACTCAACTGGGGATTTGGAAAATATATAGTAAATATTTTGTATTCGCTTTCTAAACTCTGAAAAACTATGAATTCTCGAAACAATCTGGCCCCAAGAGTTTTAGATTAGGAGTGGTGGGACCTGCATAGTGGGAATACAAAATATGTAATTAAAACAAGTATTATTTTTGTTCATCTAAGAATATGAGGGCTTTTTTTTTATAGTTATCACAAAGATTGTTCTCCTTTTTAGTGATGGCCTAATATTTTTTTTATTATCAATCTACCGTAATGTAACTGATCTTTTAGATTTAGATGCTGCCAGTTGGTTGCTTTACATCTTTTTAAACTAGTCTCATTATCCCTTAAGATATATGTTAGGGTCACCTAGCTGGCTCTGGTCGGTAGAACATGCGACTCTTAATCCTCAGGGTCGTGAGTTCAAGCTCCGTGTTGGGTGTAGAGCTTACATTAAAAAAACAAAGGTAACAAGTAAAGACAAATTCTAGAAATGAAATTAGATCAAGAAGAGGGCACATTTGAATGATCCATTAATTCATTAAATAGGTATTGGGCTTCCTATTATATGTCAGGCATATGTTGCCAAACTGCCATCTATATACAGTGTCAGGTTCTGTTTTACAAATGAATTTGAGAGTGGTTTATATCTGACATGAAAGTAGTTCCCACTAGATAAAAATCCTTAGATTTCTTACTCAGTAGTTTGGTAGGAGTCTGTACCTGTTAAGACAAATCACACCAGAGAATCAAATCAAAACAAAATACGAAAAAGCGGTTCCTGCCACAGGAGCCTGGCCTCCAGCAGTAGGCAGCCTGAAGTGATGGAGATCAGTTGCCCATCTTTTCTTTCCTCTTCCAGCCCTTTTTTCTGATAGTCCCTCACAAAGAACATAATCAGCGATATTCCATGAAAAGAAATCTTAGTCATTGTATGGAAAAGGTCAGGACAAGGAGTGAAGGCTCTTTGGGAGAGGTTCTTGCGGCCATCAGCTCTCCACCATCCAGAAGCCACGGATAGGACTTTCTTTTGAGTGGAGAGCCATACAGTAGAGTATGTTTTCGTGTGTTTTCTTTTCACCTTTGTCCTATAGTCTTTTTTTTTTTTTTTTAAAGATTTTATTTATTTATTTGACAGAGACACAGCGAGAGAGGGAACCCAAGCAGGGGGAGTGGGAGAGGGAGAAGCAGGGGGAGTGGGAGAGGGAGAAGCAGGCTTCCCGCAGAGCAGGGAGCCCGATGCGGGGTTCGATCCCAGGACCCTGGGATCATGACCCGAGCCGAAGGCAGACGCTAAACGACTGAGCCACCCGGCACCCCTGTCCTGTAGTCTCTGAGGTTATCAGCTTTCCCAGCCTCAACCCCCTTCTGGGTGGGCGGGGGGAGGGCATGGTTATACTGAATTTCCCAGTCACCTTGTTTCCAGGAATGATCTTGTGATTTTTCAACCCAATTGATGTGTTTATTAGATATGATTTGTTTGCCAGACACTTGAGACCACTTTTTTGGTGTATCAGTTTTTTGGCTCCGGTATTGATTCCAAGCAAACTCTGGTTCTAGAGGTCTGAGAACTCATTACTTTTTTTTTCTTTAGCTTTTGTAGCATATACTAGTTAATAATCTCATGTATTCATAGGAAAATGACATAATTTTACATTTTTTTGTTAGCTGGTCTGTATTGCAAATATACTGTATCCCTTGAGATTATCCATCAGTTATATAAACTATAGTGTAGTGAAATATGTTGCTGCAATAACAAATAAATGAATGTGATATGTGAGAAAAGCACAGAGAGAAATGGTGTTAAAATAATTCACATAGACTTATTTTAACTGTCTATGTTAAATTGGGAAAAGCTGCATTTCTTTAGTTTTTATTGAATAAACAAATCAAATTTATTTGTGACTCTTGACTTGTGACTTGCAGCCTGTATTAGCCTGGTGTTCATTCCAGACTGATAACTGTTCTTTCAGAGATGAGATTTTTCAGGGAGAGCATATTTACAGGACTCATACAGTGGAGAAGGTGTTTTCTTTGTAAAATATTGACGAGGATAAGCTAAATGATGTTAACATACTTAGTCTTATAGTACTACTTGAGAACTTCTAAAACTTAAGATATTGAAAAGAGGTTCTTGGCTTTCATCTAGTGATTACAAAGAATTAATTTATGATTTGAAATGTTCAACAGAATGCCAGAGTTTCCATATGAATTGGGTGAATTAATTTCAAATTCTCTTGGTACAGAGTTCTACTTATGTCCATTTTTTACAGATTTTATTTATATTGGCAGAATCCATTATAGAAGATGCCATTGTTTATAAAATTTAGGCTGCCTGGTCTCTCATTCGTGGGACTATCATAACTGTTTTTTGAGACACCTATTACATATAGTTGGGATTGTAAAGAAATATGACATTGCTTTTACACTCCAGCAACTTAAAACATTAGTCAAAAGCTGAAACAAATACAGAGATGTTTACGAACCTATCTCCATATATTTTGATATAAACCTTTAAATTAGTAACTGACAATGCAACATTAGTCTGTTTGAAAGAGGCTTATAAAAATGCTAGTGAATGTATTTTCTTGTAAACATCTAAAAAGCAGTATAACCTGGCAGGAGATATTAAAAGCCATGCTTGTATGTGTGTATGCTCATGGGCACATGCATGCCCCCAGACACACACACACACACACACACACACACAGTTCAGAAGACTTTATTTTAAAAAAGATAAGAAATGCCAGGCATTGAATGGTGATATAAGAAGAATGGACATTGGAGGAAGCCATAATGTAACTAGGCCTTGAGGGGATGGAAATACAAACCTAATATTGTTCCTGGTTCACTTACTATAGCAAATAAATCTTGAGACTGAATCCTTCCTTTCAAGTATTGATTTTGGTTTAAGTTGAAAGCAAAGAGGTCAATAGAAAGCTTCAGATATTATATAATTAACAGGCAAATTGGTTCCAGCATGAAGACTTCTTGATTCCCTTTCTGTGCTAATTCCCCTGATGGATTGAGTCATAGAATTTAGAGGTCAACTAATCAGTCTTCCTGTTTTGCAGATTGGAAAATTGAGGACCAGAGGAGAAATATAGGATTAGACCGCCACGTCTTTTCCTTTGTAGTCCATTGTACTTTTTCATTATGTTATTTTATTTTTCCCCTCACCTCCTTAGTTGAACTCTGGCCTTCAAATTAAATGAACCAGAAGCAACCTCAGGTTTGCATTTCTGTCATCCTTTATTTAAGCCTAATTACTCTGAGGATGTTTTTCCCATTCTCCGTGGTGAAACTCTAGTAGGTAGGGAAACTTAGTTTAACCAAGGATTTGTAGATTTAGCACCCTCTTGCTCTTCCTGCAAGGTGTTTCATGGATTCAGATGTTATGGATTTGAAACTTGTTTTCAGTATTTCATCTCTTCTCTGTGGTCTCTGATGTTTGAATAAAACTGAATTTAATGTAATTTGTACAGGTATTACAAGCAATGGGATACCCAACGGGCTTTGATGCAGATATTGAATGTATGAGTTCCGATGAAAAATCAGATAATGAAGGCAAAAATGAAACAGTCTCTTCAAACTCAAGCAATAATACTGGAAATTCTACAACTGAAACCTCCAGTACCTTAGAGGTATATTTATATGTATTTTTTTCCTTAGAAAAAAAGGAGTATATGTAGACTGTAGAAAATTTGAGAGATGTGGAAAAGTATAAATAAGAAAATCAAAAGCATATACAAATGTATATATTCCAGAGATAGCCATTATTAATATTTTGGTTTATTCCCATCCAGCCTTTTTTTCTGGCAGTCATATTTTCATGCAGTTCTACATTTTGTTTTTTTTCCACTTAATTTTAAAAAAAACCTGTAAACATAGCTGTATAGTACACAACACATGAATGTATCCTAATTTAACTAGAATTTTCCTTTTGCTGGCCATGGAAGTTCCTTCTAGTATTTCACAGTTAAAATATATCAACAATATCAACAATAACTAAAGAGTGAAAAACGAGGCCTAGCAGAGGAAATTTAGGTTTATTTGAAGTTTATGCTGAGCTGTGGAAGGCAGTGGATCATTATGGAGCCGATCTAGCCTTGAGGAAGGCATAGCCTGATCTAGTATGTTCCTCAGACTCTGAGTAGGTCCTAACGTATGAGCTTATTGCCACAGATAATAGAATGGGACAGAAATCTAAGTACTGACTATACACAGCATTTTTGGGAATTCACGGGGTACTCATTCATTACATTCTTCAAGAAAAATTGGCTCTGAAGTAACAGCAAGAGGTTACATTAAGTTTTTAAAAAATTTTTTTTCATTTGGGGGAATGAGATCTATCAAAGACTGGACCATAATATTTTCAGTCTGCAAACCTTTTGTAGTGCCTGCTTACTGCCAGATGCTGCAGAGCCTCAAAATGTTCTCAGGCTAGAAGCACAAAAGACATATCCATAACTAATTACAATGTAATGTGATAAGTACCATGATGGCAAAGTGAACATAATAATGTAAAATCTCAAAAGAAGAAGTGATTAGGAAACTTAGACACCTGTAAAATCAAAGGGAGTAAAATGTGAGTGAAGTTTTAGGTGATGAGTAAGATTTTGCTATGTGGAGAAGAGGTGGAGAGAAGGCATTTTGGATCAAAGGAATAGGAGGTATAATGACCTGAAGTTGTGAAAGTACATATTTGAGAGGTGCCGGGTAGGCCAGTATGGAGGGACAGATGGAGGCTGAGGCCTGTGGAAGCCTTGCCTGACTTTCCATGTGATACCGTGGAGGAGCCCTGGCACCTGGCTTTTCAGAGGACCAGTCATTCACACGTGATTGTCACAGGCACGACAAGGTGTTTTGCTGGCAGTGTTATAAATACTTAGAGAAGAAAGAGCTCATTAATTATGAGACTTAGACTGTTTAGGGGAATTGGGAGAGAGAGGGAGCAGTGTGGGCTGCACTAACAGCAGCCACGTACATGTATGGTGCTTTTGGTAGGAATACATCTATGCTTTGTTGCTATATAATGTAGTAATGGCATGAGGGTTGGAGGGGAAGAAAGCCCTTATTCTTCATTTAAAATTAAAATATTAAAATGCAAATATTTATATGCCTTGACTCATTTTTATAAAAGTGATTTCAGATTTGGAAAGCAGAGAGTGATTACCGTAGACCTAGGTTCACAAATTATTCATTACCTTTTAAAGATGGAGACTGGAGGGGCGCCTGGGTGGCTCAGTCGTTAAGCATCTGCCTTTGGCTCAGGTCATGATCCCAGGGTCCTGGGATGGAGCCCCACATCGGGCTCCCTGCTCCGCGGGAAGCCTGCTTCTCCCTCTCCCACTCCCCCTGCTTGTGTTCCCTCTCTCGCTGTCTCTCTCTCTGTCAAATAAATAAATAAAATCTTAAAAAAAAAAAAAAAAGATGGAGACTGGCAATTTGCTTTGCAATTAAAATATAGATTACAAAAACTCTTCAAGAAGTGAGGTGTTGTTTGTTGGTTTGTTTGTTTTCTTATTGCAGAAGACCCAGGCATGTTTATTAAACTTGTCTTGAAAAGTTGTCCAGTGTTTCATTTTTTTCTCCTACAGCATTAACCACTTAGTAAATCAGCACAGAATAGTTTATTAAGAGACTCTTGCTGTCCATTGGATTTATATGTATACATAAGAATTGTTTGAGGCATTCATTTCTTCTTTTTTTTTCTTAAGATTTTATTTATTTAGGTGGGGGGAGAGAGAGAGCGTGCATGCTCGAGAGCATGAGCAGGGGGGAGGGGCAGAGGGAGAGGGAGAAGCAACTTCCAGCTGAACAGGGAGTTCCATCTCAGGACCCTAGGGTCATGACCAGAGCTGAAGGCAGTCACTTAACCGTCTGAGCCACCCAGGCGCCCCTGGGGCATTCATTTCTTTGTTCGGTATTTCTTGAGCAATTACTATGGTAGAATTACAGACATGATCTCTAACCTCAAAAAGTACTCAATCTTTGGGTCTCTCTCCTTTCTCAAAATTATAGGTGCAGTATTTTGTGGTTTATTTTTGGTGCTGCACTTCATTTGAGGCTTCACACTCTTACAGGAATTACTTTTTTTCCTTACTCTAGTCTTAATCCTTCCTCAAGTCAGTTCTTTCTGCTACTCCTGGCATGATTTTTCTACAACACAAATCTAATCCTGAATTTTCTAGATTAAAGTCTCTCCGTGGCTTATCATAGTTCATGATAAAGTCAAAGCTCATTTGCATGGCATGCAAAGTCCTTTATGAATTGGCACCATCAAGGGCGTTTCTAGTCAGGTCCTATCTTCCTGTGCTCACTCCCTTATACAGCCAAACTGCGCTTCTCGCCATTTCCCAAACAGATGTTCTTTTCTTCTCTTGGGCCTTTCCACGGCTGTTTCTTCTGTCTAGAATGCCCTTCTCCTTTGTTTCCACCTTATCGTGGTCTGGTGCTTACCTCTTTAAGGTTTAAGGTCAGGTTCGCATGTCACTTCCAGGAAAACTATCCTGATTGCCCTAGAAAATGATTGCTGCTTCTGTGTTTCCATAACATACATCTGTTGTATAAGATACACTGTTTTACAGTGATTATGTCTGTCCCTCCCACTATACTCTAGCTCCTTTGAGCGGGGAGTGACTGCTTTTATTCTTATTTTTAAATTTCAGAATCCATAGTCTGTAGCCTACTGTTTTTACCTTAGGTGCCCTTAAGTCTCTTTTGAGAGAACTGAGAGCTGTGTAGGAACATTTTCTTCCCATCTCCCAAGTTGAGAGTTATTTCTTCCTAACCCTAAAGATGAAAAACAGTGAATATTCAGGTGTCATGTGAATCTCAACTGTTCTGTCCACTTTGTTAGTCATTTAAAGTATTATTCTTAGATCATGAACACCACAGAGCAGACTCTAGAGTGCCATGTAATGGCAAGGCCACATTGCTCTTGAACAGTGTTGAGACAGCCCTACTTTAGGGGTAGGCTGGCTAGATGACTGACTGCCATGTTTATCGCCTGTAGAGTTTCCATACCTTTAAAGGTATTTTGTCATTTGTATGTAGAGGTGATCACATCCTAGTCCCTAAATGCTTTAAAGTGTAATTTTTGAGCCTCTTTTCAACAGAAACATAGTATAATTGTATTAATAAGAAATTTAATACTCTAAAATCTTACTTGGTTGAACCTCCTTTTAGGTAAGAACTCAGGGCCCTATCCTCACAGCAAGTGGCAAAAATCCCGTAATGGAGCTCAATGAAAAAAGAAGAGGTCTTAAGTATGAACTCATCTCGGAGACTGGTGGAAGCCATGACAAACGCTTTGTAATGGAGGTGTGTACCTAGATTCAAGCCAACCTTAGTTTTTGCCTCAAGGACATAGGCTATCCTGAGCTTATACGTAAAAAAGTTTTAGACTGAGTTAATTCTTATGGCACTATTTGACTTTCGGTGTTTTCTGTGTTGTGATACATTTAAATTAAAACTACATAGAGGAATTGCATGGGATAATTGCAGAGTATTGTTCTTGATTTTAGGTAGAAGTAGATGGACAGAAATTCAGAGGTGCAGGTCCAAATAAGAAAGTGGCAAAGGCAAGTGCAGCTTTAGCTGCCCTGGAGAAGCTGTTTTCTGGACCCAATGCAGCAAATAATAAGAAAAAGAAGATTATTCCTCAGGTATGAGTTAAGCATTAAACCTTTGCAATACTTTTGAAAAATACTACCAAAATTAAATTTCCTTTTCTGCCTTGGTGCCACTTTAGCTTTTTCTGAAGTTGTTTCTTTTTCTTGCATTTGGCATCCTTTTCTTTGGGTTAGATCATAAATACTGTAATACTCACTTTTCTCTGGTCTTCATAGGCAAATTATATATTTTAAAAAGGCTATTAGCATTATTTGGGGGCTTTCAGTCACTCTTGATGAAGTAGAGCATTGAGGGATCTGTACTTTTAGTGAGATGTTAGCATTTGTTTAGGGAAACTGCCAAGAGTATAAGGGCTTACTTTCATCAGAGTCTGCAGATGTGCTTCCAT
Source organism: Mirounga angustirostris (assembly GCF_029215605.1). NCBI lineage: Eukaryota > Metazoa > Chordata > Mammalia > Carnivora > Phocidae > Mirounga > Mirounga angustirostris. The sequence continues at coordinate 82,280,059 of NW_026991723.1, read as the reverse complement.
TTCCTTTCCAGTTTTGTCCTTTTGCATTATTTATTTTGTGTTTTCCTTTGGGGTGGCACAGTAGAACTTGGCCCTGTGTTCTGTTCATTCCTGACAATGGGCATGTCGGTCCTGCTGAATGCCCAGGACTGTAGAAAGGTCTTTAGAAAAGATGGCCTCCTAATTACATGTTTTTGGATAGCAGATCCTTCTATCCATTCATTTATGAATTCGCAAATATTTTCTAGTCATATACTATGTGCATGGTTGTGAGGGCAAAAGAGATACATTATTAAATATAAGACCGTTCTTTCCCTGGTGGAGAATGCTGGTGCAGTAATGTCTGAATAGATTATGTGATAGAAACAAGTCAATTAAAAATGTTTAGACTAATAGAAGGAAGATTACTTAAGGTTCTGAATGAAACTGTTTAGTTTCTTTTACATACACTGAGTGCACTGGCTAAGGGTAGAGTTGATCTTGTTTTATAGACGAGGAAATGAGGCCCGAAGAGATACAGACACTGCCCTTATTACCACAGGTAACTGATGGTAGGGTCTCTTTCAGCTAGGTTCTTCTCCTTCCAAAGACCGTGGGCATTCTCTTGCATATTATAGCCATCTTAGAAATTTGTCTTGTCTTGTACTTATTGTAATAAACATTGCTTACATTCTGGGATTCAAAATATAACCAAGGGTAACTTTTACTGAGATGAAATACAAATAAAGCATTTAAATTGCACTGGTAAACACGCAGAGAGAGAAGTGGTTTTATTTCCCTAAAACCTTCCAGGAAATGTGCTAAATTAGTAGAAAGATAATTGTTACCTTGTTTGTTTTGGTGTGTTTTTACCATGAGTTACATCTTGTATTGTGTCAGTTAATTTTAGTGTTTAAAAAGAGAGTGCAGATACGCATTAGGTAGTTAAGTTTGGTTCTAGTAGACAAGAGCTCGATTTGTGTGGAGTCACTCTACTGCCACCAGATTGTTACTTCCTGACTACTTGGACTAAACTGTTTTTTTTTTTAAAAAAAAAAAAAGATATCTACATGAGGTTCACCCATTTTTAGAAATTTTCCATACTAGAAGCTCTAAAACTCATGTGTTCAATACGCTTGACGGTCAGGAGGCAGTCTATTTTGGATGTGTGGGTTGCCTTTTTTTTCAGCCAGATAGAAAAATGGCTGTTCCCTGTGCATGATACATTTGACCTTGAAACTGTCTTCTGCCCAGTTATGCTTGTGGTAGAGGTGTTCCCATGAGGAATAAAAGATGATGGCTTTTCAGTGTGAGATAAATGTGTGTATACTCTGAATGTTTAAGCTGTTTGAAATATTGTTGACTTTATTCCACCCTGAGCTCTGAGGCTCTGCACCTTGGTTATAGGAGGGAATTCTGGTAGTTTTTAGTTTGAATTTTTGTTGTGTCTTTATATTTAAAAAATAAGTATAATGTTTCATTTAAAACTAGATATTCTTGATTTTCTTAAAATTTCAGTTTTAGAAAGGGATGTTTTAGCAGCCCTCTGTTCTGTTTGTCCTTATCTAGTATACTTTTCAGAGTTTGCTGTTTTCTCAATTGCTCTTTCTCCTCTGAAGTAAAACAAAGAGGATATCATTATCCTCATTGTATAATTAGTGGGAGACTCCGATAGACATAAAGATTTGTGATTTTTACCACAGTCCCATGGCATTTTAGAGCAAGAGGGGACTTTAGAGGTGGTATTTCTTTAATGATTGGTACATGTACATACACATACACACATACACACATACACGTAGAGCAGAAAATACAGACTCAGAGAAATCACATGACCTTCCTGGAGTTCTCATTTTTGGTCTTTCTTCATAGTTCTGTTTTTTTTGTTGTTGTTGTTGTTATTGTTTTTTTCTTTACTCAGGTTCACAGCTAATTCTTGGTGGTTTATTGGGTAGTTTTTGTTTGTGGGCGGAGAATTCAGTGGATTTCAAACCTAGGTATCAAGTGTCTATAATTAGTCAGGTCTAAAATGTAATGGATGTAATTTGACTACGAAATCTGTGTGTAGAAAATGAACTCTTTCTGAGTAACCCTCAAGTAAAAAGAAGAAGTTATTTGCATACTTTTATAAGTGCCCAAATATTCTTCAGAACAGCTCTGTTAAGGTAGGTGTCATTTTTATTTTATAGATGATAAAGGTTCAAGGTCATAGACACTCATTGACTCATCTACAGGCTCAAGTTTCTCATAGAAGTTGTGCATTAGAGAGATGATGGGGTGTTAGTTCTTATTTCTCTCAGTAATGAAAATGTGTTATTTTTAACAGGCAAAGGGTGTTGTGAATACAGCTGTGTCTGCAGCAGTCCAAGCTGTTCGAGGCAGAGGAAGAGGAGCTCTAACAAGGGGAGCTTTTGTTGGGGCTACAGCTGCTCCTGGCTACATAGCTCCAGGTAGAGTATAGCCTGTAAGAGGTCTGCCTCCTCTTCTGGCTTTGAAGAACAGCATCTCCTTCTTTATTTTCCAGGGTTATACACAGTCCCTGGAAACATAACACAGGTGTAAGATGGGTGTGCACGGAAATTCAAAAGAAGAGAATCTACAGAATGTCATAGGTTTTCTCCTGGAATCTGCTGAGTGACTAGAGGTGTTCTGGAGGGAGGTGACAGATGAGGAATATTGCACTTGGTTGAGAGGACATATTTTGATAATGAGGAAGCTAACAAATACTCCACAGATTGAGGAGTGTGGACACGTGAGCAGGGTGCATTCAGCGGGGACATGTAGAGGATGGTTGGGTGTAACAGGAGAGGAAAACTGCTGGCAAGGGACTCCCTCATTGGGGTGAAGCCTAGCATTAATAGCTTTCTTTAACTCAGTATTTGGGATCCAGCAAAGGTCTACAGAAGTACAAAAAGAGAAAAATGAAAAAGAAAAAAAGATGGGAAACTTATTTATCCAGAGCTTACTATACAACAGATACTTTGGTATAAATGATTTCACTTAATTGTTTTTTAATCCTCACAGTGTTTCCTCAAGTAGAAATTATTTCCGTTTTCTAGGTGAGGGAACTAAGGTTTAATGGGAGAAGGCAGCTAGCTCAGTCTGAGACATGTAGCGAACAGCAGAGCTGAGATTTGAATGTAGGTGTTTGCAGTTCTAGAGTTTATATTCTTTCCATTTCACCACATGGCTTGAGGGAGATGGGGGAAAAGATGCCCTCCTTCTGCCTTCTGTTCTAATACTTACGTCATTTCAGCAGTAGATGTAGAGCTGTCGCATTAAAGTCAGGTCGTCTGCCATATTGAACCTATGGAGCTTTTCACTTAACAAGTAGACTGCTTGTAATTGTTGATCGGGATGAAATTGTCATAAGGATTGGATCTTATACCATCATTATTTTTTTATGTAATATTGCTAAGAAGTTCACTTAAATTGTGTGTGTGTGTTTGCTTTCTTCTTTTCTCTCTTTCTCTCTCTCTCTTTCTCTCTCTCTCTCTTTCTCTCTTTCTCTCTTTCTCTCTCCCTCCTCTCTCTCTCCCTTCCTTCCTTCCTTCCTTCTTTCTTTCTTTCTTTCTTTCTTTCTTTCTTTCTTTCTTTTCTTTTCTTTTCTTTTCTTTTCTTTTCTTTTCTTTCTAGAATAGACTATTTGGGAAGTTCTTTGGATGATGTGGTTTTTGGAATTAGGAATTGTCCCAGTAGGGGCAGAGCTCAAAGATGTGTCATGGAATGAATATGTTCACTCATTGAAATAACATGTGCCTGCTTTGGGAGTTTACTGTCGTGCAGCTTATGATCTAAAGGTGAGACAGGCCAATCAGATAAGTCACTCACTTACCAACTGAGAAGGTTGTGATGAAGGACAAGGGTATGTTCTATGAGAGAATGTAACAGAAAAACTGGGTCTAAGATTTTGGGCCTGAAGGCCTTCCCGCAAAGAAGTGACACTTGACCTGAGCTTTAGAGAGTGAGGAGGCGTTAACTTGGAGAAGACTAGGGTGGACGAGTGTTGTACACAGAGGGAACAGCATGTGCAGAGACTCTGTGCTGCTGGGCCAGGGAACTCGGCTGGTGAGGATTAGAGGAAGGCCAAATGTCTGTAGTGTGGAGAGCACTCTGTGTTTTGGGTGGGGGCTGGTGGGGAGAGACACAACTGGGACAGGGAATGATTTGAGCTAAAGCTAGACACTCGGAACCCCAGTCCTGGAGGCAAAGGTGTGGATTTTGGCCTTAGAATGCTAAGTGTAGTGGGAAGTCGTGAAGGGCTCTAAGGAGAGAAGTGATGACATCAGACTTTTCTGTAAAGATCATCGTCTATAGTGTGAAGAATAGACTGTAGGTACAGAAGTGGATGTGAAAAGACAAGTTAGAAGGTTCTGGTAAACTCATAGCTCAGGCCAGAGACAGTGCAGGTATCTCCAGTGGGTGCAGGGAAGCAGATGGGTGGCAAGAAGCAACCGGATTGAAGATGTACTGCAGAAGCACAATTAATGGATTTAATGTGGAGAATGAAAAAGAGGGAGGTTTCAAGGATTTCTCCCAGCATTTTTAGCGAGAGGAACTGGGTCACTGAGTGTGCCATTTAAGGAGATGGAGAATGGTGAAGGATGAGGAGGAAGGGAGGAAAAGGTTCATTGGGGTTTTATTCTGTTTACGGGTCCCAAATTAAGACACTCTTCTGTGCATCTCACTGTTTCTACTGATATTTCATATTCTTTTGCCTCATCCAATCATTATTTAAAGAAAGCAGCTTTTATTAATAATAGGCAAGTTATTGAGATGAACTTTCTTGCCTTTGATTGCATGTTCAGTGGGGGCTTTGTCCATTTGGGAGTGTCTGCGGTCATGTGGTCAGAGACGCTTACCTCCCACCCATCATCTAGTGGCAGTGGTCGTGAAAGGCTTCGTGTGTGTCTGCTTGTTGCCAGGCTCGTTGGCTCTATAGTAGCTTTTCTCTTATGTCATCACATTGACCTCTGTGAAAGGCCTGTCTCGTGAAGCTTTTATTTTTTATTTTATTTTATTTTATTTTTTAAAGATTTTATTTGTTTGACAGAGAGAGACACAGCAAGAGAAGGAACACAAGCAGGGGGACTGGGAGAGGGAGAAGCAGGCTTCCCGCCGAGCAGGGAGCCCGATGCAGGGCTCGATCCCAGGACCCTGGGATCATGACCTGAGCCAAAGGCAGACGCTTAACGACTGAGCCACCCAGGCGCCCCTCTCGTGAAGCTTTTAAAAATGAAGTTCTTTTATAGCCTAGAGAAGATTCAGATTAGGTCAATTAGATTATGAATAGGTTATATGCCATTTGCGGAGTGTATTCTTGCAGCAGGGACTGTAGTAAGTGTTTTTACATACATTATTTAATTTCATTCCCCTGCCAACTCAATTACTATGGAAGACTGTGAGGCTCAGGGTGGTGAAATAACAGGCACAAAGTCACCTTGCTAGTGAAAGTGAAGTGGTTTGAACCCCCCACAGCCTGATAGGTGGCCAGCTTAATAGTTTTAGTTTCATCTCTCTTTAAGGAGGTTTTGGTAAAACCCTTGAAACTGTAGCCTTAGTTATCCAGCTTGCTACCTTTTCCTGGAATAGATTTGATATGCAAACTTTTTAAAGTATTAATTTCTCTTTTGGCCTCAGTTCCTACTGCATATCTCCAGCTGCTTCTTTCAGCTGCATTGTATCCTCTTGAAATCTAGGATTTAGGGAGCACTAAAGACTACAATTAAGACTAAAGACTAAGGCTACATTGTATCCCCAGTTTTATGTGACTTAAGTATAGACTGAAAAGTGAAAATTTCCATCTCTCAGGAAATGTTTCCGTTAGTCCCTAAAAGCAATTTACTTATTCAGCATACATTTGAGTGTTTTGTTTCAAGCAAGAGATTTGGACCTGGGCATTAGAAGATGATTAGCATCTGCCCCAGTGAATGCTTGAAGGTCATCTGGGGTAGGAACAGACGCTTGCATCAACAGTGTGCAACATGATGCAAGCTGTAACATTGGTGGCGGTGGGGGTGCAAAAAACAGCAAACCCAGGAAACTTCACAGAGGAGGTGATATTTGATCCTGATCTGCAGGATGCATTGCAGCTGGGCAGCTAGAGAAGGAGGAAAAAAAAAAATCCTTGCAAGCAGCAGAAATGATTACAGAAAAAGGGCTTGTAATGTTAAAAAGGCTTGATTTGTGTTTAGGTACAGTGTGAAGGGCCCATGTAGATTTTGTTCTATTGTAGAATCCAATTTTCCCTGAAGATTTACCCAAGCAATTCAGTATTTGTATTTTTAAAGTTGTTTTATTGAAAGATTAAAGATTGTAGCTTCTATTAGTACAGTATTTCTAATCCCTGCAGCATTATAGAGTAGCTTGGAAGATTTCTCATTTTACAGGCATGAAAAGGCAACTCAGAAGTTAAATGTTTAAGGACATAAAAGAAACCAGTGCCAGAACAAATTGGCTCAAAAACTTCTCTGTTCTTCAGACTTGTTTTTATGGACAGTGTGAGCCTTTTTCATAGGCACCAGAGGCCAATGTCAGTTTTGCCAACACTTACTGAGAGATGCTGTGCTGGGGCCAGGAATTCAGATACCAGGAGACATGGACCTTGTCTCCGAGCCCCCAACCCGATCTGCACTTGAGACTTCAGCCTGTCCTGTCACTGCTTTCTCAAGAGACCTGGAAAGTTCTGCTTTCCAGCTTTAAAGAAATTGGTAACTTGAGTGATTCTAAGTTTAGGGAGAGGAGACAAATTTGTTCAATAAATTATATTTAGTGAGTGGTTACTATGTGCCAGACCTTCTTCCAAGTTGCAGTGATACAAAAATGTCTAAGACTTGGTGTCTGTCATTCTAGTAGGGGACACAGACATGGAGTCGATAATTATAATACAGTGTCATAAGTGCAAGGAGAAAGACAGGATATCCTAGTAGATCAGGAGAATGTTATAGGTCATGCGAAGCGGGAATGGAGGGTTCGGCCATTCTGGGTATAGTTCTCATTCATCCAGCATCCGGAAGGAGTCCTCAGGGCCCAAGGTGCTGGGCCAGGCAGTACTTGTGAATTGGGCTGGTATCGGTTGGTTGCCCTTTGTTCTGGACTGACTGCTTTCTTCTTCTTTGCGCTAGGCTATGGAGCACCGTATGGTTACAGCACAGCTGCCCCTGCCTATGGTATGTACACCATCTTTCTGATTTCTCCTCTTAGCAATGCTGTCACAGCAATCTAAAGCACAGTTTGTATCCAGGGTTTCTTTAAATGAATTGGAGGATCTCAGACCTGTTCATTCTAGTGACCCAACTTAAATTCCCTTTGAAAACGCCACAACCTTGTGGTTCTCGGTTTGGTTGGAGTTGCTCTTCTCTCTGCTTTGCCTGATTGAAGGACTGCTTGTTCTAATTGCCTGTTTCTGACCATACTGAAATTAAATATTTTAAGTAGTTCTTCTTACAGCCAACTTACACTCCATTCAAAGGCTACTGAAGGGCCATCCCCGGTTTCCAGCTGAACTGCTCGCCGGTTACATGGCTGCATTGAAGTGTCTGGCTTGAAACCATCTGGGTGACTTGAGTTAGGGTTAGGAAATGTTCACTTCAAATCTGTAGCCATCATCCTTTCCCATGAAGTTTGCTCTAGAGGTGGCATCAGTGGGCCCCAGCGTGGTGACAGGGTGTCACCGGCAGTGTCTTTGAAGTGCTTCCCGCACAGTCTGTGCAGCATGTTACAAAATCATAGGAGTGTCTCTTCTCCCTCCAAAAATAAAAATAAAAGCATATGCAGAAGTGAACCTCAGTGGCCCTTTGGATAACTTTTGAATGAGGTTTATGTGGCAATGGAGGCAGTAGGTTTGGAGTCAGTGATATGCCCTCGTAGACATTTTCCCTAACTCAGGCGCTACATGTTACAGGTCAGCCATCTGCAGGATGTTTGCCATTGAGAGAAGAAGAGTGTGCGCACGAGCATGAGTGTGTGGGTGTGCACGTGTGAGTGCGTATCGGTGCGACCCTGGGCTGGGCGTGCACGTGTACAGTGGGGAAGGACCTTGAATGTCCCGCTACTCGTGGTGGTAGTCCTCCACACGAGCCTCAGGGCCCTTCATTATGCTTTCTCTCTTCATGCATTAGCTTTTCCATTTTTGTTCAGATGAAAATGATGGGTCCTTAAGACACTGCTAAGTGGAGGCTCCATTTGATTTCATAACTGTAAAAAATAAGTAGAAAATGAACATGAACAGTTTGACCACTTTCCCCATTAAGATAGACTGGAAAGATGTGGAGAAGCTGCAAGGGTCAAACATTTGGGTGAGTCTTCTCTATGGCAAAGTACCAAGTCTGGGGTCTCATCCTTGACCTGAATGTCTCCTCTGGAATGCTCAGGTTTGGTCAGGACTTCCCCAGAGTCCCCAGATCCCCCGATGTGGGGTGATAAGGAATTGAGAACTCATTCGAGAAACTGTTTTCACCCAGAATTTGTTCTAAATTCAAATTCTCTAGCTCCTTTTGTTTTGGCCATTTGCTTTTACCATGCAGCCAACTTCCTGGATATCCTGACCACCTCATCCCTCCTGTGAATTAGGTCTGGGCAGTTGATCCAAATACATTTTGACTCACTAGTCCCATTGTGGTGTGTCTTGTGTGAGCGCCAAAGCATCTGCCTGCTAGGGCAGGTTGTTAATTCTTTGTCTCTCTTTCAGACATCGTAAGTCTCACATTCTTTAGTACAGGTTTACTGAGAGCTGAATTTTTCTCTTGAAAACACGGGTGTGTCTAGGCTTTAAGCTGCATTCATGTTTTTCCTCAGTCTTTTTTTTAATTTTTCTCTCTTGTGCCTCCCTTTCCTCTAACATTATACTTTCACCCTGCGGCCTCTGAGCCCCCCACTTCAGAAGGCTCCTCTCTTCCATGTGCCATATAACTGACTTCCAAAGCTGGTGAAATTTGATGCCCCCATTTTTCACATAAAAGATTTGGTTTTTAAATGTTACTGTGATGCCAACCTACTAAAACAATGCTTTATTTTGGCTGTAAGGTAAATATGTCTTTTGGCCTTTGTAAAGCTGTTGCATGTGGGGGTAATTTCCCTCTGATCATCTGGTGCTCTTGAACACCTGCTGTTGCTGCTTTGTGATTTCTCCATAGGTTAAATACTAGAATAGAGATAGGAGCAGATTTCAAATCATGCTTGAGTATGCAGAAGTCTGTGAGGCCACAAGAACTTGTTTATTACAAAATTAAGAAAGTAGTTAATCTTTCCAGATTTGCCACGCCAATACTGGCAGTAGCCGTTAAGATAAACCCCTGGTCACGACTCCGGCTGGAGCTGTCTTTCCGGGGAGCTGAGGCCTGCACAGAAAGCTGTGCTTTGCGTCTTGACAGTCATCCCTGTTTCTCCTACAATATGTGATGTGCCAAATTGAGAACAATTACGGATTTCTAGAGTCCCTTGAGAATATTCATCAGTGGCATTGCTTTTGATCTTTAGAATTCATGGCCGCTCACACAAATGAAATTGCTTTCTGAATATCATTCTTCCTGTGATATAGCCATCTTAATTTTGAGTGGAAAATACCAATTATCAGAATATTAGCAATTTCAAAATAGGAGATCTGTGAGAGGTTTGTGGGTCTCCTCCAGAATGCTTCATGTTGACTGACTAATCTGGAAAAGGTTAATGATCATTACTGTAAGATATTTTTTTACCTGAAATTTTTATTGGATTATTAAACTTATTTGGAGTCCTCTCCGTTTCTTTTCTCTGTAGGTTTACCCAAGAGAATGGTTCTGTTGCCCGTTATGAAATTCCCAACATATCCTGTTCCCCACTACTCATTCTTTTAGCAAATGACAGAAGCTAATTCCTATTGAACAACAAATACAGTACAATACAGAATGTTAGAGCAAAAGCCTTTTTATCCTGCTTTCTTTGAACACATACTTGATCAAAATTATTTGTAAAGAACATCTTTCCTACTTTTTGATTTTAACAAATGCAAATTTAGTTCTCTACAACTTGAAAACAAACAACAAGGAACTAGTTCTGTGAAACGGTACCTCACTTCCGGAAAATACCTTATACCAGCCCTTCTGTCCTAGGGAAATAAGTCTAGCAGTGCAGAGGTTGAGTCTTAGGAGGAGTATCAGATTATGTAAAATTAAATTTGTGAAGGATGTATAGAGTCTCAAACACTGATCACAAATAAACTGCTTTGTTGTAACACAGAGTACTGCCTGGTTCCTGATGCAGTCACCGAGTCTTAGCTCTGATTGATATGTATTTGCCCAGGGCACTGGAATTCGGGCTGTAGTTATTTTTTTTAATACAATAGAGACTTTTCATTTAAACTTTAACTTTGTAAATACTGAAGTGTGTAATTAAAGCCAATAAAATATGGGTTTGAATATTGTTTTAGCTTATTATTTTTGATATGTTTTGGTATCAAATTACAAGGAATTGAAAACTAATAATAACTTAGCCCTAGAAACCCATTCATTTGTAAGGAAACTGCTAAAACAAAGCAAAGGCAATTGTTAGTTTGAGCCAGTCTACTTACTTTGTAAGCCCTTTGTACTGCTGGACAAGGGCATCCCCATGAGAAAGGTATATTCTGTGATCCGAGCATTGCTTCTTAAAATGATGGCACTACCCAGAGATGGGGAAGGAGGAATGTGATTTAGTTTCCTAATTTCCAAGTTTTAAAAGAGAATAAATTAATCGATCAATCACCCTCTCTTGTTCTTGTGGCCTTCTTCACTCTGTAAGATACTGTGTTCACTTCCCTGGTTTTTTTCATGCAGATAGAAGATTAGCGATTTTTCTGGGATTCATGGAAAGGTCTCTTTTCCTCTTCAATTACATCAGAATCTAAAGCAGCAACAGGGTCCCCATAAAAACTTGCTCTTCGATTGTCCCAGTTCTTGTTGAGTGCTGCTGTGAAAAGTGACAGGTTTCAGCCATGGGTCAGCATTTATTTTTAAGTTTTTCTTAAAATTTATCTGATTAAGCTGGTGAAAAATGATCAGTTGGTAACATTGTGCTGTCCTGTAAAGGGTGCAGACCTGAGCCTTCCCCTGCATTCTCGCCTTGTTTGGAGAGCCTATGATGTTACTAGAAGGTAATGGTTTCATTAAGGTACTCACCCCCATGAAGGCACCAGTGTGGTCCCGTGTCGAGATTTCTAAGTTGCTGTGTCTTAAAAATGTCTGTTTTTAGTACGAATTAGCTTCCCTCTTCCCTCTTCCCTCTTAAATTCTGTTTCTCAGAGCCCAATAGTGCCCATCAGTGAGAATGGGCTTTGCAAAATATAGCAAATTTATGTACCAGATTTCTTTCGGACCGCTAAATGAGAATCAGATGGGCAATTTAAAATAAACGTTAGTGTCGCTTCTCAGATGTGGATTTATTATCACAGTGGCTTGTTACTTCTCCTTGACCTTTAGTCTTTATTAGTGGTGGGTGATACTTTAATAAAACCTCATCACTTGCTAGAAATAGCTGTGAACTTACCATTCTCATCCTGTGCATTAGTGGCTAGACATAAACCTGAGGGCCCATTGCAGCTGGGAGTTTTCATGTTTCACTGATTCATTTTGCTGACCTATGGATGAAACAGAGCCATCACTGAGAAGAAAAAGCATGGCTGGTAGTGTCCAGTTTTTATTAATTCAATATTTACAATAGTCCTCTCTGTGTTTGGAATACTATTAATTGGCAGCTGCAGCCAGATTGTTATTTGAAATTGATTGTCAAATTTGCATTCCAAGTTGGAATCTCTCTGGAGATTTCTCTTTAGAAAATTATTTTGAAGTAGCTGACTCAGCTTCATAATTTAACCCCTCTATGATGGTGAAAAAGGGAGCTGTGCTGTTTTCCAACATGATGGCAGTCATTTCAAATGGTTTCTACCAAGTCTTTTTTTTTTTTTTTTTAATTTTGTTGTTTGTTGGAAGTTACTAACCATGTTGTAAACCTGCCCAGTTGCTGCAAACTTTTACATTTCTCTGCTTTACTTAAAATAATTGAGCTGTCAGTCCTTTGTTAGAAGTGGTAACCATGCAAGTTCAACTGTTGAAATTTTGTAATGAATTAAGTGTCCCCCTCCCCCCCTTCTGCCCTCCCCACCCCTCCATTTTGTAATGAAAATTCCACTTACAGCTGAAAGAGCAGAGAAATATAAATGAAGCTCTTGGCTTCACCAAATTCTGTGACATTAACACCAAGTGTTGCTTCTCTGCTCTTTTCTCCACTGTAGGCGGTTTTTTCATTGACAGCCCCTATTGCCAGCCTCTGAGCGTCGCGCCACTTATTATTCACTTGGGCCCTCAAGATTTCTTCTCTGACTTCTAGAACCATCAGGTTGTCTGGCTTGAAATGGCAATTTCTGTCTTGGTCTTAAGAGCATTGTGACCCTCTGAGGCTTTCCAGCTTTCAGATACACCACTCTGACACCTTCTTTTGGAAAGCAATGACTGAGCATTTTAAAGAAGAGCAATACTTTATTCAAAGCCACGGTGTCTGTTTTAAAACCTTTCCTTTGGAAACCTAGCAATATCTGTACTTAACCCCTCCTAGCATAGTCTCTTGTCAGGGAGTTTACAGACCATTGTAGAACTTAGACTCAGTGTGTGAGCTGTGCTATCTCCTGACAGTTTTTAAACTTTTGTAGCACATAAACTGGGTAGTTGCATTCCTGACTGCGTCAGTTAGTGCTTTTATAATTTCTCAGAATTAGGGGTCCTCCTTGAAGCCTTATTCTTTGCATGGGGGCTGGAGCCCAGCCAGGGATGTGGCCTGCAGCCCGGGTCTCTTCTGGCTGCAGGAGCACCCCCTCTCTTGTGCAAGGTAATTGGTCCAGTAGATTCCCAACATACCTCATGCTGACTAGATGCAGTGCATGGTGCGTGCAGCAAGGAGTCCCGAGTCGTTTGTAGTCTTTCTGAAATCGTTAATCTGGGAACAAACCACTTATAGATTTTTCTGCTATTAGCCTTTCCTTCTTTTTTTAAAATTCGGGTGAATGTTTGAAAATCATGAATCGGTCAGTCACCGTTATTAATTGAAGAGCTGGGAATACCTCGTTAATGTATTTTTAAAACTAGTGTTGGACCCTCTGTGTATTTCAGGTTAATACTTTTAAGCAGTTTTCAGCACGTTTATCTCACTTTATTCTCGTTCTCCTCGGACCTCCGTAGCCATATCACTTGTATAAAATAGGCTGAGATCTAGTGACTGTAAGCTGTGGTCTCAGTAAACAAAGGTAAGCTCTTTTATTTTCTGATTAAAGAGAAAAATAACTAAAAGTCAATGAACACAACGTGCATATATGACAATCATACAGGATGTGTTTGATCTCCTAGGTCTTATGTCATCATATTACCTTTAAAATTTTTATGATCTAAATGTAAAATAGTTATTTTCAGCATTTGTTTTAATACCCTTGTAATTACTTTTTATTCAAGAGAGACATTTCACTTTTACGAGTTAAATGTGTATATGTGTGTAGAAACTTATGATATTACATATATGTGAATTACACACCCGGACATGTTTAAATAAAAGAATTTGGTGGTGGGAAGAGTTCACCTAAGAAGACTTTAATGTCAGGGCACCCTTTTGGCCAAAGTGCTAGAATTTCATAAGCAGCAAGACTGGTGACAATGCTGGTAGGATCCATTTATATGTAGCTGTTAAACAAGCAGAGGATCAAAGTGCCAATTTCTCAAGGAGAGAAACTTCTCTGAGAAATGAAAATCTCTGATCTGTGTTGTATGCCCTAATACAACAGCAGCAAGAAGCCATAAAAGAAAAAGCAATAGCAAATGAAAAAAAAAAAAACAAAACCAAAATATTAAGGTAACTATGGAAAAATATGTAATTGACTGAGTTAAGCTAACTTTGCAGAACCAACTTTGCAAGACTCAGAATGGTAAATACCCAGTCTGCAGAGACTAAATAGACAATTCATCTGTCTTTTCCAGGTTAGGTAGCTAGATGATTGATTTCCCACCTTACTCAGCCATCATGGAGTTCATTTAAAAGATGTGAGGGTCAGGCCAAATATTTTAGTAAGGGTTTGCTTCATTGAGTGTGTCCCATAAATACATTTCATATGTGTTAGATGTTCTTTGCTGAGGCCGTATTTGATATATAGAGATTAAAATGAATTTTGTGTTTTATTTGTCTCTAAGTAGCAGTTTTCTTGTTACTACTAACTTTGAAGGTTGCTGGAACAACGTTTTTTCCCCATGCAGTATCTGTATGTACGTCGCATGTGGCTTTGGCATCTCTAGAAGGTTGTATGAGGTCTAGCGGACTAGTACTGCGTACGTTCCAGTCCTCACGAGCAGCCGAGTGCCCTGACGTGCCGGGTCCTTCTCTGGGTACTAGCGAAACAGAGGCTCTGCCCGGTGAAAACATGCAAGTCCGAGAGTCTCCTTGTTGGTGGAATTGGGCTGATTATAAATCTCCTAGGTTGGGAGACAAATGATGCAGTAGTAGCATCAAAAGATAATTAACTTGGTTAGTAGTTTATTTATAGATTATTTAATATTATAGGCCCTCTGACATCACTGAACTGGCCATCGTTTGGAAATTCACTCATTTTAAATATTTCCCTGGCAGTTTTGAGAGCCTGAAACCAACTCTGGTTTACGTTCATGGACCTCTCTCCAAGTAAGTGAATGGAATGAAATGAAGAACAAGTATTCCAGTCCTTTTTAAGCAGTTTTTATAGTATAGCAGAGACCAAAGTGGTTGCTTTAAACACTGACCACATTTTTTCGATGACAAGTGATCGTGCTTATAATCAATCATTCATTATAACTTACCTGTTTATTAGATTTTTTTTAATAACTGCGGTGGAGGCAAATCTTCAGTAGTGAGTTAGGGGAACGAACTAAGATTTGCAGATGTGCCCCCACCCTTGCACCCAGCAGTTAGATTTCTAGGAATCTAGAGCCCTAGGAACTAGGGACATTAGGAGCAGTTAAAGCTGAAAACCTGCTCTGTGAATGGTCCTCCTGTACCTCCTGCTCAGCACAGGCCAGTGCGTCCTGGGACGGCGGGGGGGGGGGGGGGGGGATCTCTCTTAAGTCCTCCGAGCAAGAAAGGTTCTGCTGTATTTGTACTTGCAAGCTATAAGGATCTGATGCCACACAGTGACTGTAGGTTTCTCAGTGTTACTAGGAGGCCTGGAAGGGAGATAGGTGGTAACTGAATAACAACCACAGCGTCAGGAAACTACCTACCGCTGAGATGAGTTTCAGTATTGGTGGTTCTCTAGCAGCAACTTACAGAGCACAAGCTAGGACTTCTTATGTAAGAATAAGTCTCTTTCCCTTCCTCATCCCATCTTCCAGAAAGACCGTTTTAAGTCAAGAATTCAAGTTGAGTTAGTTGTAAGAATAGATATCCTTTCCCACATTATCATTTTAGGTAGGAGCTAACAGCTTCCATTGATACTTGATGCAGTGATCTTTGGAGATTTTAAAAAATAGCTCCATAGTGCAAATTAGGTTATGTAAGCTTTACAGCACAGCTAGAAATAGGGAATAGAAATCATGTGGGAATCTGGGCCAAAGTATTTCTCTCCCTCCAGCAAATTCCTGTGGGGCTTGGGGATTAGATGAGTTAATACACGTAGAGTGCTTGGAATAGTACCCGGTGCACAGTAGGTACTCCGTAAATGTTGATGGTTCCTACCATGGTTGGCTGAAGGGACAGAAGGTATGTGAGGGAGGCAGCAAGACTGTGCTGGTGGATAGCAGAGAAGTGAGCACATGGCCTGCTTGGGGGGGTTGGGGGGGAGCTGCATTGGTTCCTTGGTATTTGCAGGCTGGGGGTGCTCCCACACTTTGAGAGAGGACCCCTAAACAGGAAGGATAAAGCAACACTTAGGTAGTGTGGGGAGGTCGCTGCAGATCCCCGCTGACTGAAAATGCACGTGTTTCTGCTGTGGTGGACTCACTGGCTGGTCTGCTGCCAGGGGGCCATACGTACTCGCTTGGGCATTTAAGTGTGCTTGGAACTTCAAAACGGCTGAGCTTAGAATATCAGCCTGCTGATTCCAACTTTCCTCCCAGTGCATTAATAAGAAAAAAAGAGGTGTGTGATTACAGCTAGCCATGGAATCCAACATCCAGAGCTCACCAGTGTTTGGCAGGTAGAAAGCAAGTTATTATAAACCACGGGAAGAGAAGTCTGGGTGGCATGCTTAGAGGGCCGCTGACTCCCATGCGTCTCTTTGTAGCATTCCTGCAGCTTCTCTCTCCTGGTATGCTTCAGCGCTTTGGGACACATCGGCACTCATCCGCACAGGAGGCCTCCCCTGCGTGTTAATCTTAGAAAGAACTCATCTGCCTGTCCATCCATCTCTTTCTCTTTTCAGTAAAAGGAAAAATGGGTAGATGGTGAGCCGGCGCCGTTGGTTTGAATATACAGCTTGCTGTCTCTTTCTGCGCAGGTGCAGGCATCCCTGTCTGTTGGCAGGTGGTACGCTAGGTGGGGATTCCAGATTCAGTTCTCTCTCTCTCTTTTTTTTTTTTTAGGTTGAATTCTGTAACGCTCTAAGTTTATAAAACTGTAGACAGGGACTGAGCATTACCTTTAAAGGCAAATAAGATGGATTGGCGTGATAGTCAAGAGGCTTTTTTTTTTCTTCTTTTAATGGTACCAACGGTCTGTCTTTATTGTTTGCAACGGGAAGTGAAAAGAAGAGGGGACACAACAGCCCCAGCTCCAGGGGAAACTCCAAAGACCTTACTCTCTTCACTGTAGCCCCAAAGCAAGAGGCTTTTCTTAAATCCAAGAGATATTTGTATAAATAATGTCCTGGCAGAAGTCACCCCATTCCACAGCTGTGGCTGTTTGGTGGAATCTTTGCCTCATTGAACTAAGGTTGAGGGAGGGCCTCCTCCCCCCCCCCCCGCCCCCCCCCCCCCCCCCCCCCGCTTTGACCAGTCAGTTTTAACATCTTAATTCCTTGGTCCTTCTAAGGAGGGTCTTTGTCTTTCTTGGCAGAACTTAGCCATTCTGCGAACTGTGCTGCCTTTGCTGGGGGGGCTTCGTGGAGATTGCCGCCATCTGCCTGGGCAGCTTAAGGGAGACTGGGTAGCGTGTCCCAGCCGGAGATGTATGCTCGTACCTCTCCTGCTGCTTCTGGTCCACACGACGTAACCATTAGCCTGGCTGCTGTGCAGACATTCTCTTAGCACTGCCTCGGGGCCCAGTCTCTCAGCCTTGGTCTGGCTTCGAAGACCTACCTGGATCCTCTGTGAGGTTGGGATGAGTGGTCTCTGCATTTACCTGTCAGCTAAATGTTTTCAGGTGATGAAGTCAATAGTAGCCTTCAGTTTAAGTTATTTTGGGCTGTGGGCAGCAGTAGATTGAAGGAACAGAAGAAAGAAAAGGAAGAAATGCTCAAATCACTCTCTTGTGTGGGCCAGGCACTTGGACATTCTTCTCGAACAACCTTCTCAGGTGGAATCTTATTTTACAAGAGAAGAGACTGAGGCTCAGAGTTAAGCACTAGAGCTAGGGATGAAACCCCACTCTGTTCGATGCCAAAGCCTCTTTCCACCACACCATGCACGCTGTGCGTGCCGTGTGGCTGAAGGGGAGGGGAGCGCCGTGTGGCAGGAAGGACGTGTGCAGGCAGTGGGCTGGGCCAAACGGGGCCTCCGGGTCACAGGGTCTTGGCTGATAGGCTCCTGTGCTGGAAGCCAGGCTCTCTGACTTGAAGTTGTTCTGGACCAGATATCCTGGCCTTTTAAAAATAGGGCTATTTTTTATTGGACCAATTGGGTAAGTTGTTGAACAAACCGGAAAGACAGGCTAGAAGATGCGAGTAAGGTGTGGCTGCATAAACAAAGGAAGCGCTTATATTTCAAGCTTGTTTTTCTGTTTGAATATCAATGAGAACATGAGGTCTGTGTCTGCATTCAGCTAATGCTTTCTGAGGCGACGCTCTGCCTGGCCTGAGACTGGTGATGGGGATGCCTTAGAAGATTTGAGCCAGGCCCTAAAGCCTGGCGAGCTTTTGACTCACGGGGTAAAAAGAAGAGAGGGTCCTGGAGGGCCGGCAGCCCAGGTTTGGAGTGTGCTGGGGGGCTGTCCCCGGGTTAAGCACAGCTGGGGGAGTGGCAGGTGGCGGGGGCCTGTTCTGATCAGCAGGACTTCCCCCGGACGAGGCTTCAGGACAGGCTGCCAGCCTGGAGGCAGCAGGCAGCCCCCTAGGCTTGGCGGTGCTTGGTGAGCCCCTCTGGGGTGGCTTGGAGGTCTGAGCCACTCTGCTGCTCCTGTCTGCATCTCCCGCTGCCGCACCCCAGGCCGCAGGCTCCTTGGCCGGTGATGGCCTCCTGGCTCTCTGCCTGAGGGATGGAGGCCGAATCCTCTCCAGGGCAGAACGGTCCTCCCTCGCCGCAGGGCATGGTCCCTGGCAGTTGGCCGTTTCTCGGCGCCACCTGCCATGATGCTGGCGGGGAGCAGGAACAAGGAACTGTTTTACACCCAGGTTGCCCGAGTTCCAGAACGGTGCCTTGTGTGTGAGGAGGGTGAGTACCTGGCACAGCACTGCCTTAGCAGCTGATCTTTCCCAGCGGCCACCCCGCGGCCGCGCTGCCCCTACGGTGTGGACAAGCCACAGCGCGCGCACAGCTGTTCCCACTGCGCAGGCGAGGACGTGGAAGCCCAGACGCCTCGCCAAAGCACCCAGCTTGTTTGTGGCAAAACACTGTCACTCCAAATAAGTGAGTTTCTAACCACACAGAAGAACTACCATGGCTGCCACTGTCTTTGGAGCGAACAGAAGCCTGTTCTTAGGGATGAGATTTGAACTACACCACAACTGTGGGACTAGCAATGATCTCCTTTTACAGATGAGGAAATGGAGGCTTCGCCACAGTGACTTCCCACAGATTATACAGCCTGTCACCGGCTGGGCCCCCCAACCTGATAGTGCTCGCTGTGCCCGGTGCTGGTGGTTGGGGTCCCCGCGGGGCACTGCCACCCGCCCCGTTTCCCAAACCGCCTGGCTCCCGGGTCCCCTGCTCGCTGTGATGCATTCCACGGACCTCTCGTCCACGCTTCTGGACTAGATCCTCTGTGGTTTGAAACAAAATAAGCAAAAACCTACGCTCCCCCTCCCTCCCTTCCCCCAAAAAAGAATCCAGACCTCGGGCTTACTCTTTCTCTGGTTCCTTTGGAGAACTGTTTGTGAGCTTGCTCCCGGGCCAGGGGATTGACTGGTTAGCCTCAGCTCCCTCTGTTTCCATACCGTCTTTTTGCACTGTAACTGAACTCCATAACGAAGTGCAAACCAGTGATTGCTATTGGAGAGACCCCCAAGGGTTGGTGGGGGGTGCGGGGTGCTGTTAGAAGTGTATTTTCCATATTCAGCTTCATCCATGTTTTGGCTGTCGTCTGTCGCCTATCCCTGCCTAGGCCTTCAGTGTGTGCTCCAGCCAGAGGGGTCACCCTCACAGTGACACATTGCTCAAGTGCTCTGATGCTGGGATCTCGTTGGACCCTTCATAGTGGAGATGGTCTCAGAAGTTGCTCAGCTTTTTAACACCCCTCATGTCCTTAGAGGCTACATAAGGGAAATATTGTGGACATGTAGGAGGTGAGAAACCTCTGGAAGGGGGCACCTGGGGAACTCTGGAAAGCTGAAAGCCCCTCAAAATGAGATTCATTGAGGCTGGGGAAGGAGAGGACTTATCCATCAGCGATTTTAAAGGGTTATATTTACTTGTATCTGGCTCCAGAAGGGTAAGGATGGTTATAGGAAGCCAGTTGGGCAATTTGGGCTAATGTGTGCCTCCC
The DNA here is from genome assembly GCF_029215605.1 of Mirounga angustirostris. Taxonomy (NCBI): domain Eukaryota; kingdom Metazoa; phylum Chordata; class Mammalia; order Carnivora; family Phocidae; genus Mirounga; species Mirounga angustirostris. The sequence continues at coordinate 82,260,289 of NW_026991723.1, read as the reverse complement.
AGATGACAGAGCTGCCCTGGGAGATTAGGTGTGGTGAGAAATGAGGCCTATGGTACCAGGAATGTTTAAGCAAGCTAACTGTTAGCATAGTGCAGAGGAATTTCTTCCATTGGGTATCAAGTTTGCACGGAACACTGATGTGTTTGGGGACACTGCCAAGACCACTTCTCCCCTCTTGGGCATATGGATTCATTGGGAAACCTTCACTGTCACCTGCTGCTGTTCACCAGGCTCTGTGGTGACCCCGCAAAAGGAATAGCTGGGAGAAAATGTCAGGATTTTCAGCTTAGACAATGGAGTAGAAGGCGAAACCGCTGACCCAAGATGGAGCGCACAGGAAGAGGGAGGGGGTGCCCAGGGGCTTGAACAGATCAGAGCCGTCTTCTGTGGTTGGGAAAAACTCTGGCAGGCCTTCCCCTCAGTGCGGGGGCCAGGCCTGTGAGGAGGCTGAGGACCTGGGCGGTTCTGACTGGGGTGGCAGAGTCTTCCCCCTGAGACGGGCACCCGAGCTGGATGGGAGTCTGCCAGGAGGGTCGTGAGGAGAGCTCTCAAGCGGGGGGTGGGAGGGGGGCGGCAGCGCATGGCGTGCACAGAAAGGGCATGGCCTTCTGGAGCGGCATGGTTACTTGCTGACAGGAACTGGGATGGTTAGAAGGGTGAAGTGGCAGATGGGATGTGTAATTTGGAGTCACGTGGGGGAAGACCCTGGGTCCTGTGCCCTTTGGTGATTATCCTCTTCCAAAATGGTGAGCGAGTTCTGGAGGGTTGATCTGGACAGTTGGATGGGGCAGGACTGGAGGCGGGAGACAGGGGCTGCCACAGATAGAAGAATGGGGTCTCTTCATAAGCCAGGCTCCTCGCCTGGACCGAGCGAGAGGGTGGACCTGATGGCTCCCAGCGGGGGATCTGCCCGAGCACTTCTCCTGGGCCTCTGTTCAGTAGGTCACTGAGAGGACAGTGGTACTTGGGGCCAAGATGGGGAAGGTGGGGGAGGGAGGAAGGTGCTGGCAGGGCAGGAGGGGGTGATGGGAGAGGGTAGCGGTGTGGCAGGGACCATCTCCTTTGGGCTGGGAAATGGGAGTTTGGTGGGCCCAAGTCCTCATTGGTGTGAGGTGTGAGCCCTCTTGTGCTCTCTGGGAGGCATCTCTTTGGCAGTGGATGGAGAGGTTTGCAGGCTGGTCAGTCAGCATCTTATCCTTTTCCTGAGTTTCTGAATGTCTGCTCTGCTGGGTTCGCCAAAGGGAGTGACGAGTACTGGGTGTTCATTCGTACAGCGGCCTTCTGTTTTTTTTAAAAAGTAATGCTTTGGTTTCTTTACCTGGGCAAGGTCCAGGGCTCACTGGATTCCACATCTATAGAACATGGTCTTTAGCTAGTGGGAAGTTGCAGACTGACTTTACGGAGGACTTTAAAAGGGGGGAAACACCACGTAAGATTTTGGTGTCTAGCTCAGGACAGGTGGCTGGCAAAACTGAGGAGTCAGGGTGGCTTTCTGCACCTCTGTTGTTTCTGTAGTTCTGCTGGGGATTAAGGCTGAAGAGGCAGCTACAGTTTTGAACCTTCGGGTCAGAGCTATGAAAGGTTACAGGTGCCCTGAGACACGGATTCCCTTCAGCCTTTGGGGTGGCCAGGACCCCAGGGCCAAGTGTGTCTAACTACAAGCGGCGTTGTCTTTTTACCCCCGCGGGCCACCTTATATCACCTGTGTGTGTCATAGGCGGAAATGTGTGGGAGCATTGCCTTAGCCCTGGTGTTGGCAACTTTCTGGAAGGGGCCAGACAACCTTTCAGGCTCCGTGGACCATTCGCTCTCATGGCTACTTTGCTTGGCTGTGGGAGCAACAAGAGTGGCCAGAGACAGTGGTGCATAAACACAGCATGGCTGTGGTCCAACAAACTTTAAAAAAAACAAAAAACAAAAAAACAAGAAACCCAACAGATAGTGGGCCGTATTTTGCCAACCCGTCTTAGATTGTAGAGACTGCTCACCCCTTGGCTTATTCATGATTGGAAACTTCCATCTGCTGCCTGGCCCATCCATCTTCCCACAAGGGCTTCCTGAGAGCATCTGTCCTATGTGAGCGCTGAGGAGCAAGGGGCGGTCCTGGCCCGTAAGGACCACAGGTGTGTGTGTGTGTGTGTGTGTGCGCGCGCGCACGGGGGCGGGTAATGCATTGACAGGTGAGAGCAAAATATAGAGCAGAATGGGGCTCGGGAAGTCCAGGGTGACAGGGGCTCAGGGTGAACCAGGAGAGCCATAGGAAGGGAGCTGCTCTGGAGAGGAGAGGGAGAGTGTGTGGAACACCGGGGACCGTGCAGTCCCACAGGTGCGTCGCGCCCGGCCTGGGAAGGGCCCTGAGTGCCAGGCCAAAGAGGGTGGACCTCATTCTCTGGGTGCTGGGAGCCAGTGAGGGGTTGTGTTCAGGACGGTAAACTGATCACAAATGCATTTTAGAAACATCACTCTAGTTGTGGAAGACCAGATCTGTGGTTACAAATGGTATCGGTTTTTTCTGGGCTTTTTAGGCAAGATTTTGGTTAGAGTTGGTATTCAAGTGGGAAGGAGAGGTCCAGAGAGTTGGTGTTTCTGGCCATTGGCTTTAGGGGGCAGGGAGCACACTCTTGACCTTGGCAGGGCTTGATAAAATTCTCCACGTCCAGGCCTTTTCTCTCTCGCTGTCCTAAAGAACATGTAAAAGGGCAAGACAAACATTCGGTCTCAAGCCAGAATTAGATACTGGCCTGGGGCCTTGGTGTGTGAGGGTAGAATGAGCTCCCCCTCACTTCAGAATTGAGTTCGTGGCAGGAGAGCTTCACGCAGTGGACTCCTTCCTGTCTGCATGCAGCCAGCCCACAGAACAGGCCTTCGGAGAAGCACACACGATGGTCGGGACTCTCAAGAAGCCTGCTAACTGCTGAGGCAAGATGTGTGTCACAGGCTAAAGCCAACCCTGCCGGGGGCGTCACAAACTGCCTGGGGCCGGGCCTTCCGTCGGGTACAGGGAAGATTGAGGTGAGTCACTCACGGTGCCTGCCCCAAGGTGCTCGATGTAGCTGGGGCAATGAAAACAACTGTAAATGTACATAGTGCTTTCTACTTTCCAGATCTGCGGTCCGTGTCCGCTCCGCCCCCCCCCGCCCCCCGCGGTTTCTGGGCAGGTGAGGGGAGCAGCTGTATCTGGAGCACTGGTGAGGCGCTAGGGCCGGGGGCTGGGAGCTGCCCTCGTCGTCCTCCGGGGAGGAGGGGCTGTGTGGCTTGTGTGCAGTGACAGGAGCTGCCGGGCCTGCGCTCGTGCCATCTCCCCGAGCCCGCAGCAGGCCTGTGGCAGCAGGTGCGGCGCCCACGCAGCTCCGAGAGGAGGCGGCCCCCGCCTGAGGCCCCGCAGCTGGGGGGCCCGGGAGGCGCTTTGCGCGTGTTCTGCCCGCACCCTGGTCCTCCGGAGACCCAGTCAGGAGGCGAGGGGTTGGGTGCTGCCCTGGGCAGGTGGGCCTGGCCCCCGGGGGAGGACTCGGGAGGGTGGTAGGAGGTGGTGACAACCTAGGGAACACTTGCGCGCTGCGTACGGAGGGAAGCGGTCTCGTCATTGCCGGGAACCCGGTGAGGGTTGCCGAAGGAAGGCCCGTTGGATGCCAGCCGGGGCTCGTCAGGCTCCCTTTCGTGGAGGGCGTGCCTCTCGGACTTGGGTCCCTGGTCTTGTCTCTTTTGGGGCTTGGGGAGAGGGGGCTCTCATGTTCCGATAGTAGGTGGGTAACTTTTCTGAGGAGCACTCGTGTTTCCCAGATGCATTTCTGGGCTCATGGAAGGGAAAGGACGAAGGTGGGCCTGGCTGCGATGGAGCTGTGGCCTTTCCTCAGGCAGCTCAGGCCTCAGAGGGAGGCTCCTGTCGGGCACCACAGTCCCCTCTGGAGCTGGAGCCTGGCCCAGGCCCTTGCCCTCTCCTAGCCCACGAGCATAGGCTTGATGCCGTTTTCCTGCTTAGGGACACAGATGGTCAGAAGGCTTTTCTTTTTTTGGACTCTAACCTAAATATTTCTGCTGCTTGTGAAGTCAAGATTTTTGTTGTTGTTGCTCATGGAAATTCAGAGTAGGGACAGGAGTTTTCGATTGCTCAGAAGACCTTCAGGAGGTTCCTTCTCCACCTGTGATTTATTAAGTTGCATTCTAAGTGTCCAGCCTCTTCCCCCTCTTCTCTGGGCTGAGGGCTTAGGCGTTTTGGTTTGGTGTGTCAGTGGCAAGATACGTTGCTCCAGGCGGGCTCCTTCCTTGATCTGTGTCACTGTGTTGGCCTCCCGGAGTACATCCTCTGTGGCCCTGAGCCCTGGGGGTGGGAGGACACCCACACGAGCTGTGGCTGGAATTCCGCCGGGCCGGCAAGCCCCGATTCCCCAGACACCTCTCCACTGTCGAGTCGGAAGTGCTGCCGTTAGATGCATCCCCTTCCCTGACCAGGAGGGCATCTCGCGCTCAGGCGGGGTTCGCACTGCACCCCTCCTTCGTCCAGGGAACACCCAGGGCTGCCTACTCCCTCTCTCGCTTCCCGCAGTGGCTTCTCAGCGGTGGGGCCTGCCAGGTCTTGCTCCCTTGTGTCTAGAAACTCAGCTGGGGAGACTAATTACAGGCAGCGTCAAGGCCCCGCACTCCGGGGCCTTATTTTCAGCACCTCCCAGGAATCCCAGGCGGCTCTGGCTGTCTTGTGTGCCGTCTCCCACCCTCAGGGGCACTTCCTTCCCAGGGGCTTAAGGAAGCAGAGTGAATGCTTACTTGAGGTGGGAGTCCTCTGCCTTTGTCCCTCTTGTCTTCTGGTGAGCTTCTAAGTGAGGCACGAGCCGCCTTCACTGGGCAGATTTCATCTCCTTCAGGCCTTAGCAGTGCTTACCTTGCTTTACCCCGAAGTGTCTCGGAGCTCAGGCCTTTTACCAGGGAGCAGTCTGCTGGCCTAAGTGGCCGGTGGGGGCCCAGCCACACCTTCAGGAGCACAGGAGAGGACGGCATCCCGAGGTAGCCCTAATTAGGGGGAGGGCACTTCTAGGGCCGGCTCAGCCCGTCCGCTCCACAGCCCCACACCCTGCTCTGCGTGCCGTGTCGCACTGGCAGCGAGGGGCCTGTCGGGCTCGTCACCCGCTCGAAGCAGAGTGGGCAGGGTGGCGTGGTGTGGGGAGGCGGCAGCTAGTTCCGAACGGAAGCCCAGGGCTGTTCAAGAAGGGGCTTCCCTCGTAAAGGACTAAGGTGGCCCTGCCCAGCCTCAGCCCCGGGGTGGGGAGTTCAGGAGGCATGGAGAAGGCCGAGTGTAGTTGTGGGTAGGAAACCTTTCTTTCCCCACTGCACGGTTACGCACGTGACATTGGACTCCTGGCTGTAGCTTACTCTCGCTCTGGTCTGGTGATGGCCAGGGTAGTTTTTAGATACCAGTTGAAAATACCTATCTATCTACTGTTTTTTCTGAATACGCAAGTGTAAATAGTATAATTTGCAGTGCAAAGCCCTTGGCAATAACTTTATGTTGTGTATGATGTTGACAAACACTGGCAAACTCGACCACCACGGACTGCCCTTCCCCTCTGGGGCAATGACGACACGTAGGACTCTGGACTTTAAACCTCCGGCGTGGTTGAAGCTGCAGCCTGCACGTGTGGACTGTCACCAGTGCCTCGCCCAGAGATGCCTGGCCTTCGTCCCAAGGGACTCTCTGCCACCCCAGCGCCCACACTGTGGCTCCTTCGCACCGCCTGTCGGACTCTGCCGTAGACTCACCCTCTCGTCTGGCTGCTGCCGTTTGTCTGTAATGCCCTGACCTGTTGCATTCTCCCCATTTGGATGAATACAAAATAAAAGCTTCTGTCTTAAACAGCAGTGGACCCACTCTGGTTAAACGAAGGCTGTCAAGTGCAGGACCATTTTCCTGGCCCTTACAACTCTCTGCTAACTCTGCTCATGGCGCAAAGAGTTTACTGGACCTGAAACTTTAACCTGGCACCCTGACCTAGCGAGCTGGGGAGTTGTGGGTGCCGAGCGAGGGCCGAATTCTAAACTGTAGAACTCACTGGGTGCTTTGCACGCATCTCACTCTTCCTGCTCACACCTGTTCCCTAGGGCTGGCAGTACCCACACATGACAGATCAGGACACTAAGGCTCACAGGTAAAAGTACAGAACTTCTAAATGGCAGCAACCATCAGTATCCAAAGCTGAAGCTCTTCCCCCTTGTGAGGGTCCTGCCGTGGAGCTGCCCCAGTAACGCCGAGCCCCCAGACCGCCAAAGACGGCGGAGCCGGGGGACAGAGAAGGCAGAGAGCCAGGCCAGGGCCTGCTGCTGCCCTCCAGGTAAGTGCAGCCACTGGCTGGACAAGGCACTGGGCGTCCCTGCTTCCCTTTGTCACTCAGGGCCCGCCTTCTCCCTGCCCGCCACTGAGTGGGATTCACCAGCACGCTGCCGTTGCCCGTGCGATTCAGAGCAGACGGGTGGCAGCTCTCCTGGGAGCCTGAGGAAGGTGCCTCCTCCCCGCTGGGACTTACTAGCAAGGCTCCGGTGATCAGAGGCTCTTGGGTTCAATGGGGCCTGCTGGCCAGTCCGCCCAGCCTGTCGTGTACTTCCACTGACCTTTCCAGCGGCCCCGACAGACCACAGCCTGGGAGGAGATGTGGAGGGGGTCAGAACCAGGATCGGAGTTTTCCAGCACAAAGCCTCATGCCCTTTGCTCTTTCTGCCGTGGTTCCTGCCAACTACCCACCTTTCCCTCCCTCCCTCCTCAGCCAGGCTTCCTAAACATCTACACTGGCCTGTCTCTGCTTCCTCCCCTCCCTCCCCTCAGCTGACCGCACCCCACCCACCTCGGAGTCTGCTCCTGCCCTGGGCACCAGCAACCTCCCCGTCACCGAATCCAGTGAGCCTTCTCTCGTCCTGCCCTCACTGCTGACCGACGAGCTCCTTTTCCTCCCGGTGACCACAGCCTTACTCTGTGGCCGCCTTTCTCCTCGAACAGCACTTCGCAGGCCTGCAGCCAGCCCTTGTCACTCTGTACGCTCTCCTGGCTTCGCCTCCCCTGCCAGGGTAGGCCTTCACAACTAGTGCTGACCGCCCCACCCAGGGCTGGGAGACCTTTTTGGTTGTGACAACGGGTGGCGGCGGGGAGGGGTGCTGCCAACCAGCTGGAAGGGCAGGACAGCGCCCCACACCAGAGCACGAGCAGCACCGCTGAGGCTCCGAAACTGTGGTAGCGCCGCCCGCGCAAGTCCCAAGCGTCTGTGGGCTCTGGCCGCCTTCCAGCGGTGTTTCCCGGGCTCTCCCTGGATGTCTCCCCCCTTTCTCTCACCAAGTTTCGGGGACTCTCCAGGAACTGTCTCCAATCTGGCCTATCTTACCACCTCTCTTTAGACTCTAAATCTCTCCTCCAACTTTTCTTTCTAAAGGACTGACTGGACACTTAAATTTTTTAAGCAAGTTGTTGGCTTAAAACTCTCCAGTCAGTCAAGGTTCCCTTGACCTTCAGACTGCTTGGGCTGGGTGGCCTCCCCCTCATTATCCAGTCTCTGTCCCCCGGCCCCATCAGACCACGGTGCTAACTACCACCTGTTCGTTCCAGCTAAATGTTGCCTCTCTCTCCAGCAAACCCCCTAGTCAGCAGTGCAGAAAAACCGTCCCTGCTGCTTCATCTCTCTCGCCATTACGCATCCCTCCCTGTCCCCACAGGGCGCCGTACACCTGTCCCAGCACTCAAGTGTTCTCAGTCTGGGTCTTAACACCACTAGGGGACCTCCCTGCAGCAGGGCCCATAGGAGTCCCCTGAGGCCTGCTGTGCCCAGGCTGACCGGCATATGGACTCCCTTCTCCTTTCCCAGCTGCGACATGAGGATTTCTGCGGCATCCCTGCACTCCCGAACACTAGGACCCTTGGGATTGGAAAACCTAGGGCAAGCTGGCCTTTCTGGATTCCCGCCCCAGCTGGCCAGGAACGTGGACCCCAGAAATCGGTTCTCCAGCTCGAGAATGGCAAAGGGATCCCAGATGCGCTCTGGAGCCGCTATCCTGGCTGCTGTCATGCACCTGCCATGGCCCAGGCCCCTCCGGGCACTCGCCTGGCTTCGGGGCAGTGGCCAGCAGACCGGGCAGGGGCTTCACTCACTGCCTTCCCTCCTTTGCGGCCTGCATCTCAGCCCGTTTCCATCCGAGGCCGGGTGTAGAAGGGGTCCCGGAGGGCAGGTCACAAGGGGAGAACCACAGGGTTGGGAAGACTGCTTTTCTTCCTGCTGCAGAGAAGGGGCGAGGTGGTAAAGAGGGCCGTACGGGGCAGGGCGCAGGAGGACCCCCCCAGGGAGTAGGAAGGAGCTTCTGCGAGAGGTCGTCCCTGCCGCCTCTCTCCCTGAAAGTTTCAGCAGAGCAGACCCGGATCCCGGCTGCTTCTCCCGCACTTTCACATTTTAGGCCTGGAATTCCACCTCCTGTCTCTGCCTGGTGAGGTGCTTTCATCTTGCAAGGTCCTACTACACCCCTACCTCCTGTAGGACTTCCCTAACCCCCCGCTTCACAAACAGCGCCTCACCCTGTCACGGCGGCCCTCCGTTTCGCGGCAGGGGTTCCGTGCAGGCCATGGCGGCGCAGGGCGTCAGCCTCACGGAGGCGCAGCTGGTCCCGCCGCACCCCGCAAAGCGGCAGCCCGGAGCCGCTGGGCGCAGGCGGGCAGGGGGTGCCCGGTGCCTGAGCGCACACGTGTCTGCCAGCACGCAGGCTGCCCTTCTCAGAGTGTGCGTGCGAGCGGGGAGACGGGGCAGGAGCGCGTAATGATGAAACCGGTTTCTACAAAGTGATGCTCTTTGTACCAAAATATTTAATGAATATGCTGTTAAAATAAAACCAACCAAAGGAATAGTAATACAATTTTACTGGTTTATATTTCAATTCATAAAGTTGACACACTGGAACTACCCTAGCACAATGTCCACGCACCTAGTTTTAGATGGGCTTACAGCTGTTTCGGTAACTGAACAAGAAAGACACAAAGCGGTGGAGGGTGTGGTGGGGGGGGGGGGGTTGCCGCTTGTCACCTCCCTTATCACAGATGACCTCAGCAAGCGCTAGGCCAGCCACCGGGAAAAGAGATACAAAACAAGCCAAGTCTCTTTATACACAGACCAGTGCCTCTTAGAACAGCTCCTGCGCCCCGCGTGCAGACACGAGACCCCCGGCGCCAGCCTGTCAGCATACCGCTATATAAGTTAAAAGACTAGGTTATTTATTTTATTTTATTTTTTTAAAGGTGCTAAAACCTCCATTCCATAGTTTTGAAGTGAGAACCTGCAGTCCATCTGAATAGCGAGGTCTGCACCCAGCCACACTCTGGGGAGGGACACGGGCCAGCAGGACGGGGCCTCGGCACGCTCATCCCGCACATGCGTTTACACAAACACACACACACAGTGCAGTGTCTTTCTCGCTTGTATGACCTGTTGTGCAAAAACACTAGGAACCTTTTAGTGAGGGAACATTTCCCAGCTCTTGTGAGGGCAGGGAAGAAGGGGAACCCGACAAACCCGGAGTGAGATCAAGTGCCCAGATATCCACATAATTACCTTGTGCAGATGAGTCTTAGTCTGGGATTTAAACACTGTCAGTTGGGCGCACTGGGAAAAGATATTTATATATATATACACACACACACACACACACACACACGACACATGAAGCAAAATAAGATTTGTCCATGTTATGATTAATCCTGTCTCACGTCAGTCAAGTCCCCCAGCCCAGCCCCGTGAAGTTTTGGCAGCTAACACTAAAGAACAACAGGAACTACGAGAGTTGCATAGAATTGATCAGAAACGTGAATAATGCCAAACCCAAAACCTGTGCATCGTGTAGTTTAACAAAACTAGGTGGCTGCGACTACAATCAGGAAACCCTCCTATTGAAAACAAAGTGCTTCTCCATGTCTACCTGGAGGACCCTATGCTGGCACTGAAGTAGAGAAGAACTGAGTTACTGATCCCCTGGCACCCCCCCCGGCAATACATATAATATGTATATTAAAAAAAAAAAAGATTAAAGGTTTAGAAAAAAACCAAAAGCCTGAAGGATCCCCAAACTCTGACACTGTCAACTCAGTCCTTGGGCTGCGTGAGGTCGTGACCCCCACCAGGGAGAGAGGCCTGGCAGCTCACACCGAGGATGGTTTCCCAGAACGCGTCCAGAGCGTCATACAGCCAGCAGGCCTGTCAGCATCAGTAGTTAGGGGAGCCTTACCCCAGAGGCTGCCTGCTTCACGAGCTCTGGTCCAATGACCTACCAACATGCTTCTACGGATCTGACTTAGATACATCCTGGTCCTGGGACACGTCACAGAATCACACATCTGGCCAAAGAAGGCAACAAAAGGTGTCGTGTTTTCTGACGGTGTCTGGAGGCAGCCGCTTCACTCAGCAAGTCTCTTTCCCTTGAACCCCCGTTGCTGTCTTTATGGAGCTCAGTGTTCGGTTAAACCACGTCTTCTTGGCAGCCTGTACCTCATTTAGGGCAAGGCCTAAATGGTGCTCCAGGTCCTGCAAGAGGAACGATGTACATGAGCGTGCTGGGCTCCGGCGTGAATGGCGTTGCCTCCCCAGAGCTGAGTCAACACAAGACTTCAGCCTATTTACTCTTGAGAGGCCTCTGGAAATTCCCCAGTTTCCAACTGGCATAGAAGTACCTAGAATCCCTAGAGTTCTGGGATCTTTCCTAGTGAAGACCTCTTCATTTCTTGCCTAGTCTATTTATTAAAACAACCTCCTAACTGAGCGCCTCCCTCTCCTGTCCACCTATTACACACCAGACAGACAGGGCTAGCACTCCAGTTAAGACCATGTCATTAATTTCCAGCAAAGACCTTTAAAGTCTAGACTCCCAGGCAAGGCATTTGAGGGGTTTCATGATCTGGACCCAGAGACTGTCTGCCAGCTCAGTACCCACCTCCACCCCTAACTTCCTGACACTCCTTCTTGGGCAGGCCCACTCCTCCCTCTGCTGCTCAGCATGCCGCTCCCTCCACCAGGAATGCTCACTGTTCTTTCGCTTCTGCAGCTGCAACCCTTGTTCATTCTTTGACCACAGCTCACATACTGCTGCCTTGGTGGTGCTTTTCCTGATTGTCCTGGACAGTCACACAAGCCAAGTCTTAGCTTTGCAACCCCAGCACCTAGAACAGGGCCTGGCAAAGAGCAGATGCCCAGTGAATGTGTGTGATGTGGGAGACCAGGCCCTAAACTTCAGTCCTTAACTCGGTCCCTTCCACAAACGGGCCCACTTGCGCTTCGTAAGGGTGCTTGTGGAACTGGCCACGCAGGATGAAGATGACCAAAGGAAGCCCCGATTTCTTCATCAGGAATGGAGGCTCAGATCAATCAGGTAACACGTCCAAAGTCACAAAGCTAGTTAAGTGATAGGAGCTGGGACTAAGAGGTGGCATTTAGGAAGTCCTCAGACACTGTGCTGCGAGCCCTTTCTGTGCTTTTATCTTATTTAGTCTTCAAAGCGAACTATCAGATAGGGGCCCTTATCACCTCCATTTGCAGATGAGGAACCTGAAGTGTAAGGAGGTCATGCACAGACCCAAGGTCACAGGTTTTGGTGGTGCAGCAGTGATTTCCAAGCATGTCTCCGCTCCACCAAAAAGATTCCAAGCTTGATGGATAATTCTCATTATGAAAAAGTCCAATTCATGACAGGCCAAATACTAATTAAACATCCACTGGTAAATAACAAGCAATGGGCTTCTTCCTATAAGGATTATGGTCAAAGTTTAAAAGGGAAAAAACCCCAACCACAGAGACCATTTCTGGGGTCTGCAGCCCACACAGGGGGCCGGGCGCGGGGCCGGGCAGTTACCTGGATCTTACACTCGGCCTCCACCAACTGCAGCTTGGTCTGCGCCAGCTCCAGTTCCATCTCTCTCAGCTGGTTTTTGAGTGTCTCCTTCTCTTCATCTGTGTCCTCATCTAAAACTTCCTTAGCTGAGCTCATGCCCTTTATGCGACCTTCTTTGTTGAAAAATCCCCGGCAGCGCTCACAGTCATCCACTTTTTGCTGAAAGTGAATGTCAGATGTGAACAGGCAAAGAAGAGAAGTGGCCCCGTAGGAAGGTGTGGGCACCTCCTTTTTGGGGAGCCAAGAGGTGGCTTCTGGGTCAAGCACTACAGCTCCCGAAAAACTCTGTTCTCTTTGCAAACTGGCAGATACCTTAGTGGAAAAGCCATGTAGTATCCTACGCTAAAATCAGTAAGAACATTCTTATATCTTTGGTCATCTCACTCCCAAGGAACCTTGGTTAAAAAAATGAAGATGCAGCGACTAAAGATTTAGATACAAAGATTTTCACTGCAGAATCAGAGACAGAAAAATAACGAGGGGATAAACTATCCAACCACTGTGAGAAGTTAAATAGATACTGGGCTGTACCTATACAAGGAAGTATGTAGGCAGCCTCTACAAAGTGTTTGAGGAATTTTTCATAACATGGTAAAATGGTTAAATGCTGCGTGAACAAGGACACAAAAATGTCTGTAAAGCATGGTTACAAATATATACCATGTTTCATTAAAATAAGATGTCCCTGACTGGGAGAAACCTCATTTCACATTCCTCTAAGAGAATATTCTGCCAATTAAACCACTTTATTTTAATTTTGAGAGAGAGAGAGGGAGAGACAGAATCCCAAGCAGGCTTCACCCCCAGCATGGAGCCCGACATGTGGCTCACCACGGGGCTCGATCTCACGACCCTGAGATCAAGACCTGAGCCAAAATCAAGAGTTGCATGCCTGGACTGAGCCACCCAGGTGCCCCCAGTTAAACCACTTTAAAAGGCCATCAGTTATAAAACTTGTCCCAATTTCAGAGAGGTAAGTGTGGAAAAAAACGCCTATCTTAGAATGAATAGCATTTTATATGTTGAAATAAACACAGAATGAGCACTGAAAGCACATATACCAACGTGTTAATGATGGTGATATTATCTATGGGTAATATAAGGGTTTGTTTTCTTACTCTTTTTTTTTTTTTTTAAATATTTTATTTTATTTATTTACTTGAGAGAGAGAATGAGAGACAGAGAGCATGAGAGGGAAGAGGGCAGAGGGAGAAGCAGACCCCCCTGCCGAGCAGGGAGCCCGATGCGGGACTCGATCCCGGGACTCCAGGATCATGACCTGAGCCGAAGGCAGTCGCTTAACCAACTGAGCCACCCAGGCGCCCTGTTTTCTTACTCTTATTTTCCAAATTTTCTGCAATAAGCATTGCTAGTTTTATAATCAGATAATAAATTACATTTAAAAAATCAACACTGCTAGTTAAACACTACTTACAATGGAGGCCAGGTGCCATCTTCCTCCAGGTAAAACGGTGATGTGTGTGAATAGGGCCATGAGCACAGAACTTGCTCACCTTCCTGTCCTTTGAGCTATTAAATATGTTAGCAAAGTATCTTTCAGTAAGTTACTCATCTTGGAAAAATGTGATGAGTGCTCTAATACAGGTACAGCTTAAAGCAAGCAAGCACTGGGCACCTGGGTGGCTCAGTCATTGAAGTGTCTGCCTTGGGCTCAGGACGTGACCTCAGGGTGCTGGGATTCAGCCCCAAACTGGGGAGCCTGCTTCTCCCTCTGCCCCTCCCCCACTGCTCATGTGCACTCTCTCTCGCTCTCTCAAATAAAATCTTTAAAAAAAATTAAAAAAAAAAAAGAAAGCACCAAGTTACAAAAGCCCCTGAATTGGCAACAAAAACATTAAAAAATTAAAGCCTTCATTGGATTTGGATCCATTATAGCAGAAGGAATTGAGCTCAGAGGGGGAGCTGAGTGTCCTCATTTTACAGAACGTGCAGAGTGACAAATGACACCACAGGGTCCTGACCTCTGCACCTGATCTGGAGCTAAACTCCGGCTGGCAGGCCTCCTTCACCTGTGGCACTGCAGTGACCACCTGCTCCGCTGACATCTGCAAATCCCAGGTCACTTCTTGTTACAGTCACGTCATCCAGAGGATGTTATGTGAAGAAAAGGGCATTTGTATTTTGAGATCTAAAACCAGAGTTCTCGGGTTGCGTCTGCCCTCCCGTCCGGAGCAAACCGGCACGGAGCCAGGCCACGATGGGCCCCTCATCAGGTACTCACAAGCTTCTCTCACTTTTGAAATCGAAGTAAACCACCCCCTCCTGAAATCTGTGGTGCTGAACAAAGCACAGCGAACTAGGTGGTACAGAATAGAATCTCTTTGGTAAAGGAAAACTTACCCGGATTTTCTCAATTTCCACTTTATTAGCTGTCTGCTGCTTTTCCAATCTTTCACTCAACTGAGAACAAATCTAAAGAAACAAAGTGACAATCTCTTGAGCAATGTCATCACGTGCAGAACCTGGGCTTGGGAGGAATTCTACAGCAGAAGGTGGACAGGCCGAGGGGAAGGAAGAGTGGGGGCCGTAGGGGCTGCGGGTGCGCGGGGCAGGAGGTCGGGCAGGAGGACGGGGCAGGAGGATGAGCAGGATGGGGCAGGAGGACGGGCAGAAAGTCGGGCAGGAGGACGGGGCAGGAGGACGGGCAGGAGGTCAGGCAGGAGGATGGGGCAGGAGGTCGGGCAGGAGGACGGGGCAGGAGGTCGGGCAGGAGGACGGGGCAGGAGGACGGGCAGGAGGACGGGCTGTGCCACCTCCGCATCCACCGGCCTAGGATGTGAGGAATCCGTCAGCGCCACACTCAACGGCCGACGGTTTACAGACACTTGACAGACTCTCGAGTCAGCACGAGATCCGAGTTTAGGAAAGAACAGGACCAGTTTAGTTATGTTCTTAAAACTCAACCCGCCAGGGAGAGAAGTGGTTCCACAGCATGTGACCACACGTGAACACGAGGCCGCAAGGGCAGGGTGGCTTTCATTTCTTAAATGCCTGTTTATAAATGCTGGGCACTATGCCTGGCTCTCTACAGACCTGATCTTGCGGAATCCTCACGACAGTTCTCTGGGACAGTGGTCATTTCTCCTGTGTTAGCGCTGAGGAACAGTGAGGTCACTTGCCCAGTGAAGTCACCGGTCGGTGCAGGCGGCAGGCGGGTGTGGAGGGGACGCATTTAGCCAGACAAGCAGGGCTTCCAGAATACATGGCCCACTCACAGGGTGCTCAGACTCACCTGCTTGTAGTCACCAATGATAGAACTGTTTTTTCTAATCTCAGATTCTGCTTTGTCAAGTTCCCGACGACACATTTCTTTTAACTATATACGTTAAAAAAACAAAAAAAAAAGGAAAAGTGAATGTTTTAAGGAAAATATAAAGCTCTGGTACTAACTGCCTCGTTCTGGGCTTCCCAAAATTACCTACTTTTTGACTACTCTGGAAGGGCTGTACTTCACCTACCTGGTCTTGATGCCAGGAAAGGGAGAGAAAAGTCAAAACTCCCCAAAAGCTCAAACCCCATTTTGGAGTGGGGCTTTGGCTAAGGTTCCTCCCTGCCTGTGAACCTAAGCTGAGGAGGCAGCACAGACCCAACAGATTAAAGCTCATCAGAGGACTGCTGTGTCTTCCGTACAGAGACAGTGCCTTGTCGTCTCTCACCTCAGGCAGTCCTGCCAGAGACCAGAGAGTGTCACCATTACAGAGAACCATGGGGGCAAGAGGAGCTTCCTGCAGGCTGTGCAGCATCCTGTGGCCCCAAGTGATTGTGGAGAGCTGGCTCAAGACAGGCCTTCCAGAGTCTGCTCTTTGGGGGAGGGCAGTGGTGCCAGTGGACAGGTAGAGGAAGAGCCAGACACTATAAGATGTCTGCTTTTCTTCTGCAGAAATGCTAACTCTCCTCTGGTTACATTCAGTTGCTGACACACAGGAATTTCTCTTGTCCCAAGGAAGGATGGGTTTTGCCCCAGTGTCTCCACCTATGCTCTAATTATTAATAACTATTATGCTTTACACAGTAAATAGAAAAAAGCCTTCGGAGAGAAACTGAAGCCAGCTGTCTGTGGTCCCCCAGTGCCAACAGGAAGCCTCCAGCTGGACTCGTGACTCTCAGGCCCTGACAAGACACGGAGGCATGTGGCGGGGCAGCGCTCCCCTTACCTGAGCGGACTCGTCTTCCAGCCGTCTTTTCTCTTCTTCAGCATCAATCAACTTCTGTTTGGTCATAAGCAGCTCCTTATTGAGTGCATCTGCCTTCTCTTCAGCCTGAAACATGTAAGAGATGCCATCACAGAACAAGAATTGAGAACCGGATGGGATTTGAATTGCTCAGGACAATCCCTTTTTAACGTGACAGGGAAAGTGAGCCAGAGAGGGGAAAGATATGCCAGAGGTCACACAGACACTAGACTGATGCAGAAGTGCCTGGCCCAGTCTTTTGCACAGACATTGTGCGGGACAGTGGTTAGGAGCTCAGTCTTTGGCATAAGACAGCCTGGGCTCAACCCCCATCGTTCTCTGACCATGTGCCACTTGGACAAGTCACTGAGAATCTTTCTGAGCTTCGGGCTTGTCATCTGAGGGATAAGGCACACGAAGGACTCAGCACAGCACAGCACCTAGCAGATGGTAAACACTCAATAAAAGGTAGCAGTCATGATCACTAATAGTAATAATAAATCCTGGTTTTCTTCCCTGAGACTCTCAGTATTTCCTCTGCTTCCTCAAACAAGGTCTACATCTCATTCTCATCACTTGATAAAGGAGGATGCCTCTTTCCTGGCACTCGCTGACCCGTGATCTGAAATGCCCCCCTCCACTCCAGTTCTTTTTGAAAACATGCAAAGGTCTGGTGGGTAGATCTGTGGGTCTAAGTGAAAATGACACCTGTGCCTGGCGCAGGAGTCCCTGACACTGGACATTCCAAGGATAACCAAAGATGAGCGTGTCAGAGGGCAGCCACAGAAATGGGAGAGAAGCTCCTAGTCCCACAGCACCAGATATAGAGGGTCTTTGCTGGCTCCTTATACACAGCCCCCTTTTTAACAACGAATGGAGGTGGATTCCCTGAAATTAAATGGCGTTTCTGATGTCACCTAGCTGAAGAGGTGTCACGGAGCCCCTGCACTTTCTACCACACCACACTTGCTCTGAAGTATCTTCTTTGGGAGGAACAGGAGCTGTAGGGCTGGGGCCTCACATGGAGAACTGAGAATGGCTTGATAACACAACCTCAAAAGGCCATTAATTACGGCAAGCTGCACATGTATGCAGTTAAGTGGGGTCTTAGAGTTCAGGCCTGTCCTGTCTGGGCTGTGGCCTGTCAGCTCCTTCTCTAGCTCAAACCCAATTATCAGTGAAAGGAAATGAGAACCAAAGAACAGAGAAAATAACTAGTAAGGAGAACTAAGTCCTGTTACAGATTCGTTTTACTTCAATCTGTGGAGCAACCTGTTACCTTTCTCCTCTCTCCCCTGGACTCCATTACCATTTTCTGAGCAGTGCTCTGGAGCCTGGAGACACACAAATGTTCACTCAGTCACTCAGCACCACTACCATGGTAGTGATTCTGAGAAGTGTGAAACAGCCAGGTTATGAACTGGGTCTTTGAAGTCAAGTCTCCCCTGCCCACCCTTGTTCCCCTCAAGTTCTCACAACGCACATAGCAGAGCTATAATCTGCAATCAGGTGGCGTGACATTAAGCCCAGTGTTTGTGCCACCTCTCAAAGAGCTGATGACTCTCAACGCTGTGTGAAAGGGAGGTGCACAGAAGCTACTGGACTGCCTAACCAGCGTCCCCTCAGGGTACCACACTCCCTGCACTCTCTCTGCACGAGCATATGAAGAGGGAGCATCTGGAGATAATAAAGACAAATCCAGACTTCCACTTTTTGTCATGAAGGACTAACAGGGACCAGATTTACCCTCCCACTGTAAACAAAAAACTGGACAAAGTGTATGAAACTGTTTTCAGACACTGAAAACAATACATGCAGAACTGTGGTTCCTGGGAGAAAGAAGACAAGATGAGTCCCACTATCACCCTGGGTTTCTACCTAGAGGCACATTCTGGACCAAGAAGGAGGGTGAAGGGTTCCAAACAGAGCATGTCTCAAAAGGTCAAGGAGGCAGAGTTAAGGGACCAGGGATGCTGAGGTGGTTGGGAGCTGGGGGACAGAGGCCTGGAGATAGGAGAGCTCTGGAATAGCTAATATGGCAACAGAGGAGATAAACCGAAAACATGGAAATATCCAATTAAACCAAAGAAGACAGAGGGGTGCCTGCCTGGCTCAGTCAGAAGAGTGTAAACTCTTGATCTCAGGGCTGTGATTTCAAGCCCCATGTTGGGTGTAGAGATTACTTAAAAAAAAAAAATCTTTAGGGATGCCTGGGTGGCTCAGTTGGTTAAGCAGCTGCCTTTGGCTCAGGTCATGATCTCAGGGTCCTGGGATCAAGTCCCGCATCGTGCTCCTTGCTCAGCGGGGAGCCTGCTTCTCCCTCTGTCTGCTTCTCCCTCTGTCTGCTGTACCCCCTGCTTGTGCTCACTGACAAATAAATAAATAAAATCTTCAAACCAAAGGAGGCAGAAAAGAAGAAAGAAAAAGCAAATGCAACAGAGAATAAATAAGGTGGTAGACTTAAATCTACTATATAAGTAATTACATTAAATGTAACTGGTCTAAACATTCCAATTAAAAGGAGGAGATTATCAGACTGAGTAAAATAAGCAAGACCCAACTATACTCTGGCTACAAAAAACAGTTTTAAATATAAAGACACAGATATATTAAAGGTCAAAGGATGGAAAAGGATGTATACCAGGCAATACCATGAAAGTTGGAGTGACTATTAATATCAAAGTAGATTTCAGAGCAGAGTATTACTAGGGACAAAGAGGGACATTTCATAATAAAAGACTTGCTCCATTGAGAAGGTGTAATAATCTGAAATGTATAAGTTCAAATTATAGGAAACAAAAACTAACATAATTGAAAGGTGAAATAAATGCACAGTCAGAGACTTCCTCACTGTCCTCTCAGTAAGTGATAGAACAAGTAGAGAGGGAAAACCAGTATGTTCATGGAAGATTTCAATAATCAATAATACTCGGGTGCCTGAGTGGCTCAGTCAGTTAAGCATCTGCCTTTGGCTCAGGTCATGATCCCAGGGTCCTGGGACTGAGTTCCACATCAGGCTCCCTGCTCAGCGGGGAGTCTGCTTCTCCCTCTGACCCTCCCCCATCTAGTGCTCTTTCTCTGAAATAAAATCTTTAAAAAAAAAAACTCAACCAACTTGACCAAACTGACATTTATAGAACATTGCACCCACAACAACAAAACACACACATTTTCCACTTGCAAATGGACATGTGGGACATGCACCCAAATAGACCACAAGGTAGGCCCTAAAATAAGCATAAATATATTTTAAAAAGATTAAAATCAGAAAGGATATGTACTCTGATCATAACTGAATTAAATTAGAAATTAACAACAGAAAAATTTCTGGGAGGGGTGCCTGGATGGCTCAGTCAGTTAGGCTTTGGCTCAGGTTGTGATCTCGAGGTCCTGGGATTGGGCCCTGGGTCCTGCTCCCTCTGACCCTCCCCTCTGCTTGTTCTTGCTTTCTCAAATAGATAAATGAAATCTAAAAAAAAAGAAAGAAAAAGGAAGGAAGGGAGGGAGGGAGGAAGATTGATTTCTGGGAAAAATCCCTAATAGTTGAAAATTAAACAATACACTACTAATCAATTCACAGGTCAAAGAAAAAATAGTAAGAACTGAATGAAAATAAAAACATATCAGAATGTGTGGGATGCAGCTGAAAGAGTGCTTCAGGGAGATTTATAACTTTAAATGCTTATTTTAGAAAAACAGGGTCTAGAACTAAAAAGACTAGCTAGAAAAAGAGCAGGGGTGCCTGGGTGGCTCAGTCGGTTAAGTGTTGAACTCTTAATTTCAGTTTAGGTCATGATCTCAGGATCATGGGATCGAGTCCTGAGTCTAGCCCAGACTCTACGCTCAGTGGGGAGTCTGCTTGAGATTCTCCCTCTCTCCTTCTGCCCCTCCCCCTGCGTGTGTGCTGGCTCTTTCTCTTCTCTCTAAAATACATAATCTTAAAAAAAAAAAAAAAAGATCAGCTAGGAAAAGGAGCAAATTAAATCAAAAATGAAGTTAGGAAAAAATAACGAAAAGCAGAAATCAATGAAACAAAACAAAGAGAGAATAAAATCAAACCAAAAACTGGGTTTTGAAGAAACCAACACACCTGATAAATTCCTAGTCAGATTAAGGAAAAAGGAGAAAAGACACAAATTACTCTTACCAGGAATGAAAGACATCTCAACAGATCCTATAAACATTAAAAGAGTAAGGAAATAACAATGACTTTTATCAACACCTTTGCCAACTAAAATGATTAAGTTATCGGAAAGACACAATTATAAAAATAGGCACAAGAATTAGAAAATTTTCATTATCTGGAAATAAACCGAATTCATAATTAAATAATTTCCTAAGAAAAGTCCAGGCCCACATGGCATTACTAGGGAATCAAAGATTTAATCAAGGAATAATCCTACACAAATTCCTTAAGAAAACAGGAGGGGACACTTCCCAGTTCATTTTGAAGGCCATCATTACCCTGATACCAAAACAAGACAAAACATTATGGAAACTCCAGACAAATACTTCCCCTTGAACACAAAAAGTTTAATTAAAAATCTTAAGGAAAAAAAAAGAAACCCCAAGTTTCCTACGGATGCAAAAGTTGGTTTACACTGAAAATTACATCACCATAGTCACAGAATTAGGAGAAATAGCAAATAATCATCTCAACAGATGCCTAGCATCTGACAAAATTCAACACCCATTCATGACAAAAACTCAACAAACAGGAAGAAAGGAGAACTTCCTCAACCTGATCTATGAAAACCCTCCAGGCGATGCCTGGAACAAAGCAATGATGCCCACTCTTTCCATTCAACATTGTTCTGAAGATCCTGGTCGGTGCAAGAAGGCAAGGAAAAGAAAAAGGCATAAAGACTTGAAAGGAAGTAAACTGTCTTTATTCAGAGATGAAATGATCGTGTACATGGAAAATCCTAAATAGTAAACAAAAAAGCTACTAGAATTGTAAGTGAATTCAGCGGGGTCATAGGACAGAAGGTCATGTAATCAATTTTCTTTCTAGAGACTAGCAATAAACAATTTGAAAACACCGTTAGGAAAACAAGATCCTTTACAATAAATTAAAAAATGTGCAAGCTTTGTTAACTGAGAACTAAAAAACAATGCTGAAATTGAAAAAGACACAAATAAATGAAAATTATAACCTATTCATGGGTTGGAAAGTCCAATTATTATTCAGATGATAACTCTCCCCAAGCTGATTTACAGGTTCAATGCCACCCCACTCAAAACCCCAGAGTCTTTTATTTCTAGAAGCTGACAAACTGATCCTAGTGCTTATGTGGAAATGTAAATGACAGAACAGCCAAACTATTTTTTAAAAAGAACAATGAAGTTAGAGGACTCCATGACCTGATTTTCAGATTGTAAAGCTGTAGTAATTAAGACTATGGTGTTAGCATGAGGATACACATATAGATCAATGGAGCAGGTATGGAATTGAGGAGAGCATCCATACAATCGATTTTTTATAAAGAAGCCAAAGTAATTCATTCAGTAAAGGTTTGCAAGCTGCTCAAGGTCACAGATCTAGCGTGCAGTGTAGCCAGACTGTAAATCTTGGCAGGTGGGCTCCTGAGTGTTTCCCTCACTTTGATTACACTCAGTGTAGACAGTGTGCCAGAGGGGACTCAGGTATGGTCCTGCTGGCCCTGTGCAATGTTAGGTCTGGGCAG
Organism: Mirounga angustirostris; assembly: GCF_029215605.1. Classification (NCBI taxonomy): domain Eukaryota; kingdom Metazoa; phylum Chordata; class Mammalia; order Carnivora; family Phocidae; genus Mirounga; species Mirounga angustirostris. The sequence goes on along the minus strand of NW_026991723.1, from coordinate 82,238,520 downwards.
GACTCCCGTTTCATAGAGGAGACAGCATGGCTGGGCTCACCTGGGGACTCCGTGGCTAACTAGCAATTTCTCCTGTAACAAAAGTGACATAAAACATCAACTGAAAATTCAAAGAGTGTTCTGGAAACCTGGTAAGGCATACGCCAGAGTTTTACTCTGGGATGCAAAAAAGGAAAAGCTAAAAATAATGAATTTCTTTCAAAAACCTGACTGAGGGGGCAGCTTGGTGGCTCAGGTCATCATCTCCGGGTCCTGGGATCGAGCCCTGCAGCAGGGAGTCTACTTGTCCCTCTCCCTCTGTCCCTCCCCCTACTCATGTGCTCTCTCTCAAAAAAACCCCCAAAAAACCTGAGTCCCTGAAGGCTGAAAACAAACCAAAAAAGGGGGTGAGAGGACCCCATGCCCCTCACTTCAGAACCTAGATGATTTTCAGTGATGATTCTGAAGAACAAGAGAAGACAGACTTGGCAAGGGACTCCACGTCCAGTGTGGGGAAGGTCTGTCTTCTCAGCACTGTAGTAGCCGGCTGGAGGAGGGAACCCCAGTTTGAAGTTCCTGAGCCCTAAGGGCAGTAGGAGCCCTGCTCCTTTGAGCCAAGTTAGGAGTGTGACCTCTGGTGTCAGGCCATTTGGGTTTCAATCTGAAATGTCACACTATGCCTCAGTTTCCTCATCAGTAAAGCGGGGATCATAGTGTATCCCTGACACAACATGGGTTGTTTTGAGGACAAAAGCACTTAGAGCAATGCCTAGAACTTGGTAAGTGCTTAGGAAACATTTGCTTGTTATGTGTCACTGTATATGTTTTTGATGTAGTTATTACACCAAATCGTAGCTTCTTGTTCCATATTTATTTTGAAGATAGCGTGGCATCGTAGACAAGTCTGGGGCATTCCAATCAGATGGGCCTGGGTTAGATTCCTGGCTCTGCTTTCTCCACGGCGCCTCCATCTCTCTCTGAATCTCAAGTTTCACGACTGTTACAAAAATCCTCATCTATCAGTGGGGCTCATGTAACTCTCCTCACGAGGCTGAAGCAAGGGTAAGAGATACTAGATGTCAGCAAAGTGCTTATCACAGTGCTGGTCACACAGATCATCAGGAAATGGGAGTTCACATTATTCTATTTCTCACTCCTGGTATCAGGAATGTTAAAGAACCTAGCTCTTTACCGTCTCAGGATAAGACAACTTGAAAAAAGGTTTATACCATTTAGGAGCAGACTTCAAGAACACAAGAAGTCTGTGCCCACCTTCAACAGGGGAACATCAGTGTGATGGCTGGGCCTGGCAGGTGACCATGCAGCAGCTCAAACTAAACAATCCACCCGGGATCTTAGCTCAAGTTGCCTCTTCATACAATTTTTTTGAACACAAAGCTCCTATCCAGGACCCATTTTCTTTTGTCTTTTCCACCTCCTTCCTGCATGATGTCCAGCTGCTGTGGGGCACCTTAGGTGCACGCTGTGGCCTGGCTTCAGTAGATGCTGCTCAGCGCCAGCCGCCTCCCTCCACGCGCTGGGCAGAAAGGCCTCAACAAGGAGGGGACCATTCCTCCAGCGCTCCTACAAAGAACAGGGCAGGCCAGGAATCTGCACCAGAAGGTGGGGACTCAAACCTAAGGGCCAGACTGTGTTAAACCATGAAGCAGTCAGGGCTCCAGGTTCCGGTTACTGAGGGTTAATGACCTCGAAACTGCCTCCCCCCCTCCCCGAAACTGGAAAAAGCAGCCTTCCCAGTCACCTGCAGCCATGTGTAGCTGACAAGCAAGAGGAAGGAACACTGCCTGGGCTGGCTGTGTTTGGCGGTGCTTTTCATATTCACTATAGTCATGGCGCTCTCCCTGTACCATGGGACGCAGCTGATACTCCACCTTCCCACTTTTTGCTCTACTTGAATGGAGAGTGGTACTAGAATACAGGTCTATTTGGAGTGCCTGGGTGGTGCAGTCGGTTAAGCATCCAACTCTTGGTTTTGGCTCAGGTTGTAATCTCAGGGTCGCTCTCCTTCCCTCTCCCTCTGCCCTTCCTCCAATCCCCCCCGCCCCCGCACTTTCCATCTCAAATAAATACATCTTTTTTTTTTCAAATAAATAAATAAATCTTAAAAAAAAAAAACAGGTCTGCTCAAAACTGTTTACTCTACAACTCTATTTCTAAAGAAAATAAAAACTGGTAGATACCACCATCTTGCTCTCTCTTCATCTGATGTGTGAGCCACTTTGAGAATCTAATTGAAGTACAGACTTTCAAAGAAATACAGAACACAGTATTTTCATACACATTTGGTGGATGTCAAGGACCTTGTGAAGTTCATAGATCTTACGGGGTTCAACACATCATGCAAGTCCCCTGTAAACCCTTAACAGAGAGCCTCTCTCTAGAACCTTAGGAAACCAATGAACAGAACAGTAATCTTAGGAGCCTCACAGGGAAATATGAGTCAGATGTTGGCAAACTACAGTCCATGTGCCAAATCCAGCCTCTACCTATTCTCGTAAATAAAGTTTTATTGGAACACAGCCATGCTCATTCCTTTACTTATTGTCTACGGCTACTTCTGTGCCGATGGCAGAGTTTGATGTTGCAACAGAGACCATATGGCCCACAAAGCCTAAAATATTTACTATCCATCCCTTCAGAGAAAAAGTTTGCCAACTTCTGACCTAAACGATGAATGAAAGACCACACTTTTTCAAAGGGAGGCTTGTAGTATAGAAAATGGACAAATATCCTGCCAGGAAAGCCATCATCTTGAACTTTTTAAGATTAGGAGAAGCAAAGAAAGAACATCTGCCAACTGAACTTACTGGTGAAACCACAAGCTGCTGAAGCACTGATAATTAGCAATGCTTATTCAACAAGCGCCTAATATGCAGGATAACAGAATCTCTTCTTAGGGAAGGTAAGTAAAGGATAATGATTAAATGCTACTGTCAATTGTCGGAACATAAGAATTAGTCAAAAAGCCTGTCATCAAACACTGGTGGACAAGGAGTTCAGGGACGGCCTGTGTAACAAGAGAAGAGTGTGGGAGGGAGGGCTTACAGGAAAACCCCTGAAGGAAAGGAGGGAAGCTAGAGTGACACGAGCAAGTGGTTCTGCAAGAGGGACACTTCACAGGTGACACACTAGGACAAGAGACACTACAATTCAAGGACTGGACTTGATAAAGGGAGAAGCTGAGAGTTTCAAAATAATCCATCCCTTTGGCCACGTCAGACTCACGTTATCCAGGTCCTTCCGCAGCGCAATCTTGCTGGTCACCAGCTCATGGGCTAAGTCATCGTTTTCCTGTTCCAACCTCATGTTAGCTTCTTGTAGACGCCGGTTCTCCCGCTGAAGGGTAGAAAGAAACTAGTTACAGACATGTAAAAATCAGATGGCAATGACAACTTCTCAGGGTTAACCCTCAAAACTCATTTCTGAGTCCTATGGAAATCATGGGAGGAGTGGCTGGTCCTAAAATGCTAGCAAGCAACAATTTCTTCTTTTCTATCTCCAATGAGAAATACTTAACTGGTCCCAGTGACCTTGTCAAGCAGCTACTTCTGATTAACCGTGATGAAAGGCTACTGAACTGTGACAATCTAGGCAGCTGGTTTAAAGCACCATAGATCTGGGCGCTTGGGTGGCTCAGTTGGTTAAGCGACTGCCTTCGGCTCAGGTCATGATCCTGGAGTCCCTGGATCGAGTCCCGCATCGGGCTCCCTGCTCAGCAAGGAGCCTGCTTCTCCCTCTGACCCTCCCCCCTCTCATGTGCTCTCTCTCTCTCATTCTCTCTGTCTCAAAAAAAAAAAAAAAAAAAAAAATATCTAAAGCACCATAGATCTTACTTTCTCATTTGCAAATTCAAACTGAAACTTGAACCTAGAAACAGTGGATCTGAATTTAAATTTAAAAGAACTCGGCAAAGCCAGTTACAGGCACGATTACAGGAAATGAAAGGCTGAAATGAAAGCTCTTCACATCGACCCAGGCCATAAGCAAACGAACCTCAAATCGCTCGATAGGGTCTTCTTGTTGGGCCTGCTGTTCCCTCATGGTGTGATACTCTTTTTCATATTTTTTCAACTTCTTCTGACTAATCTGTAGGATAAACCACAGCACAAATTAAAAAGTATCAGAAAGTGGTAGCTGTCTCAGGGCCTGCGCTGACCTGGGCATCTTCAGTCACTATGGAAGTGGTGTAGCCCCTCCAACCTGAGCTCTGAGTCCTGTTGTCCCTAATCATCACCCTCTTCCTCCACCATTTTATTTTGCATACACCAGCACTGCTGCAAGGTGCTTTCAATCTGTGACCTCAGGATACCTCGACAAGATACGGTATTACCATCCTCATTTTATAGGCAACTTACTGGAGGCTTAAGGAGGTTATGTAATCTGACCAAGGTCACTCAGTTAAGGACTGGCAGATATGGGAGTGGAGCCCAGGCAGCTAAACTCCATGCAAAGTCCAAGCTGCACTCACCACACTACCCTACACTGATCACCTTCCCTCCCTACTAGCTCCTTCTGTGCTGCTATCAAACAGACACAATTCTCTCTGCCCTTAAAACCACCATTGCAGGGCGCCTGGGTGGCTCAGTCGGTTGGGCGACTGCCTTCGGCTCAGGTCATGATCCTGGAGTCCCGGGATCGAGTCCCGCATCGGGCTCCCTGCTCGGCGGGGAGTCTGCTTCTCCCTCTGACCCTCCCCCCTCTCATGTACTCTCTCTCTCATTCTCGCTCTCTCAAATAAATAAAATCTTTAAAAACAAAACAAAACACCATTCCACTGACCATTCTACTTAGCTGCTCTTCTGCCCCTCCCAACTACTGTCCTCTTGCTCTCAAGCTGCTTCTTAGCAGCCATGGCAAACCACAGGTGTATACATTCCACTTCCAGTGCTTCATGGCCTCTTTAACCTCTCTAAATCAACCTTTTGCTCTGACTACTCTATAGAAAGTACTCTCTTGAAAGTCACTAGTAGTTTCTTTTTCACTCCATCCAGTGGGTCCTAACTCTCCCCAACTAGACTTCAAAATTCCTGCCTTTCATTCTTTAACATGACCAAAGGACCCTTCTCCTGTCCAGGAAATCATCTCTCTTTATTCTCTTGTCTCTCCTTCTACCTAAACAGTCCCCAACCCGCCCCCACCCGCTTACAGGCTAGCCTCTTTTTTCCTTCAATCTAAACATAACCAAAGGCATCCCTTCAAGATGCAACTCTTACTCTTTTGATTCCTTCCTCTAAACCACTAACCCATTCCCTTTGGTATTTTTTAAATTACACCTTTAAATACTTTGAAATATAAGAAATAGAGAAGTGCTAAAATCAGTATGTGCAATGTAATGACTGATTATAAAGCCAACACTCACTCCCTCCCAAGACTTTAACATAATCAGCACGGCATGGCTGGCTCACAAATCTGACTTTCAGCGCCCCCAGCTCTGGGTAATTAGGAATCTCAGAGCTGTGCTAGTCTAACTTCCTTATCTTACAGGCAAAGAAACAGAGACCTCGAAAGGGGACAGGACAGCCCCAAGTGTGCAGCATCTCCAGTCTCTTGTTCCAGGATTCCCTTTCCATCTCACTGGAGCTGCCTGTTTCCTCCCACTGACTCTCTGGACACTGCCCTTGTCAGATGTTTACAGGTCTGCCTCAATCAGAGCTTATTCCTGGAGTCTGGCTACTGCCTGTGGGCAGGCAGCCAGGAACATAACCCTATGCCCTGGCTGCCATCTTTAGAGAGATGCCCATTAAACACTTGGGGTGAGGCCACGAGCTGGACAGTGACATCTTTAAAGCCAGATCCTCTGTGGTTGAAGGACAATGCTGGGGTAAATGTTTGTGTACATAAGTGATTCACAAAGAAAGCACCTAAGTAAAACACTGGTGTGATCAGTAAATTTATAAACAATCCAAACAGATCAATAGTAGAGGAACAGACAATAAATGAGGCCTGTGGGCAAGCAAACACTCCCTCCCAGAGTTCTCTGCGCCCAGTCTGGATAACTGACAAGGGAGCACAGTGGTTAGGAGGCCCCCCAGTGCTTGATTTAAAAAAAAAAAAAAAAGAGTTGACCCTACATCCTACAAAACATTCTCATAAATCTGCAGGATTCTTTAACTTCTCATTCTCATGCTGGAGTAAGGAAGAGCTAACATTTTTTCCCCATAAACATACATTATAAAAAGCTAATTACAAAATAATTTCTTCTACATTTCCTTATCCCTTAAGATAAATGCCTCATTCTCCGAGCCAAAGGGTTGACTCTGCCTCAGCCCTGTAACAGCATTATTATACACTGGGTACCTGAGAGATACAAGATCCTTTACTCATGCTATCTCATTTTGGTTCTGACATTTTCATGATAAGATAGAGGCATTTCTTTATGTACTTCCCACATTCTCCAAATTTTGTGCCTTGAGTATGATTTATTTTTATAATTAATTGAACAAAATAGGGGCACTTGGGTGGCTCAGTTGGTTAAAGCATCTGCCTTCAGCTCAGGTCATGATCCCAGGGTCCTGGGATCGAGCCCCACATAGGGTTCCCTGCTCAGTAGGGAGTCTGCTTCTCCCTCTCCCTCTGCCCCTCCCCTGCTCACGTTCTCTCTTTTGCTTGTTCTCTCTCTCTCAAATAAATAAGATCTTTTAAAAAAGAAACAAAATAAATGCTTGTTTAACAATAATTCTCTTAATTATTCTAGACTTCTCTAAGACAGGGCTCTTCTTGCTCACTTCTCTAGATAGTGGTCCCCACCTGTGCTTCTGAGTCAGTCCTCAGGGGTCACCCCTTAGGACTGATACAAACAGACCGCCACCACCTTCCTCACTGGTCCAGAGTTCTGACTTCACCAGCTCTGGCTTGCTTTCCCATTTCTCATCCTCACTTGTTCCTGGTCTCCCCCTCTCTTACCCCCTTACCCTTCACCCCACCCCCACCACAGACAAAAGAGAAATAAAACCAACACAGCTTATAATGGGTTCACACCTGATCCTCACTTTCGGAGCATGGGCGGCTATATACCAGAGCCAACTAGTTCAGGCTTCCTCTGAGGAATGGACCCCATGAAAAGGCAGATGCCTGATACCCAAATGGGGAACCAAGAGGTACCAGCTGCAAAAGCCACAATTCCAGCCTCCTTATTAGGCTGCACCCCAGAGAAACCAGCACCTCTCAGCCTGTCTGTCCCATTATCAGTGCGTTCCCCAGGTCAGAACTATCTCACTCGTCATCCCCTGCCCATGCACAAAGAGAGTGCCCACAAATGCTTGTTAAAGTAATGAGAAAGGACCCCCTCTTCTTTGCATCAACCTATCTTCTGAACAGAAATGGCAACCACAGTGAACATACAGTGCAAGCCTGGTCCCCTGCCTGGACAATCCCGCACTTGGTTCACTCCTATTCACCTTTCAGATCTGAGCTCTAACGTCACTTTAGTGTACCCTTCCCCGGCAACTTCTTCCCCCTATCAGGCCAGGTCTTCATTATATATTCTCATAACATCAAGTCAATTCCTTCATGGCACCTGTCCAAGTTCACGATTATTTATGTGCTTACTTGTCTTGTCTTCCCACTGGGAAATAGGCCACATCTTGTTTTGCTTACCCCATATCTCCTGTACCTAGCTCAATGCCTGGAACATAATTGGGACTCAATAATCAGATGCTGAACAAATCAAAGCCAATGGCCTTCCTTTTAACCTAATAAGGATGCAGCAGGACATTTATTTATCCAACAGTTGAGCAGTGTTCCTTGTGAGGCATTAGTGATACAAAGATGTATACAGAACACAATATGCAAGCTCCATAAAGGTAGGGATTTTTATTTACTATAAAATTCCTAATGCCTCATAGACCGCAAGCATGAAAATGCTCAATGAACAAAGTCCCCACTCTTAAAAGTCTAAGGTTCATTTGATCTCTTACTTATCCCAATAACATTTTAATTGAATTCAGGAAGCAGGGCAGCTATGGACTCAGCCCCAGAGCTCTGAAGCATACCCACTATTAGTGGACTCCTATCAGAAGGCTGGGAAAGCCACAGCTCCACATACACAGATATTTTTGCCCTCAAAGAAGCTTAGTTTTGAAATTTGTTCTGTTTGAATGTACTTTCAGGGGGGAAAAACTCTAATATAATTTCCTGGGATAAGACTATGTTTGTAATTTAGATAAAACCAATTTTATGTCCCACTGCAATTAGTACATTGTTTCTTAACACTGTTAGAGACAGTACTATTTTTTTTTTTTTAAAGATTTTATCTATCTATTTGAGACAGAGAGAATGAGAGACAGAGAGCATGAGAGGGAGGAGGGTCAGAGGGAGAAGCAGACTCCCCGCTGAGCAGGGAGCCCGACACGGGACTCGATGCCGGGACTCCAGGATCATGACCTGAGCCGAAGGCAGTCGCTTAACCAACTGAGCCACCCAGGCGCCCCGAGACAGTACTATTTTGAAAGTCTCCTGAAAGCCGTGGTTCCCATGAAAGCACTGTTCCTGTAAAAGAGCACAGAAGCCAGGGCGCCTGGGTGGTTTAGTCTGGTTGAGCGTCTGCCTTCGGCTCAGGTCCTGATCCCAGGGTCCTGGGATTGAGCCCCGTGTCGGGCTCCCTGCTTCAGCAGGGAGTCTGCTTCTCCCTCTGCCTCTGCTCCTCCTCCTGCCTTGTGCACCTGCACACTCTTGCGCTCTGTCTCAAATAAATAAAATCTTAAAAAAAAAACAAAAGAGCACAGAAGCCAACTCTGCCTCAACCCTACACCAGCAGTAAAGCATTCTGCATACCATTTTAGAGGACTCATGAGCTCCCAGAGGCCACCCACAAGTCCCAAGTTAAGAAATCCTGAATCAGAGCGAAGGTGGAGACTTGGACCATGCCAGTTTGATATTTTGGTAGAAGTACGTATTTAATCCCAAACACCTCTTTCTCTGTCACAGGAATTGGATAATGCTCTCTCTTAAAACATGTGCTACCTGCCCCAGGAGAGCTGGTACCTGATCTGATAAAGTGAGAGAGTGGCCACTGACATGGGTCGGGGGAAGTGGAACAGTCTGTCACGGAGAGCTTGGGCTTTGTAGGTGGACAAACCCAGGCCTGAGCTCTGGTTCTGCCACTGACTCACTCCGTCACTGAGGGTGAGCTGCCTTACCTCAGCCTCAGGTTCCTCGTCTGAGAAAATTCCAACAGTCCTATGAGGACTACTGTTAGGAGGATCACATGATATAAAACATATCAAGAGCTCAGAAGAGAGCCTAGCACATGAGGTCTTTTTAATTAAAAGGGTAGTTATTATGTGTTATTATTAATATCTACATTCTTGTCCTGACTCAGAGACAGAGTTACCCTCTGAACATGTTCTGCAAGCAATGAGCCATTTAAATAAGTCTATTTAACACCGGAGAGCAGGAAATAGGCTGTGGAGAGGAAATGGGAGCTGATTTACAAGTTTGGCTTAAGAACCTGTTGCAGGTGGGAATCCCCACTGGGCTAGAGTCACAGGTAGTCCAGGAAAGGCGCGAGGTTGAATGTTATTAGTAGCTCTACATGGCAGGGGTGAAGTATACTGTGCAGGTGAGTGGGTGGGTATGAAGATGTCTGGTACACTGAGGAGATCTTGAACCCAAAGTCCTCACTGCTAAATAAAGAAATCTGACACAAATCCATCTTCCTTTTCTAGAATGCTAATGGCAGGGACTTCACTTTTTAGTTACTGATTTAAAAACCTGAGATTTACATTGGACTTTCAAGATAGTAAGATACCTCTACACCTACTATTTTATTTAATCCCCCAAACAACTGAGATCACCTCACTTTACTGATGGGGAATTGAGACCTAGATAGATAAAGTGACATGTCAAAAGCCAAGGACCCAGTCCATTAGGTGGCAAGAGCAGCACAAGAACACAAATCTGGGATAACTGTTTCTCATCCATCTCTGTAGTATGTTCAACACTGAGCACAGTTCTTGGCACGTAAGAAAATCTACAAATGTCTGTTGCTGTGAATGGACTTAAGGAAAGTAGATGTCTGGGCAGAGGAGGTCAAACAGGGCAGGCCAAATGAGCATGGATGATGATGATAATAATGGTCATCAGTAGAACATCGGCTATTTTAAAGGTATCATCTGACTTCTCTCTCTACAACCCTGCCGTGTTAACCTACCTTGGGTCACAGAGCAGAGGCAGAGCCAGGATGAGAGCCAAGGTCCGTGGGACTCCAAGGCCTGCACTCATAACCACTTGAAACAAATCAACATCCTATTTAATTTCTGAGCCCTTTTATTTAATTTGTTCAAATAGTTCAGGCTCAAACTCCCTCAAAGATCACTTAATAGAATTAGGCATTCTGGTTCTAACATCTGAGTATTTTTCTAAAATGCAAGTAGCAAATTAGTAGCAGAAAACCCAAACACAGATAAGAACCAAGAGAGACCAGCTTATTAAAATAAAATAAGAAGGTAGCGGGCACTGCTCCCCTTGTGACAACCAGCAAAATTTAGAGTTCACTACAGAGAAAACGAGCTCTCACTCAGAAGTTTGATGAAATTCAATCTAAAAGGTAGAAAACAAGCACAGAGGTAAAACTATAGCCTGATCTAGTCATAAGGAAAACTGAACTTAGCTAAACTTTGCTACAACTGAGCTAAACTGACAGAGACTGAGCTTACCCGCCATTACAAGACAAACATCACCAAAAATACAAGGAGCCCCTGTCCCACTCATTCAATCCCTCCTTTCCAGAATGGCACACTGATGGTAAGCACTGACTTTAGAGTCTGAAATTCCTGGGATCTAACCCCAGCTCCATCACTTCTTAACTTTACACCTTTCGAGAGTTTTCTTCAATTCTCTAAGCTTCAGTATATGCATCTGTAAAATGACCTCATGATCACTGTAAGGATTGAGTCACTATGTGCAGACACTACGCAAGATTCTGTGAACACATTAAGAAGCAACACTGATGAAGGCACTGCAATCATAGAGCTTAAAATCCTAACATACACTAATATACAAATGATCTGAGCAGAGAATGAAGTTCAAACTAATACTACTTTTAGCTCCTGAATAAAAATATCCCCCAAAGGCAAATATTTCCAAATGCCAGGGTTTTCTGTTTCTCCAAAGACCAAATGGTTAGGATTACATTAGTTTGGAGACACTGCTATTTGGTTTCTGTAATATCTTTTTCTATAGGTAGTTTGAAGTCTTGCACATTCACTTTAAGTTTGAAATAACACATCCCAATGATGCAATCAATGGTTCAGAAGATCCATTTCACCTCAGATAGGATTCCAGAGTGAAAGGGTCAAGTTTTCAAACTCAGGTTTGTTCTAAGAAACCCACCGGCCATCTCTGTTATGGCTCCTACTTCTTCTGAACTAGCCTTACATATCTGACTTCTCTCAAACATCTCAAAAAACCAGTTGCTCTCATATTTCTTGAATCAAAAAAATTTAAGACCTACGAATTAATTTTTCCCCATTTTCTCCCTTTAAATACAATGCATAGCCCAGTTATGAGTATGAAAGAGTTATGGAGCTCCTAGGACCACTGATGATCTCCTGGAACAATCTATTTAAAGTGAAATTCCTGGGGTGCCTGGCTGGTTCATTTGGTGGAGCATGGGACTTCTGATCGTGGGGTTGTGGGTTTGAGCCCCACGTTGGCTGTAGAGATTACTTAAAAAGAAAATCTTAAAAAAAAAAAAGTGAAATTCCTTTTAGATCTTCTATCAGAAGTGGAAACGATCTTTCTATCTCAAGACAATGACCCATAAAGGGAGAGCAACTCAATGGACAGCTCAGTGAATTCTGATGTATGCTGTTAAATTTGAGATTAAGAGCAGAGGATCTAAGACTCTTTAAAAAGTAAACAAAATATTTCAGTTCCATAATAAAAGTAAGGAGCAAGAGCGAGAAGGGGAGAAGTAAAAGGACTGAAAAGAGAGAAATTAAGAAAGAGGCAAGTAAAGATTGACACAAAGATTTATAGAGAAAAGGAAGACACACAGGCAGAGAGGAATACAGACCTTTTTGAGCAACACCCCCGCCTGGTGGCCATTTCAGATATTGCCACACCTGACTTAATTCCTACTGCAATTCTGCAGTTAAGAGGCCACACAATGTTGTGGAAGGCTCTGGGAATGTGGAGCCAGAAGGCCTGAATTCCACAAGGGCCCCCATCACTGCCCAGCTAGGTCCAGTGGGTAAGTCATTTAACTTCTATAAGCCTCAGGTGCCACACTTGATTTGCCCTGCATACCTCACAGGGAACTGAAGGGAAGAAAGGAGATATCCATAAAAACTACACAAATACCGGAAATTACAACATCAAACTGTTAAAACACAACAGCAACAAAAGTAGGTAACTGTTTCCTCAACTGGCATGTGAGGCAAAGTATTCCTAATTCCCACCCTAGTCAGGAAGTACAACTGAGAAAACCAAGCCACAATATTTAAGAAATTAAAAAATAATGGAATGGGATTTCAATGAGTTACAAAGCCAATGTTTCTTTTCTAAATTCTACACCAGAAAGTTCAAAAGCTAGTTTCCAAGCCATTCATAAAGCAAGAATCCCCTTCTCCATGTCTAGAGGGGGTTCCAAACCCACAGATGATCGTTTGTCCTTTCCTGCTGACGGAGGCACTCCCACATGATGCAGTCCACATAATGCAGGGCTCATGACTGAGCCTGCTGATGAGTTTCCTTATTTTTGAGCTAGCAAATTATCACTGTGCCTGAGGTTCTTTGCCAATAATTGGCTCAACTACTGCCTATATTTCTCTTAATAATTTTTGGCATTAATATACCTACCAGAGTACAAGTAACCATCACTAACTACACTGCATCCCGCCTTTTAGCAGAACAATTTCATTCTCATGTCCTTCTCAATATGCAGGCTTTCCACACCGTGAATCAATTTTAAGAAAAATTACTTTCTCACCCGAAACCATATGCAAGTAGGGGGAATCATCCAAAGTGTACCCCAGCCATGCAGAGTTCTCCAGGGCCAGAAGGAATTATGTATCTAAGCACAAAATATGTGTGCTGTGCAGCCTGGTCTACCTTAACTCCTTGAAAGCACAGGCAAAAAAAAAAAAAAAAGATATTAGACACCTCCAACCTGGACTATGGAAATAAAGGATCCATATATTATTAAAGTGTTTCAAGCTACTAAAAACCCAAAAGGTAAAACCTTCAGCTGGAAGCTATTTTAAGCCTTCCCCAAAGCCACGTTAACTCTCCAACTCTTCATAAGACAACACTTGGTAGAAACTCAGCAGCATATTCATTTAATTCACTCATTCAACTAATTTTTATATGTCAAGTCCTGTTCTTATGCTGGGGATCTGACAATAAATGAGATCAAGTTCTCTCTGCTGCAGGCTTAGTTTGGGGAGGGGGCAGGCAGACAATAATCAAATAAACATAAGATAATGTTAAGTAACAGTAAGTGAGAGGAGGAAAAGAAGACAGGGTAAAGAGATCAGGGTGTAAAGTGTTGAGGGAGCTGCTACTTTAGACAAGGTAATTAGAGAAGGCCTCTGATGGCATGATATCTGAGCTTAAGACTCAATGAGGTGACCATGACACCACGTGGACATCGAGAAGAACACGATGGGTGGAGAGACCAGCCAGTGAAGGGGCCTGAGGAGTGAACATGCTCAGCATGTTTGAGAACAGCAAGAAGGCCAGGTTGTCTGAAGTGGAAGGTGTAAGGGGGAAAAAGAGGAGGAGGTAAAATCAGAGAGATGGTCAGAGGTCAGACGGTACGGCACCTTGTAGGCCAAAGCAAAAACTCTTGAGTTTCATTCTGAGATAAGAAGCCATTAGAGTTTTAAGTAAGGGAGAGATGGAATTAAAAAAGAAAACCATTGGGGCGCCTGGGTGACTCAGTCCGTTGAGCATCTGACTCTTGGTTTCAGCTTAGGTCATGATCTCAGGGTCCTGGGATCAAGCCCAGCACGGTCACTGGGCTCCGTGCTCAGTGGGGAGTCTGCTTCTCTCTCTCCCTCTGCCTCTCCCCACTGCTCTCTCTCTCAAGTTAATAAATCTTAAAAAAAAAGAAAACCACTGCAGAAATGGGAAGGCATGGAGTCCACTGGAACATTCCAGAAGACAAGTGACAGTGATGGTTACACTAGGGTGTTAGTGAGAAGGGGCCAAAGCAATCAGATTCCGGGTGTACTGTGAAAACAGGGCTGGGATGGAGGACCAAGATGTGGTGTGAGAGAGAAAGAGGTATGGAGAATAAGCAAGGGTTTTGGCCTGAGCAGCCAAGTTCCAGGAACTTAAGATGGGACACTAAAAAAGGAGATTTTGGAAGGGAAGAAATCAGCAACTAAGAGGCCTCCTCTTGTGTGAACCAGGCTGAAGTGGAAAGAATGACTCAGAGAACCTCAGAGTTCACCTGATTCTGTGCTCTGTGCACAAACCCACCATCTGAAAATGTTTCTAAAAAGTGTGCATTTGATATCTGCTTGAAAAACCAGGGGGCGCCTGGGTGGCTCAGTTGGTTAAGCGTCGGCTTTTGGCTCAGGTCATGATCCCAGGATCTCCTTGCTCGGCGGGGAGCCTGCCTCTCCCTCTTCCCCTGCTTGTGCTCTCTCTTTCTCAAATAAATAAATAAAATCTTAAAAAAAAAAAAGAAAGAAAAAAGAAAAACCAGAGAGGGAATAACCACGGTAAGAGCCATCATTTCTTGAATGCTTACTAATTACCAGGCATCATGGTAAGCACTGTACACAGTGTAGTTAATCCTCACACATGACAGCACTTAACCACAGTACCTGGCACATGGGAAAAGATCATCAAATCTTATCCAGAGTATTTGTGAGGTATGTAACATTTTAAGCTGAACAATAACTTTAATAATTATTTCACTAACTAGAGGCTCTATTTCTTTTTCAAATCCTTGATTTAATTTATATTAGGATTTCTATTGTTTCTCAAGCTTAATAGGTAGGTAGTTTTAGTACTTCCTTCCCCCTTTCACAAAGAGGGCAGGCATTCCAAGGTCCTAACTTTACATAGAGATTCCAGGTTCAGCTACCTCCTGAAGGCCCATTTTTATATTATATGGCTTCATGAGCATTAAAACCCTCATACCTACACCTAAGGTTCCTTCCATATTCCCCTGAGATGTTGTTTTACCACTTCACACACACTAGCTTTGAGCTACTGTGATTTAGGTACCTGGGATTTCTCTTTTTTCTTTCAAGTTCATCCAGGTATTTGCTACCTCCAAGTGTTTAAAGAAGGGCAGCCTGGGGGGTGCCTGGGTGGCTCAGTCGGTTAAGCGGCTGCCTTTGGCTCAGGTCATGATCCCAGGGTCCTGATCAAACCCCGCATCGGGCTCCCTGCTCATCGGAGAGCCTGCTTCTCCCTCTCCTTCTGCCTGCCACTCTGCCCACTTGTGCTCTCTCTCTCTGTCAAATAAATAAATAAATAAAATCTTAAAAAAAAAAAAAAAAAGAAGGGCAGCCTGAGTTAGCTTAGTCTGACATATAACCAGAACCGGAGGTCCACTATTATTTTACATATGAGGAAATTGTGCCTTAAATAGGTAAAGTAACTTTGAATTCAGATCTCTCTGATTCCAAGTCCATGCTCTGGTTAGCAGATACCGAAGTTTCTCCTACTCACATTACAAAGTGAATACAAGGAGATGCTACATTTTTTTTTTTTTACCTTAAAAAATTATACAAATCATAAATACCATTGAAAGTGATAAAAATGAGTTTCCCTCATTAATTATTAGTTTCATTTGAGGGAATTTCTGACCATAACCACAACTATGTAAAGTTAAAGAACACAGTGGGAATCATGAAACCTGAGTCCTGCCACTGCTTAGCTGTATGACGCTAGGAACTACAGCCTCTTTTTGTTTCCTGGGTCTTCAAAATGAGAAGAATACCTTCCCTAGAGTCCAAAGGCTGGGATTTGAACAATGAGATTTAATGCATAGGGTATATAATATGTAAGAAAATATCTGGAAAAAAATATACAATACAAACATCATTATTATTAATGTATTATAAATTTCATAGTTTGATCAGGAATAATGAGACATCAACTAAACTAAAGAATCTAAATTAATGCAAATATTATTTTACCTTCATGCTGCAAGCTAATTCCATTAGTTTTTTTGCATTTTCTTCTGAGCGGTATCTCTTAGGAAGCTGAACCCTGAAGAACTTCAAGGCACCTTCAAAGTCTGTCAACAGCAAGTCATCCTTAGAAGTCTTGAAGAAAGAAAGAAAACACAACCATGTATAGGAAAAGTTCTTTGCTATGAAGATGCACAAGAAGCATTTTAAAACACCAGCACCTTTACAATCCCCAGAAGATACTTCTTAGCCAGGGCCTGAGTCACTGAGACGGCCACGGCTACCGCACGGTGGCTGCTTAGGAGATCAAGACCAACATACTTCGAGCGCTGGACAGGGGATGTCACTCAATTTACAAATAAATGTGTACCTTTAATAATCCAAGGGCGACATTAAAAATCACACTTATTCCCTAAAAGAGAAAACACAAAAAGAAGATTTTCAGTGATTACATCTGGACCAGTCAGCTGTCTGTCCCCAGAATGCCCCACAATTTTAAAGTATAAAAACTAAGTAAAGAAATGGAGTATCTTGAAAATATCTTGGAAAATAATAATTACAGATCTGCTACTGAAAAACAGCTTAAAATAGACCCAGTCTCCCATTCTTCTAGACTTTTTTAGCCCTAGTCTCACAATCAACAAGAAAGAATGCTTTTCCAAAGTATTCTATGCTTCCCAACCAAAGCATCTGACCCATAAAATTGTGATCTTTCAGGAAATAACCGCAGGTGGCCTTTTCCTTTATCTTGTGCTACCCCACTCCAAATACAGCAGCAGTCACTCTGTCTGTGAACCCTCCATCCCACAACAGAACCTGCTCAGGGCTCCCTCAAATCTGCCTTTCATCAAATCAGCTAACCATTCTGAGAGTGCTAGGGGCAAAGGAAAGATAAGGGGAGGCACGAAGACCTGCTAAATTCTTTAAGTTCCTGGACGTTGGTTTCTATAACTAATACTCTCCCTCGAGGGTTTTCTGAGCTAATTAGTTGAAAAGTTCGTTTAAATTACTTAACATGACCAGGCCGGTGGTAACCACTTAAAACAAATGGTTGTTTATAATGCTGAGAAATTATAAAACTTAAAGGTCTGAGACTAGCAGTTGATTACATAAACTATGGAATCCCCAAAGAATGAGATACTTGGCAGCAGGTAAGAATAATAGTGTATTTGGTATCAGTGTTTCTGACAGTGTTTTAAGCTGGGTAGAAGGTACAAATGCTTTAATGGATTTTTGTATGCCTTGAAAACGGCATAATTAAACGTGAAGAAGGATGGTATAGATGTGTGTCTATAAGTGTTCAAGTGTATGAAATGAAAAGAGGTTATTGAAGAGCATAGGCATAAAATATATACTTACAGAGCCATAATTACATTATTACATAATACTCCATATGAAAAAAGTTATTCTGTATAGAAGTAACACATGTACATAAGTAAACACAAAATAAGGCTGAAAGAATATATACCAAAATGTTAAGAGTTACTCTCTAGAGAGTGGGATTAAAGTATTTTAAAATCCTTTTGCTTGTGTTTTCCAGTTTCTGTAATAAATATGTATTATTTTTGAAATTATTTTTTTCTTAAACACATACACCCCAAAACTATGCTGTGGCAAAGACTGTTATGTATTCTGATATCTTATTTTTGTTTTAGTAACAGACCCTCTAATTGTTAGCAAATTCCTACCCAGCTTTTAAAAAACTCTCCTTTGTGGCTAGATGTGGTCAGGCCAATAAGAGATAAGTGAAAATTTGGGTAGAACCTCCAGGAAGTCTTTTTTAAAGAGGGGACACATCCTCCCCTGTCCCCTGGCTCTCTAGGAAAGGCAGGTAACTGCCAACGTTCTGGCTTCTTTCACATGAGAGAGAAATGTACCTCTACTTTATTTAGTCATTGTTATTTTGGGTTTCTTCAATAAATGCAGCCAGACCTAACAGTAATACAAATGTGTAACAGTAGGTTGTTTGTTTTTTCAGCAGAGAACACCTTTAACAAAACTTGATTGTTAGCTTTAGCCCAAGGGAGAGTTACTTAAATCTGGATTTTTGAGCACAAAAATAAAATTAACTAAGAAGAAATTCTATTTAATGGAGCTGACACAGGAAGATACTGAGAACAAAAGCCAAAGTGCTGTGGCCTCTGATACATACCTCACATAAAAGCAGGTCAATGATATGGAAGACCATGTAGAGAGGGAATTTTGCAGTGAAAAGTGTAAGAAACCACTGGGAGGCATACATGTGCGCCTCAAGGCTTATATCCAGGAAGTGGTTGTACAGGTCAGGGATGTATTCCTGAAATGGCAAACTAATTAGTTTTGGGCACATATGCAGATGTTCAACTCCCACTTGGGAGGCTCATAAATCTGCCAGGAATAGGCCAAAAAAGTCACATATTTGTGCTTTTCTACAAACCTCCAATGTGCTCAGAAGAACACTTATTATCTGACACTTGGCTCCCCTTTCCAGCCCACAAACTAGCTCAGAGGAGGAATCCCCAAGATGGTGACAAATATTTGGAATGATAGTTTTTCTTTCCAAGTTTATGAAATGTTTGGAAAAGTTTGTTTCACTTTTATTATGATATTCCTAACCAGTTAGCTTCAGAGCCTTGGCAGATATTTCTTGACTTAGTTTGCTGTGTTAAAGGCCCCTACAAAGTCATCTGATCTTTTGGGTGAAAACCTAGCTCACACCCATCAGGTTCACACCTTATTAATCTTGGCATCGTCATCACATAGTGAGAAATGAAAAACATCAAATTAGTCCTTAACCCTGGATGGCTAAGGCAATCACCACTGGTCCTTAGCACCAGTTCATCAACCTGGTTCTCCCAAGTCCTGCACTCTTAGTGGCAAATGCAAGCTGGTTTCTCTTTTTACCTGCATGAGGCGCTCCAACTGGTAAAATTTGCAATGTAAATCTTCAAAGTTTTGCTTGAAAAGTTCCCTGAGACCATAGTCAAACATGATCTTGACCAGAACACTGAATGCCTGTTCTTCAGGCATCTGTAACAGATAGGGAAAGGGGTGGGGATCACAAAACATATACAGAAGTTTTCTCAGTATGTTAATTCGTCCTTCCACTCCTATCTAAAAACTAGGAAATTTCAGTGATACGTAGTAACTCAGATAGTTGTGTTTTATGACAGTCGTTCACTCAACCAAGGGATATTAACGACGCCTATTCTTTGTCAGATAGTGTTGCTATCCTCAAGAAGCTTCCCATACAATCAATCAGTACATAATAAGTATGAATTAGGTAGAACTCATATTCACAACTTCCTTGAATTAGGCAGAAAGATCAGTGGAGATACAAGAACAAGAAAGCCTGAGTCTGCCTGAGGGAGCCAAGAACAGGCTTGTAGGACCATATCTGAACTGAGTAGCAAGAGGCTGCTTCACAAGTACAGGCTTCATCTTCCTCAAACCATTTCACCTCCTTAGCTATTTTCTTCTTCCTCGTTGTTACAAACACGGCCAGTTACAGCAGAACCTTAAATATTCTAAGGTTTAACAGTAATGTTCAAAGTACTTTGTAATGTTTATGGTAATACTTAAAATACTACACAACCCCTCACTTCACTTCTATTTACAGATGTTACCCATTTATAATAATACCTTCATCTTTCATAGCTTTGTGGAAAAAATATTTCCCTGATAACCTGGCAAAATGTCTAGTTTTCAAAATAGAAAAAAGTACTGGAAATGTTATTTAAGGCTTGGTATGACTGTAGCAAGCCTTCAAAATGTCAAGAAGGCGGGCGGGCTTCTGTGGAACAAGGGGATGAGGTGGGCTGAACATAGACATCACTGGAATAAAGCAGAGCTAAAGAACAAATGACATTAAGTAATAAAGGAGAAAAGCACAGCAAATTATTAATGGACAAGTAAGAGCATTTGGAGCAAAGGACCAGATCTCAGAGGTCTCTATCATGGAGGGCAATTTCATAATTTCTTCCACATGCTGAGGGATACTTGGTACTGCCCCAGAGTAGCATTTCTGATGTCAGGTAGCACAATTGCTTTTCCTCTGAAACAAGCATTTATCTCAACACAATGGCAAGCAGCGCAGAGTTCAAACCAAGACACTGCGGATTTATCTGGGAAACCCATTTTATTTTATTTTTTTCCAAAGATTTTATTTATTTATTTGACAGTGCGTGAGAGAGTGCACAAGCAGGGGGACCGGCAGGCAGGGGCAGAAGGAGAAGCAGGCTCCTGCCAAGCAGGGAGCCAGATGTGGGATTCGATCCCAGGACCCTGGGATCATGACCTGAGCTGAAGGCAACCGCTTAACCGACTGAGCCACCCAGGCGCCCCAGGATACCCATTTTAAAGGGGTTGTGATACTTAAATGGGGACAAATGTTCTTGGACTGAAGTTGAGAACAAAGACAAACCACACAAGCCTGAGAGACTCTGAGATATAAAGTCTTACTAAAACAACAAAATTTTAAAACTTTACCCTTTGATGGATGTTAATTAGCTTGACTGTGGATCATTTCGCAATGTATAGCCTATCAACTCATCAAATTATACACCATACACACACACACATTTTTATTTGTCAATTATATCTCAATAAAGCTGGGGAAAAAACTTGACCCTTTTATTAATGTCATAGCTTTATCATACTTTTACATGGTTACTAATATCAATAAGCTAGGTTCTCACAGAAAGAAGATACAAAGTGGTTTTGGTTTTACTTGTATTACAAGCTATACAAAACGGCTTAAAACTCTTCCAAAGCTTCCCCTTGTTTAGGGAAACAAAATCCAAACTCCTTGAGTTGGCCTCTCCAGCTCCCTCCCCAACCCTCATCACAGGTAATGCTCCAGTCACATTGTCCAGCTTCCAGTTCCTTTCATAGGCCAAGTCTTCCCCATTTCAGTGCTTCTATAGGTTGTACTATTCTCTTTGGTGGGAGTGCTCTACTCTCCACTTTTTCTTTTAAAATAGTTTTCTTATTTTCATAATAATGTTAGCTTAAAAAAGTTAAATGATACAGATAAGTACAAAAGAAAATGGATACCTCTTATTTTTCAGCATTCACCTTAATTAAAGGTTACCTCCCTAGAGAAGCCTGTGATATAAATAAGGCTCCTTTGTTACAATCTTGCATCAAACTTTTTGCTATACCTTCATGTCGCCATTGAGGTAATAAAGACATACTTCTGTGACTTTCTGATTATAGCTAGTCAGCTTCCCTAGCTCTGTATCCACAAAGATTGGAACCCTGTCTACTTTATTCACTCCTCATCTCTAGCATCTACTGTGCTAAAGATGGAGGTGCCCACAAACTCTCTAACATCACCTGTGTGGTGTTTTTCACCCAGCATTTTAATTTTAATCACGAGGAAATGGTAAGACAAATCAAGAATGTGGAATATTTTACAAGACAATTTGCTTGAATTTTCCAAGACTGTCAATGGCATAAAGCACAAGAAAGCAGGGGAGGGGAGTAGTTTAGATTAAAAAAGTAAAGAAAAATGACACTAAATGCACTGCTTGAATCTTCACTGATCTTGGTTAGGGGGAAATAAAGCTATAAAGGACTTTACTGCGTAAACAATTGGGGAAAATCAAATGCGGACTCTGTGTAAGACATTACTGAATCAGTGTGGAATTTCTTGGATGTGACCACAGTATTATGGTTATGTCCTTAGGAGATACATGCTCAAGTATATAGAAGTGAAGTACCCTGATGTTTGCTACTGATTTTCCAAAAATAATTTCAAAAAATGTTTTTTAGTAAAAAATAAAATTTGTGTAACAAAAGAGGAAAAGAGAAGCAGACAGAGAAAGTGTGGTAAAATATTAATTGGTAAAATAGAAGAAGAGTTTATGGGTATTCCACCTTAATGATTTTTCAGTTCTGCTGTGGATTTGAAAGAATACCAGTAAGTCAGAGGGTAAAGGTCTTTGCTGAATAAATAAATGAATAAAATGGCACTAAAAGAAAGCCAGCTTCTCTGCTTCCTTCCCACCACTAATACACAGATCCCCAAACAAATACTAATGACAGTGGCTACTTTATAGAATATAAAATGTCCCTAAGGGTTCAATCAGCCAAGACAATCATTCTAGCAATAAAAATGAACTCCACTCTTGTACTAGTGCTCAACACTGTCATTTATTCTTACCGTGTTTCTCTTCCATGAGGATGTTAAATTAAGGAAAAGGTTTCCAGCTATAGGAGTAAAACTCATGCACTAGAGTCTGGCCAAAGGCCATATAAAACCATGCTCAAGTCTAAGGCTAGTAGTATAAGCTGAGGCAGGTCATGTGTAAGTCAAAACAGACGACCTAATAATACTCACATGGAGAAGCAGAACAGCAGCGAGAAATGACTGGCCCTGGCAATAGCCAATCTCTTCATCATACACAGAATATGCCTGGAAAAAGAAAAACACAGGAGGTATAAATAAATAAATATAGTCACTCATGGGCCATACTTGCCTATAGGACCTTGAACACAGGAACCTGGAAGACACCCACACTCCACTATGGCATTTTGATGGTCAGTGAATGATGCAAATATTTCTGATTTTTTTTTTTTTATTTTTAAAAAAGATTTTTTTTTTAATTTGAGAGAAAGAGAGAGCACGAGTAGGGGAGGGAGAGGGAGAAGCAGACTCCCCACTAAGCAGGGAGCCTGATGCGGGGCTCCAACCCAGGACCCTGGGATCATGACCTGAGCTAAAGGCAGATGCTTAACTGACTGAGCCACCCAGGCGCCCCTCTTCAATTTTTTCTCTACAATAAACACACTGTCGCCACACCACTTCCCAGGAGTAGAAAAAGTTAAGCAAAAACCACTTCAGCACTAAAAAAAAAGGTTGCCATGACTCTGTCTTGGCCCTTGCTTTGCCCTCTTCCGTCTGAAAAATGTGCTCTTCCTTCAGGTTCCAAACACTCCATTACCCCAGGGTTCCCCCTCTTCTCTGTACTCTGACGGTACTTGCCACACAAGTACAGTTATTACAGCACTCACCACACTGCATTTTATTTTATTTTATTTTATTTTTTTAAATTTTATTTATTTATTTGTGAGAGAGAATGAGAGACAGAGAGCACGAGAGGGAGGAGGGTCAGAGGGAGAAGTAGACTCCCTGCCGAGCAGGGAGCCCGATGTGGGACTCGATCCTGGGACCCCAGGACCATGACCTGAGCCGAAGGCAGTCGCTTAACCGACTGAGCCACCCAGGCGCCCCCCCACACTGCATTTTAAATGTCCATCTTCTCTACTGGACTGTGATCTTCTTAGGGGCTGGGGTGATGCCCTATCCAACCTAGCCAGCAACTCACACCTTCAACCTAGCCAGTCACACAGCAGGCTCTCACTAAACACTGTTAACGTTATTCATTTTTCTTTCTGGGAAAAAATCTTTTGGCAAAGACACCAAAATACAATTTTTTCCACAATGCCAGTAATAACTTTTCTGATAAGAGGGATTACTCTGAAACCATTTGTGGGTTCCTTTGGAATTCTTATTTTGTATTTTTCTTGGCAGCAGAAGATTATTGCCCATCTCTTCTGAACATTATCTTTAACAGAATACTGACATCTAACATTCCTTGTGGTTTACTCTTTTTGGTTCTTTAGTTGTTTTCCAGAGTCTTGTTTTTATGATTAGTATTTCCAGTTCTCATGTAAGCTGTGGTGGAAAGGGAAATTCCTACAGATTCAAGATGTTATTCCCTGTTTAACAAGTTTATTTTTGATGAAATTCCCTTTATTCTCCACTTACTTTTTGTGCCATGCTTCCTCTGCATCCCAAGAAAGCAATTTAGAATGAGTACGTTCAGAATAAAGATCATTTAGCAAAATGTGATGCCAATGCTTTTTAGATGACAATTAAATTAACATATACATGGATTTTATCATTAGCATTTGGTGAAACACTATAGCTTTTAGTATATATATACACACACACACATATATATAAAATAATCATGCTTTCATAAATGAGGGTAGAATTTAACAATCTCATTAAATCCCCCATTTCATCGAAGCTTATCTAATGAGAAGGCTACACAAAGAAAACACATATACTTTTCCAAAGACAAGATATGCAGAGGGCTTTTGAAACAATCTGTTTATATAATACAATAAGGCATCACTTTGCACCTGTCAAATTAGTAAACACTAAGAAGTGTTAATAATTTTCTTAAGACTGTGTTATAAACAGGGGTGCCTGGGTGGCTCAGTCAGTTAAGCATCTGCCTTCGGCTCAGGTCATGATCCCAGGGTCTGGGATCGAGCCCCGCATTGGGCTCCCTGCTCAGCGGGGAGCCTGCTTCTCCCTCTCCCTCTGATGCTCCCCTGCTTGTGCTCTCTCTCCCTCTCAAATAAATAAAATCTTAAAAAAAAAACTGTGTTAAAAACAGTAGTAATATATGCCAGTAGAGCTCTGTGGAAAGCAGTTTGACAATGTCTGTGAAGTTATCAATTAATAGTTGATTGGTCAAGAAAGAACAGAGGCTTCAGAGTTAGTCAGAGCTGGACTGAAATCCCACAACTGCTAATGTCTCCGTCTGGATCTTAGGCCCATTACTTATATTTCTTATCTGTAAGATGCAAATAATCACAGTATTTATATGACAGACTTGATGTATTATTCTCAGCTCTCTCGTAAATTGCTCAGCACAGGACTTAATTATGTACCACAATGAAATGTATTGAATTTCTATAGGAAGAAAATTGAGGGGAGCTTATTTTTTAGGCTCATGGAAAAGTCTGAAGGAATACATACAGATGTGAAAGTACATGACACATTTGAGACATGTTTAGGATATAAAATTCATGGGAGCTGTAATGAAATATGGGGAATAAAAGGCATTTCATTAATTCATTAACATTTAATGAGCACCAACTATAGGCCAAGCACTGTGCCAAGTGGTACAGATACTAACACACAGAAGTGATTTCTGCCCTTGAGAACTTCACAGTTTAGTTGGGAAGTCTGATGTGTAAATCAACCAGAGTACAGTGAGAAGTTCAATGTAGTTGAAGCATAAAATATTTAGGAATTAAACCAGGATACATTGCAAAATGCCTTTAATGCTAATGCTAAGGCTAAGGAATCTGGGACCGGGAAATGAACTAAGAAATTTTGATTTCATTCTGTGGGTTATGAGGAAGCACCAAAGGCTTTTGTGGAGGCCCTGCAAAAGATCCAATTCTGGGGTCATCATGGAGAAAATAATAAATAGGCTAGAACCCAAAGGGAGGGAGACTAATGCAAGGCAGCTTTTGTGAAAGTGCTAGCACATATGATAGAGGCCTGTAGCAGGCAGTGATTAGAAAGGGAGGTATGGCTATAAGAGACATCAATCCTATCAAACTCCATGTGGCTAAAGGAAGGAACTGAAAACTAAAAGAGAAATGACTGTATCTTCAGCAAGACAATGGCATGGAGGGAAAAAGGAAGACTGTTTCTAATTAAAAGAGCCATAACAACTAAACATATTATGGATACTGCTGGATCCTAATTCTAACCAAATGTATAAAGACATATAGGGAAATCTGAATATGGAGTTTACTGGATGGCACTGATGGATAATGATGGATACTACAGATGAATAATGATCTAATTTTTTAGAGATGTATAGTGAAGAATTTAGATTCATGATATCTGAGATTTGCTTTGAAGTACTTTTTTTTTTTTGAGAGAGAACAAGCGAGTGAGCCTGGGAATGTGAGTGGCGGAGGGGCAGAGAGAGAGAATCTTCAAGCAGACTCCCTGCTGAACGTGGAGCCCGCCACGGGTCTGGATCTCATGACCCATGAGATCACGACCTGAGCCAAAACCAAAAGTAAGACACTTAACCGACTGAGCCACCAGTAGCCCCACTTCAGGAAAATTTTTAAAAGGAATAGAGAAAGCAACTGTGGCAATATATTTATAAATATTAAATCTGGTGGGGCATATATATGAATTCATTATTCTATTAAACTTTTGTTATCTTTGAAAATTCTAATAAAACATGTTTTTAAATGAACTCTATCTTTAGACCTTTTTGTTTGATGTACTTAACAGACTTTTACATGAAGACCAACTGACAGCTAGAAATTTAGGCCTTGAGCTAAACAGAGATTTGGGAACATCTGTGCAGAGGTTGTAGCTGAAGCTGTGGGGGTGGAAGGAGTCACCAGGGAGATAGTATAGAGCAAAAGGAACCACTGACTGAGCACCCAGGGGAATGCCTCGGTTTTAGGAGCAGGTAGAGAGAGAGACAAAGAGGGAGTCAGCAATGTTGAGAGAGAAGGTGAGAGCAAAACCGGGAGGGTGAGAGAGGTCAAGAGGTCAAGAGCAGAGAGCGTTGCAAGAAGACCATTGTGAGACAGACACTAGAGTGCAGTGGGACCAGGAGTAAGGGCTCAGAGGCAGTGAGCACAGGGTTTCTTTATGGGAAATTTTGCAGTGAGGCACAGCTGGATGGCTGCTTAAGTGGAAAGCACAACTGAGAAGGGCCTAAAAAAGGATGATCAGAGAAGAGGATCAAAACAGAAATGACAACTTTGTGGAAATTAAAGAAACATTTTTCTAAACCTAACTGCCCTTATAGTTGAAGCATCTACTTTATCCCTGGAGAACCTGTCCTTTATTATTAGCCTGCCCTAAAACTTGTTAATTCTACCTTTTCAATCAATAATATATAAGTTTCTTAAGGGCATGTCTCATGCCTAGTCTGTACTTCTTAGATAGTAGATGCTACATAGGTACTTGATTAATTTTGGGGGGAAAAGACTAAAGACAGATCTGAGGACAGATGAAGTTGGAGAACTCTGGTCCCAAGTCCTATTTTAGCCTTACAGCTCTGAAGTACCAAAATCTACCGGAAAATGGATTGCTGAAATTGAACATTTCCTTTACACGTTTCAGGTATAGATCTTTTGACAGACATCAGTATGTCCCACCATTTATTATGCTGCAGTGCTAAAAAGTCCACCTAGGCATCAGCACTTCCCACTGTTGGACATGTCCTAGCTGCCAAGTTCATAACTTACAATGGGAATACCAAAAGGGAGTTTGCAGTGTTATAGGACTCAGAGCTCTTAACGTAAAACCAATTTCTAAAAGTTTAAATGTAGAGCTGGGTGGGGAGGGGTTACCTGGGTGGCTCAGTCGATTAAACATCTGACTCTTGACTTCAGCTCAGGTCATGATCTCAGGGTTGTGAGACTGAACTCTGAACCCTGTGTCGGGCTCTGTGCTGGGTGTGGAGACTGCTGAAGATTCTTTCTCTACCTCTGCCCCTCCCCCATAAAAAAAATAATAAATGTGGAGCCAAGGGACTATCATCTGCAAGTCCTGATTAAAAGGGTAAAAGAAACCTTATGATTTTATGTCTCATTGATTTCCTGTTATCAGCATAAAATTAAAGGTAACATCACAATTTCAGAAAGTCTGTGTTCTCCTTTTTTGTCTTTTTTTTCAAAGATTTTTTATTTCTTCGTTTGAGCGAGCGAGCGAGAGAGAGCATGAACACGGGGGGAGGGTCAGATGGAAAGGGAGAAGCAGACTCTGAGCTGAGCAGGGATCCTGACTCGGGGGCTCGATCCCAGGATCCTGGGATCATGACCTGAGTCGAAGGCAGACGTTCAACCGACTGAGCCACCCAGGTGCCCCCTTTTTTTGCCTTCTTATACATCAAATACAAATTACACTTTGTAGTTACCTTTTGTGTAATTTCAAAGAACCAAAATCACCTTTCAAAACTAAGATTTTTTTTTGTGATGTGAAATACCTTGCATATTTTATATAAGGAATCTTGTCCATCTCCTCCTGTGTCCTTAAAATAGTCATGAGCTGGGAATGTCCGGTTAATATCCCGAGTGATAGCACTGTCCTGGGGAGACTCCTGTGGAAACATTAGGAAAGAGGTTTAGTAGTTAATCACGTACGTATTTGTATAAGTTTATACAACAAGGTCTTCTCATTTACGTGCTTTAAAATGCTGCAGGGACATACATATACATGTGCATGCCCAGAGTTACTGCATCTTCAGGGACCAACTGTTCAAGCAAAAGCAAAATCAAATATTAAGGAAAAAAATATGGAAGAAAAGGAACCTGCTTCCTGTATATACCTCATGTGTATTCATCTCTGTTGCAAGAAGTGCAGCTGGTGACCTTTCTATTGCAAGAGGGAAAATGTGGTAATCAAAATGGATTTCCCACAGGAAAATATTCAAATTAATCTCAAAAGGAGGTAAAATGCTCCCATTAGAAAAACTGGGTATAAAAATCGCTGCTTTAAATGATCTTTTGGCATGACGCCCATATGCCAGGTTCTCAAAAGGAAAAGAGAAGTCCCTTAATTGGAGTTTATCCTAAGGGCAAATGGCATAAAAATGTACACAGCAGTCTACTCAATATGAAACTAGACCACCAAATGTCAAGGGACTCAAATAGGCTATGGGAAAAATATCCCTTCCTTTTGCCAATGGAGAAAACTAAACAAATGTCAATAGTATCACAGCAATCCTTTATACAACAAAGCAAGCATCCAGGTATTTCTAATAAATTCCTTGTTAAATTTCATTTGCTCACATGCTAAAGAACTGGAGCACAGAAACATGACCTTCTATTTTAACAGCGCATTGTTTGTTTTTTTAAGATTTTATTTATTTATTTGACAGAGAGAGACACAGCGAGAGCAGGAACACGAGCAGGGGGAGTGTGAGAGGGAGAAGCAGACTCCCCGCCGAGCAGAGAGCCCGATGCAGGGTTCGATCCCAGGACGCTGGGATCATGACCTGAGTCAAAGGCAGATGCTTAATGGCTGAGCCACCCAGGCGCCCCTCAAAAGCATTTTCTAAGTGACTGGAGAAGCCAGACACAAAAGATTATTTTCCATTAATATCATGCGTATGAAATTCTTATAAAGACAAAATTTTAAGTTATAGAAAGTAAATCAGTGTTTGGAAGAGGCTGGAGTTAAAAGAAGAAAACTGATTCTTAAGAGACATGAAGAGAACTTTTTGACGTTTGAATATGGAAATATTATCCAACACAACTACGGTGGTAGTTAAAATGTACTGAGTCATTCACTTAAAATTCGTGTATTTTACTGTATATAAATTACAACTGAATAAAGATGATTTTAAAATGGAAAAATAAAAGAGGACGCTCATACAAATGAAAGAGAGACCCAAGATGATTCCAGCCCTTTAAAGTAGTAAGAGTTCCCAGTCCTACTTTAGGTATATACAGCTAAGTGATGAAAATGATGTATCCATATTTATCTCAAGGTCTTAAAACCTGGGGCACAGCTTAGAGGCACACATATGTGGGTCTGAAAGTTGTCTCAGTCTCTTAAGCTGAACAACTTTAGGTAAGTTTCATACCTTCTGTGACTAGTATCACCTACCTTATAAAGTTGTAGTAAAAGTTACATTAAATGTATATATAAAATATAAATCTATAAAGAGCTTCTATCAGTATCTGACATGTATATAGAAAAGACTCGATAAAAGAGAAAGGAAGCAATCTCCTCTGAACACACATATGTACACACTCACTAGTTATATGCAGAATACACACATCAGGTTCCTAGAATATCTATTTTTATTTTTATTTTAACTTTCCTATAAAACTATTCACATAGGGATAGAAATTGTGATTCACTTTTGTAATTTCCACAGAGCCTAGCATAATGTAGGGCATAAAATCAGTCAATGCTTGATAAATATACCTAATAAAGTCCAAACGCTTCTTCAGGACTAAGCAATGGCAACACTATGTGGTCAACAGCCCTACCCAAACCAGAATCATTCTAATGTTAATGTTTAATTCAAGATCCATGTGAATGAGGCACCAAATTAAAGCAGGAAAGAACCTTATTAATTGGAAAAATGAACAGACATTTTTCCAAAGATGACATACAGATGGCCAACAGACACATGAAAAGATGCTCAACATCATTCATTACCAGGGAAATGCAAATCAAAACTACAATGAGAGTGGCACCTGGCTGGCTCAGTCGGAGGAGTGTGCACCTCTTGATCTTGGTGTTGTGAGTTCAAGCTCCATGTTGAATGTAAAGATTACTTAAATAAATAAACTTAAAAAAAAAAAAAGGCCCAAACAAAACTACAATGAGCTATCACCTCACACCTGTCAGAATGGCTAAAATCAAAAACACAAGAAACAAGTGTTGGTGAGAATGCGGAGAAAAAGGAAAACCCTTGTGCACTGTTGGTGGGAATGCAAACTGGTGCAGCCACTGTGGAAAACAGTGTGGAGTTGCCTCAGAAAGTTAAAAATGGAACTACCCTACCATCCAGGAATCAAACTACTGGGTATTTACCCCTCAAATACAAAAACATTAATTCAAAGGGATACATGCACCTCTATGTCTATTGTAGCATTATTTACAATAGTCAAATTATGGAAGCAGCCTAAGTGTCTACTGATAGATGAATGGATCAAGAAGATATGCCACATATATATCCATATATATGTATGTATGTATGTGTATAATATATATATGGTATACACACACAAATAGAATATTACTCAGCCATAATACAGAACAAGACCTTGCCATTTGCAACAACATAGATGGAGCTAGAGTAAAATGCTAAGTGAAGTAAGTCAGAGAAAGACAAGTATGATTTCACCCATGTGTGGAATTTAAGAAACAAAACAAACAAGCAAAGGAAAAACACAAAGAGAGACAAACCAAGACACAGACTCTTAACTACAGAGAACAAACTGATGGTTACCAGAGGTGTGGTGGGAGAGGGGATGGGTGAGACAGGTGATGGGTATTAAAGAATACACTTACCACGATGAGCACTGCGCAATGTACAGAATCACTATATAGTACACTTGAAACATGTAACACTGTATGTTAACAATAGTGAAATTAAAATAAACTTAATTAAAAAATAAAACACAACATGACATTTAAAAAAGAAATAGGCAAGTAGTACAGATATGTGAAAAAAACTGTATCTAGAATATATCTAGAACTTAAAGAAAAAGACAATCTAATAAAATGGATAAAAATTTGAGCAGACACTTCATAAAAGAAAATACATAAATGGCAAATAAGCAAATGAAAAGGTTAATTAAAACCACAATGAAATAGCCAGCCAAAATGTCTGCCAAAAGAGGATGATCTCTTGTGCACTGGTAAGAAGGGCTATTACCTGGAATACTCTGAAGGGAGTTATTTAATCAAATGACGATTTGGAAAATCAGAATTATAATTTCAAAGCAGTATTAATGCAGTTTCTGAAAGATTTTGGAGCTTGAAAGAAAAAGAGAAGGGAGACTGAAAACATTAAAACAATGAGTAAGATGAATTTCACATTGACAAAGCTTTCCTGAAATGATGAACAGACATGTCATTGACCTACATTTGGAACAGCTACAAAAAATTATTCTGAAAAAATTGTTAGTTCTATTATTGAATTGTATCTCCACCTCTAAAGAGAATTCTTTTTAAGAAAATGCCAGATGAATTTACTCCAGAAATTCTATGAAGCAGCAATGGAAATTCTGAAACATTCTAAGAGTGACAGATTGTGGCTTAATACAAGTGTGAAGGTTACATAAATTATATTAAGAATTGAGAGGGATATGGAAAACTTCAAAATATACTATGCCAGTTACATCAGTCATATCAGATTGGTGATGAAGATAACTTGAAGACACAGTTATTAGAGATATATGGTTTGGAAATTCAAATGCACGTAGGGTAGGAAAATAACACAACTAAAAATATTCTATAACTGGTCAGTCCTCATCACTCTGCCAACCCTCATCCATTGATCATGGGAGTCATCACAGAATTAAGGGGTAAAATGCCCTTAAGAAAAGGTGAATTTGAAAATTCACATGCTGAAATTCAAAGCCTCAACAATGATAATATATTGGGGAGATCTATGTCAACCACTTACTTAAAATATCTAGTCTTAGGAAATATGCTGAAAAACTTGGAATTAAATCCACTTGACTTGCCAGAAGTTAAGCTGTACAAAAATGATCAAGGAATTCTAACAACAATGAATTTAGTAAGTTTGTATCAGAATAGTGACATCACTAACTTTGAAAAGATTCTGAAAACAAATCACAGCAACATTATGGAAAATTTCTTCCTAAGAGAACACAGCAAAGAGCTGTAAAATATCCAAACCCAAGTGCTTATGAACATTAAGGTTTATATAATACACAGTGCTTTTATTTCCAAGGAGTTAAGCATAGGTGTAGCTGGTACAAGAAACTTGCTGGTGGAATGCATTTTACAGAACACTATTCATGGCCAAACTGATGAAGTCAACCAAATACATCCTCTCAACCAGACTATAGTTAGTAAAATGATTTCACAGAGAATAAGCTGTTACAAAGGTACTTAAGACAATCGTGCAGAGATGTAAATCTTAAAAGAACAGGGAATGACAAAACTGTCAGTTGGTAAGTGTCCTGAAAATTATCAAAGGTATGGCAGAAGTGGGTTTTTTTATTTTCATCAACTGGTTTTGTTTCTGCCACTTTAAAAAGGGCTTTAATCTCCAGAAGAAACTAAAATGCCATATGATTATGCAGTATTAACATCTTGCAAACTTTTTCTGTTAAGAGGCAGACGGCGAATAGGTTTGGCTTTGCGGGTCATTTAGCATTAAAATTACTCAATTCTCCCTTTGCAGAGTAAAAGTAGCCATAGACAATATATAAATAAACAAGCATTTCTGTATTCTAATAAAACTTTATTTACAAAAACAAGAAGCATGCTGGATTTGGCCCTTAGGCCACAGTTTGCCAAGTCCTGCTCTAAATATATACCACAGTAATTTTTCATGGGCAATATGAACAGAGATTTGTAATGATTTTAAATATACTGACATGCTACTGTTGATTAATTTCATATATGTTTTACAAGCATAAATTCTGTCACAAATAAGCTGCAATAACTTGAAATGTATATCCCTTTGAACATATGCACTTTTTCATGTAATAATGAATGTTAATGATGGGGCAAAATCGGAGGGGGAGATGAACCATGAGAGACTATGGACTCTGAGAAACAAACTGAGGGTTCTAGAGGGGAGGGGTGTGGGAGGATGGGTTAGCTTGGTGATGGGTATTAAAAGAGGGCATGTACTGAATGGAGCACTGGGTATTATAATACGCAAACAATGAATCATGGAACACTACATCAAAAACTAATGATGTAATATATGGTGATTAACATAATAAAATAAAAGAAAGAATAAATGTCAAGCTACAAAAAAAAAATGTTAAAAATGTTTGCTACATTTTACAGAAGTCAGTTCCCCAAAAGTCTGTAAATTTCTGTATCTCCAATGTAGCAGAAGTTTAAATTAAATCCTATAAGTATACTGTTCCTTACATTTCAATTAGCAATGCTCAGAAATCATATGTACTGTATGTACAGCTCAGAAATCATAAATATATGCACTGAAACATACTAGACTGTCTAAAATAAAAAGACAATACCAAATGTTGGTAAGGATATGAAACAACTGGCACTCTCAATTGTTGTTAATGGAGGTGTAAAATGATACTGTGGTGAATTACACAGCAGTTTCTTGTAAAGGTAAAAACATATATACCCAGACCCAGCAATTCTCCTCCTTAATATTACACAGGAGAACCAAAAACATACAATCAAGAGGGGGAAAAAATTAAGAATGTTCATAATAACCTGATTTGTAAAAACCCCAAACGTCCATCAACAGAAAAAGAGATAAATTATGGTATAATCATATAATGGAATACACATGTACATTGTTGGAAATAACTTCATTAAAAATTGTACTCTAGGGGCGCCTGGGTGGCTCAGTCGTTAAGCGTCTGCCTTCGGCTCAGGTCATGACCCCAGGGTCCTGGGATGGAGCCCCACATCAGGCTCCCTGCTCCGCAGGAAGCCTGCTTCTCCCTCTCACACTCCCCTTGTGTTCCCTCTCTTGCTGTCTCTCTATCAAATAAATAAATAAAATCTTAAAAAAAAAAATTGTACTCTAAAATCTGAGCACTTTTAAAATTTATTCACTAAACAAATACTGAGAATTAACACCTCATACTAACACCTAAATCTCTTCTATTGCCCCTTCCATACTCCTGCCAAATGGGACTACTCACTGTTGTCCAAACATAACCCAAAATTAACGATACGCTTTACTGCTTTTTATTATTTATCACGCGAGTGTGAATGGGGGTGGGGGAGGGTGGTGGTGGTGGGTGGGAAAAAGATAAGGAGGGGCAAAGGGAAAGAGAGAATCTTAAACAGGCTCCACACCCAGCACAGAGCCCAATGTGGGGCTTCATCTCATGACCCTGAGATCACGATCTGAGCTGAAATTAAGAGTTGGATGCTCAACCAACTGAGCCATTGAGGTGACCCACCTTACTGCATTTTAAAAGAAAAAAATCTAGCTTTTTGTTTTCTTCATATAGTAACAAAACCTTTTTGTTTTATTTTAATAAAACTTTTTTTTTGCTTCCTTCTTACGATAATACTGGGAGGAAATAAGAAAAAAGAAAGATAATTTCACAACTCAGAAATAACTATAGCTAATGTCTGGTGGGTATATGCTTAACTTTTTATGTAATTATTTTTATAAAAGTTCATACTGTTTTGAAAATTAATTTTACTAACTGCAAAATGTTGTGAGCATCTTTTCATATCACTTGACAATTATCTACCCTACCATTTTTAATGCACAGTTACCTGTAACATGGCTATACCATAATTTACTATGCTAAATTTTTGACTTTGGAATATTCAGGCTGTTCTACTTCTTCTGCTATAAACAAGGCTGTAAAGTAGAGCCATGATTCCTAAGGGAAAGACAGTTCCCACAATTACATCATTCCTCCAAGATCCAACTTAACCCTTGTCTTTTGGACTGTGAATTATACTGCCAATTTGTCTTCCAGAAAAGTGTACCAATCAGTGTACACAGCATATTAGTAACACCCTTACAGCAATTACCCTGCTGTTTTGGAATAGTCTTTTATGTACTTGTCTTACCCTCCTTCTAGTCTATGTATGACTAATAATTGTATCTAAAGTTGCAAAGAACTACATAGAAGGTTTACCATCCCATACTAATTCCAATGCACTGTTTGCTGAACCCACATGGTGACTGATCAAAAGGCATTATTGCACAGATATTTCCTTGCTCTGTCAGTCGATGAGAGGGCCTAGAAGCAATGAAATCCAGTAGCAGTGAGCACACCTAGTGCCAGGATCTTGGTTTCTAATACCAGTTACCAACAAAAGGAACCAGGACTCCTTACAGAAATAGTTGTTTCTAAGACTGGGGCAGGAAATATACAAGATGAACCTGGACTATCTAGAAGTGCCAGAGAGTAAGGAAGTGCTTCCCCTGTATCCTGACTATGAAGAAAACAAACCCGTAACAACAGGAGTATGCCAAAGGGAAAGAGGACCCAAATGAAAGAGTTCCCAATGGCCAAAGCTGGAACAATTTAAACAAAATAAATGAAGTAGTACTGGGATTATAACCTAAGTATAAAATAAAAATCCAGGAGTCTATACTTATATAATTAAATGACTAAATAAATAAATGGGGGGGGGGAATGAGACAAATACCCTATGCAGAAGAATTCCCAGTAACTTTCATGCTGCCCTCTTGGAGGAAGCCCATTCCTGGTATGGGCAGCACAGAGGGACTTCCTTTGGAAGAGCAAAGTATGGAAAGGGGAAAAAACAGTGACTTAACAGTGAAGAAATATGACAAATATGCCCTCAGCCAGATGATCAAGGTCAAAATCAACAGTGGTGAGTCACATTGATAGTCCCTACCCTTGATAAGAGATGATGAAAATGGTGCTTTACCTATGTGTTCATCCCCAAAACTCATAATCTCATGAGAAAAACATAAATTCCAGCTGAGGGGCATTCTATAAAATACCTGACCAATATTCCCAAATATGATCCAAGTCATCAAAAACAAGTTAAAGTATAAAGCATTGTTACAGTCAAGAGGAGCCTAAGGAGACATGAGGCCAAAATGTAATATAGTATCCTGGATGGGATCCACTACAGAGAAAGGACATTAGGTAAAAATTAAGCAAAACTAAATAAAGTATAGGGGCACCTGTGTGGCTCAGTCGGTTAAGCGTCTGCCTTCGGCTCAGGTCATGATCCCAGGGTCCTGGGATTGAGCCCCGCATCGGGCTCCCTTCTCTGCGGGAAGCCTGCTCTCCCTCTCCCTCTCCTACTCCCCCTGCTTGTGCTCTTTCTCTTAAATAAATAAAATCTTTAAAAAAAACTAAAGTATAGATTTTGGTTAATATTAATACATCAATATTGGCTACTAATGTAAGATGTTAATAATAGGGGAAAGAATGCAGGGTATATGGGAACACCCTATACTATTTTCACAATTTCTGTAAATCTAAAACCACTCTTGAATATAGCTTATTAGAAGAAAAAAACTGCATTATCTCCTTACACAAAATGGAAGTTTGGGCTTAGCAAGGTTAAGCCACCCAACTTCACATACCAGTACTTACTATGCACTCAATAAAATGCTGAACAGAATATGTGGAATAAAACTGGTGAAATGAATGCTGTGGGTTTCAGCTCAATAGTAATCAAAAGTAGGCTCTGTTCATGTGACAGATTTATAGATGATTTCTCTCTTGGCCCCAACTCTTACGCCCTTTCAGTGTATATGATATAAAGCAATGGTGAGGCTTTGTTACTTAATTTTTAAGGTTCTTCTAAAAAAAGTTTCTGCAGCGAAAAATCTATGGAAATGATAATACTTATATGCTTTTTTCTTCTCTCCATCTAAGTTTTGAAAGTCATCCATTAGTTCAAATCACAGTGGTACCACATTCTGTAATTTTTCTGGATGACTATTTTTATACCTTACTGTGAGAATTGGCCCACTGGGTAACTTCTCAGGATTAACAAGGTACTGGGAACTGGCGGAAACCCTTTGAATACACACCCTTTGTAAACTCAAGTTGAAAAATAGAAAGCTAAGAATGGCAGGAAGAAAAAGAAAGTACCCAAAGAAAATGCAGTGGAAGGCTGCCATGAGAAATAACCAACACAGGGAAGATTATTATTTCCAAAGTAGCTTGTTGCCTAAAGAAAAAAACAGATCTTGGGATTAGTCTGTAATGTTAATAAATGACTTGTTAGGGGCGCCTGGGTGGCTCAGTCGTTAAGCGTCTGCCTTCGGCTTGGGTCATGATCCCAGGATCCTGGGATCGAGCCCCGCATCGGGCTCCCTGCTC
Source organism: Mirounga angustirostris (assembly GCF_029215605.1). NCBI lineage: Eukaryota > Metazoa > Chordata > Mammalia > Carnivora > Phocidae > Mirounga > Mirounga angustirostris. The sequence goes on along the minus strand of NW_026991723.1, from coordinate 82,201,162 downwards.
AGTGGGAAGCCTGCTTCTCCCTCTCCCACTCTCCCTGCTTGCGTTCCCTCTCTCGCTGTGTCTCTTTCTGTCAAATAAATAAATAAAATCTTAAAAAAAAAAGTAAATGATTTGTTAAAAGCCATCATGTAACACTTAAGAAAACAGAATAAAACAGAAACCACCAAAACCCCACTCAAATCTATTACACCACATTCTATCTTTTCAATGTTTCACAGAAATTAAAAAAAAAAAAAAAGGGTTATATTTTGCTCTTAAAAAGTCAGCTATAGCTTGTAAGAAATGATTTTAAAGACTTAATTTTTAAAATCCCCTAGGATAAAAACCCAAAAGAAGAAAACAGAAATTGAAGGGGTGCTAAATGTTTATAAGTGAATAAATGAGGACTAAACACATCCTTGAGGTATAATCATTCTCTCTTAATTACATATAACTCTCATCATTTGTAATTTAATTTTGTATGTTTTGGAAACAGCAGAATTGCTTAAGTGAAAAAATAAAGAAGACTTTTATGCTAATGAAAACAGATGTTCCTGTGTTTGGACAAGACCAAGATGGTCCTACAAAAATCTGCAAAATCTGTAAATTTTATTTCAGTTGATCATGTTAAATCTAAGCATTTCTAATTTGATAGAGCCCAAAAAGGTGATTAAGGAAAACAGTAACAATTATTTTGTCTCTTGAACAACAGCTCTGTCTTTAAAAATCAAATACTGTACCCCTCCTTAAGGAATGCTTCACACAGGAATTCTGACAAAATAAAAAGAAGGTATGCGGGATATTCTTAGAGATTTCTGAAATTTTGGAGATTTCTGAGATGTGTTCGAAGATTCAATAAACAGACTCACAGGTTACCATAAATTCTCTGACACTGTGTGCAATACTTTGCGTGTATTTTTCTAAGAAAATGTTCAGGAATTTCAAGACTCACTAGAATGTGACGCGCTTCACGAGTGCAGAGATTTGTTTTGTTCACATGCCATCTACAGCTCCTAGAAGAGTGTCTGACAAATGGTAGACATTCAGTAAGTATTTGCTAAATAAATGAATTCTCAAGGGGATATATGATATACTTAAGGTTCAGGGCTACTTATTTCCTACCGACAAATTTGCTTTTACAGACTTAAAAATAATTAACCAACAATAACAAGAGCTAAGATGGATCTGCTGCCATTGTTTTAACTGCCTTATATATAGACAGATCATATAGACAGATCTATCTATCTTAACCCTCTGACAAAGGGGGGAAGAAGTTAAATCATCTGGGTAGAAAGGGGAGGAGCTGGGCCTGGAACCCAACTGTTTTGGCTTTTTAACTCACATTCTTAACCCAGATAAACATACAGTAAAAGTGAGCAAACTCCCTTATCAGCAGTGAGTGGCATTTTTAGTTCTTAACATATGAAAAAAAAGCTTTTGTTTTCTAGCTCTTGTAACTAAAACCAACATGACACAGACTTTGGGAAAATATGCTTTTTCTTTTGACTCATATGGAAGTGCTTCCTTGGATAAAGACTGTTCAGTTGGTTTAAAACAGGAGTAATTAAGGCCCTAACAACAAGTAGACAGAGAAATATATAATGCTCTTAAACATAAAAACAAGTGAAGAAAACCTCAACATGTGGCCCTTCTAGAAGTTATTCAAAGAAAAGGCATTTTCCCTTATTGCTAGGTGGATTCCAACATGTATCTTAATCATAAGACCTTGTACATCAGTGGTGGTTCTTTCCCATCAGACTTGAGATTTATGACGTTGGCATATTTCCAACTTTGGGAGAGAGGCCAACGGACAAAATGTGTATTTGGCAGGTTTTCCTGTTTAATACCTAGTGCCCTGTGGGGGATCTGCAATTTAGGACATAATTCAGAGAACCACTGTATATTACCAACATCATAATTTATCTCAACCAAATGAAATTTTAAAGAAGATAATTCAGGTAGCAGGAAAAACTGACACATAATATAAATGATGCAATAAGTGTTTTTGTTTTTTTACCTATGAATAATGCTAACCAGAACACCGTAGAGCTCAGTATGAAATACCTTTGCTAATCATCTTTAAAAAAAAAAAAAAAATCATTTCTCAGAAGCAAAACCCATTTGGGTTTCTCTATTTTTGTCTCATTTAGGAAAGTGCTCTTCCATTTCTAGACAATCAGATAACTATACTAATGCCCAATGCTACTAGTTTCCTTTACTCTCTTTTTCCCATCCAATAAAGAAAACAACTTACTCTAAACATGCACAACAAAAAGACAACTATGTACTATGACAATGAACTGCCAGAGAATATTATACAGAGCAGACTCAGAAAGCAGGCTCCAGTAATGTCTGCCAGACAAGTAAGTGCCTCTAACTTTAATACATACTTTAGCACTTGTCAGCTAAATAGTTACATACTTCTTACGTTAACTCTATGGGATACAATGTGACAGAAAATTAGATGACTTCTTCAGAAAAGATACCTTTTTAATAAAATAATGTACTGCTACCACATTATTTCAATCCAAATATGGCATTATAGTGCCATTCTAAAAATAAACCTAAGTCCCATGTGATATGCAGTCTTTTAGCTATGTTCATTTCCTTTTAGGGCTCAAGTTTCCCACAGGAAAATAATTCAATGTTTGGCAAAACGGTCCCAAATCATGTATAGATAAGGCATAAATGCTAACTGCACTGTCAACCTTTTCCTGCTTTGTTATTGTTTCTTCTTCTTCATAGTAATCCATCATGGAGAGGCCCAAGAAGCAGGAAATACTCATGAACTGTTACCTGACAAAAGTGAACACAAAAAGTGTCATTTTGATTAAAAAGCTGGTAGGGGAGGTAATCTATGAGTCAGCTAAATTTGAAGTCACAAAACTATTATATACAAAGTCATATTTCAAATACATGTTTCTGATAACTCTGATAATTTCCAAATACTTATTTCAATTATATTACTGAGTAAGACCATGTATCAAATGCCTTCTTAGTACAGCTTAATACTCTATTGTTTGACTTACATTATTTCCTTATTTTATAAAGCATTATATGCCCAGAACCAAATCTTCTCAAAATCACCCATTCATAATACACCACACACACATGATCAAGATACATTCCTCATGCTATATTTTTATATAATCAAATAATCAAATTATGATTTCTAAGAAAATATTCATATTTCATAATGCTTAACAAATACTCAGTTTTAAAGTTAGTTTCTTCTGAAAATAACTCTTAAGCTAGAGAACTAAGTTTAGCAGAAATATACAGCAACTACAAAATGGCTAGATATATTAAAATGACTTTACAACTCTATTATAGAGTTCCTAGCTCTTACAACAGTTAACACAATTAAATGAGAATCTGTGTTTGAATGATATTAATCACAAACATCTCCATTTGTGAACTGCTGAACTGCATTTAGAATTCTTTTTTTTTTTTAAGATTTTATTTATTTATTTGACAGAGAGAGACACAGCGAGAGAGGGAACACCAGCAGGGGGAGGGGGAGAAGGAGAAGCAGGCTCCCCGCAGAGCAGGGAGCCCAATGTGGGACTTGATCCCAGGACCCTGGGATCATGACCTGAGCCAAAGGCAGTCGCTTAACTGACTGAGCCACCCAGGCGCCCCTGCATTTAGAATTCTATAAGAGGTTTGCATTCAGATACATATTCACAGACTATATGTTCTGGGTTTCGACATCTATTTTAGTTATATATTTTTATATAGCTTTCAGGTAAAAATAATGTTTCCTTGAGCCCCAATATATAAAAACAAGTTTGAGATTTTAGTATTTCCCTAAAGAACTAATCTTAAGAAACAATTATCAAGAAACAAATATTTAAAAGCTATCTTATTTCATCATTAATGTATAAAGCTGTAACTATTTAGATATTTTTCTATTAACCTAAAAACTTAAAACTTATCAGCACAAAGGTATAATACCAACCAAACTCTATTAGTACCTTTGTAGTAATGCCTTTCTACATAGGTATTAAGAGCCCTCCTGGAATTAAATTTTTTAAATGTTTTTCTATTTAAAGTTCTTGGGAAACAGCATTTTTAAAAGATACTGGACAAGCAGTGATCTTCAATTTTATTTAAGGAAAAACTTCACCCTCTAATCTCACCAGCAGTACAAATACTGTAATTAGCCATAAAAGCTTTCTAGAACCACCCATGTCATATATTTTCACTTGCCCTAACAAGCTTTTCTGAGGTGGCTGCCAGTGATCAACGGAACTTTCTAACTAAGATTTTTCAAATCTTAATTGGTTTGGTTGAAAGTACCAATGGAAAGACTATTTTTATTTAATAACACATCAAAATCTGAATAGTTTCCTTTTTCCCCAACCCTGCTAGCAACACCCATTTTCTAAGCACTTGACAAATGTTGAACAATCCTTTGGACTTATTTTGGTGGTATGATTGAGTCTAAGGGAGGTATAAGACCTGGCTGGATTTGAGTCCCAGTTCTGCAACTAATTAAGTCACCCTTTGGGTCTCCCTTTCCCCATCTGTGAAGGAAGGGTCTAGACTGCAACCTCTAAGGGGTCTTCTAGCCCTGTCACTTTAGGATTCTATATTATGTTATTTACCTACTCAAAAATCTTAAGTGCATCTCCAATTCCTAATTAAAAGCAAATCCCTTAGCCATTTATTCCAAACTAGGTAGTCTCAATTTATCCTTCTGACCTTACTCTGCATTACACCTCAACTTGAAGCCTCTGGCTCATCCATGCTGCTCTATGCACACAAGGAAGACAGCAGCACCTGTTAACATGTACTGAATGCTTACTATGGGTCAAGAGCTTCACATGCATTCGCTCGTTTAATCCTAATACTTGCATAAAATAGTGCTATTAGGCAACAGAGACTAAGAGGGATTATGTACCTTGTCGTAGTAGGTCACAGCTATTAAGTGGCAGGGCTAGAATTCAAACCCAAGTCTGTTTGCATCTCAAGCACATACTTTTAATCACTACATATTACTTGGTCTATTTCTTAAGTGTATAAATGAGCCCTCTTTATTCAGAGCTTTGAAGCTTAAAACTCCCCTTGCCATGACTTTATTTTTTCCTAATACAACTCATTTTTGAATTTCAATGAAAGGGATACCTCTTCACCACTGCAGTCCCAAATTTCCTTTCTACCTCTAACCTATTAAAGCTCTTACTCTAAGCCTCAATGACTTGTTCCTTGGTGAAGTACATCTAAATATATGTACCTTAATGTCTAAGAATTGTATAGGAGTAATCCTTCTGCAGAACATACTATAAAAGCAGGACAAGATACATAAAACATCAATGGATTGATGGAGCAAATCATTATGGCAATACTTGAGGGGTTTATGAGCCCTGCAAGAAGGGTGGGCCACTCCACATTCACCCAAGAGTTTCCTCTGAGTATATGCCAATTGGTGGCAGGCCCTGGAGGTTACTGGGAGATTCTGACCTCTGTATGACAAAGAAATAATAGCAGCAATCTTTTACTGAGTTTCTTTGATGCCACCATGCACAATTCTACATAATTAAAATGTACAGTATCTGAATTTCACAATAATTCTAATGAAGGGGCATAAGCCCATTTTACAGAGTAGAGAACCAAGGGCCAGAGATTCCAAAATCCATGCTCTTTTCACTACTTTCCTCTTTATCTTAGGAGAAAAGTGATCCAAGAGTACAAAGTAATCACAGTCATAACGTAAAGAGCTTTACATTAATGTAACATGTATCTAATCTTAAACCAACTCCTTTAATGTTGGCATCATCATTACTCAAATATGAGTATCCTTCTGAAGTTCAGACAGATTCAGATTACCTAATAAATTGCCAGAACTAGTACCTAAATTCTGTTTTAACTTCATTTCCAGTGCTCTGTAGGCTACAACACACATCTTCAGTACAATGATGTTAACGATTCATGATGCTAACATAATCTAAGTAGGAAGGGTTTCAATTACTACAAATATCATGTCATGAAGAAAAAGAATTTTTAAAAATGAAAAAGCCTTTTGAGTCAGATTCTGCTCCCCAGGGGCCAATGAAGACAGAGACCCACAAATGGCCTTAATTTTTTTTTTTTTGGTCTAGCTATAAATAAATGGTTTTGGCAGTGGGGATTTCCCCAGTCTTTCTGGAAGAAAATTCAGAAATAAATCATGCTGTTTAATGCTGTACCTTCTGCTTTCTCCCCAAAATATTATCTTACTAATTCAACAAGTATTTATTAAAAGCTGATAGACATAGAATTTAAAGTTTCACTTTGAAAAGACTCTTACTTTTGTATTTTGCTCAAAGCCAATACAATCATTTTGTAACAAACTAATAAATCTTTCATTAAGTGATTTCAATCATGGTAATTTAACATAAACATGTGCTTTTACTCTGTAAAGGGCACTCTTGTGTCATATATTGCCTTGATAATTATAGGTCACTTTATTAGTCTTTTGTCTATAGATCTTTTGGGTTCCTCAAACTCTGGCCCAGCTGGATACTTACGGCAATCTTATTTAAGGGGTGGGCAGAGATAACACTATAGAGATCTTACCTTTCCCAGAACCTAGCCCAGAACTTTTCCCATATACTGCCTTCTAAGGAAATTCACCTAACACACATCTCCTTACCTATGAATACCGCATGGTACTTTGCATTCCACTCATCATGGCAAATTGCCAGGTCTTGTACTATAGATACCTGTACACCATTATACATATACTCGTGTCTCTCTCTCTCTCTCTCTCACACACACACACACACACACACACACACACACACACACACACACACACGCTTGTTTGTTTTCATGATATCCTTCCCAGGATGTCAAAGAAGATGCTTTCTGGTCTGCTGTCTTCCCTTGGTAAAAAACAAAATTAAAAAACCTAAAAAGACCCAAACAGATACCTATGCAGCATCATGATGTAGCAAACTGGAATCAAAAAGGTCTTCCAGTCCCCAAACCAGGCTTCCACAATTGTAAAAGAGGGAAAATATCCCTTTTGGCTGTCTTCCTAGGAGGATGAGAGGAGATGATGAATAGGAAGTTGCTCCATATAGGACCAAAGATAACAGAGTGCTATTAGGTTCTCATTTTCTACTTTAGTAGTATGTTCTAAACCCATGCTTTCTGGTCTCCCTCTGCTTCTGCTGAAATTTATTTGCCTTTTCCTAAACGTGGTTTATGCTTTTTATAAAAATAATACACCTACCTTGTTGGAAAGGTCACAGTACAAAGCTTACAAAGAAAAATAGCAGACCCTAGACCCCTCACTCCTCCCACTCTGCTCCCTGCTCCCCAGAGGCAACCATTTCTTTCTTTCCTTCTTTTTTTGGCTGTTTTTCTTCTTCCTATTTCTAAATATAACACTTAAATTGCTATTTTCTGGGGGGGGGGGGGTTGTGGGTTTTTTTTTTTTTCAGACTCTCTAGTATGGGAGATGATACTGTACTTCTGTTATAGTCACCAACCTCACCCACCTGCCACACACACTTACTTCCGTTCCCTGGACTCTCAATGTAATTTTGCTACAATTGTTAGTTAAATCAATATTGTTCATAAATGAATCACAGAGTGTATCATAACAAGACTTCCTTTTTTCATTAATTTTCCATTTTGTCTGCAGTTACTAATTGCTCCATTTTTCTCCTCAGTATTCTGTGTATATCTATCACCAATTCTTCCCCAACAAATCTGACAGAATTGTAAATTCCTGGGGTGTCTGGGCAGTTCAGTCAGCTAAGCGTCTGACTCTTGATTTCAGCTCAGGTCATGATCTCAGAGTTGAGATCAAGCCCCTCACTAGGCTCTGCACTGGGCATGGAACCAGTTTAGGATTCTCTCTCTCCCCCTCTCCAAATACACCTCTCTCTCTCTCAATAAATAAAAAATAAAATAAAAACTGTAAATTCCTCTCAGTTATTTTTTCCTAGAGACATACTTCCTAGTGCCCTCCTTCCTTCTGCTCCAATTTGGACGAGTTGCATTCTAGGTCTGCTGCACAGCTGATATCCCATGGCTTTTCTTCTCCATCACCAAGGGAATTCTCTTCCCCTCTGTCCTGTGTTGGGAGTCCCCACTTCCTGGGTTCTTGATCTTCCACTTTTTTGATTTCAACCATCATTCTGGGGAAGCATATCCTTCAGTAACTCACTGAGAAAGGATGTAAGGCAGGTAAATATTTTTGAGACCCTGCATATCTCAAAATGGGTTTATTTTACTCTCACACTTGAATGAAAGTTTGGGCATAAAATTCTAGGTTAAAAATCACTTCTTCAAAATTTGAAGTTATTCCCTGTTATCTCCTTGCTTCAATGTGGCAGAAAGTCCAGTGCTATTCAGATCTCTGTACTTAGTATGTTCCCACTCTCCCATCCCTACTCCAGACCAAGAAGCCTTTAAGATTTTCCTTTATCCCCAGTGTTCTGAAATTTTATGATTTGCCATCATAAAATCTTTTTAATACACCAACCTGGTCCTTTTCATTATGGAAACTCATATCCTTCAGTTCTGGAAATTTTTCTTCCGATATTTCTCTGAGAATTTCCTCATTTTCCCCCTCTATTCTGTTTCTGAAAATCATGTTAGCCAGATATTGGGCCTCCTTTATTGAGTCTCTGTCTTGTTGTTACCCACGTTACCGTCTTTTGTTTCACTATCTGGCCTACTTCAATTTTTTTTTTTAAGATTTTATTTATTTATTTGACAGAGACAGAGATAGTGAGAGCAGGAACACAAGCAGCGGGAGTGGGAGAGGGAGAAGCAGGCTTCCCGTGGAGCAGGGAGCCCAATGTGGGACTCAATCCCAGGACCCTGGGATCATGACCTGAGCCGAAGGCAGACGCTTAACGACTGAGCCACCCAGGCGCCCTGGCCTACTTCAATTTTATCTTCCAACTTTTCTGATTTAAAAAATATCTGATTATAAAAAAAAATATATCTGATTATACTTTAAATCTCAAGAACTCTTTCTTATTCTCTTTCTGTTCATTTTTTTTTATGGCATCCTATTCTCTTTTAATGGGTGCAAAAGCTTCTCTGAAAATATATTTTGGAAAATATACTGGATTTACTTTTAAAAGTTTTGTGACTTGCACGGTTTCTATGTCCTCTGATTTTTGTTTGTTTTGGGCCTATGTATTATGTGAGATGCCTTTCTCAAAAGACCAGTGATTTTTGGCTAACTGTAAAAGAGGAGTAAACACGCTAATTGAAAGCTCTGTATGCATAGTGGGATTTGTTGACTAACAGGCATCAACTTAAAGTGAATTGGGCAGGCATTATGACGGTTTGGGAGCCCTCAGATATCAGTCCCCAGACTGGACTCCTCTTATCTCCTGCTTAGAAGACTTAAGGCTGGCTGAGAGCATTTTGGGAGCACAGAGGGACAAGAAAACTGATTATTTAAAATTTGCAGACTTTTCTACAAGAAAGGAATCATGTGATCCTTCTTTATAACCCTGCCAGTTAGCTGCAATGACTGGGATATAGTAGAGATTGCTGCATAAGGGCTTCTTGACTGTTTCTTAAACTTTCCCTAAAGCCACTGTTATTGTGTAATAGAATTATCCACACCTTCCAAGCAGTATCATCTAAAGCACATCCCTCTGAATACATGACTGATAGCATGTTAAGAAAAGAAGACAAAACTAGAAAAGTGGTTAAGACTGAACGACAAAGCAAAACCGCAGAATTAGTCACCAAGCTAGGCTATACCTCCTCTTTCCTGTGACTGATTTTTACGGGCTACCTTATCTGGATTCAGAGTCAAGAAGGTGATGTGATCCAAATACATATTCCTTATCCAGGCTGGGAGAAACTGACAGTCTGACAGCACTGCCTGAAGTTCCCTTGGCCCAGGCTACCGGGTTTCCAGGAGTAAAGTTACCTGGCATACAAAGAACCGCACATTCCCACACTAGTCTCCTGGTACTACAAAGATACCTTTTATCATTTAGAGTCAAGAATAGCCTTGAGCAAAGAGAAGACTGCTTATAGGCTCTGGCCCACCTTTTGAACATCACTGTTCTATAATCACCAGAAGTAATAATAATAGTGACTAGATGTAAATAAGAAATAAGAAAGAATAAATAATAATAAATAATAATTAAATAAAAAATAAGAAAGAATCATTCATTAATTCCGTAAAGTTGACCAGAACTCCTGCTCTGAGCCAGGTCCCATGTTAGATTTTAGGGATAAAGATATGAAGAGACACTACACTATTCCTGCCTTTAGAGACTTTACAGACAAGTAAAGGAAGTAAATGAAAACTGTTCTATGTTGAATTTAATGCTACTGTCATTTTAGAAAGGTGAGGGTTTATCATGCCTCTCTTCCCAAATTTGGGATTGCTAAAAAGCATGGAATTGCTAACCCCACACTGAGCTTCTAAGACCTTAATGTGGGGGGGACACCAAATCATTATGTAGGGCTTCCTTAGATGTGAAACCATGGTAGATACAAATAATAGTACTTGTTTTTATTGCAAAGCACTTCATGTATTACAAAGTATTTTTACACCCATATCTAATTCAATTGTCAAAGTAACCCTATGAGGGATGAGATTATCTCCTTTTATAGAAGAAATTAAGTGCTTAGAGAAGTGATTCGCCCTTACAAAACTAGTTAATTTGAAACAGAAACCTAGATTTTTTTATTCTCAGTTCAAAGTTCATTTTAATCATATCATGGCGCCCTCGTCACCCAAATTTTGAAGAAAAGCCTAATGACTCATTTGCAGCTATAAGAAAATGTCTAGAATAATGCCAAGATGTGCAAAATATGTTAATAATATGTACATTTAATATAAAATATTAGGTTTCCTTCAACCTGAAATGGAAAAATTATACAAAAACACAGAGAACGATTTGTGAAGACTTTAAAAAATCATAAATGCCACAATTCTCCCATCCTTAATCTTCCCATAATCTGCTCATATAACAATAAATTCTGGTTTGCCAATAATTTATTTCACAAGTCTTCTATGATACAAAAACACAAAGCAAAATTAAAACATTTCCTACAAAGCCACTGTGCAGATTTTTGAATCAAACCTGAAAGGCTGAGGAAACACTCCCAGAAACCACTCTACCATCTGGGAACTTGTAACCCTGTTGCTTTAATTTCAAGTTCAAAGAGTGGACAATGCATTTATAGTACAAAAATTCAAGTTTTCCCAATCCTTAAGATACTGAGACCATTATTCAAGTAAAAAGGAAAAGCCCTTAAAAAGGCTCAAAAAGAAATTCATCAAGCAATAACGCTTAAAGAAAACCCTTTCCAAAATGGAATTTGGGAGTCGGTAGATCCATGAACAATTTAAATATCCTTTCTGGTGTAAGACAGTTCTTTCATTAAAGTAGACCACTTGTCCTTTTGTAACTGCTTTTCTGTTCTAAGAGGAAAAAAAACACATCTTCTCTGAAATCACTGTATAAAAACGTACAACTAATTTATAAATATAATAATTAGTATTGTCTTATTTGAACATTTACTATGAAATAATTTCAACACAATCACCAAAAGCTTATGCTTCCTCTGATATCAGTCATATACCATATATAGTTAAATGCACTGTCTTGCCAAAGCCCAAGGTAACTGAATCTAAAAATATATATATTTTTTCATTCTGAACTAGCCAGATTGGTATTTAAACCAAACGTCATCAAATGTTGCACTAAACATGCCAGGATGAAAAGGTTATTTAAATACAAACTGTCCAGATGTATCACATAGAATATGCTCCTAGCCACCGATGATTGAATGATTATATTCAGGCTCATCCCCTCTCCCCCAACATGCACAAACATAAGAAAATAAAAATTAAAAAACAGTAAAGACAATGAATGTGAGAAAAGAACTGATAAGTGGAAGAAAACGCAGACTTTCTATAGTCCAATGAAGACAATATAAACTAGAAAGACATCTGATATTAAACAAGTATCAGCTGGGGGAGTGGGGGAATTTTTCTTTAAAATTATTATACGTACTTAGTTTCTACTTTAGTTTTAGGTTGAGACATTGACAGAGATTTTAATGTGAAAAAAATATTTCTAATAACATCTAAATTTGGTACTAGGACAAAAAAATAAAAATCTGTTAACAAAAGCTCTTATTAAAAGAGTTATCTTTTGAGTCATTAAAAGATCAGCTTGATTAGCCCACTTCCAGAGAATCAAACAGATATTTTCTCCTTTCCATAAAATTTCCATAAGATCTTTCCCAAAGAGTTTTCTCTTTTCTCACAAGATGGAACTCCACTGCAGGAAAAAATTAAAAGGGCTCAGAACCCCCAAACCTAAAAATCCACTGATTTAACATCAGTTTTCTACAAAAAATAATCTTTAAGATTCTAATCTTTGCTAAACTAAAAACTCACAAGCAAACTGCAAATCTGAACAGGTTACATTCCCCAACATATATGAAAAGGGAATTTTGGTTTTTTTAGATCTGTGCCATGTAAATAAAGGAGAAATGTACAGAACCATTTTTCAGAATCCAAGGGAAAAGGTTTTCCAATTCAAATGGCAATTTAACAGAGCCACTCATTGTTAAAATAACTTGCAATTTCAATGAGTTCTAAATATTGAAACAGCTTGGAATCAAATTTTCTAATAGTAAATATAAAGAGTAAGCAAGTTTTTGGGAAGAATTCAGAATCTGAAATTTCAATGTTTATGTAATACTGATTCACTTACAATTAAGCAGTTGGAAGTAGAACACACATTTGAGGTTAAAATCAAACTGATATCTAAAACCTAAAATCATAAGAATGCTGCCCTTTATTTTAAAAGGAGGCAGTAGGTTTTCTAATATATGACAAAAAACCCAAAGCCTATCTCCCTGTTTTATAAATATCCATGTCCTTTCTTGGATTCAAAACTTCACTTTAACCCATTTCCCTTGGGTTTCTTCCATCTCACTGAATACCATTGTTGTATTAAGATTATAACATCTAGCCAAAGGCAGAGAGATCACATAAGTCCTCCTGAAGACTTCCAAAACATTAAAACCAGTTGAAAAGCAGAGGAAATACTCTCATGCTTGGAGCTGCTGGGAAATCCTTCTCTCCTTTTAGAAAAATAAACTTCTTGTTCTAAAGATAATCACTTGAAGAAAACATCACTAGTACATGCAAATACACAGCACTATCGATAATTCTACAGAGTAACAGTAATAACATCCTACAGATTTTGCTAGTACTTTGACTTAAAAAAAAGAAAGACTAAGTAAAGAACTGTTATATCAAAGGATTTCTTTTCCAGAAAGAGAAGCGCAATAAAGAAGTCCTTTATTGCGCTTCTCTTTCTCATTCTCCTTCTCTCATTCAAATGTGCATTCCTTAACACTAAAAAAGATTGCTTTTAAAAACAATTAGATGCTACTTTGTTGATGCCATTTAACCACAAAGATAACATCTCAATCACCTTCTATTTTATAAATGTATTAGTTAAATATACAGTATATTTTCTCATTCAGTTGCTTAGGACACCTTTCTCCCAGATAGTCTTATATTTCAAAAGTCTCTGGATAAAAAAAAGAGAAGACTAAAGATTTACTTTTATATGTTTCCACCATTATCAAAAGAATGGCAGCAATTAACCTATCATTTGTTTTTCAGCTTATTAAAACACACTTTGCTGTAAAGAGTAATCTAAATTCAAATATTGTCAATACACACATACACAAAGGCATGGGCAAAAACACTACCACACAATCACTTTCTATGCACACAGTTCTTTAGATCTCCATGAAGCATGGCACAGGGAGCAGCTCAACTTTTCATAAAAATTATATGATTTGACTGCACTTTTGCTTCATTTATGGTGCACTGCAAAATTTTAAAATTAGTGTTTAGGTGTTCACATTATTCACTGTACTGAGAATTCTCTCATGAGAATAAGACATAAAACGTAAAACATTTGGCTTTCTAAATGACAGTGCTGAAACTTGCAGCACAGTTTTACTTTGGCATATATAAAGAAAAATTTTATATCCTGTTAATTCATCACGGGTTTTTAATATTCCCCATTAAAATAATTCAATTGCATATGCAGCCCAAACAGCTGGAAAGAACCCAGAAAAGCGACAAGAAAACGACTTTTTAAAAATGCTGACGCTTTTCACACCCAGGTTCAGTCATGCCCGCTGAAGAGAGGTGTTAGATATGGCTTTATTTATTTTAAATCTTAAAAATGTAGTCCTTTCCATGACATTACAAAAACTGGAACCACGAGCAATTTATCTTCACAGTCCTGATTCTCCTGATGCCAAAACACTTTTTAGAAAATAATTTCTGCAAACTTAGAAGGTATTTTCGACGGATCATTTGTTTGCTATTGCTTAGAGTCTAATTATTTTGTCCCAGATTTCCTAGTGAACTAGGAATACAGAGATAAAAAGGAAACACACACACACACACACACACACACACACCCCACAGTGACTCAGTGTCTGAACCACTTTAGATATGACATCCATTAAGGGGGTCTTTGCTCCTAACTGTGTAAGGGTCCTTAGCTATGGTCTGACTTGCACAAGAAGTACACATGGCCCCTGAGAGGCGCTTTAGTCCCCTTTGGAAGACACTGTTGGAGAGACTATAAATGACACAGTTGCAGAAACTGTTACTAATAGCAAGCCAGGTGGTCAAGAAGGAGGCGAAGCGGTTGCTGTGGCCAGTGGAGCTCTCCAATAAGAAGTAGATGATGTATGGCAACCAGAGGATGTAAAATACACTAGTAATTCGGAACAGGACCATGGCATAGCGCTTATCGGGACAGGTCTGTACCTCCCCAGTCTCCCCACTCTGGCTGCTGAAGCGGGCTTGCCTTTCGCTGATCTCCTTTGTGTGCTGTTGGCAGATGCGGAAGATGTTGAAATAGGTGAAGCACACAATAAGGGCTGCCGGGGCATACAACATCACCACGATGAAGAGGGTGAAGTAGGGGTCGGTGTGCCAGGACTCTGCACACCACTGAAACACATCTCCATGATATCCAGGTTTGCCCCAGTGGAAAAAGGAAGGCAGGAAGACCAGGGTGGAATATAGCCAAATCAGGAAAATACAAACACGTAGTCTCCAAGGCGTAACCAGGGTATTATAGGTTAAAGGTTTAGTGATGGCAATATATCTATCGATGCTGATACAGGCCAGAGAGGCCATGGAGACACTCTTCAGAACAGATACTACAAAACCGAATACCTGGCAAGTCAAAGACTCCTCCACTGGAAGGGGGTAGTGGAGGAGTGATAAAGAAGGGACCAGGCAGCTGACCCCAACCAACAGGTCAGCATATGCCATAGTCTGAATAAAATAACTTGTAGTATGATGGTTCAACAAAGGTGCACAGTGAAATACAAAAATCACAATGATGTTGCCAGAAATAATCAATACAGTGAGAAAGACAATAATCAATACTTCCAAAAGGCAAAAATCGACAGTTTCCAAATTGCCAAATGTCAAGAGGCAAAAAGGGTGGCTGCTCTGATTACCATCCAAGGTAGAGTTCATCTTGAGCTCGGGAGTGATCTCTCACTTCATGCTGCCGCTTGGCTGCTGCCAACAGTTCAGAGGAGCAGCTGCAGTCATTGCGGTCAGCTGTGTGGGTCTGTAATAATGCCAGACGAGCCTTAGTCCCCAAGCTCCTGATGCTGCTCTGGTGCACTGCCTGCAGTACAATTCCCCTTTAAATCCTTCTTGGAATAGGGAGAACCAGCAGCAGTTGTCTGGCCAGTCCCAGATGCGGCCATAGTACCAGGTTTACCATACACATAGCACCAGGGGAGTAAGGCAAACCCCGGGTACAATGTCTTCAGGCCAATGAGGGTAGGGGGTAGGGGCAGAAGAGAAGGGAGGAAGATTAGGAGCTTCAGCAGGAGTTGTAATGAGGCTCCTCTGAACAGCTGATAGAAGAAAAGGAGAGAGCATTTTACATTTTGCATCCAATGCCCTGATCAAAGAACCTGGCTAGCTCAGGCTGGTATCAACCCTCCCACTCCATCCCACCCCACCCGGTACAACCATTCATGGCTACTCTCAACGGCACCCCACATAACTGGTCCTGACTCTACAGAGGAGGAGCAACAACAGCAAGCTTTCATGATCAACATAAAACAAAATCAATTGCAAGCCAGATCAATCTAACCCCATTTCCTTTCATTTGAGCCTTTTGGGGGAAGAAAAGGAATCTGCTTATAGCATTTCCAAAAATATTTTACCATAACTACCACTAATAAAATTACTTAAGATAATTTATTTTCTTCACTGATTCCAATGTAACATTTTGCCTCTTTGAAAACATTTCAACAGAATTTATCTGTCTAGCTCTATTTCAGAGTGTTACCTGTAATTCTGCATGCTGCAATCCAAACAAAAGCCACAAAACATCCTTAACAGAAAGCCTTGCAGTGCAGGAATGTGCCTCAGCCCCGTTTACTGCAGAACTGAGACACAGAGGGAGGGGATAAAGGAGGAGGAGGGGAAAGAGGGAGAAGAGGGGGCTTGGGAAAAGGAAGAAATGGGGGAGGGGAAAGAAAACGCCTATGCGCACACACCCTTCGGCATCTTTAGCAGCTCATTAGAATTCATCGCCAGAGAAGTGGTCCCTGATTTCCCGACTGCACAGTGGGGGAATAACTTAATATGCCTGCAGTGCAGTGTTTGAAAGCTGTTTCCTCGTCTGTCTGGAATCCCCCTTTTAGTTGATGAGCAAAATTTAGACTGCTAGTAAGGACAAGGGGTTGTAACCGGGACAGAATGCCAGCCAGGAATTAGACTGAAACAAAAGCCAAAGGGGTAATGGTGAGAGGAAATTCCAATTTTCTTATAGCATTTTCCTCAGGGACAAAGAGCAATGCTAAAGAATGAAAGTGTGTTAACAGTGCAGTGTTAACTGAGGAATTCTAATTCAGTGACACAAGAAGTTCTAGCTAGAAGTCTAAATGTTCAGCATTAATTTTCTCTCACGATTCCCTGGATATTGGCTAATTTTAAGAAAGATGACAAAAATAACAAGCAAACTTAAAAATCAGTTTTTCAAGAGAAAAAATAAAGAAAACCTCACCCATTCTGAACACTGAGGAAACAGCGTACAAGCACGCTGTTGCTGTATTCAGTGCTACCCTATAGTTTGGAGATGCCATTTCTTGCTTTTAGTTTACTGAGAAGCAGTACACAAAAATACACACAAAAGGTGGACAGATATATATACCCATTTCCACTCAGGCTTTAAAACTGCAAGAAGTTTCCTGGTACAAATCAGCTTATGTATCTTAGAATAAACAATCTCATTTGTGCCTATTTAAAACAATGCAAGTTGGGATTATATTGTGGGATATATTATACTGTGTTGGGATTATATTCTGGCATTCTAGAAAGATGGCACACCTGGGCAAGGATACATGTTATGTGATCCAATTTTCATTTTTTGTTTCACACACATGCCTCCTCACTGCAAGCAAATGGTCCCCCATAATCAGAATCCAATTAATTATATCTTAAGAGCTAAAGCACTCCACTTATTATAGGAAGGCAACACTAAAAAACCTACTGAGCATAAGCTTGATAGCTATATTTGACAGATCTTACTGGAAAACATGGCTAAGTGTGGCATATAAAAAACCCATGGCACTGACCACCCAACTGGTTCAAATCTTGGTCTTACATTACTAAGCCTCTTACCCTCAGTTTCATCATCTGTTAAAATGAGGATCATACTCCCTATTTCACAGAGTTATTGCGAAATAAAGGAGACAGTGTATACATACAAAAGGCTTACCAATATTTAGCACATAGTGGGTATCTAACTTTATTCCCTTTCTTCTCCTAGAACTAAAATACCCTTCGTAGGTAGTCTGTGTTTTTCTGCCAACCATGTTTGCACTGCTTGAGGATGGGGTCCTCTGATTCCTAAAATGCCTCTCTTATTGTGACTGCCCAGTTCTGAGGCACAACAGAATATCCAACAGTTATTTGGATATTTTGCTGTCACACGTTCCTCAAATACATTGAGGCTATACATACGTAAGGCAGTAAAAGTATCTATAAAGAACGAATGATGATATGGCATCAATTATTCCCTCTACACTAATAATTTCTCTGCCTATGTCTCCAGCCCTGACTTCACTCCTGAGCATTCTTTCCCATTTACAATTTGCCTGCTAGCCAATACCTCTTCCACCTGGATGTCCTGTAGACTTCACCCACAGCATGTCCAAAATAAAATACATTTTTCTCAACAAATTGGCCTCTTTTATCTTTTTCCAACACTTTTATTTTTCCCAGGCACTCAGTTAAGAAACTCAGGAATCATTCTGACCACTCTCTCCCCACTCAATGTACTACTCTTATTTACCAGGTTCCTGGAAATCTATATCTACAGTGGCTCTCAATTCAGTTTTTAATACTTTAGGCCATCATTAAATATTGTCTGGGCTTTTAATCTTCTTCATTTTTCAATCTATTCATTTCTGCCTAAACATCTAACTGTATATGCTTTATTATGGTATCCACAGCTCAATAAAAGTCAATGGCTCCCTAGTGCCTCTCCAATCTAATCTCCCTATTCCACACCGCCCCCCCCCATCTTGCCCTCCAGACAAACCAGGTTACTCACTTTCTTTTTGAACTGTCATTGTTTGAGTGCTAATACTGAATGAAAACAAATGATTTCTGAGAGTTATATTTCAATAAACAGAAATAACATTTACCAAAGTCAATAGTACAAGCTTTTCTAACTACTTGTGAAGTTTGTCCTGTTTCTCATTTCGGGTGTCTCATGTATAAAACTAGACAGTTACGCTGATTAAAAAAAAGACATCACACTGGTTAATAACTTGAAAGAATTAAAAATGTAATAAAAATACAAGCTGTTACATTACTATCACTAGTATAATAATAGTTCTTTCAACTTCATTTCTATTTTAATAAAATCACTTGGAGCTATGATCAAAATATTCATATAGGAAACCTAAAACAACAAAAAGCTTGAGAGCCACACTTTACCAAATCAGTCAAGAGTTAAGTGTTTTGTTTCAGATTAAAGAAAAACATTTTCTTCAGAAGAAAAACATTAAGGACATAAAGTGGCAATAAATCTATGTCCTCAACAAAAATCTATACAGGGGCGCCTGGGTGGCACAGCTTTAAGCCTCTGACTCTTGGTTTCTCGGCTCAGGTGGTGATCTGGGATATTGAGATTGAGCCTGGGGGTGTTACGCTCCCCTCTCAGCATGAAGTCGGCTTGGGACTCTCCCTTCCCCTCTGCTCTTCCCCCCTGCACAAACACATAAATCTTTTTTTTTTTAAGTTTTTTAAATTTATTTATTCAACAGAGAGATAAGAGAGCATAAGCAGGCAGAGCGGCAGGTAGAGGGAGCGGGAGAAGCAGGCTCCCCGCTGAGCCGGGAGCCTGACGCAGGGCTCGATCCCAGGACCCTGGGATCATGACCTGAGCCAAAGGCAGCCGCTTAACGACTGAGCCACCCAGGAGCCCCAAATACATAGATCTTACAAAAAAAATCTATACGGGTGCCTGGGTGGCTCAGGTCATGATCCTGGGGCCCTGGGATAGAGCCCCACATCGGGCTCCCTGCTCAGCAGGAAGCCTGCTTCTCCCTCTTCCACTCCCCCTGCTTGTATTCCCTCTCTCGCTCTGTCAAATAAATAAATAAAATCTTTAAAAAAAAATCTATATATACTTCCCTTTTTTTTTTAAGTTTTTATTTAAATTCTAGTTAGTTTACAGTATAATATTAGTTTTAGGTGTACAATATAGTGACTCAACATTTCCATATAACATTTGGTGCTCATCACCTATTTAACCTATCCCCCTTCTTCCCCACCTCTAGTAACCATCAGTTTGTTCTCTATAGTTAAGAGTCTGTTTCCTGGGGCGCCTGGGTGGCTCAGTCATTAAGTGTCTGCCTTCAGCTCAGGTCATGATCCCCGGGTCCTGGGACTGAGCCCTACATCGGGCTCTCTGCTCAGCAGAGAGCGTACTTCTCCTTCTCCTGCTCCTCTTGCTTGTACGCCCTCTCTGTCATATAAATAAATAAAATCTTAAAAAAAAATAATGCAATCTCATGATATACTTGTGGCTTTTTATTTCTGTATGTGTATATATATATATCTATATATATATCTATATATATATGATTGGAAGGAAAGACACTGGAAATCAACTCTACTTTTTAGTGGATCGTGGGTGGGATTACAAGCAATTTTTTATTTTATGTTTTTCTATATTTTATGAATTTCCCAATTTCTTTGTACAGTTGATCCTTGAACAACATGGGTTTAAACTGCACAGGTCCACTTATAAGTGAATTTTTTCAATAAATACTGCAGTACTGTAAATGTATTTTCTCTTCTCCTTATGATTTAAATAACATTCTTTTCTCTAGCTTACTTTACTGTAAGAATACAGTATTTAATACGTATAACATATGCGCTAACCAACTGTTTATGTTATTGGTAAGGCCTCTAGTCAACAGTAGGCTATTAGTAGTAGAGTTTTGGGGGAGTCAAAAGTTTTATGTGGATTTTCAAATGTTGGGGGGGGGTCACTGCCCCTAAGCTGCATGCTGGTCAAGAGTCAAATGTACCATTTTTATAACCAGGTTTGAAAAAACATCGAGGGGCGCCTGGGTGGCTCAGTCGTTAAGCCTCTGCCTTCGGCTCAGGTCATGATCCCGGGGTCCTGGGATCGAGCCCCGCGTGGGGTTCCCTGCTCAGCAGGAAGCCTGTTTCTCCCTCTCCCACTCCCCCTGCTTGTGTTCCCTCTCTTGCTCTCTCTCTGTCAAATAAATAAATAAGATATTAAAAAAAAAAAAACCATCGAAAATAATATATAACATGTCTCTTTCGGTAAAGCTAACAAAAACTCTGGCCACGAGATGTCCTCCCAGAGCCACACTGAATGGATGATACCAGGTTTAAGTCACCTACTTCATGGGACTTCATTTCACTGGTCCTTATGTCATCACAGCAACATTCTTTCAGATAGGCTTAGATGCTCAATTTAACTCAAAAGGGACCCTCAGAGCCCTGGTTAAAAATTCTTACAGAATAAGAATACAACTGGATGAACCATGTAAAATGGCCAATATTTAACCATTTCATTTCTGGTTAAATAGTTTCTGATCTACAAAACTGGAAACTTTTTTTTTTTTAAAGATTTTATTTATTTGAGAGAGAGAGAGAGAGAGAGCATGAGGGGGGGGAGGGTGAGAGGGAGAAGCAGACTCCCCGCTGAGCAGGGAGCCCGATGCGGGACTCGATCCCAGGAGTCCAGGATCATGACCTGAGCCGAAGGCAGTCGCTTAACCAACTGAGCCACCCAGTCGCCCAAAACTGGAAACTTCTATATGGTTCAACCTAAAACTAAAAAATGAAAGTGACAGAACTAAAAAGGAAATAAGGCAAAAAAGAGGAAACATGAAACAGAAAAGGGAAATGACTGCTCAAGTTGTATTTATTCTTCTCTCAACTTATTCAGTGGTTTAAATATTACAGAGGAGAAAGGATCGATCTCAGTTCTTCAAATTCCTAAGATTCACTTCTGGGCATTATCTACTACTTATTATTCTGTAAAAATAAGCTTTAAATGTTGATTTATTTAATTAACATATTATTTAAATGCAGTTGATAGGGGTGTATTTGTACCAATGTCATTCCAAAACCAATCTGAGGTCCTTGACTCATCATCTTTTACTCTTCCCTCTCCCTCATCTCCCACATTCACTCAATCACCAAATGCCAAGTATTTCTGAAACTTCTCTCAAATAGTATCTTTCCCTATCTGTTTTGCCACTACTCCAATCCAAGTCACAATCATCTTTTGCCTAAATTACTAACAGGTTTTGCTTCAATTAATCTTACTCCATTCTAACTCAAGTAACTGGAATGACCATTCTAAAACTAATAATGATAATACAAATAATACCAATAACTAAGGAATAATTTATACTTACTATGGGCTAAAATTGTACCTAGTGTTTTCACACATTATCTAAGTTCATTTAACAGCTCTACAAATAAGGTACTATTGTCATCTCATTTTACAGATAAACAAAAGTCTAATGTAATTTATTGCCCAATGTTAATGGCTTAAATACAGTAGGAAGAACGATTTGAATCAAGACAATCCGCCTTTAGACAATACTCTAATCCACTTTGCATAGTGCCTTCTAATGTTTCAATGACTTTCTATTGCTAAAAATCTCGAATATGCCTTATTTAAGCTTTCGAAGATCCAGCCCCTATCTATCTTTTCTGGCCTCATTTCATTCTGCATTTTTCCCACTACTTCTAACATCACACATGCCATGCAGCACCTTATCCCACCACAACAATCCCCTTCCCTCAATAATTTCTGAACAAGAGACCTTTTTGAATCCTTAGATTGAAAAGTTCTTGTCGCGTGCCACATGGCACTATTTTCTCTTCTGTAACTCTCATATAATTTTATTAAATGGTTAGTTAATTGCTTATTTACCTCATTAGACTATAGTCTCTCTCAAACCAGGGAGCAGATACATTTTATTCATGGGCATAGCCATGAAACCTAGCACAGGGCTGACATAAAGTAGGCTTTCAAAGGTATTTACGGCTGACTAAACAACAAATGCCTAATAAAAACAACAGGCAATTCTACTTTTAGATGGGAAGATGTTTCAAATAAAACCCTAGCATAATAACTGTTTAATTCACCTATTAGGTTGATGTATATGAAATTACCTATCTGTAGATAAAAAATTATCAAATATCAGATATTTTAATATGATCAAGCCTATTATGTTTCCAGTCTTATAATTCAGGAAACCTTTAGAACTCCCTGGACAGATACAACTTACAGCAACTCACTACAGGGGACAGGACATTACAGAGATGGGATATGGAGACCTGAAATGATTTTCACAAATAACAATTTGAGAAAAACTTGTCTTAGTCCATTCAGGTTGTTGTAACAAAAATACCAGACTGACTTACAAAAAACAGAAATTTAGCACAGTTCTGGAGGCTAGGAAGTCCAAAATTTAGGTGTTGGCAGATGTGGTGTACCGTGAGGACCCATGGCCATCTACTGCTATGTCCTCATAAGGTAGAAGGGGCAATGTAGCGATCTGGAGTCTTTTTTTAAAAAGATACTAATTGCATTCTTGAGGATTGCTCTCTTTCAACCTACTAACCTCCCAAAGACCCACTTCCAAATACTATCAGGTTCTAGGGGTTAGGATTTCAACATATAAATTTTAAGGGGACATAAACATTCAGTCTATAGCAGACCAACTACAGCAACTGCTATATGGGAGCACACAATATAGTTCTTAAAAGTGTACTCAAAACCTATTTTCCTATAGAATCAGATAGCAAGAGTACTCAATTGTGAAATCATGGGCTATTTTGGGGGGCAGGACTCAAACAGGTTACATATCTAATTTTCTAGAATTTTCAAGCTTAAAGGACGATCATCCAATTACTTTAGCAACCTAATGTCAGAGAAGAGGAGGTGAATGGCCACAAGTGCAGAACTCATTTGAGTTCATATGAGCTGAAACCAGTACTCAGGCTTCCTAACTCTATGATCAGTGCTCTTTTTGCTAAATGGACCCCCTTTTTGCTTGGTACCTACAGGCAGGTTATATGATTATATATTATTGAATCTTTTACTATTAACATGTCTATTAAAGAGATAATTTTAATTAAAACCAAAAATCTGCATAATAATGACATTATAATTAGATATTTGAATTATTTTTCCAGACTGGTAAAATGTGGCTAGGCCTCTAGGACTTCCCTCGGATAGACAATTAAAAATGTAAATATTGGTTACATGGACTTGTCACTAGTTTAGATTTTGGATAAAAACTTCAAATTCATAACAAAAAATTCTTATCACTGAAGTTTATCAATAAAATCACTACAAAAACAAAAGCAAACAGGTTTCAGAAAACACAAGGCTGACTGGATGAAAGGAATGAGAACCCTCAGAATATGTTGTTATTTCATTATTCTTTCATTAAAAGGATCCATTAAGGAAGCAATTTTGACATAAATCTTTGCTACTAAGCAAAAAAACAAACAAAAAAACCAGAATCACTGACATACAAGGTGAGAAATAACCAAAAGGAAGGGCCAGAGGCTGATTCTGGAAGTTGGAAACCAGCAAGTGTCTCTATTTTCCTTCATTTATTTGATTCACCAGACCCAAACAGCTATAGGTCTTACAAATGGGGGTAAGAGGGGCCATGGGAGTCCCCGTGGCTTACTTATTAGGGTAAGCCACACTTAATCCCAATGAGTCTGACAAGTTGTCTCTAGACACCAGGATTAAGGAACCTTTGGTTAAAGGCCAGAAAGAACAGAAAACAAAGAATTTAGGAATATTTGGTCTGCAGAAATTTATTCCATGAAGCCAAGGGTAGTTCAATATCAATAAGTCTATCATAATGTTGATAATGTGTAAAAATCATATTAAGGGCTAAAAAACCTCTTGATAAAATTTAGTACACATTCTTAATAAAATCTTCAAAGCCAAAGATGGAAGAAAATCACTTAAGTAAAATAAAAATTATTTACAAAAAACCAAAAATGAACAGCATGCCTTCCAAAAGATTAAAAAACTAAAACCACCTTAATTAAAATGAAGAATTCAAGGATGCTAGTTATCACCATCATCATTTAGCATTGTCTTAATGTTTCTTTTTTCTTTTTAAGATTTTATTTGACAGAGAGCGAGTGAGCATGTGCGCACACATGCACACATATACACACACACGCACGCACACGCATGCACACGCACGGGGGAGGGGCAGAAGAAGCAGGCTCCCCACTGAGCAGAGAGCCCAATGCAGGGCTCCATCCAAGGACCCTGGGATCATGACCTGAGCTGAATAAAGGCACACACTTAACCGACTGAACCACCCAGGTGCCCCTGTCTTAATGTTTCCAACATATAAACAAAGAAAATTTAACAGCCTGCAGAAACAGTGAAAAAAGAAGTGCAACTGTTTTTGCTGCTGACATAATTACATACCTGAAAATCTCAAAAGATGCTAGTACAAAATTAGGAGAACTAATCGAAATATCAAAAGGCAGATGGACAGGGAATAAAAAAAAAGAACCAATGTCTATTCTCTTTTGTAGCAATTAGCACCCTGAAATAGAAAGGAAAAAATACTCCATTTGCAATAGCAAGAACACTCTAGAATAATTATTAGGAATAAATTTAACAAAAAAGGCACAAGATGTAAAGGAAAGCAACTCTAAAGTCTTTAACAGACATAAAAGTGGCAAGACATACCATACTCTTAGATGTAAAGACACTATAACAATGTAATTTATAGCCTAAATTAATATGTAAGTTCTAATTAGAATCCTCACATAACCTTATAGGGAGATAGTGGTGGTGAGATTGAAGAAAGTGATTTTAAGGTTTATATGGAAGATTAAATATATAAGAATATATAAGAAAAATATGGAATAAGAAATAGTGAAAAAAGATTTGCTTTACCAGATATCAGAACATAACTTGAAGCCTCTTTAACCAAAACAGTATTGGCATAGGAGTAACACAAACAGATCAATAAACAGAAAAATCCAGAACTCAATTTCAGTATATGTAAGAATTTCAGATCTAACAAAGATGGTAGTTCTATTCAGTAGGAAAACAGGAGTAGCACAACTAGTTATCCATCCGGGAAAAAATTAAAATTGGGCCGCTATCATATGCTATGTACAAAAATAAGTTCCAGATGGATTAAAGATATAAATATATAACACATACAACAAAAATCTTGCAAGAAAATCTTAGAAACTGCACTTAACAAAACTTAAAGGTAGGAGACCTTAACCGAGACACAATTTTCTACATAAAAATTGAAAATGTTTTGTATGGCATGAAACCATCAATAAAGTCAATAAGGAATTAGTTTTAGAAAGGTATTTATAATGAAGATAAAGGAGTAATATACATAATAGAGAATACTTAGAGAGTTCTTTTTTTGGTAAATAATTTTTATTTTATTTAAGTGATTTTCTTCCATCTCTGGCTTTGAGATTTTATGTTTAATAAAGATAAAGAGGTAACTCACAGAAGAGCAAATCGCTCAAATTTACTGGTAGGCAGAGAACTGCCTGAAGATATGCTGGTATCACTTACATCCATTGAGAGCAAAAAATTAAATACAGTTACTGGTAACTAATACTGTTTGGGATGTGGGGCTACAGATACTTTGCTACATTGCTGGTGAACTATGAACAGTAATAGCCTTTCAGAGAACCAAACTGGATATAAGTAAATTAAATATAAAAATTAAAAGTTACTTTAAAAAACATGTGACCCTTTGATCCAGCAATCATACTCCTGAGACTCTATTCCATAAAAGATTTAGAACACATACAAGGATGTCTGGAGAGGCTAGAATCTGGAAACAAAGTAAATGCCTACCAAGAGAAGAGTAACTGAATAAAAATCTACACATAAAAATAAGCATGTTTATGTGTCCACATGAAATTCTGTATGAGTACACATATGGCTGTATACAAAAATTTTTATTTAAGTTCAAGGATAGACAAGTAGGGAGAATAATGGAAAAGAACCAGCTTTGGAGTCGTTCCTGAGTTCAAATTCTGCCTCTATCATTTATTTACATGCTGAATGACTGAAAGCAAATTACTAAGTTTCACTGAACCTCTGCTTCATTTCTAAAACGGAAATAGTAATTACCACTTCATGGGGATTTTCTTAGAATAATGACATAATGACTATAAAGTGCTCAATTCGGCATGTGACACATGTGCTCAAAAGGGGCAGCTATTATTATTATACTTTTTCATTCTTGAGATGAAAAAGCAAAAAACAAAACCCCAGACAAACATAAAACAAAAACAAAAACAAGAGTGCCTCCAAACTCCATTGCTTTTATAAATAAGAAGCACCTTGGGGCGCCTGGGTGGTGCAGCTGGTTAAGCATCCAACTTTTGATTTCAACTCAGGTCATGATCTCAGGGTCGTTGGATGGAGCACCACGTCAGGCTCCTTGTTCAGCAGGGAGTCTGCTGGAGATTCTTCTCTCCCTCTGCCCCTCCCCCTCCACATGCTCTTGCTCTCTCTAACACAAAAATAAATCTTAAAAAAACCTTAAAAATATATATACCTATGTATTTTCTATTACTGAAAGGCCTTTGTCCTTGGATTACAAAAGTCACATGGGAAAAATCCTACATATATCCCATTATAAATCAAGCTTGACAAAGCAAGATGATGATGAAGACATTCATCAGTTTTGTTTGCAAGTTAATTTTCGGGGGGGGGGGGCTTCACTCTACAAATCAAATCCCTGTGTCCTATCTTAAATTTAGTCTTTGAAGAAGCTAAGCAAAATAAACCTCGAGGGGGGCCTGGGTGGCTCAGTCAGTTAAGCGTCTGCCTTCGGCTCAGGTTCTCATCTCAAGGTCCTGGAACCGAGCCCCATGTGGAGCTCTCTGCTCAGCAGGGAGCCTGCTTCTCCCTCTCCCTCTGTGCTCTTTCAAATAAATAAATAAATAAATAAATAACCCTCTAAGGTAATATTACAGGTGGAATTTCAGAACATAAAGCATGTATCTGGCAAAGAACCCATGTCCAAAATAAATTAAAAATACATATACATAAGTAAATATTATTGTCAATACATGTATACTAATATGTACAAATCCTGCTGTTTTAGTCCATCTGGACTGCTATAACAAATACCACAGACTGGATGGCTTAAAAACAGCGGAAATTTATTGCACATAGTTCTGGAGGCAGGAAATCCAAGATCAGGGTGTGAACATGGTTGGGATGTGATGAAGACCCTCTCCTTCACTGCAGACTACTGACTTCTTGCTGTGCCCTCAAACGATGGAAGGCAGCGAGGGAGCTTTCTGGACCCTCTTTTATAAGGGTGCTAATCGCTATCATGAGATCTCTGTCATGACCTAATCACCTCCCAAAGTCCCCATCTCCTAATACTAACACCATCACTTTGGAAATTAAACTTCACCACATGAATTTTGAGGGAGACAAACATTCAGACCATAACATTTGCTAAATGCAAGAACGCTCATAGCAGCTTTGCTCATAATGGCTAAAACTGGAAAAGAACAAAGCAAAACCAAACATCTGTAACAGCAGCATAGATTTTTTTCAAGTGTGGCTTTTTCAAGTGTGGCTTATTCATACAGTGGAATACTCTCAGCAATTAAAAAAATGAAAACAAAAAACAAAAAAATGAAGACGCCTCCTGATACACTCCCAAAATAGAATGATCAAAAGAAGTCACATACAAACAAGGACATGCTGCACAACTGCATGATTGCATTTAAATGAAGCTCAGGAACAACTGAAACTAATGGTAGGGAAAGAAGAGTCAGAATAATGGTTATTCAAGGGCAGAGAAGGGGCGGTTATGATTGGAATGCGACAGAAATAACTTTTTGGGGTGCTGGGTATATTCTTCCTCTTAGTAGTAGTCACAGCGGTGTATTTATATGTAAAATATCACTGAGTTGTATACCTCAAAGTTGTATATTTTAGCCTATATAAATTACACCTTGCTGTGAAAATAAATTTAAAAAATTTTAAAGTAATTTTTCCCCTAAAAAAATTTCAGAACAAAATTTAAAATATCAATACCATTCCTATACAACAATAACTATTATTTCCAGTAAGGCTGAAAAGAAAAGCAATATAAACTTACATTAAATAATACTGCAGTGTAAAACAAAAAGAAGCATTCACCAATATTATGATGGTTAAATAATCTGTATTTTCTGATCATCTACCAGCAATTAATTAATTAATTCTTTTTTTATTTTATTTGACAGAGAGACACAGTGAGAGAGGGAACACAAGCAGGGGGAGTGGGAGAGGGAGAAGCAGGCTTCCCGCAGAGCAGGGAGCCCGATGCGGGGCTCGATCCCAGGACTCTGGGATCACGACCTGAGCCGAAGGCAGATGCTTAACGACTGAGCCACCCAGGCGCCCCTAAATAATTATACATCCATGAGAAATCTTTTTAGGTTCTAGCCACCCACACAGTAGAAGTTTAATGTGAAATAAAAAGCACATGACACCAGCATATATAAAACGTTAATCAAATAGATCAGAGTTTGTTAATAAAGTGATCTTTTACACATCATATAACTACCAGGTTCCTATTCAAGAACCACCATTTTCATGGAACCAGAAAAACTGGACAGTTCGTATCTTTAAAAATTATCTGTCTGAAAATCCACACCAAAAACATTTAAGAAACAATTTTTGACCAAATGTTTCAAAGGACTTCAAAAGAGGATTTGGAAAGACAGAGATATAACTGAGAATTATTTATCCAAAATATAATTTGCCAGCAATAGGAAAAAAAAAAAAACAACCAAGTAGGTGTACCTTCACTAGCTATACCTGTTACGTATCTTCATTCTTCAATGCCTCCATTCATACTACAAGTACAATGCTCTTCCATCTGTCCATGGCTGGGGAGCTCTTCTCTGGAACTGGTCTTAAATGTTGCATTACTTATTACATTACTCTCCTGTTCTCCCAAGCTGAATTAATCACTCCTTCAATGGCCCCCACTGCTATTTCAGGCCACCCTGACTTGTGTCTATTGTAATGACAAATGATTGCTTTGTGTTTCACCTCCTAGCTCCTGCACTGAGGTTGTAATGAGCACTCAATAAATGCTGTTTGAACAATGACAGCAACATAATGGAGGGAATCAGAATATTAGTTCTTCAAAAAAAAAAAAAAAATCTGTCTAGAAATAAAATGATGACAACAGCAATATTTTGATCAAGTAAAAGTCATTTTTTGGTGAGAAAAGGTCCAATTTTGTGTTCAAAATGCTGTTCTTCCCCATAAGACTATTACTTTAAAAAACACTTATGGAGATATTATTCATTTAAGGTTTTAATATATCTTTAAAAGAAGCCCACCTTTTGTCACACTGAAAAATGCTGATGTTTTATTGAGGGTTCTGAGCAATTCATTCAAAACCCAGGTCTGGGACTGGAGAAACTGCTTTCCAAAGATAAATACTTCAAGAATGTGAGAAACAACAACAAAAATTAAAACCAATGAGATGGGTGCAAAGGCACAAAGCATCATCGAATCTTGAAGAAAATTAATTTCAATTCTTGTATGCTGTACAGAGAATAGTTTTTATTGCTTTGCTTATAAAACCTTGAGGAATGTATGCACTTGAGAAAGGGATACTATAAAAAATGAGAATTCTTCCTTTTAGAGGAATGCGCTAAAGGGAATACAATTGAAAAGAATAAAATCATGTTCTTCGAATTGTAGAAACTAGAACTAAGCCTTACCTACAAAGAACACATTTCTGTGAAGTGTGAAAACAATTAAAATAAACAAAAGAAAGTTTTTCATACTGCATAGCATGAATGATCTAAAAATACAATTATGTTCAAAAAGGATTTAGCTACCCAATGAGTAGAGGACATCTTTTGCCTCTGAGGTGAAGCCAATCAAGAAAGAAAACCTTTTTCCTTCTTTTCTGTGCCAACACTAGAAACAACTTTGGGCTAGAAGTGTATTTAAAAGTTCTATTCTTATATTAGATAAAGGAATTATAAAAAGTTCCCTGAAATCAAATAGCCATAACAATCTTTTCCTAACAGATTTTTAAAAGGATTAATGCTGAATTACCAGCCCCTTACCTTTGTAATGAGAATTCGGTATTTTTCTACCAGGTGGTCGTTGTTGTGACAACCTGCTAGCAGCTGCCAGACTTCTCCTCGCAGAGCTTCAGGAACACCGCTCCTTACTAAGGATGACAACTGCTTTGGTCTCACACTCAAGTTGAGATGCCTAAAAATAAAGCCATAATCTGTAAGTGTATTATTTTTTTAAAGATCTTATTTTTGGGGCTCCTGGGTGGCTCAGTCGGTTGAGCATCTGCCTTCAGCTCAGGTCAGGATCTCAGGATTTTGGGATTGAGCCCTGCACCGGGCTCTCCGCTCAGCAGCAACTCTGCTTCTCCCTCCCCCTCTGTGATCTCTCTCGCACTCTCTCAAATAAATCAAATCTTTAAAAAAAAAAATCTTATTTTTAAGTAATCTCTACACCCAATGTGGGGCTCAAACTCACAACCCCAAGATCAAGAGTCACACCCTCCACCGACTGAGCTGGCCAGGCACCCCTAAACAGTGTTATTTTTATGAAAACTAGACTAAATGATTTTTACAGACTTAATAAAGGTAACATACTAATAAAGAAAAAAAAAATAAAGCCGTTGAATTAGATGTGGCCAAGATAACTAAAAGATTGGGTGGTGGAAAGAACTGTGCAGACTGTTTCCTAAGTATCTTTAAATTATTGCTCTATTTTTATTTTTTTAAATAAAAATCAAAACTAGAAACTATAGCTTCATGGTTGTGGCTTATTTAAGAAAAACAAAGCAAAATTCCAATCAGCGGACACAAAGCCAAAGATAAGAGCTTGGCCCTGCATCAAAACTCACAAATGAATTGTGTATTTATATGTACCAAGTTAAAATTAAGCTAAAATAAATATTTAAAATAAATATAAAAATAAAGCTTTCAGCATTTTTTATGATACCTTGCTTCAAGTAACATTTTTGAATGACTGTAAGAAAATTTCTACTGTACTACTGTAACATCCAAATAAGTTATTAAAGTCTTTGAACTTCATTTATCTAGTCTATAAAATGGGGAAAATAAAACTTATCTTGAAATGGTATAATTTTTAATTTTTTTTTTAAATTTTATTTATTTATTTGAGAGAGAGAGACAAAGATAGTGAGAGAGAGCACAAGTGGGGAGGAGAGGGAGAAGCAGGCTCCCCGCAGAGCAAGGAACCTGATGCGGGACTCGATCCCAGGACCCCAGGATCATGACCTGAGCCGAAGGGAGACATTTAACCGACTGAGCCACCCAGGCGCCCGAATTGGTACCAATTTATAAAGTGATTTACATATAATCTTATTTGATCTTCACAATAACCATCTGAGGTAGGTGGTTAGTATTTCCAGTTTTACCGATGGAGAAAGAAGTTCAGGGAAGTCGATTAAATGACTCAGGCAGTCCTCAAACTCAGATCAATAAATATTCTGTTGGATTTCATGGCTGCTTTGTGTTCTGAAAGCCACCATTACTGAGTCAGTAATGCAGAATCCTGACCTGGAAAGGCTTCTGTGACTACCAGATTTAAACAGAAGTTACTGATACAAAATGACCACTCTCAAAATACAAAAAGGACTCAGACTTTTCTCAAAACATTCCCAGAATTCTAAAGAATAATGCACAGTACATTTAAAAATGGTTAATTCCGTGATGCTAGTACCCTAATGCGGTAGCTATAGACAATTCAATATGGTTTTGTCTTTGCTTGGAAAAATACATATATATATATATAAAAGTTGAAGGGTTGTGAGCAGAAAGAACAAAAGCAATTGCTACTTAATTCAAGGATTGGTGCACTATGGCCTGTGGGCCAAATCTGCCCACCGCCTGTTTCTGTAAAGCAACTTTTATTGAAACATAGGCTTTTTAAATTGTTTACATATTGTCTATGACTGCCTTTGCACCACAACAGCAGAGTTGAGTAGTAGTGACAGAGACTACTGGGCCACAGAGCCTAATATTTATGACCTATATATTTATGGCCTAAGTATTTATGACCTGGCTCTTGACAGAAATAATAAACCTAACCCTAGGTTTATATGCTAATCCTAGCTTAATTTATATTGGTAAAATTATTTTCAGAATAACTTTATGTCGTTGATCGTATTAACTTTATTTACCCTCAACATACTATTTTATACCAACATTAGTTCTCTTATCCACTAAGAATCACATTAAAATGTACCTGGAGAATTAGAGCTCAAAGGTACTATTACAATACTGCCACTAAAATCTAATGTGGAGTTAAATAAACCAACTTTAGGCTCAGACTTGCCTGTGTTAAAAATTTTAGGTCTGCCATTTACTAACCAGAATTGCTGACTAAATCCCTGAGCCAGTTTCCTCATCTATATAAATAGATACTAGTTCATAAGGCTGTTATAATAGCTGAAATCAAGTACATAACTTAGCACAATGCCTGGCATATGGTAAATTCATTAATTCTCACGACTATTACTACGAGTACAACATCCATTATTTTTAACTCACAATAATCTTGAATGGTAATTTCAAAGACTTGTATATTTTGTAAATGAAGAAACAGACTCAGAAGAGTTAAGTGACTTGCCCAAGACCACACAGCTTGGACGGAGGAGAGGAAGGATGTAAAGCCAGGTCTATTAGGCTCTAAAATTCCATGATATTGCAATGTTTCCTACCTACAGAACATATACAATAATGATGGGGAAAAAAGATGAATTAAAGAAGAGAAACAAACTATATTATTATTTCTGAAGACAGGACCCAAACCAGTGAAGACAGTTTTAAACACCTTAAAGAACCATGTAGCACCAGCCCTCCTGGGCCTCACTGGGTACCACCTATACAAAAAAGGCCAACAGACCTAAAGTCTCCAGAAAGAAGCTCAAGGAAGAGAAATGAAACAAGAGCAAAAAGAAATAATAATTTTTAAAATTAAAAAAACAAACAAACATGTAGACTCAGTTAATATATTTGAGGAAGTGGGAGAAAGACATAATATAAATGAATGAATGAATGAATAAAATTTGGTAACAAATTCCAAGCAATTGTATAAAATGGTGGTGAGTTCATCTAATAAAATCTAGAGTCTGAATGCTGTATCTCAATGATTTTAAATATACTATTATGTAACCATGTCAAGATTCAATTACGTTTCTATTTTAGAGCAGAAACCTTTTTATACAGATGAAATGCCTGCCAGCAGCAGTCCAAACACTCCAAATTCACTGAGCTGAAAATATAATTGTGATGAGAGCATCAGCAGGTTTGTCTCACCACTGCTATAGGAATATCAAAAGTAAATGAGAACTCTATCCTGGGCGGGTGAAGGGGCTTTTTGCAGAGTTCATTTACTAAAACCACTTGTATAAAGACAAACCATGCTTTGGTTTGCATTCTCCTCCTGTACACATTTGACATTTCCCGATGTGGAGCACGTTTCACCAAAAGTGTAAAGCACTGTGGGAGTGCTAGAAGCAGATGCATGCCCATTTGTAATCCCATCCCTTAAGGACATGGAAGATTTTTAAATGCTGAAAAACAGTTTTCTAAGAATAGAGTGAAAGGCTTAACAGTTAAATTTTCTGAGAAAAATTAGACCCCAAAGTAATAGGCCCATGGGGAGCTTACATGACAACCCTAACAACCAGAATGTCAGAAATAGAGAAGTGCTCAGATCACTTTCAAGCTTTTTTTTCCCCGCAGCATATAATGGCATCCTACAGAGAGGAAAAAGGAAACTACATAAATGTCTCACCAACCTGACTTAGCAGAGTGTCTCTGGTTTCATTAAGAAATACACCACAGTGTATCCTTTCTAGACAGTCTATAGGATAGTGCTTCTTAATATTGTTGTCAAGCTATCTCTCGAGCTGAGACTTTCTCTTGACAAGAAATTCCTGAGTTTTACAAGTGTCAGTAGGAAAAATAATTGTTAGACCAGTCAATATACAGCATGTTCATAACACTCTGCTCTGTCACTTTAGGTACATAATACAGATAAGGAAAAATCCCACCTGAGGTCTCTACTGTGGCTCTGTGCATTGTGTAAGCATCTTCCAAACTTCCCTGATTATTGTGTACTGTCTTAATTGTGTATTATCTTAACCAGTCAGTGGTTCCTAACCACGTCAATAAAAAGGAGCTCTTTCCTGATTTATTCTCTCCATACATTCCATGTCTGAATTAATATTTTCTGCAGCAATGAGAATTTATTAGGTTTCTGATATTCTGAAAGGTGATTTCAGATCGTCACTACTTACCCTTATAAATCTCTAAAAATAGAGATTCTAGAACACAAACCCCATACTTTGGTTTCTATAATAGGTTCCAAAATAGAACAATTCCAAAATTGAATATTGTAGTTAGGGGAAGATACCCTACCCATAAAATGAGAATTACAGATGAAAAGGAGAACTATTCTAACTTACCATTTTGACAGAAGTTCTCCCCATGTTTCAAGAATTTTTCCTGCACATTCTTTGGATACATCACCAAATCCACTCAAGAGAGGTTCATCATTATCTTTAATAAATAAAACACATAAAAAAGGATAACAGAAGTGGCTATGCTAGCCAGAAGAATGAATGGAAACATAACAGTTAAATTTGAAAGATTTTACTGGGAGCATAAAAGTCAGAAGTTCTATTTCTCTCTTTTAGCATACAGATATAAATACAAAGAAAATAAAAATGATCCTAGGTACAATGTTGCTATGATCTCTTTATTTCTTTCACTTTCCATAGAGTCCACATTATGTTAACTGTAGAAAAGAGCCATTTCTAAGACTCAAAATATGCTATCTTCTTTTTCCTTTTCCAAAGCAAACAACTTTATCCAGGAAAATATATAGCAGTCTTGTTTACCACAGTTAAAAAAAGTTACAAACCACCTAAGTGTCCAACAATAGGAGAGCAGCAATAGGAGGCTGATTAAATTATGATATATGTTTATAATGTAATTACATATTGACATGTGTTTACATTAATAATCTGGCAAAATGCCACATAAAATAAAAACCAGGAGCTAATAAATCTTCATTCTGATCAAAATAGTCTGGAGTAAATTATGCTAAGACATTAACAATTACAATCTCTGAGTGATGGAGTTATGATTTCTTTCCCCCCTCCTTTATGTTTTTAGGACTCTAAATTTTCTACAATGGCATATATTTATTACAGAAAGCACAAAAATATTAAAAAAGACCAAAATGAGTCATTTCAAACTTTAGTAATTAAGTAAACTCAAATAAGAATTTAAAGATTATAAGATATGAAGATAGTGAAAAAACTGACAACGATAAAGGCCTGTGAGAGGAATTTAAAAGTGTAATGAAAGGGGGAAACATGGACTAAGACATTTATGTAATCAATCCTCTTTTGCTGGACACTTGGGGAGTTTTCAATTTTCTGCTACAAATAGTATCAGGATGAACATAACTCTTGTTTTCACTGGGCACATGCCCAGAAGTGGACTTCCTGGGATATTTTGAAGCTTACTGACAAATTGCCTTCCAGAATGGCTCTACAATTTATTTCCACTAGTAGGGGACTACGGTACTTCTTTCCAAGTGTCCTCACCAATGCTATTTCTAAGTCTTCTGGCTTAACCTGCCTAAACAAAGTTTGGACCTTTATACCTTTAATGATTACATCATGAATTTGCATCTCTACTAGCAACAGCTCAGAAATCCATGATACTTATTACTTCTTTACATTATAACACCTTGGACATTAGCATCGGTTTTGATGGTGAGATAGGGAAGACACAGACTGAATGTAAGTGAGACTTCTTTTGGGACAAATGGGAGACAGGATAAATAAGGAAAGGAGAAAGGCTCGAGGGCATGAAGATAAACTTTCCCAACTTTGCTATTTTGCCAGAATTGGCCCTACTTTCTAATGCTTCAAGTAATTCTCTACTCATTCAATTATCAATACAACACAACAACTCTTTGGGGAATAGCAGCTATAAAAAATGTACTAAAATGTACCAGAGATGACAATTCCTTTAAAGAGATTAGGAAGATCTGTCTTATCAAATTCTCTTTTACTGTTTTGGATGCTTTCAACATATCTTAACAGTAGCAGTTTGAAATATGTGTTTAGAACTCCATCTACCTAAGGCAGGGGTATGGGTGGGGAGGGAGCAGGCAACCTCAGTTTCAGAGTATTGTTTCTGAACACCTCCCCTTTATACCTGCTGGCTTCCTGCCCTGGGAGCACAAATGTCCTATGGATAAGGAGCCTCTCTACTAGAGGACTATAGCCATTTCTTTCTAGGAAGCAAACACATGACAACAGGATGGGTCTCCCTGGTCCATACACTAGGTTAGAGAATGAAAAGATGGGAAGACTACACAGCTTTCTTAAGCCCCATGGTCCTGTCATGTCATTAGCCTTTCACTATGGGAATGGATGGGGGGGGGGGGCGGAAGGTTGGAGGGGTGGGGGGGGTAAACCTATCTCACCAGTATCTCCCGAGCATCTATTACACACCAGGAATTGTGTTATACACTAGGGAAACAATGTGGGCAAAAAAAGACACTTTTGTCCTTTACAGAACTTGTGTTCTAGTGTTCCCTAACTCTCCCATGGTCTGCTATTGGTCCTTATCTCTCCTAGTTAACACCTGTTACTAGAGGCCCTCTGAACTCCTCAATTCCACTGAAAAATGTATGCCTGCCATAGATTAGAACCAGACATTAGTCCGGATGTTATCCTTCAGCTGGGCCCAAATTTCTTTGTAACAGGTAGATATTCTTTAAAATCTACAGCATTCAGATTCAGCATTTGACCATTCTCTGGTTTCATCAAAAATAGAGTGTCTGTCTCAGTTTATGGTGCATTTTGTTTTTACTGCTGAGTTTTAGGGGAGAAGAGTTCTTTATTACTTGCTCTTCCATCTTAAGCAGTGTTGACTTAGAAGGTAAACTACAAGTCTCAAGACCACTAGTTATAGAGCAGTCTCAAACGGTGAGAACAATTCCACCTTTCCCAGCTTTAACACATGACTCAACTGTTTCTGCAGGAAGACTTTAAATTGTATCTCCAACTTCTCCCCAAACAATATATGTGCTTTCTTTGCACTTCAAAATGCTTTATGTGAACTAAATGCACCATGATGATTACAGAATAGAGCTCAGACTGCTAACTCTCAGAACTGGATAAAGATCCTCCTTGCCTATTTCTAGCTGTGTGGCCTTGGGCAAATTCATTTTTCTGAGATACCATTTCCTTATGTGCAAAATAAGGATAATAGAAATCTTGTTTTTCAGAACTTTTGTGAGGATTATATAAACAAAGTATTATTTTACTTTAGAAACAAATTTTAAAAGTCCCAGCTCAAAAACTACTCATCATGATGTCCTACCACATCTCCCCACAATGAAAAATGGATTCTCCTCTATGAATTTCCAGAACACTTTCTGTGAACCTCACATAGACACATGCTTCATATGACCTTCTATCATAATCAGCTTTTTTCCTCTTTATAAAAATAAAAAGTCCTGGTACAAAATTATAGGTTAGAAAATGCTTCCCAAACTTTTGCTATTCCTGTGCTGCTCCTCTCCACTTCTCACTTCTATATAGTAGCTTTTAACAGAGACGGACAGATTAGTTAATGGATATAACCATAAAAAAAGAAAAAGAGAGAGAGAAAAAAAGAACTGGATGATTCCTAATGTTTATCAGTGTGAAAATCCAATAATACATAAACATAAACTTGTGTATTTAAATACTTATATTTTGTGAAAGAGTCATGTGTGGAAGCCACATTTTGGCAAGTGAAATTGTCCCTGTAAAATGAACCAGTTGAAATGGGAACATTTATTTAGGTGGAAGCTATGTCAAGTTTGCTCTAAAAATGTGCTAATACACTAAGCTAGCACATGCGGATTCTTTAAAAAAAACACTAATTATAAATCTCATTTTTTCCAACTTGATTACAATTATCTTAAAGAAGGTCCTGTGCTCATCATTTTTGAATCTCCCATGGTCCTTTGCATACAGTACATTCTCGTAAGTATTTACTGAAAGAATTCCAAATGCTATGTCACAGTATCAATTCCCTCGTAAAATTATAATGGTGTGCATGGTGTACCACCCCATAATAGAAATTAAGCTCTCCCTACAATTTACCTTCCTCTTCATCATCTTCTGGAGGAGAAGGTATCATTGAACTCTGAGATCCAGACTGTGGCAG
This sequence comes from Mirounga angustirostris, assembly GCF_029215605.1. Taxonomy (NCBI): domain Eukaryota; kingdom Metazoa; phylum Chordata; class Mammalia; order Carnivora; family Phocidae; genus Mirounga; species Mirounga angustirostris. The sequence goes on along the minus strand of NW_026991723.1, from coordinate 82,162,293 downwards.
GCGAACTGAGGGACTGGCTGTAGTTTTCCTCCTCTCTCTCTCTGATTCACTTTCCAAGCACACAACTTCATATAAAGTGTCAGTATTGTTCTTTCTCTCCTTCTGCTTTATCTTGAAGATGAAAAAATATTATTTACTAAGTGGTACAATTATTTTTTAATTGAGCACTACACTTCTGATTTCATACAGGATGTGAGAATAAAAAGGTATAACTTTGAAATGTCTACACTAAATGTAACCTTTTCTTTTTTTTCTTTTTTAAAGATTTCATTTATTTATTTGACAGAGACAATGAGAGAGGGAACACAAGCAGGGGCAGGGGAGAGGGAAAAGCAGGCTCCCAGCCGAGCAGGGAGCCCAACGCAGGGCTTGATCCCAGGACCCTGGAATTATGACCTGAGTCGAACGAAGGCAGACGCTCAACAACTGAGCCACCCAGGCGCCCCCAAATGTAACCTTTTCTAAATAGAAAAATATACGTTTAGACTTAACAATCCGCAGGAAAATAGGCTAGCAGGACTCTAATTCTGCAGTTTTATTTAAGTTTAGTTTAAGAAACTATCGATGAGGGGAGCTCCTAGGTGGCTCAGTTAGTTAAGTGTCTGCCTTCAGCTCAGGTCATGATCCCACGGTCCTGGGATCAAGCCCTGTGTTGGGCTCTCTGCTAGATGGGAGTCTGCTTCTCTCTCTGCCCCTCCCCCTGCTCATGCTCTCTCTCACATGAGCTTTCTATCAAATAAATAAAATCTTAAAAAAAAAAAAACTATGTAAAAATGTTTTATTTTTTTATTTTTTTAGAGAGGGAGAGAGGGTGGGGAAGGGCAGAAGGAGAGTGAGAGAGAGACTCTTAAGCAGGCTCCTCGCCCAGTGCTGAGCCCGATGTAGGGCTCGTCATGACTCTGAGATCATGTCCTGAGCTGAAATCAAGAGTCCAATGCTTAACTCAATGAGCCACCCAGGCACCCTGGAAAAAATGTTTTAAAATATTCTAACACAGTTTAGGACTAAGAGAGTCCTTTTATTTCCATGCCTCTTCCCACTCCTTTAGCTTAATTAAAGCAGTGTAGGGAACTTTTCTTTAACTGAAAGCTGTAACTGGGGTTGGGGTGTAGAGGTGAGTGGCAGAAAAGAGATTAATGAAATTCACAAAAATTTTGTATCTCAAATTGGTTTGTATTTTGAGGCAAACACATAGTTTGAACTCATCTAAATTAAAAATTAAGGACCAAGAATATAAAACTTTTCCAGTACCAAATTTAAATATATTAATATTCTACATTACAGCTAGTTTAAGAAGAAGGGGGAAAAAAGAGTGAAATACAGAGCAGGAAGAAAAAGCAGAATTATAGGAAAAGACAGAAAGACAACTAGAAATGTGGCTACACCAATGAGAAAGATACACAAGCATAAAGTAAAAATACAGAAAGAGAAGAGGGGGTTAAAATGCTCATTAGGTACAAAAATACCAGGCAGAGCGGATTTTATCATCTGAATGTTCATGTATGTTCTTAAAAAAATTATTCCAATCCTGGAAGACCAAGTTAGTGGCAACATGTCCTTTCAATATCATCCTGAAACAGTGCTTAATATAGGAGTCGGTAAACCTTTCTGAAAAGGGCCAAAGAGTAAATATTTTAGGCTCTGTGGGCCACTAGTCTGTCACAACTACTCAACTCTGCCACAATGGTGCAAAAGCCCCCATAGATACTAAGTGAGTGTGGCTATATTCCAAAAAAACTTTATAAAAACAAAGGTCAGGCCAGATTTGACCCACATACTTTTTTTTTTTAAAGATTTTATTATTTATTTATTTGAGAGAGAGAGAGAGAGAGAAACAGCATGAGAGGGGAGAGGGTCAGAGGGAGAAGCAGGCTCCCTGCTGAGCCGGGAGCCCGACGCGGGACTCGATCCCAGGACTCCGGGACCATGACCTGAGCCGAAGGCAGTCCCTCAACCAACTGAGCCACCCAGGCGCCCGACCCACATACTCTAGTTTGCCAACTTTGTTTTAACATGTCCACCTAAGGATTAATTTTCTAGATGAATAAACAATTCTGACTTAGCTACTTACTATTAAAGACCCAGACTCTATGAAGTTATATATTAACCTATAGATTTGTGTCCAATAGATAGGCAAATGATTTCTGTCCAGTAGAAAAGATAACCCAAACTTACCTTTAAGACATTAGCCAGTTTTATTTCTGACCTAGCAATCTTGTTCTAACATTATTATTTTTTTTAAAGGACTGTATCAACTCAATTTCCTCAAATACGTAGAGCCAGTTTTACCATCTTACTGGCTCCCTCAATACTTAATGAATTGAATTAAAATCTATGACATAGGTTCATTCTAAATTTATAATTATGTTTAACTTTTAAGTATTACACTTTGATAGGGAATAGGACTTCCTTTTTTCATTGTTACAAATTACTCTCTGAAACAGTTAATTACTATCTAGAAGAGTTCAAAGATCAACAGCTCTTTACTTAAAAAAAAAATTCTCAGAGACTATATAAATGTGATAACCATTGCAGCTCACCTAGAAACTCTTCTGTGAGTTATACTGACCATACTAAAACTGCCTTTTGAAGTCAGATAAACATAGTCGCGAACTGAACCCTGCTTATAAGAATGCCAGCTATTAAAAATGATATACATTGTTGAAGCTGGGAAATAGTACATGGGGGTTGATTATACTATTATTTTTATTTCTGTGTGTTTGAATTTTCTGTAATAAAAAACTTTTGAAAAATCACTCTTGAAAAACACAGACTTGAATAAATGTCTTAGATGACTGAACATAATAAAGATGTCAATTCTCCTTAGTAAAAATACCAATTTTTTCCCAGAGCTACAGAAGCTAAATCTAAAGTTTACATGAAAAATAAGAATATCCGGCAAAATCCACAAAAGAACTGGGGAGGTAAGGTAGCCCTATCAGGTATTAAAACATATTATAAAGTCTACATAATTAAAAGTGTGATATTGGTGCATGAGTAACCTAAAAACCCATGAAAGAGAACATAAAAGCCCGAATAAAGTCCAAACATGAAAGAAAATGTGATATATGATAAAAAGTGGCATTTCAAATCACTGGGGGAAAAGTTAGACTATTCAATAAATGGCTTTGGGACAAGTAGATGGCCATTTGGAAAAAGATTAAATCAGACCCATACTTTACACCATACATCAGAATAAAACACTAATGAATCAAATCTAAAAGTAGAAAAACAAAACCATATAATAGAAGAAAGTGTGTAAATTTCTTTATTATTGGGTGTAGGGAAAGTATTTCTAATTATGACTCAAAATCCAGAAGCTTTAAAGGGAAAACCTTGATAAATTCAAGTACCTAAAAATATAACCATATGGCAAAAAAAGCTGAAAAGATTCATCATAATTTAAGTTACAAGACAAGTGACAAACCAGGAGAAATATTTGCAATTTATATCTCAAAGGGTTAATCTCTCAAATACAGAAAGAGCTTCCAAAAAACTAAAAGGAAAAAGGCCAAAACCAAAAAGCCAAAGATATGAAGGATAGTTCAGAGAAAAGGAAAGTAAAGTCACCATGAAATATATGAAAAAAGGCTTGTTTTCATTCATCAAAGGATAAATTAAGACTACCATCAGATCCTTAAGTTTGGCAACATACTCTTGACAAGCCTGTGGAAAAACAGGTACTCTCATATCCTGTTCATCTCTATGATTACAACAGTGAGAAAGGGAAATTTGGCAAATATAACAAAATTACATATGCAAAATTATCTACCCTAAGATGCACTTTCATTAAATCAAAACATATGCACAAAGTTCTATACTACAACATTATCTGGAATAGCAAATGATTTAAAAAAATCCAAAAATCCATCAATAGAAGACACTTAAAAAATCATAAATCATGATTCATCCAAACAACAAAGTACTATGTAGCCATTAAGAATGAGGAAGATCTCTATGAAATGATGTGGAATGATCTGCAAGATATAGTAAGTTAAAAAAGCAAGGTGCAGGACGGTACACAGGCTAGTTTGTATTTAAAAAAGGGAGTTAAAGGGGTGCCTGGGTGGTTCAGTCATTAAGCGTCTGCCTTCGGCTCAGGTCAAGATCTCAGGGTCCTGGGATCGAGCCCCACATCGGGCTCCGTGCTCAGCAGGAAGCCTGCTTCTCCCTCTCCCACTCCCCCTGCTTGTGTTCCCTCTCTGTGTCTCTCTCTGTTAAATAAATAAATCTTTAAAAGAAAGGGGGGGGGGAGTTAAAAATACATAGGAGTATTTTACTATTTTCCCAAAAAGAAACATTGGGACGATAACCCAGAAACCACTAATAATGGTTACCTATGGGTTTGGATGGAGAAACATGAATGAAAGTTAAGACTTCTGAGTACATTTTTACATAATCTTGACGTTTGTACCACTGTATATATTTTAAATATTCAAAAAATTAAACCAAATAAAAGATCCAAAGTCCCCAAATTGAAAATATGGAAACAAATGAACCTAGATATATGTCAAATGGTAACGTAACTATAATGAAAAATTTTTTTTTTTCCAATTAACTTTTGAACACAATACTCATTTTATAATCATACTGGAACATGTTCAAAGGGGAAAAAAGTTCCATAAAATCTTAAACTTCACTCAATAGTTTATTAATTGCAATACTGACTTTTTTTGAATGAATATCAACAAATGGAAATTTGAAACTATACTGACCCAATTTCATATTATATACATCCATTTTTATGTTATACCTACATATTACAGTTATATTAATAAACGTTTTCCCCCAAATTTAAGCACCTATAGAAAAGTTCAGAATATGCTAAATATTCTGAAAACCTTTTCATTTAGAGGTTTACATATTGATTTTTATATACTGATATGAAAATATGGGTCTTATTTCCAATTAAAAGAAGTTTGTACAATGTAAGTTGTACACAGATTGCATCATCTGTATTTTAGAAATGGTACAAGTTTGGGCGCCTGGGTGGCTCAGATGGTTAAGCGTCTGCCTTCGGCTCAGGTCATGATCTCAGGGTCCTGGGATCGAGTCCCGCATCGGGTTCCCTGCTCAGTGCAGAGCCTGCTTCTCCCTCTCCCTCTGCCACTCCCTCTGCTTGTGCTCTTCTGTCTATCTCTCTATCAAATAAATAAATAAAATCTTTAAAAAAAAAAAAAAAAGAAATGGTACAAGTTTATTAATGAATGCTTAATTACCCCATCATTAATTGTATTAATATATGCTTCTCCTCACTGAAATTTTAAGTAATTAAAATCTGTATTTCAAAAACAAATATAATAGTACCTTTTCTTAACATTTTACAAGTTTATAAAGATTTTGTTATATATTTGCTAGGAGCAATAAAAGAAAGATCTGTATTAAGGGTATTTCCTGCAATACTGTTATTTTTAAATTCTTTGATAAAGTAGGATAAAGCAAATAAATATATTGTGGTTATTGTATTTAAGATATTCAATATTAGAAACATATATAAATGTAAAAGAAGAAAACTGTAATGTGAAATTACTATTGAAAATATGTGAATGAACTCAACTGACTGAAGGATCATCAATGCTAAAGGATGCTAAAACCATTAGTTAGAAAGTTGTTGAGGAACAGGGTATTTGGAAGTTGCCAAAGAACCACCCCAAATATTACTTGCTAAATGCAAAAACTACTTTTACAAAGGAGAAATCCAGTGGTCACCACCTTAACCCAGTGATCACACTTCCCAGGAACAGCGGAATACCACATGATATCATGTGCCCCCTGATTTAGCAGTTGAAGATCTCCAGTACAGAAAGCATTTCCATATTTTTCACCTTGAGAGGTTCAGTGGTTTACTGCATATGTGTGCGTATGCCTGTGTATGCAGGCATGCACACGCGCACACACACACCCCAAAGAGAAATAAGAGGCTCAGGTTTCTAATATGGTCATACTAATAACTTGTCTATGTGATGTTGGCCGCATACTTCATCTTGTGGACATCAGCTTCATTTATAAAATAATTTCAAAAAAGATTCTAAGACACCTAGAATCTCTTTGGCAATAAAATTCTGTAATTCTATAGTTTTAAGAATGCTTAGCTGGTCTTAAATTCACTTTACATTACTGTTGGAAAACCTAGTCTTCAGACCAGTTTCTTTCTCTTTTAGTAAACAATATTCTAAATATTTAAATCCAAGAAAACAATTATTTCTGCATTATTTTTTTTTTTAAGTAGGCTCCACGCCCAGTGTAGGACTTAAACTCACGACCCTGAGATCAAGACCTGAGCTGAGACCAAGAGTCAGACGTTTAACCGACTAAGCCACCCAGGTGCCTCTTTCCCCACTAATTTTAAAAGTTTCTTCTCTAATATGATGCCATCTTAATATAATAATACTCACAGTTGGGAAGGCTTCCATGCTTAAGAGGAGTTACTGAGTCATCAGGTAATTTTAGTGATAGGAGAAACAATCAATTTTTAAACACGTATTAAAAATTTTTCTATAATTATTTTCCCATACTGACAACAACAAAAACTATATGCTATATATTTTAAAAATTTGGTCTGCACCACTGTTTCCTTTTCAGTCTGATGAGAACTGCAAAAGGGTTAAAATTTTAAATTCTCCTTAATTTAAGTAAATCCTAAAAATACTCTTACAGAAAGACAGACAAAGGGAGGATGTTTCTACGGAAAGAATCCTGACTGAGAAAGCTGAGAAAGCTCAGGTATGCATCTTGTTCACACAACATTCCATAAAATTGATTGTACATCTCTGGATCTATAAAACTGAAAATACTATCCTCATTGGTTCACTATAAAAATTATATAAGACAGAAAAAGTCAAGGTAGCTTGTACAGTGATGGCCACAGTAGGCTCTCAACCACTGTAGCTATTACTTTTTAATGCCATGAATGTAAAGGAGGGAATAAACTTAGTTTATTATGTTACAAGAAATGAGATTAACAGTGCTCTAAGTGCACTAAGACAGCGACAAGCTGCTCAAATTCTTCACACTCTCTCTCTTCTTTCCCATTCCCCACCCCTCACAAAACTCCTCCCCCCCAAAATAAGACTTACCCAAATAAGGAAAAAAAATGAAAGATTCTCAGGAATTCCCTGCTCTCCTCCCTAGCTTCCACATATAAACTTCTGCTTTTTGCAAAGAAAATATTGACAACTTGGCCTATGTTTAGCTTGTAACCTTAACAGAGATTCTAGAGTAGTCTATTGGGCTAGGTCTCAGGTATATGTGTTTCTGGCTACTTTACTCTGCCTAAGTCATTTATTAGCCTACTTAAGATACATTATATTAGACCAAACCACATAAGTAATATTCCTGTAAACTCATGCAGTCTTTGAATATAAGGTTGTATAAGACCTAAAGGGAAAGCAAGATCAGAAGAATCTTATTTATGTTCACTAAGATTAAAGAGACAGAACTCTAAAGAGAATATGTTTTCTTACATATAAATTTGTTCTAAAATTATTATAGAATTAATTTCTATTTATCATCTCTTACTCTAGACACTTAAGAATCATCCCTACTCCCTAAATTTTTAAAATACCACCTGTAAATTGGTTTTCTTTCTGAAGTGTTCTTCTTCTGGGACTAATCCACTAATAATAATCAATGTTGTTTTGATTTCATAACTTAGTATTTTTTTTTTAAGTAGGCTCCACGCCCAGAGTGGAGACCCGAACTCACAACCCTAAGATCAAGACCCAAGCTGAGATCGAGTCGGATGCCCAACTGACTGAGCCACCCAGGCATCTCAATGACTTAATATTTTTTATTCTTTCTCTGCCCCACTTAGGTTCCACAGTCCCTCTCAATAACAGGTAAAATGTATGAAGAACATACTATATGCCAAATGTGTTATATAGTTTCTCAATATCAAATAACACTATGAGGAAGATTCAATCACTGCCATTTTACAGCTGAGTAAACAGGCTCACAGAGTTGAAGGTACTTGCTAGTCAGTGGTAATATCCATATACTCTGATTCCAAAGCCAACTTCTAGTTGATAAGCCTATGCTAATCCTTTTCTGCTGCCACAGTGAAGAGCTGGGAGAACAGTGCTAGGGCCCAGGTTTACTTTCTGTCTCCTAAGACAACACTGAAGAGAAATCTCTATTCCTGTTCTGTTTGCCACCTTTTTCTAACTATAACCAAAAGAGCTAACTTGGATACACTGGAACTAAAATATTTATTGCTATCAGAAAGTATACTCAAGTAAATCCACAAGCAACACTGTAATTTTGTAAAACTCAAGACTGAAGTTACATGTCAATAAAATCAATTCAACAACTATTTATAGAGAACTACTATGTTTTAGATGCTTGGGATAAATCAGTGAACAAGGCAGATCAGGAACCTCTACTGCCTTAGTAGAGGTTTCTAACAGAGAAAATAGATAATAAGCAAAATAAAATTAAGTATATTATGTGATATCCTGAAAGTTAAGAGCAGACAAACTGCAGTGTTACATGTGGCAGTCAGGCATTATTAAGATGTCAATCTGAGCACAGATTTGAAGAAGATGAGGACCTGAAAGAGATGAATAATAGCAAGTGGGAAATGGGAAGAGCATTAAGGCAGAAGAAACAGTTAATAGCGAAGGCCCCGAGAACATGGCTAGAGCAGAAGAAGCAAGGAAGAAGAGCGGTAAGAGAGAAATTAGTTGATGGTATAACAGGCAGTAGATCACATAGGGTCTTAGAAGCCACCGAAAAGGACTCTGGCTTTTACACAGAATAGGTTTAAAGAGTTATGAGCAGAAAAGTGATCTGATTTGATCTTAGGCTGCTGTGTTGAGAATATATGAAGGGGGGGGCAAAAAAAGAAACAGGGAGATGTGAAGAGGCTACTACAGTAGCTCAGGTAAAGGTGACAATTCAGATGAGGTTAGTGTAATCTAAGTGCTAAGCAGCAGCCAGAGTCTAAATAGATTTTGAAAGTAAATAGAATTTCCTGACTGACTGGATATAGGATGTGAAAAATGAAAGTAAAATTCTTGGCCTCAGCAACAATTAAGAGAAGATGTCCATGAACTGAGACAGTAAAGACAGGTAAGGAGAGCATTCTAGGGATTGGTGGGGGGGTGAGGTAAATTTGAGATGTCCTGAAGGCTAAGTGAAAGAGGGTAAGGAAGGGGGGAGTGATCATCCGTATTATATACTGCTCAAAGGCCAAGGACTATGAAGACTCAGACTGACCACTAGATTTAGCAATTTAGGTCACTATGGACTTGATTTTTTTTTCAAGAAGTTTTGATACAAAGGAAAGCAAAAGAAAGGAAAAGTAGTGGGCATCTGAGGCCAAGAAAAGCTAAAAGGAAACAAATTTCATCTATTGCCCACCACAAGTAAAATAGAGTATGGAATTTGACCAAATTAACTGACAGATTTTTTTTTTTAAACTGATACTCAGAAGAGACCATAACATAATAGACTATAATAATCTATTATTAAAAATGTCTAACATATAATCCAAAATTGCTAGACAAAGAAAGAGGACAATGTGACTCACCAGACATTAGAATTAGCAGTTAAGGATTTTTAAAGTAGCAATATTATAATTATGCTCAAGGATGTAAGAGAAAATCTTCTTGAAAAAACAAAGAGGAAATCTCATAAGAAAATAGAAACTATAAAAAAAAGAACCAAATGGGCATTCTAGAAATAAAAAGTACAAGATCTGAAATTAAAAAAAAAATTCATTGAATGGACTTAACAGAAAATTGGGGATGATAAAAGAAAGGGGCAAGCCAGCTTTAAGACATGTCAAAAGAGAGTTAAAATGATATCCCACCTGAAGAAAAAAACAGAAAAAAAATTATTTAATTAAAAACAGAGCCTTAGAGATCTGCGGGATAATATCAAAAGGACTAAAATATATGTAACTGGAATCCTATGAGAGAAAAGAGAGATGGGGCAGGAAAAAAGGTTGAAAGGAATAACAAAGCAGATTTTCCTCAAAATTGGTCAAAACAAAACAAAACAAATATTTAAACAAAATTTAAAAATTCAAGAAGCTCAGGGGCACCTGGGTGGCTCAGTAGGTTAAGCATCTGCCTTCAGCTCAGGCTCCTGGGATCCAGCCCCGCATCAGGCTCCCTGCTCAGGGGGGAGCCTGCTTCTCCCTCTCCGGCTTCTCCTGCCTGTATGCCCCCTCCCTCCCTCTCTCTCTGTGTCAAATAAATAAAAAAAAATTTAAGAGGCTCAGCAAATCACAAGGAAGACAAAGAATACCATGCCTAAGGCCCATCATATTTAAATGTCTGAAAACCAAAGATAAAAAATAATTTTAAAAGCAGCCAGGAAACAATGACTCATTCCATACAGAGAAACAATATCAATAAATGCATGCTGACTTCACATGGGAAACAATGAGAGCCAGGCGACTGTGAGAGGACATCTCTAAAGTGCCAGAAGAAAAAAAATGTCAACCCAGAATCTTACAGCCAGTGAAAATATCCCAGTGTAATGAGGGTGAAATAAAAACATTTTCAGATAAAGAAGTCTAAGAGTTAATGACTTCAGTAGATCGACACTAAAAGAAATGTTAAAATAAGTTCTTCAGATTGAAGGCAAGTAAGATCAGACAGGAACCTGGTTCTTGAGGAAGAAATGAAGAGCAAGAAAAATGATAAATACGTGGGGAAAAATGGAAGACAATTTTTCCTCTTAATATGTTTAAAATACACATGACTGTTTAAAGATATAAGTGATAGCTTGATGATAAATCAGCCTCAAAAATAGTTTCTCCTTTCTTATCTATACCACCCTCCCATATTTATAGAAAAGTGTAGTACCTGTTTTAGTTTCAAAAAGAAATTTTCAGTAGTACTACGTTTGCTGAAGGGCCAGAATAATCTTTCATTAGGTGAGCAAACACGGACTTTTGTCTCTATGAGAAATCGAACAGGCTCCTGTACTTCTGTTATTACCAAATCAACAGCTGTGGTCATAAACAGCACTTTATCTAGAGAGAGAGGGGGGGGAGAAGCAAATAAAAAAATGGAAGTATCTTTGCTCATACAATTAATGTAAAAGTAATTACTTTTCTCAAAAACTTTCAAGATAGCTTAAGGTGATCCATTAATTAAATCAAAATCTAAAATAATCAGATAAATTGCTGTTTTGAAAACTTTTTCTGTATTGAGAATTCTTTGCTTGGGTAGACTCCTTGGAATTAGTGACAGCATTACATAAAAGTTTATGAAATGTTCTGTCAGACTGATCTGCAAAAGTGGCATATGGCCTCTTCATGCCACTCTCACCAACACTGGGAATTCTCAACTTTTAAAATCTTGGCTAACTTATCCATTTATCTATAGTGCTATGAGTAAAAAGAAAAAATGAAGGGGAAAAAAAAATAAATGCTCAACAGGAGGCACTAGTTAAGCAAATAATGTTACATTTTCAGGATAGAATATTATACAGCCACTAAATGGCATTCAGGAAGAGTAGGAAAAAACTTGAAAAAGGTGGTTTCTGCACAAAATATCTGAAAAGCTACATATGAAACTGGTCACAATGGTCCTCTTGGGGTGGGGCCCTGAGGACTATGGTCAATTTTTACTTTCCCCTCTATATCCATATGTGCATATGTTAAAAATAAAATTTAGAATTCTGTATATAAATAAGTACATGAATAGAAAAGGAAGCAGGGAAGTGAAAAATTGAGGAGGGAAAAATAAGTGGGGAAAAATGATACTTTGTTAATACAAGGTCAAATTTAATAATAAACTCAAAGACCTACACAAATCCTTTGGTTTCACCAGAATTAAAAAACACTGATATTTGTCAAATAAGTGGTCCTAAGGCCTGGGTATCTTTTTGGGACCAAAATTTCTGTTCATTGTATCAATAATCTGCATCACCTTTAGGAGTTTCTTCATTTACAACTTGAAAAGGTAGAGATTTTGGATTCCAGCTCCCAGTGATAACATAGGACTTTCCATCCGAACTTTTGCCCATAGATTCCTAAAGAAAATAGTAAAAACAAACATTAATGCCAAAATAAAGGAACAACAGCTAGCTCCCATTTTGCTGCCTTTAAAAAACAGGAGTCACGAAAATGTAAAAATATGAAAGAGGGTCAGATATTTTTTAAAAAGTAGAAATATATGTGAATGAGACGACTGCAAGTATTAAAATTAAAGATGTGCCAATTATTTATGCAATTGCTCCTGGAAAATTATAAAGTAAATGCTTACAAATCATATCAAATTCTACAAATTTAGAGAAATTTACCACCTGAATCTATGCTGAATTCTTCTGTCAAGTGCATAATTATCACATAAATTTTAGTTTTGAAAATAAAGATTTTCACATAATAGCAACAATACTAATACCACCTACTTTTAAAAAACTCATGATAGTTTGTAAACACTTCCCTCACAAACTCTCTCTTTGATTCCAACTTCAACCTTAAATTATAAACAAGGATTATTCACCATTATACAGTGAAGAAACCGAGGCTGAGACTAAATAGGTTTAGGGTCAGACTAGTAAATATCAAGTCAGAAATAAGGAAATTCTTTATCTTTGTTTATTGCTATTATAGCTCACAAGAACACCTTCACAAAAGTGCTTTACCATCAGATTCAAGTGAGATAAAGTGAAACCTTTATCAAGGAAATAGTGTATAACCTTAAAAAGAAAAGCAATCCTTACCAAATCTAACAAGTGCATGTCACTATTTCGTACATCTTTTCCTGGGCTAAGGAGAAGACCAAAACACCTGCAAAGAAAGAACAGGCATAAATTTGGAAGAAAGATAACAGAAAAAAGACGTGTAAACTAGGTCATTTAAAATTCTTACTGATGGATAAAGGACACATTAAAATTATCAATAAATTAGCATTGCTCAAACAACCTTACTTCTTTTACTTACAGAAACAAATTCTCTTGTCTTTTATTATCACATAGTTGAAGGCAGCATATTAGCTGATGATTTATGGGAGCTAATTCAAAGTGAACTAAGTATTCACTTCAATAACCAAAAGAATTCCCCAGAGGACAAAATTTTTGCAAATATATTTTTGAATATAGTATATGGTTACTCCACTGGATTGATAAAAATGAGAATTTATATTTAAGCTGAATTTACTAAAAATGTTTACCTTTCAATGGCCAGTTCTTTATTAGTTGTTTGTTGCACATAGATGACAATCTTCTTATCAGTTCCTTGGCGAAGTTTAAAGCACTGTCTGTCCTTCTCTTTAGGAACTGCACTGTAGAACAACATGTTTCATTAATTTTGCAAAGTATTTTCTTGTGACATATACTAGAAACAACCTCTCTTGAATCTAGGGTTCTTTTGTATGCCTGGTTTTCAAGTCATCACAGAAATTTAAAAATCATCATCTACCTCTTGATGTGAAAATATTATCACTACTGTATGTAATCCACTAAACAATTTATAAGAGCTAGAAAAAACTCATATGCTCCCTAAAATGTGATATAATTTAATTTTCTGTTGTTGTGAAATTAAGTTAGATATCTGTAAAGCACTTAGCATGGCATCTAGCACATAAGCACTCAAAAAAACATTAGTTTTCTTTCCTTTCAATTTAGTCACTTTTTTTTTTACAAATATTTATTGCCTTATTTGTTTAAATATGTAATAAAGAAAAAATACTTAATCATACATCCTTTGAATTCCAAAAAAGGTACCTTCAAAAAATAATAGAGATAAGGAAAATAAGGCCAACAGTAAGCTGTTGCTTAATGCTTCCCTTAAGCAGTGATAACCTTCTTATTCACATGTGCAATAACTATAAAAATAATACTAATGATATACTTAAACATCACCTTAAGAAAAAAGTTGAAAATATTCTTAAAATTAGAGTTTACCAAAATAATCCCCTACTCTCCCACACACCACTTTCTCTGGCTCCTTTGTTCTCAAAAGCAAACATCTGCCAATGGCAATCAGCCAACATGCAGCAAATACAAATTATGTCTTCATACTGTACAACTTTAAAATAATGGTAGCAAAACCATTAAAAGATACTATAAAAGACTACATGAGAGTTCTAGGTACCTACTCAAACTAAAAAGTGGCTCTGAAAAATTAAATTAGTTTTCTGTTTTTTGTTTTTTTAAAAAAATAAAATTAGTTTGAAGACCATCTGTACTTATAGAGTAACCAATTCAAAAACACTCTATGAAACTAAGATAAGAAAATCAAAGAGTCAGGGTGCCTGGCTGGCTCAGTTAGTGGAGCATGTGACTCTTGATCTCAGGGTTGTAAGTTCGAGCCCCATGTTGGGTACAGAGATTACTTTAAAATAAAATCTTAAAAAAAAAAGAGAGAGAGAAAAGAAAAGAAAACCAAAGAATCTTAGCAAAGGAGTCTGGAAATGACAAACATTCGCAAAGAAAACTTCTGCAAACCAAACTTAAATATTTATAACTGACAGAATTTTCACCTATAAGGATATAGACAGGTCTCAATTTTCAACTGGTAACAGATACACTAGTCTTTATGTTCCGCGGATGCTGACACAGAAATAAATATAATCCCATCTCTTAGCAGTATTTAAAACAACAACAGATATACAGTTCTCTCTGGTGTCCTAATGCTGAAGTACAAGGAAAAGCCACATTAACAGGAAGTAGAGTGGAGACTGTAAGCAGTGAAGTTCACTTCACTGCTGTCAGGGAGTTTAGATTATATTTCTAGTCTTGTCATCGTATCATTGAATAGATCCACCCCAATAATTTTCCATTGACTTCCTACTATATAAATTACAATACTGAGATCCAGGCTTAACATCCCTGGGCTTCTTTACCTATAAAACAAGTATCAAATACCCAGCATACCTAATAGAGTTATATGGTAGAATAAATAAGACAAAAAAGTGCTTTGAATGGTATAAATGAAAATGCTCCACCTTCCTAAGGGCTAAATTGAAAGTAGGTTTCTAACATTAATAATGTAAGAATTATACTTTTTCAAGGATGAAAAGAAGAGCATTAATTCTTGTCACAACACTTTGTATTTACGTTAGAGTAAAACCACAATCTATCTTGTGCTATGGTTACTTACATATACCTGTATTTTTTGGATAGGTGCTAAATCATATGGTACATCACTGTATCATGTTCTTAATGAAATACAACAAACATACAACATTATATTAATTTGAGGTGAATAACAATGCTTTGACATTTGTATATATTGTGAAATGCATATTTTAATTATTCTGGTGAACATTTAATTTCCACTTTTTAATTTTGTTATTATAAACAGTATTAAAGGGGAACATCCATCTTGATAATTCTTTAAGTACCTCGATGATGTTTCTGCAAAATAAATTCCTGGACATATTACAGAATCACTGGAAAAAAACAACTGCATTTGGCCAGTTCAAATTTGATAAAGAGAGGCTTACTTTTCAGTAAGTTCATCACTATAAAAAGGGCACAAAACACTATTTTCTACTATAAACTACAAATTCAATAAAACCATGTAACAAAAAAAGAACAAAGCCCTGACAAATGTGAAAAGCAAAATGACCATCTAGGGATTTTCTGTATAGCATTTCCTTGGTATGAAGGTGAACAGAACAGGGATGTTTGTGATTACGATCATTCTACCTTGAACATGCCTGAGTTCAGAAGCAAGAGAACTAGTTCTAGTGCTTCTGAGAGATCTTAGACATCGTTCCTATTTGTAATTGAAATTTATAAACGGGATCTACATAAATTTGTTTACTAAAGGGGAAAAATGCAGTTTAAAGAAACTTTTGCTCCTTAAAAAGGAAAAAAATTCTTACAAACTTTACAGATTATAATTTCCACTTCCTGGGGCAGGCATACATACTGTGGGAACCAGCACATCCCAACAGTTGCTGTGAGAACAGAAATACAGCTGATGAGAGGGCACAGACATAGTGTCTAATACTTCAGTGCACAAATCAAAGCTGAAGCTGCATTGTACATGAAATCGGCCACCAGATGGCATGAGAATTCCAAAAGTTTTTGCAGGGAGACCAAGAGTTCTCAGTTGTTCAAATAAATAAACCAGTCATCATTCTGCTAATATGAAAGGAAAATAGTAGAAATCACCCATATTTTAATGCTATTTTATTTTACCCATTTTATGAGGTAATCATGAAGGAAACTTTGAATATGCAACTGTCAATTATGATCCAAGAAGCACCTAATGTGTGATATGGGTTAAAAACAAAACAAAAAAACCAATCATCTTGTGACCGTAGTATTTTAACGTTAGAAACACTTTAAGAGTTTAGCCAGCTTATTTTCTAAGTAAGGGAACTACTGCCAGGAAATATAAAGAAACTTGGAAAAGTTCACAGTGTTAATAGCAGCAATAATTAACTAAATCTAAGTCTTTATTTCTATTCTAGGGTTCTTTCCACTACTCAAAAGAAGTACCATTTTACTTAAAAGCCCAAACCAGTTATTTCTGACCCTATATGCAAGGTTAAGACTTCAGACACAGACCTCATTTCTCCTCATCCCCAATGTGTTCAGATAAACTATAATGGAAAACCTGATGTCAACAGCCTTAAGATCTTTAGATTATTAAAACAAATTAACCAGCTACAAATCCAGCGGGCTTAGCTTCTGTCATATTTCATATCAGCAGTCGGCCAGTTACTTTGAGTCTAGAAGAACAAAGTAACGTGACATATTTCCCCACACGAAAGAATTTAATAGCTTTAAAATTCTTCAAATCTTGCCTCTTGAAGAGAGAAATTAAGAAAACAGCGCCATTTACAACTGCACCAGGAACAGTAAAATACCAAAGCAGTGAAAGACCTATGCTCTGAAGATAACACAAATAAACAAAGATATTCCATGCTCATGGATTGAGAGAACATGTCCATATTACCCAAAGCAATCTACAGATTTAATGCAATCTCTATCAAAATACCAACAGCATTTTTCACAGAACTACAACAAATAATCCTAAAATTTGTACGGCATCACAAAAAACTCTAAATTAGCCAAAGCAATCTCAAAAAAGGAGAACAAAAGTGAAGGTATCAAAATCATGGATTTCAAAATGTATGACAAAGCTGCTGTAAGCAAAACAGTATGGTACTGGCACAAAAACAGGCACATAGATCAATGGAAAAGAATAGAGAGCCCAGAAATAAACCCATAATTATATGTCAATTAACCTTGGACAAGGAGTAATGAATATACAATGGGAAAAAGACCATCTCTTCAACAAATGGTGTTGGGAAAACTGGACAGCAACATTCAAAACAATGAAACTGGACCACCTTCTTAAACCATACACAAAAATAAACTCAAAATAGATTAAAGACCTAAATGTGAGACCTGAAACCGTAAAAATCCTAGAAGAGAGCACAGGTAGTAACTTCTCTGACACTGGTCATAGCAATATTTTTCTAGATATGTCCCCTAAGGCAAGGGAAACAAAAGCAAAAATAAACTATTGTGACTACATCAAAATAAAAAGCTTCTGCACAGTAAAGGAAACAATCAACAAAACTAAAAGCCAACCTTCTGAACTGGAGAAGATATCTGCAAATGATATATCCAATAAAGGGTTTGTATCCAAAGTATATAAAGAAATTATACAGGATGCCTGGGTGGCTCAGTCGTTAAGCGTCTGCCTTTGGCTCAGGTCATGATCCCAGGGTCCTGGGATTGAGTCCCGCATCGGGCTCCCTCCTCGGTGGGGGGGCCTGCTTCTCCCTCTGCCTGCTGCTGCTCCTGCTTGTGTGCTCGCTCTCTGACAAATTAAATAAAATCTTAAAAAAAAAAAAAAAAACTTACACAACTCAACACCCAAAAAACAAATAATCCAATTTAAAAAAGGACAGAAAACATGAAAAGACATTTCTTCAAAGATGACATACAGATGGCCAACAGACACATGAAAAGATAGATGCTCAACATTACTCATCATTGGGGAAATGCAAATCAAAACCACAATAAGATACCACCTCACACCTGTCAGAATGGCTAGTATCAAAAAAGACAAGAAATAACAAGTGTTGGTGAGGATGTGGAGAAAAAGGAACCCTGGTGCACTACTGGGGGTAATGCAAACTGGTGCAGCCACTGTGGAAAATAGAACTACCTTATGATCAAGTAATTTCCCTACTGGGTATTTACCCAAAGAATATGAAAACATTAATTCCAAAAGATACATGCACCCCTATGTCTACTGCAGCATTATTTAAATAGCCCAATCAGGAAAGCAGCCCAAGTGCCCATCAGTAGATGAATGGATAAAGAAGATGTGGGGTGTGTGTGTATACACACAAATGCAATGCATACCATGGAATATTACTTAGCCATAAAAAAAATATAAAAAAATGAAAAGAAAGAAATCAGCTTTTTTCTGACTGACTTATTTCACTTAGCATTATAACCTCATCCATGCTATTGCAAATGACAAGATTTCATTCTTTTTTTTTTTTTTTTTATTTGAGAGAGAGAGAGAGAGAGTGAGAGAGAGAACGCAAGGGTAGGGTTAGAGGGAGAAGCAGACTCCCCGCCGAGCAGGGAGCCCGATGTGGGACTCGATCCCGGGACTCCGGGATCACGACCCAAGCCAAAGGCAGTCGCTCAACCAACTGAGCCACCCAGGCGCCCAATTTCATTCTTTTTTATGGCTGAGTAATATTCCATTGTATATATCACATCTTCTTTATCCATTCATCTATTGATGGACACTTGGGCTGCTTCCATAATTACAGAAAGACAAATACCATATGATTTCACTTACACATGGAATTTAAGAAACAAAAGGAACAAAGGAAAAAAGAGACAACCCAAAAATCAGACTCTTAACTATACAGAACAAACTGATGGTTACCAGAGGGAGGGAGGTCAGTGGGATGGGTAAATTGGTGATGGGGATTAAGAAACCACTTATTGTGATGAGTGCTGAGTAGTATATAGTTTTTAAATCTCTGTATTATGTACCTGAAACTAATATAACACTGCATGTTAATTATACTGAAATTAAAATTTTAAAAAAATTAAATAAAAAAAATCTTTCCTCTGCAAATTTGCCTATTTCCTTTTCTTTATCATTTATAATATAAAAAAACTCTACCTATAAAAGCAATCATTTTATACATGAAAGTTATATAATGTGACCCAGAGTTTCCCTTGAACCACAGATACAGCATGTTAATACAAAGTTGAAAAAAAAAAAAAAAAACAGAATAAAATACCCTACCTAAAGTAACCTTTACCATCATCTTCTTTTATTTCTAAAGACACAGAGAAGGTAAAGATGTCACTGTCAGGAGTTTGGGGTGCAGCAGTTGCTGAAAGTGGGGTCTGCTTGGCGGAACGGCGGAAGGCAGTGGCAAAACTGTAAAGTATCCGGCTTACCTACAACAGACAAGTTAGAAAACGGGCTGTTACCAGAAAAAATAAAATACCTTTATTAAGGCTGAAGGTTACCTATTTTGTGTGTGTGTTGGGGGTGGGGGATAATTCATCTTCCCCCATTGATTTCTTTTGGTAAATAATTTGTTAGGCCTAGAAAGCAAGCAACACTAAAAATGGCCAGAGAAGGGGTTTTAAAAAAGAAATGGTTATAAACACAAGAAATCCGACTGAAAAATAATTTCCAAAATTGTTAGGAACAATCTGAATATATTTATTATAAATTAAAAAAAAAAAATCCTACAGGATTAGCTTTAAAAGAACAGTTTGGAAATGTGTCACTCCTGAAACCAAGATGCCTATATCAAGAAGCAGTCTTAGTCTCTGACACTCTTAGCAACAAGGTTCTGGTTACCCAAACTTCTAGTTTCTTTATATTTCAGCCCATCAGGCTGGAATGAATAAAACAGCAAAGAATTTCATTTGGCTTATTAAGTGACCATAATAAATACTACAATTAACTTCAACACAGTGAGGGTACAGGTGAAGTTTCATTTACAGACACTTTTTCTGGTGAGGACTTACAGCTTCTTGTATTTCGCACCGGAAGACGTGTATTCTGAAGAGCTCTGCATTGTAATGACTTTCAGTGAAAGCAAAACAGTCACTCTCGGGAGTTCCGTCATGCCCTCTGACACAAAACAGGATTTTGTAGATAGGGTAGTTTGCTATTTCAGTGTTTGTCTGAGGATCTAAGAGTCTGTTCAGGGAAAAAAGTTACGAAGAGCTTAGAGAGATTATGGACTATTTTCACTATATCCATATTATGATTCGAGACTCATCTTTCTAGCAAGATCATATAAACCACTTTTGGTGTGCTAATCATATTAATCTTAAGTTTTTTTGTTTTTGTTTTTTTTAATTTATTTGACAGAGAGAGCAAGAGTGGGAACACAAGCAGGGGGAGTGGGAGAGGGAGAAGCAGGCTTCCTGCCGAGCTGGGAGCCTGATGCGGGGCTTGATCCCAGGACACTGGGAACATGACCTGAGCCGAAGGCAGACGCTTAATGACTGAGCCACCCAGGCGTCCCAATCTTAATAAATAAGTCATATGTGGAGGCGCCTGGGTGGCTCAGTCGTTAAGCGTCTACCTTTGGCTCAGGTCATGATCTCAGGGTCCTGGGATCGAGCCCCGCATCAGGCTCCCTGCTCAGCAAGAGGCCTGCTTCTCCCTCTCCCACTCCCCCTGCTTGTGTTCCCTCTCTCACTGTGTCTCTGTCAAATAAATAAATAAAATCTTCTTAAAAAAAGTCATATGTGGATTCCTGAAGTTATTAATTACATAATTCCATGGTACGAAAACCTACATAATCTTATGTTTTAAGGAGGCAAGCAGAAAGACAAAGAATAAGTACACAGGTTTCCTATATAGTCTGTACCTAAATAAAGACTAGATCAATGGGTAAATTAGACTACCAAAATGATCACTAAAGCTGTGTTTCTCATTACCTCCTAAAAAATGACCTAATGCTTTATTATTTAAGAAAATAAAAAACTGATGTGCTTTCTCAGAGTGAAACATATTCTTCTGATTCATGGCAAATAAGAGTGTACAAAATGTTAACACCTAAAAAAAGATAATCACTAAAATCAAATGATGCCATTCACTGAAAATCAAAGGTGTGTCATTCATTCAAAAATGTATTGGTTCAACAAATACTTACATGATACCTACAATATTTCAGGTTATATTCTGGACACTGAAGACACAAATATGAAAGTAATGAAAAGAAACTGCAATTTCAACACTAAATGGGCAGGGCCATTAATGAGGAAAGCCCAGGGGTCCCTGTGCATAATGGAAATACACAGGAAGGGGACCTAATTCACATTCAAAGGCACTTTGATGAAAACTCTGGAAATATGGGCAAGAGAAACTGGTTTTTGTATGTCTACAGAATTAAAATGTATCAGAACAAAGTATAACTTCAGTTGGGCAATAACTACTAAGAAGGACATAGAAATGAGCACTAAATAAATTTTATGAGAAGTTTCACATTAATAGGGGCACCTGGGTTGCTCAGTCTATTAAGCGTCCGACTCTTGATTTTGGCTCAGGTCATGATCTCAAGAGTCCTGGGATCAAGCCCTGCATCAGGCTCCATGCTCAGTGGGGAGTCTACTTGAGGATTCTCTCCCCCTCTTCCTCTGCCCCTCCCCCCACTCGTGTGTGCATGCTCTCTCTAAAATAAATAAATCTTTTAAAAAATGCTGATTCTGATATGTCAATATTATTATTATTGATTCTAATATGTTCTGTTAGATTCAATATGAAACTTCATATTGAACTACTGTGTCAAGCTAGCATCTGTACTGGTGGAACAGGGAAAATATAAATTGTCAGGCATACTTTCAGGTCAAAATATTTTCAATATGTTATCTCCAAAACATTTAAATTTTAATGTACCACACACAACCAGGGTGGGGAAGAATATAAAAAACTGTTCAAATGAGTGACTAATTTTCATATGGGTCACAATCCTTGAAGACATAAGTGCCAGGTGAATTAAACATTACATGAATGAAATAATTATGTATTTTGTTCACTACCGCTTCTTTCTAAATCTATAGGTCAGAAATCTGATCTGAACATTTCAAGAAACTGGTCTTACCTCACAGTTCCTTCAGATACATTCGGCACTGACAGGGTTACATCTAGTGAAATCTGACACTGGCTTCTTAAGATGGACATCATCCTTAAGGCTTCCACTTCACTCCTGGGAGCATTTACTGAGGCACAGCCTAAATAAGTTAGTTTGCTAAAAACTACACTGTCCTCATCAGCAGCTGGTGTGAAAGGACTTGACCCTTCAGAATCTGAAAGAAATGGTAATGGAGGGTTACTTTCATTTTAGTATTTTGTTGACATGAATACCAAGTAAAAACCTAAAAGTTACACTTAGGTCTACAATTAAGAACTAATGAGATAATATGTCATTGCCCCAGAAGAACTGCCCATTAAAGCCAGAAATTTCACATTAAAACTCTGTCACTAACACCAAAATTTTTAGGGATTGCTTTACTGTCAATCCCAAATCTAAAATGTGATCTGAGGTTAGATCTGATTTACATTTTTGCCTCTTCTAATTTGTTTTGACTTTATAATTTACATTTAGGTCAAAAATATATTTAGTATTTTGCCACTGTGAAAAATCCTATCTCTGTCTTCTTCCTGATCTGTATTGCTTTATTTCTCTCACTCATCATCTTAGCCACTTAACGTTCTCCCAATACCCCTGGTTTCCCTTTCCCAATAAAGCTGCATGGTTTTAACACTCTACTTTTCCCAACGAGCCTTTATAATTCCCCTATTCCTCCTCTTCTGTGGTGCCTTTCGACTCACTTTTAAAAAACCTGGCAACTACTCCCAAAGAGCTATCTATACAGGCCTGCAGCAAATATCTCTTCCCCTAGCATTATTCCTCCACATCTCCAACACTGTACTCAAATTCCTTCTTTCTTGGAAAATCTTGAAACATTCTGAAATAAGACTTCCTCAATGTCATTTAACTGCTGTTATCTCTTTCTTTGATATCAATGACATACATTTAAAGGGAAATGAGAATGGTACATATACCTACCCTCCTCACATCCTCCTCAATCTAGAATCTGAACATTCTAGAAAACACAGATAATGGTTTTTGCTTGCTCTGAATCAAACCTAGTACAGGGTAGGCACTCACATATTAAAAACAATAACCTGCAGTTAAGCAAGCAATGCAGCAGTCCTAACCTCCTTGTCCAGGTTTCACTGGCAAGCTCATCTCTGGTTTTTTGAGCCCTACTAACGGCACAGGGTTAATGGTGGACGAAGCTGAGAGTTGGTCAGAAAGAGGTCCATCTCCTTCACCATCCAGTTGTGACCTTTCCACAGGTTCCTTGTCCCCTGGCTGGTCGTCCATTGGAGGATCCATCAGCACATCTGCTAGCTCTTTTTGCAGCTGCTGCTCACTTCCATTCCCTATAATCTAAGGGTCACAAATACATGCAATCAGCAAAGTGAGAAAGAAAGGCCAGTACTAATTCAAATGGGTCCGTATTCTAGAGAAAATCGTCAACATTTCTTTTGATACAAAGATATCTTCTGAATGTTTTTTAAAAACAGAATAAATCAGGATCTGCAATAAATAAGAGCTGCAGCTGCTCTCTTAATTCTTAGTTTTTCATGGAAAAAGTGTATAGTGAATTTGAGACTATTGCCCCAAAATATATGCAACAGTGTTCCTGAAACTTTTCTACAGTGGCCTCAACTAACAATTAAAATATCTGTAATCTTACTTGTCTGGTGAGAAATAATATGTTAAGAGGAGTATCTTTAGGGGCTTCTCTAATCTTTAAGAAACAGGGAAACAGACTGATTAGGTAATAAATTTTCACATGTATTTTACCACTCCTACTATAAGTCAGTCTCTTGTAATTCTAAGGGAGACTCCTCTGCTATGAACAGTTTCTTAAAGTTCTGAGGCACCTGAATAAGGCTGGTATGTATAAAATGGCCTGAGGAGAAGCATTCCATTTCAGTAATGTCAAGTGTTTTTCTAGAGTCATGATGGTTTATTATTAGTTGCTCAATAAGGAAGTAAACAAGTGCAAAATCAAGTGAAGACTGACCAATGCTAAGGAAAACCACAAGTGACAAAACCCAGTATTGTCACTAAATGCTTATTCAAGAAACACTAAAAAAAATTTAACAAAACAATTTAGAAAAAGTCATGATCAAGAAAGGGGGCTGATTTAGGAGGCTTTCTGAAGACTAAAACCTGACAAAAAGTTAAAACAGGTGGGGCTAGGAGATTGTTAAAGAGAATGAGGTCTTTCTGGTCAAAAAAACATAGAAGTTAGAAGCAAAATTCCAATAATAACAGACATACCTCTGGACTACCAAAGAACTCAGTTCAAACATTTTTTTATAACTTTATAAGCTTCAAGTTCCTTTGGCTGTAAATTATAATTGAGAAACAGTCTCAAGTCTTTTTTTGCTGACATTTTCTCAACGAAATCTAACATGTCAGCTACTCTTGCCTTGGAAATAAGGGCCACACAGGTGTTCAGCCTTGTGGCTTCAGTGACAATGTCTATTTCTCTGAACTTCATTTTATGTTTACAGTTACTGCTAATGGAACTACAAGTGGGTCAAGTAATTTTAATTGTTTGTTACGCCTGATCCTACACATCCATGAATGAAAATTTCTTCTTTCAGAAGTTCTACTTTCAGAAGTTTTTTAAGCCATCTAAAAAACAAACCACAGCTTAGTTCTAATTACCCTTCATTCTTTCAGAACTTGAGAGCAATTACTCCATCACCTGCAGTAAACAAAAGATAGTCTAATTGAACCTAAACTGTTTTCCAAGGGGAAAAAGAACGTAAGTAGGATAGTTACAGCTTCCTGAACACAAATGGAAAAAAAATATTAGACTCCACGTTTGTGTAATTAGTAATTATAACTGGGGAGACTATCACCAAAAGAGCAAACTAAATCAAAGAGAAGACAATATATTTTACATGTTACAAAGTACTGTTTTGTTCTTTGGTTTATAGGGTAATTAAGCTCAAGTTTTCTGTTGGGTAGGCTGCCTACATTTTCATATATTCATCAATAAAAATACACCTAAGCCTGAAAGAAAACATGTTTATATGCTTGTATTTTGTGTTTATACATGTTTATCTTGCATTCTTTTTTTTTTTTTAAAGATTTTATTTATTTATTTGAGACAGAGAGAATGAGAGACAGAGAGCATGAGAGGGAGGAGGGTCAGAGGGAGAAGCAGACTCCCTGCCGAGCAGGGAGCCCGATGCAGGACTCGATCCCGGGACTCCAGGATCATGACCTGAGCCGAAGGCAGTCACTTAACCAACTGAGCCACCCAGGCGCCCTTATCTTGCATTCTTCTTTCGTTTATAAAGTCTATAAACATCAGAGCTGCCTTCTATTTCCTCAACTCTTCCTTAAAGACTAGGAAAAAGAAATGTATACACACAAATATGCTGATTTTTAAAAGCTGTTTAAAGACAGCAATGCAACATATGCTTTGGATGATTAGGGTCAATACAGTACTCAACAATTATGTTAGATTATTTGTGAACCTTCAATCTAATTTCAAAATTATTGTCTGTGACATTATAATATACATACTTAAACCAGTTAAGTTTTTTTCGTTGTTTTTGTTTTATTTAAAAATATTTCTTTTATTAAGTAATCTCTGTGCCCAACATGGGGCTCGAACTCACGACCCTGATATCAAGAACTGTATGCTTGATTGACTTAGCTAGTCAGGCACCCTGTTTGTTTTTTAAAGATCTTATTTATTTATTTGAGAGAGAGAGAGTGAGTGAGAGAGAGATCATGAGCAGGGGGTAAATGGAGAGGGAGAAGCAGACTCCCCACTGAATACGGAGCCTGATGTGGGACTCGATCCCAGGACCCTGGGATCATGGCCCGAGCCAATGGTAGACGTTTAACCAACTGAGCCACCCAGGCGCTCATCTGTTGTTCTCTTTTTAAAGACAGTTTTCCCTAGGCTTATCTAGGAAACATTCAGCAATGCCTTTCAGGGTTCTCAAACTTTGGCATGCATCAGAATCACCTGGAGAACTTTTAAGACGCAAACTGATGGGCCCCAACTGAATTCCAGTTCAGTAAGTCTGGGTGGACCTGATAATCTGCATTCTTAAAAAGTTTCCAGGAGATGGTGATACTGCTAGTCTGGGGACCATGCTCTAAGAACTAACTTCAGGTTAATGGGTTTCTTTTTTTTTTAATGTTCATGGCAGCTTTATTCCAGGTATTGATCTTGGGGAATGGATACACGGACTGTGGTACATTTAACAAATGGAGTGTTGCTCAACAACAAAAAGGAACAAATTCGTGACACAAGCAACACCATGGGTGAATCTCTAAAACATCCTGCGTGAGAGAAGCCTTGCGTAATGCAGCATGCACCATATGGTTCCAACTCTATGAAGTTCTAGAACAGGCAAAACTAATCCATGGTAGAAAAAATCATAGTAGTAGCTGTCTCTGCAGTTGGGTAAGAGGGCAGATTGAGAAGGAGCATGAGACATTTTGGGATAATAGTAATGTCATTTTGATCAGAGTCTCCATTAAACAATTGTGCACATTTGTCAAAACTTGGAGAATGTTTGCCTAAAATGTGCATATATCATTGTGCGTACCTAAAAAAATAGCTGTAAATAAAATGAAACTCTATTTAATGAAATGCATGTTGAAGTATTTAGGGGGAAGTGTTCTTAGCCATGACTACACAGCATAATAGCAAATATTACCAGGAAGCATGTTAAAATTCAAATATGTGCTCCTCCCTCTGTCCCCTCATGTCCCAACCTAACAAGTAAATCAGTCTCAGAGGTAGAGCCTGGGCATAGGCATTTTGAAGAACCTCCACAGGTGATTTACAAAATAGTTGGCAGGCCAGATTAGGCCAGCAGACTGTAGTTTATTGACTCCTGGTATTGATGAATAGCTTAAACAAACCAACAACTACTTACCGCTATACTTCGTGTTGTAACAGAAAATAAACCCACTATTAGCAGGGTTTTCTGTTCCCTGATGCCAACAGCTTTCTTAACAGATAACACAATCAACTCTAAAATAACACACTGCAATATTAGTCAAAGGGTAGACAAACAGATCAATGGAACAAAACAGAATCCAGAAATAGACTGACACATATATGGCCAATTGGTTTCAATAAAGTTGAGAAGATAATTTAATGGAGAAAGAGAATAAAAGAAATGGGACTAGAACAATTAACTTGACATCCATACCTATGCAAAAACATGAAGCTCAGCCAATACTTCACATCACATACAAAAATTAATGCAAAATGGATCACAGGTCTAAATGTAAATCCTGAAGCTATAAAACTTACAGAACAAAGGAGAAAATCTATGAAAATCCTGGAACACAGAGATTTTTAGTGACACAAAAAGTAGCATAAAAGAAAAAAAAATGATAGGGGCGCCTGGGTGGCACAGCCCATTAAGCATCCGACTCCTGGTTCTGACTCAGGTCATGATCTCAGGGTCGTGAGATTGAGCCCCTGCTTCAGGCTCTGCACTCAGCATGGAGTCTGCTTGAGACTCTCTCTCCCTCTCCCCCGGCCCCTTTCCCCTACGCTCTTGCTCTCTCTCTAAAATAAAAATAAATTTTTTTAAAAAATGATAAAATGTGCTTTATCAAAACTAGAAACTTCTGCTCAAAAGACACTTCAGAGAATGAAAACATAAGCCACAGACTTGGAGAATATGTATCTGATGAAGGATTTATATCCAGAATGTCCTATAACTCAATAAGGAAACAAGCAACCCAATTTAAAAAATGGGCATTTCACCAAAGGTATGGTTAACTAATAAGCACGTGAGAGAAACTCAATTCATTAGCCATCAGAGAAACTGAAACCGCCCTAGGATGATATACCTATAAGATTGGCTAAAATTAAAATCAAAACAGTGCTAACAATACCAAGGATTGGCAAAGACACATCATAACTGAAAAACTCTCACACATTGCTGGTGGGAATGCAAAATGGTAGACTCACTTCAGCTGTTTTTTTGTAAATTTTATAGTTAAATATACACTTACCATATGACTCAGTCCTAGGTTTAATTTTCTTGGGTAAATATTTACCCAAGAAAATTAAAACATACGTCCTGTCTGTGAATGTTTATAGCAGTATTATTCATGATCACCAAAACTGGATATAAATATTTATCAACTGCTTAGTGGATAAACAAACTTCCATATATCTATACAATGGAATACTACTCAGCAATAAAAAGGAATGATTAATACATGCAATAGCATAGATTATTCCAAGTAAAATAAGCCAGACATAAAAGGCTACACCATACTGTAAGATTACATTTATATGACATTCTGGAAAAGCACAACTTCAGGGACAGAAATCAGATCATTGGTTGCCAGGGGCTGGGAAAGAGATAAGAGGATTGACGAAAAAGAAGCACAAAGGAATTTTCTGGAGTGATAAAAATATTCTGCATCTTAATTGTGGTGATGGTGGTTATTATGTAAGAGTTTGCACTCACTAAAGCTTATAGGACGGTACACCTAAAAGGGCTGCATGTTACTGTGTGTAAATTTTACCTCAATAAACTTAAAATAGGGGATATTCATGGTGGCGAAGGCTACGCATATGTGAAAGGAGCAGGGGTTAAATGAGAAATCTCTGTACCTTCTTTTCAATTTTGCTATGAACCTAAAACTGCTCTAAAAAATAGTCTATTTTTTAAAAAATAGAAAAAAAACATGGTTCCTCTGAAAGATGCAATTTGAGAACACACTTCATTTTTTTCATCCGTGGTTTTGTTTTTGATAATAACCTCATTTTACAGACTCTCCTGGGCCCACCTCATCTGCTGCCAAGATACACAAACAATCCCTAATATGTATCTACAACCCCTTCCTCAACTGTCTACTGGAGAGAAATCTTCAGCCAGATACCCCAGACTTAGTGTGTCCAACTTAAATCACTGTCTGATCCTCGTCCTGTATCCTTTTTATTTTTTTTAATGAAGCTCTATGCCCAATGTGGGGCTCGAACACGACCCCAAGATCATGCTGTACCGACTGAGCCAGCCTGGTGCCACCTCTGCTTTTTTTTTAATTAGTGAATTACACTACTATCCACTTAGTGGGCCAATGAAAGAGCAAAATCACCCTTCATTCCTCTCATTCCCACATTACTCATAAATCCTACTGATCCTTGCTCAATTGTGCATTTTTTTCCTTCCTCTCTCTGCATAGGTAATACCACAGGACAGCTTATGTTCATTTTACATAAGCCTTCTAGAAAGATGGGGAGTTTCCAAGTCCTCTCTCTCTTCCTTATGACCTATCTTTCACATAGCCACTGAAATTACAGTTGCAAATCTTAGTTCTGGTCAAGCACTGTCTTATTTTTAAACCCTCCCATGTTTCCTCAATTCCCTTAAGATAAAGCCCAAATTTGTAACTATATTCTATGAGTTCTTCACAACTCTGCCCAATTTATGTTTCCATCTCTTACCAATGACATAAAATTACTCAACCTCCCCAGGACATACCATAAACTTGCAAGCATCTAGACTTTGTACAGACTGTTCCCTTCCCTAGAAAGTAATCCTTTCCTTCTTCTTTCCGTTAAGACCAAGCTTAAATTCTGTTACCTCCTCTGGGACATCTTAATCCTGCGATATGGGGTTTAATTACTCCTTCCTTAGGAGTGTTACCATCATATAAGCATACACGTTTTAGCGAACCAGAGCTTGCACCAGACTGGGCATTATTAGATGGCAGAGATTGCTTCTTTTTTTTTTAAGATTTTATTTATTTATTTGAGAGAGAGAATGAGAGACAGAGAGCATGAGAGGGAGGAGGGTCAGAGGGAGAAGCAGACTCTCTGCTGAGCAGGGAGCCCGATGCGGGATTCGATCCAGGGACTCCAGGATCATGACCTGAGCCGAAGGCAGTCGCTTAACCAACTGAGCCACCCAGGCGCCCCAGAGATTGCTTCTTAAGTTATCTTTATATTATTCCCAAAGCTTTGGATACACTTACTGCACAATATCCCTACAATACATATTTAATGAATTGAATTTTATAAATGCAAAGAATAGAAACCAAAGTAGTATTTTGACATTGGATATCCTACAGATTTTGGTTTGGTTATAAAAAATGAAATCTGAATGCTTTATTTTAGCTTTGTTCACTTACACACAAACAAAAACAAATACCATCATTTCCTATTATTCTGAGAGCCATTAAAGGTTTAACATTTATAATAAGAACACTGGGCAAGACCAATTAGCATGCTGCAAAACAATTTTATTTTGAAGTCCAACAAAGACTTCTAACTTAATTTAGCAGAAATATAAAAATAAAAAAAGCAAAGCAGATATGTACGGATAATACAACAAGGGCCATATTTAGATTTGTGTCCATCTCCATGTAAACTAAAGTAAGAGAAGGAGGGGAGAGTACTTGAAGAAACAGTCCCAAATTGAGAGAAAAAAACAGTAAATATAAAGTAGCCAATTTAGCAGCTATTGTAAACACTAACATAAATATTTGCAAGGACAGAGACTGCATGATGAATGATTTATTCATAATTCTGCTTACAAAGCAGGGTGGTAGTAAAAACTGGGGATAAGAGCTGGCTTGTGGCACATCTCCAGGGGGCACCATTCACATACAGACCATGTGAACAGCAGCCCCTTAGGGTTGGCTGTACGGAGTATAGCCTGTGGAGCTGTACTTAGTTGTCCTACTTGAGCTCCACAGTAAGACAGAGCTGAGTTTGGGACATGGCTCTGACACTAACTCTGTTGGCTCTGGGCTAATTAAATTAACCTCTGGGAGCCACAACTGCCTCATCTCTAAAATGAAGGTGTTAATGTCTATCTCACAGGACTGTCATGTCATTAGGGTTCAAGGACACAATAATAATAATATGATTACAGGACAATTACTGTTTATAATTCAGGCACCATATGTAATTTTTACAGGAATTACCTCATTTCTCACATCACAGTACCTGCCAATTAGTAAGCATCCAATAGTATCTCCTTACCCCACTTTCAGCTATTTAAAAAAAAAAAAAAAAAGATTTTATTTTTAAGTTAATTTCTACACCCAGCCCCTACACATGGGGCTCGAACTTACAACCTTGAGATTGAGTCGCATGCTCCACCAACTGAGCCAGTGAGGTGCCCCCCACTTTCAGCTATTTCTAAATAAACTCTGACCCACCTACTGGAGCTGAGGTTTGAAAAAAGCAAATAACAACTTAAAAAAAAAAAGTATTTGTTCTACTTTCCATTATCCAGAGAAAACTAAGAACACACCTACTATTTATGTGACAGACCCATTACTGGAATAACATCTGTCCTTTCTAAATATATCAAATAAAAGTAATAATTTATATGGTAGAAGTGGCTACAGGTCTATTTCCTTGAGAGCAAAACTGCATTTATAGAAGCAACTGAGTCAGAAGATTAGTTTAGGCAATTCTAAGTGAGAAGCAGTGACTTCTATATCAGCTATTTTAGTACGGTTTGGCAACTTCTTTCCAACTAAAATAATGTCCATTGGATTTTTCAAGAAGAAAAAGATTAAAAAAAAAAATTTAAAATCCTCTAATTGAACTTTCCAGCAAAGAAGTACTAGCTCATCAATGTACCTCCAACCAACATTTATAGAGTATCTTTGGTTAAGAACTAAGGGTGTAAGATTCCTACACCAGAGGAGTCAGGTTAAGAAAATACAACATGTTCTGAATTTACGAAAAGTTCTCCGATTTTGATGTGAGTTGTCAAACCATTTCATGAAGAAAAATACCTGTGTTTTTTTATAACTACACCATCACATAAAGCCTTTCTATAAAGGGCTTAACTAAAGCATTGTCTTTAGTTGCCAAGAAGGCTTCTCAGACTCATCCCCCAAGCTGAGATAGGTTTCTATCCTCTCTGTTCTATAGCACCCTTTGTTAATCTCTACTGTAGCATATATCTATTAAGGTTGAAAATTAAATATAGCCACAATATCTCTACAGCTCCTCCATCAAGAGGTATAGTCTTTTTCCCTAAACCCAAGAATCTGGACTGGCCCTGTGACTTGCTTTGACCAATAAAATGTGACAGAAGTGACACCCTGTAATTTCTAAGCCTTAGCCTTAAAAGATGCATTACAGCTTCCACATCTGCCCTAGGACCACCATGCTGCTATGAAGAAGTCCAAGATTAAAGACCACACGAAAAGAAAGATTCAGCTATCCCAATCCCAATCGAGCCCAGTCACCAGTCAATGTACCAGATCAGTGAAGTTACATGAACCAAAACAAGACAAGCAAAACTACCCACTCAATGGACAAAATCATGAGAATAAATTGTTTCAAGCCACTCAATTCTGAGGTAATTTGTTACAAAGCAAAGATTAGTACACACTACTGCAACAAGAATCCTAACAACTATCACCTACCCTAAGCTATAAGCATCTTGAAGATAGGAACCATGTCCAATTCATCTCTGTTTTCATTCAGCCTTTTAAGAGCTTCTCTTTGTGATGTTTGCCAGTTTCACTGTCATCCTGATTGGGACTCACACTGTTCCTTGAAGCGGAGGATTTTTGTCTTATCACTTCTGGAACATATTCAGCTATTATCTCAAGTAACTCCTTCTCTCCCATTCTAGTCTATTTTCCAAGTAACCTCTGCAGATTCATTTGGCAGGTATTTTTCTCTTCAGCCATGTCTAATCTACTATTTAACACATCAGTTGCACCTTTAACTTCACTAGCTCTAATTTTCACTAAGTTTGCTTGGCCTTTTAAAATTTTTTGATAATTTTGTTCATTTCTAATATTTTCAAATTTTTCTTCAAATCTTCAATCATTTCAATATTTATCTTAAAGTTATAGCTAATAATTCAAATGCCCGAGTTTTGGTGAGATTTGATCCTGCTGTGGTTTGCCTGTTCTTTGCTCTTTGTAAATTTTGGATTATCTGATATTCTTTATCAGGGTAATCTGTGGTAATACCATGCAGCCTGGGTGGCAGGCATGTCCCTCCAGAGTAGTTCTGCAACTAACTCTGTCAGGTGCCCTAAAAGTATTACCAACCCAGGAATATTCAGGTAGTGTAAATTCAAACCCCAAATACCCGAAGGCAAGCCTATGGGTACAAATTCTCAACAAGATTCCCCTCTAAACCTATGTCCATGCTAAGAAGACTTAAGCTAAACATACTGAAGGTTCTAGAGGGGAGGGGGGTGGGGGATGGGTTAGCCTGGTGATGGGTATTAAAGAGGGCATGTACTGAATGAAGCACTGGGTGTTATACGCAAACAATGAAATCATGGAACACTACATCAAAAACTAACGATGTAATATATGGTGATTAACATAATATAATAAAATTTAAAAAAGAAAAAAAGACTTAAGCTAAGTTTCCTTATTTTCTTCCTGTGATTTTAAGTTATTTTTTTCCAAGTCTATCCTTTCAATTAGGATGCATCATCCCCTGAAGGTGCTATATAAGGAAATCTCAGTTCCAACATCCCTCTCTGTAAAGCCCAAAGCCTTATCTCTTACCCAATTTATCTATCAAAACCCATACCTATTGGTCATAAAGAACAGCATTCCTCCAGTACAGCCCCAGTGTTGGCTTTTACATATAGTTTTGGCTTTCAGTGTCCCTCTTTGCTTTTGCTCCTTTGGGATTTCTTTATTTTCTTAAGAATAGAGCTATGAAAGGGTGTCTGTTATATTTCGTTCAGCTCTCCTAAATATTTTGTATTGGGACATTTTTGGGTTTTCTAGGTCATCATATTTCCAAAAATGGGAGTTGTCAGCCTCAGTACTGAAAAACAGCATTTGGTAGATTACTAGCTGTCAACTGAATATTCAACAAAACACTCAATTAGAACTTCTGGCATGGAAGAATGACAGGCTTTTAAATGTATTTCCTAAATCCAATGCAATTTTAAAATCTAGTAGTGGCTGCTAAAACAAAGTTTCAAAAAGATGAGTGAGCATCACTGAGCAACAAGTTGCAATAATCCTATCATACTTTACTTTGATCTCATAGACTGAACAATAATTGTATTACTTTCTTCACTTACCAGTTCTACATGCAATAAGCCAATATACTGTAGAGATGTACTGAAAACACAGAGGAAACATTTTAAATTTGTAGAGCATATTGCTCAATTTCTTTTCAGTAAACAAGATAGATGACAGAGCAAGAATAAAAGTTCTCTGGAGGAGCCCTGAGGGTCCTTCCCATTTACCATAAATGATTCATCAAATTAGAAACAGGAAGAGTAAGTCAAACAGTACTTCAAAAATTAACAAGAAAATTTTCAAGTGAAAGAAACCCAAAAAGAGAGAAGACTGATCTATTTGGCATGTGTACTTGTTCATGCTGTCTTCCTTCCTATTATAGAAACTGTTCCTAGGCTAACCCCTCCACTCATGCAACAGGAAACCTCTCTCCCTAATCAAAGACTTGGCCCTTCTCTGGTACTAGTAATGTCCCGCTCTTTACTGAATAACTCCCATCAGTGCATTTGTATCATAAAATCTCTCACTGGAATCCCTATTCCTCTTCACCTACCATGCCATATTTTTTTTTTTTTAGCAAAAATCCTTAAAACAGTTGTTACAGTATCACTTCTTCCTAACCTACCATTTACTACAAAACCCACACGAATGTTGCTAATGATCTCATCTCTCTCCTGAAAACAAAAAAGCAAGCAAAAACAAAAACAAAAACATCCTTCTTAAGGATCACCCAGGTCTCTCCTGTCTTTTTTCAGTCACCATCGAAAGCAACCTCTCAGCAGAATCTAACATACCTGGTTATTCCCGCTCTCTTGAAACACTTTCTTCATTTCTCTTCCAAGGCATTCCAATCTCCTAGTTTTCTTTATATCTCACTACTTATATCTTCTCAGTCTTCTCTGCTGGTTTCTCTTCATCTCCATCTCTCAATGTTGAAGTACTCCAAGAATCAGTTCTTCACTCAACTCTTCAGTTTCTATGCTCACTCTGTGGGTGATCTCATCTAATCCCATAGCTTTAAATACCATCTATATACTGTTGATGCCAGCCACAGTTGCTCCAGAAGATCAATCTCATACAGTCAACTACTTGACATCAAGAAATGGATATATAACAGTCATCTCAAATTTAGTATGTTCAACTTCTGATCCCTCTAACCCAATCCTGGTCCTAGCTCTTTCCATTTTAATAAATGGCACTACCATATACCTAACAGCTCAGGCCAAAAACTAGGAATCATCATTTATTTCTCTCTTTGTCTCAAATCCCACATATAAATTGCCCACCCTATCAGTTCTACCTTGAAAATATATCCTGAATCAGACCACGTTCATCTTCTAATCTTAAGCCCATGTTATCTCTCCCTTTAATAACTAAAACAGCCTTCTATCTGCTCTTCTTGCTATCAGG
Source organism: Mirounga angustirostris (assembly GCF_029215605.1). Taxonomy (NCBI): domain Eukaryota; kingdom Metazoa; phylum Chordata; class Mammalia; order Carnivora; family Phocidae; genus Mirounga; species Mirounga angustirostris. Next base: position 82,126,885 of record NW_026991723.1, on the reverse strand, counting down.
CTTGCCTCTTTATTGCCCATTCTCCATGGAGTAGGCCAGATATAACTCATGGTTTTGAGTATATTCACAGTTATGTGCAACCAACATCAAAGTCAATTTAAAATATTTTCATCACCTCAAAAAAAAAACACCAAACCACCGTATCCTGTTAGGTATCAACTCTCCTTTCCCCTAATAACTCCAGACCTAAATAAGCAACAACTAATCAATCCTCTGCCTCTAAAGATTTGACTATTCTAGACATTTCATATTAATAGAGCCATGTAATTTGTGGACTTTTGTGATTTGCCTGTTATTTAACATGTCTTTGAAGATCATCTATGTTGTAGCATGTATCAGTACTTCACTCCTTTTTATGACCAAATAATATTCCACTGTATACCACATTTATCCATTTAGTAGTTCAACATTTAGGTTGTTTAGCCTTCTTTATTCTGTGGGTTGTCTTTCTTCCTTTGTTGCTTATGCTTTTGGTGTGGATTTCGAAGAATCCACTGCCAAATCTGAAGTTATGAAAATTTACCCCTATGTTTCTTCTAAGAGCTTTACACTTCTAGCTCTTACACTGAAGGCTGTAATGATTTTAAGCTAATTTTTGTATATGGTGTGAGGTAAGGGTACAACTTCATTCTTTTGAATGTGACTATCCAGTTGTCCCAGCACAATTTGTTGAAAAACAAAACAAAACAAAAAACCATTCCCAATTGAATGGCATTAGTAAACCTTGTCTAAATCAGCTGACCACAAAAATATGGTTCTATTTCTCAATTCTCAAATGTATTCCAGTGATTTATATACCTATCTTTATGTCAGTACTACACTGTCTTGATTACCACTGCTTCATACTAAGTTTTGAAATTACAAAGTTTGAGTCCTCCAACTTTGTTCATTTTCAAAATTATTTTGGCCTACCCAAGGTCCCTTGCAATCCAAAATGAATTTTACAATTGGCATGTAAACATCTACAAAGATGTTACCTAGGATTCTGATAGATTGCACTGAATGTGTAGATCAGTTTGAGTAATGCCACCTTAACAGTAAGTCTTCTGATGCATGAACAATGGATGAATTTCCATTTACTGAGATCTTCTTTAATGTCTTTCAACAATGTTTTACAGATTTCAAAGTATAAGATTTGCACTTTTGTTTAACTTAGCACTATTTCATTTCTTCTTTCTTTTTTTTAAGTAGACTCCCCGCCCAGTGTGGAGCCCAATGTGGGGCTTCAATGCGTGACCCTGAGATCAAAACCTGAGCTGAGATCAAGAGTTGGACACCTATCCAACTGAACCACCCAGGTGCCCCTATTTCATTCTTTTTCATGCTATCATAAATTGTTTTTTCATTGTTACTTTAAGATTGTTCATTGCAAGCATACAGAAAATTGATTTTTTTGGTATATTGATCTTATATCCTGCAATCCTGCTGAACTTAATTGTTTTAATAATTTTTTTTACATTTCATAGGGTTTTCCATATATAAATTCATGTCAACTGCAAACAGATAGTTTTTACTTCCTTCTTTCCAACCTGGATATTATATTTTTGCATGCCTAACTGCCCTGGTTGTACATTGTTGGACAGAGGTTGCAAGTGCAGACACCAGGTTTTGAGTCTGAACTTAGGGGGAAAGAATCTACTCTTTCACCAGCAAGAATGATTTTCACTGTGAGTTTTTCATAGATGCTGTTAATCAGGTTGAGAAGTTCCATTCATAGTTGATTTGTTTTCTACTTCTTCATTTTCCTAAAAAGGTGTTGGGTTTCACCATTTTTCCTGTGCCTACTGAAAATGATCATGTGGTTTTGTTTTTGGTTCCACTGATATGTTATATTACATTCACAGATTTTCAGTTGTTAAACCAAACTTACATTCTTGGGATAAATCCCACTTGATCATGGTATGTAATCCTTTTCATATACTGAATTAAGTATGCTGGTATTTTGTTGAGGACTTCCATGTCCATATTTAAGAGATACTGACATGTAGTTTTCTTGTGATGTCTCTAATTTTGGCATTGGCACAGCATCATCCTTATAGATTTAGTGATAAAATAGTCTCTCCTTTTCTATTTTTTGGGAGAGTTTGTGAGGAACTGGTATTCTGATTTAAGCATCTGGTAGAATTCAGGAATAAAGCCATCTAGGCCTGAGCTTTCTTTGTGGGTACATTTTTTATTACTAACTCAACTTCTTGTCATAGGCCTAGTCACACTAAATCTCATTAGTATTTTTCTAGAAATGTATCCATTTCAATAAATTCTCTAATTTTTTGGCATATTACTATTCCTAATAAATCTTTATAATCCTATTTAATGTAAATTTGGCAGTAATGTCCCCTCTTTCAGTTCTAATTCTAGTAATCTCTCTTTTTTTTCTTGGTCAAACTAAAGTGATGCCAATTTTGTTGATCTTTTCAAAGAACCAGGTTCTTGTTTTATTAATTTTTCTCTATTACTTTTCTATTCTGTTTCACTGATTTCTGCTCTAATCTTTTATTTCCTACTTTGGCCTGTTTTACATTTAGTTTGCTCTTCTTTTTCCAATGTCTTAAGGTGAAAGATGAGGTTACTGATTTGAGATTTTCCTTCTTTCATAATATAGTAATTTACAGGTAGAAATTTTCCCATACACATTTAAGCTCTATCCCATACTGTCTGCATGATAGATCTTTTCCCATCTTTTTATTTTAAATGTTTGTATCTGAATTTAATGTGTGTCTCCTGCCAAGGGCATAGAGCTAGATTTTTTTTTATCGACTGCTGACAGTTTTTTATTATATTGCTTAATCCATTTTGTTATTGATATAGTTCAATTTAGGTGTGCCATTTTGCTTTTTATTTTTTATGCAACTATTTTACGTTTACCATTCCTTTATTCCTTTACTGTTTTAGTATTTCGTGAATATTTTCTAATATAGCATTGACATTTCTTTAATAATATAGATATATAGATATATACACACACATACCACCTTAGTGGTTGCTGTAGAACTTGCCATGCGTATCATAATTTATTAGAATCACTTTCTAATTTATACTACCTTAATTCTAAGTAAGATACAAAAAATTATTCAAATATAGCAGTATGCCCCCCATGGTATTATTATACATATTGTATCTACATTACAAATCAACACATTTTTATAATTGTTACTTAGTTCTGTGTTTTTAAAAAAGATGAGAAAACAAACATATTTAGTTATATTAATTTTATCAATCCTGGTTCTCTTCATTGGCTCTTGTAGTTTTGAATTACCATATTAAGTCATTTACTAAGCTGTAATACAGCTCTGCTCTGACCTACCTTGTTTTTCTATGATTGGCAAATAGATTGTATTTCTGTATGTTGTAGGTACAATATATACATATTGTATGTATAATGCAAAAGAGAAAAAATGTATTCATACTGTCTTTATTATTAGTTACCCTTACTGGTGCTATGGATTAAAATTATTGTTTGGGGTCACTTGCTTTTGGCCAGAAGAACTTCTTTTAGTATTTCCTGTAAGGTGGTTCTGATAATAGTAAATTCTGTTTTTGTTTATTTCAGAATGTTTTTATTTCATCTTCAGTTTTGACTAACAGTTTTGCTAGGATTCTTGGTTGACAGTTTTTTCTTTGAGCACTTTGAATGTCATCCTATTGGCTTCAAGCTTCCACTATTTCTGCTGAGAAGTCAGCTGTAAATCTTACTGAGTTCCCCTTGTAGGAAATGAATCATTTTTCTTTTGTTTCAAGATTTCCCTTGTCTTTGGTTTTCAACATTTTACTAAGATATGCCTTTTTGTGGATCTTTCTGAGTTTATCTTAGAGTATGGTGAGCTTCTTAGGTGTATTGTTTTTCAATAAATAAATGTGGGACTTTTCAGACATTATTTCTTCAAATATTTTTTCTGCTCATTTTTTCCCTCTCCTTCTGAAATATATATGAGTATGTTATTACAACTAATAACATCTCATCTCTTTCTGAGGCTTTGTTCATTGTTTTTTCTTTCTGTTCTTTGGATATTTCACTGATCTTCAAGTTTATTAATTCCTTCTTTTAGGAGTGTCTGGCTGGCTCAGTCCATAGAGCATGTGACTCTTGATCATAGGGTGGTGATTTCAAGCCCCATGTTAGGTGTGGAGCCTACTTAATAAAAAAGCAAAAATAATAAACATTGTTTAATTCTTTCTTTAAAAAAACATTTGTCTTTTTGTACATTTGATGTTTAATGTACATTTGATGTACATTATATGTCATCTTTGCACAGGGGCCATGCTAATCTTTTCTGTATTGTTCCAATTTTAGTATGTGTACTGCCAAAGCAAGCACATGTACATTCAAATGCACATAATGTAAGTGTGCACTTTGGTGAATTTTGGCATATGTATACACCACAACCACATACGTATACACCACATATCCATAATGCCCCAAACTCCTTGTGCCCCTCTGTACTCCCATTCTTCTTCCCCATCCCAACAACACACCCCCAAGCAACCACTGGACTGCTTTCTGTGATGACAGGTTTTGCATCTTCTAGAATTATATATAAATAGAATGTGCAATATGAGATTTTTTGGGGGGGCTGGTCTGTCTTCTTCCATTCAGCTTATTTTGATATTTCTTCATGATTGTGGTAATAGTTCATTTTTTAAAAGATTTTAAACACTTCTCGCATTTTATTTATGAAAAATCTGTGGGTCTTTTATTTTTTACATATTTTTCCAACTTTATTGAGACTTAATTGAAATAAAACATTGTTTAAGGTATACGTGATTTGATATGTGTATATATTGTGAAATGATTATCACAATAAGGTTAGTTAATACATCCACCAACTCACATGATTACCATTTCTGTGTATGTGGTGAGAACATTTAAGATGTATTCTTAGGTACTTTCAATCAATTACATAATATAGTATTGTCAACTATAATCCCAATGCTGTACATTAGATCCCCAAAACCTAATAATTGCACAACTGGAAATTTGTACTCTTTGACCAGCATCTCCTCATTTCTCCTACCATCACCTCCTGCCCCTGGCAACCTTCTTTTACTTTGAGTTTGGCTCAGATTCCACATATGCATTGTGGATTGTGAAATATGTTGTGTTTTTGGTTGTTTCAAGATATTTTTTGATTTCCCTTTTGTTTTCTTCTTTGATTCACTGGTTGTTCATGAGTATGTTATTTAATTTCCAAATATTCGTGATTTTCACATTTTCCTCCTGTTATCCATTTCTAACTTCATACCTCTATGGTTAGAAAAGATATTTGGCATAACTTCAGTCTTCAATTTGATAAGATTTGTTTTGTGACCTAACATATGATCCATACTGGAGAATGTTCTGTGTATGCTTGAGAAGAATAAGTATTCTGTTGCTGTTGGATAGAATGTTCTATTTATGCCTGTTAGGTCCATTTGGTCTAAGGTATAGTTCAAGTCCAATGTTTCCTTATTAATGTTGTGCCTAAATGATCGATCCATTGTTTAAAATAGAGTACTAAAGTTCCTTATCATTATTGTATTGTCTATTTCTCCCTTCAGATCTGTTTCTTTTGCTTAGGTACTCTGATGCTCAATATATATATATATTTACAATTGTTACATCTTTGTGATGAATTGACCCATTTTTCATTATATTATATCCTTTGTCTTTCTTCTTATAGTTTTTAACTTAAAGTCTATTTTGTCTGATATCAATGTAGCTACCCTCGCTCTTTTGGTTTCCATTTGCATGGAATTGCTTTTCCATCTCTTCACATTGAGTCTGTGTGTGTCCTTAAGGCTGAAATGAGTCTCTAACAGGCATAGTGGGGGTCATATATTTTATCCATTTAGCACTATGTTCTTTGGAGAATAGAATTCATTTGCATTTAAAGTAATTATTGATAGGTAAGAACTTATAATGCTATTTTATTGTTTTCTCATTGTTTTAAAGTTCCCTTGTTGCTTTCTTCCTTTCTTGCTGTCTTCCTTTGTGAAATGAAATTTTCCAAAGTGGTATACCTTGATTCCCTTTTTATCTTTCATGTTATCTATTGTAGGTTTTACTTTGTGGTTACCATGAGGCTTACATAAAATATCTTACTGATATAACAGTACATTTTACATTTGTAACAACTTTAATCATATACAAATACTCCACCCTCCACCCCAACATTTTAGGGTTTTGATATAAAAATTTAACTTTTTATATTGCATATTCATTATCGCTAGTTATTTTTAATACCTTTATCTTTTAACCTTTATACTAGAATTAATTAACACACCATCATATTACAGTATTAGAGTATTATGATTTTGACTACATACTTACCTTCTTCAGTGTTTTATATCTTCATGTTTTTCATTTTACTAGCTAGTATTCTTTCATCTCAGATTGAAGAACACCCTTCAGCATTTTTAGTAAGGTTTGATGATGATTAATTCCCTTATTTGGGAATATCTTTCTCTCTCCTTCATTTCTGAAGGACAACTTTACTGAATAAAGTATTCTTGGTTGGTTTTTTCTTCAGCACTTTGAGTATATCATCCCACTCTCTTCCGGCCTGCAAGATTTCCGCTGAGAAATCTGCTAACAGACTTACAAGGATTCCCTTGTCATGTGATTTTTTTTTCTCTTGCTGCTTTCAAAACGGTCTTTTATTTTAGACAGTTTTATTATAATGTGTCTTGGAAAGAATCGCTTTGGGTTGAAATCTTGGGGAAAATTATAAATTTTATGAACTTAGATGTCCAAATCTCTCTCCAAATTTGGGAAATTCTCATTCATTAGGTCTCTAACCTTTCAACCCATTTCGCCCTCTCTTCTCCTTCTGGTATACCAATAAATGCATAGATTATTTTTATGGTATACCATGGTTCATGTAGGCTTTCTTCACGCTTTTTAATTTTTTTGTTTTCAGACTAGATAACGTTAAATAATCTGTCTTCTACTTCATAATAATTTTTTCTGCTTGATCCAGTCTGCTGTTGATGATTTCCATTGCATTTGCTTTCCTAAGGTGGTGATGACTGCTCAAGCATGTGGTTTCTCCCAATCCCACGGAATCCAGTTTCTACGCATGCTCACTGGCCATCTGCAAAGGCTCATTCTTGCCCTCAGGGGCATGCATAAGAAGGCAGTCACTGGGTATGGGTGTGTCTGAGTGAGCTGCACAGAGCTTGGTGGCAGCCATAGGCCAGCTGAAGTGATCAGTACGGGAGACAACCTCAGTGGCTCATGAGTAATTTCCTGATACAGTTCCCAAAGCAGTTAATAAAATGTGTGTTCCTTTGATATGTTCTATTCCCAGCCTTAGCTGTTGTTCTCCCAGCATGACTGTCTACCCCCAAGTCGTATAGCTCACAACGCAATATTCTGGATGGAGTGAGAAAGAAATGGGTTTTGGGAGTATCTCACACAGCTGGGGATATCCAGCACCTGCTCTCAATTTCCCACATGGAGAAAATCATGGGCAGAGAAGTCTCTATTGGCATTGAGCTGTGCTGTCTTGGGGAAAAGGTGACACAGGTAAAGTAAAACAGCTCCATTTATTGTCTTCAATAGATCCAATCTTGGATGGTTTTTCCTCCAAGTATGCTGAAACCTCTCTGATGGACCGCTGGACTCCCACAAAGGCACTCTCGTCCATGAATGATTGTCTAAATCACTGTTCTTTGAGGGTAGGATAGTAAACTTCATCCTGGAACTTCTGAAAACAACTCTCATTAATTCTTTCTTTTGCCAGTTGAAATTTACTGCTGAGCCCCTCTAGTGAATTTTCCGTTTCAGCTACTGTGCTTTTCCACTTTGGAATTTCCATTTGGTTCCTTTTTTTGTAATTTCTATCTTCTTAATGATATTCTCTATTTGATATGACTTTGTCATCACACTTTATTTTTTTAAGCATTTCTTTTAGTTCATTGAACTTAATGGCTACTTTGAAGAATCTATGTATTAAATCCAACATGCCACTCTCATAACCAGTATCTGCTGCCTGCCTTTTTTTTTTTTTAAATGACATATGGGTAATTTTTTCATGTTTCTTTGCATGTTTCACAATTTTGTGTTGGAAACTTGATATTTTAGATAGTATGTTGTCCTAATTCACAGTACTGGTCTCCCCACTCTGGGACTTGTTATTTTTTATGCTTGCTTGTTCATTTGGTAGCTAGATAGCTTATTTTCGTAAATTCTATGCCCCTAATTCCCATAGGGTTAAGCCTCCAACTTGCTCCCCTGGGGAGATTTGGCTTTGCCTACAGTCATCCTGAGAGGAGAGCAATTTTGGAAGAGTGCTTGGTCTCTTTCTCTGACCACACCTAGATGTTAAACTCCACTAAATATGGCCAACTGCTTTACAGTTTTCACCAATGAACTTCAGTATAAACTACTCCACAGAATAAACTAACCAAATAGCCATTACTTTGAAGGGAGAGTTTCAGAGGTCCATGTTTGAGATTTGTTCTGACATTAAGAGTCAGTCTCCTAGTAAGCCTATACTTAAATCTGTATGTTCAATCAATCTACCAATCTCCTCTCAAATTACCTTTCACCACAAGCTCTACTGTTTTTGAGAGTACCCTTAGGCTTGAACTTCTCTACACTCTGCTGTAGTCAGTTTCTCTGGGAAGGGATTAGGAGCTGTTTTTTTTTTAAAGATTTTATTTATTTATTTGAGACAGAGAGTATGAGAGACAGAGAGCATGAGAGGGAGGAGGGTCAGAGGGAGAAGCAGACTCCCTGCCGAGCAGGGAGCCCGATGCGGGACTCGATCCCGGGACTCCAGGATCATGACCTGAGCTGAAGGCAGTCGCTTAACCAACTGAGCCACCCAGGTGCCCCTAGGAGCTGTTTTATGACCCCCTTCTCACTACAGGGAAAATCTGTGAGCCATAGCTGTGAAGTTGGGAGATGGACAATAGCATGCTTTACTTTGAGTGACATCCCATCTTTAGAAGCTGAGTACTTAGTGGTTGTAGGTGATGTAGAAGTCTCAGGTCTTCCTGGTTTGTCTGTAGTGGTGTGGAACCACTACTTTAGAGGCTAGGGCAATTGGACTCTCTGTATTCTAAGCAGCACTGTGCCCAAAGTAGAGCCTCCATCCCAAGAATGAGGACTGGACAAAAAAAGGGAGCCCCCATCTCTGAGTCACACTTGGCTAGCAAAACGTAGCTGGAGGCAGGATGACAAATGCAATTGCCCTGCTATTTCCTAGAAGATAGCCCTCCAAGTGGGGGCGGGGGGCGGCAGTAGAAATCCTGTCTTCTTGATTGCACTGATATGGAGTTACCATCTTGCCCAGCTGGGATAGGTCCGGGAAGCAATGGGTCTTGGTGCAAATACCACAGATTCTTTACCAAATTTTAGTAAATTTCCTTGAATAAATGTTTCTTTACTTGCTATATATCCTTTAGAACATTTCCAAAGACTGTAAATGGTTGTTTTTGTTTTTTAATAATTGTCACCAATTTTGCTAAGGAGTAGGTCCACAGAGCTCCTTATGCTGCCATGCTGGAAGTCTCTTTCAGCCATTGAGCTTTTTAAAATGTAAATCAGGGCGCCTGGGTGGCTCAGTTGGTTGAGCGACTGCCTTCGGCTCAGGTCATGATCCTGGAGTCCTGGGATCAAGTCCCGCATCGGGCTCCCTGCTCAGCAGGGGGTCTGCTTCTCCCTCTGCCCTCTTCCTTCTCGTGCTGTCTCTCATTCTCTCTCTCTCAAATAAATAAATAAAAATCTTTAAAAAAAAATAAAATGTAAATCAGATCATTTCCCCCTTGAAAACTCTCCAAAAATTCCCTTCACATTTATAACACAGTCCAATTTTCTCCTAAGCTCTACAAAGATCTACACGATGCAGCCTCTGCCAACCACTGGCTATCATTCTTTACCACGTTTTATGTACTTTATTTACTCTGCTCTAATCTCTGTCATAACAAGGGTGGTCCTCTTCAGGGTCTATCTTCTATTCCCTTTAAAAAGCTCTCTTCCTAGATTTCTCCATGGCCTCCTTCCCCATTTCATTCAGGTCTCTGCACAAATGTCATTTCAAGATATTTTCTAAAATAGTACCTGCCCTCCATTCTTTATCCATGTATCCCACTCTGATTTTTTTTACAGCACCTAAATTTACTTAACCTATTCATTTTGTTACATGCTTAAAGTCTGTTTCCCCCATTGGAATAACAACTCTAAGAGGGTAGGGGATTTTGCAATCTTCTTCACCACTGTATCCCCAGTATTTAGTACTTGGCACACAGTCAATACTCAATAAATACTTGTTGAATGAATAAACATAAACAAGAACTGAAATATTTTTAAAGCTATTTACATCTTAAATGACATTAACAGAGAATATTTTTATTTATATCCATAAAGAGAATGATTAACAGAGTATGGGGAAAATAGTTGTTCATTTGGCTTAGGAAATATAAACAAAGTGGCCAATATCCAAGTATTTAATATTCAGTTTCAGTAATCCTAAAACTTATTTTTATAAATAGCACTGCTGACCTGCCCTTGCCTTTACACTACATATACCAGACACAAAAGAAATAATCATCTCTAATTTAATGGGAAAATAAAAACAATACTAAAATGATAAATACACTACGACCACTAGTTTTGACAATTGGGGTATTAAAAGATTTAGAAGCTAATCAATTTGAAAATCCTTAATCAAATACAAATTTGTCACTGTCACTAATTATAAATAAAAGTCTTTAGCATTAAAAAAGTTAGGATATTACTTCCATTTTTTCATTTTCACTCCATATACCTTCCTATCATAGGCCAAGTTTTGCAATGAGCTTAGCAAGGCTAAGCAAAAGAATCTTAGGTTATGGAGTTTTACCTTGAGTCCTGTCTTCTCGTCATCACTTCCATTATTTGTAGATGGTGTCTCATCTCCTTGCCTGGAAACCAAGACAAAATCTTCACTATTAAGAGTAGATACTGAGTCTGAGGAGACACTGATTTTTCCAACAGAAGCCTTGTCATCCATGACTCAAGAATGAAGCTCAACTCATGAATGATTAAATATTTTAAAAATGCCTGAAAAACAAAAACCATAAAGATACTCATATAGAATGTCTGCCAGATATTCAGTTATGCTCTAATTCTTACAAAATACATATGGAAAAACTTAAAAAAATACTTTCAAAATCTTTTCCCAAGACTTTCACTACTTACAACTTAGGCTTTTTATTCCAGATAATGAAGGAATTTGATGCTATTCAGGGCCAGGATATTTCAGATTAAAAACAAAACAAAACAACAAAACAGATTCCCTTGAGAATAACTGCCTACCTACAGTGATTTCTTTGGCATATGTTACAACTCTGTTCTTGGACTTCAAAAACTATGAAGTACTAAACTTCTGTTTTCTACCCTTTAATTTGTAAAGCTGTACACATAAATGAAATTGAAAGCACACAAGACAATAAGGTTTTTCTAATGTTACTGATATTTAAATTTAAAATATTAACAAGATGCTTTTAAGAAATAAAATTTCATAGTCACACTCAAGAGAAATAAATTCAAGGCAGAGCAAGCAGAAATTCTAGAGCTGGGAAATACCTTACATAGCAAGAAATCAGAAATCCATTAAAAACTCAATCTTCCCATCCCATGGTTTCTTAAGAGTTCAACTCAACATGAACATTACCAGTAAGTTTCATGCCAAAAATTCCCAGCAAGAAGTATAAAAATACGTCACTTATGCACTCAAATATTTATTGACTCCTGGAATAAAACTTAAACTCATCTACCATTTAAAAACCTGGGTCTGAATACTTTATGGCAATGTTCCCATTTGGTTGCCAGAACAGCAAGAGAACAAACAATGCAACATACTCAGAAAGCTTTAACCAATAAACAGTAGCAGTTCTAGCTCTCTGCTCATCTTGTACCTCAGAGGTAAAGGTGCTGAGAGCCTATTTAATCTCTCCAATTAACAAGTCCTGATTTATGCTTTGTGTTTTTAACTGAACATATATTTATTGAGCATACACCATGTGCCAAGCACTATTTTCCCTTCAAAGGCTCACAACCAGATAAACACCTGGCAGCAGGAATTAAACAATCCCTCAGTATTACAGTTCAAAAGAAACTTAGAAATAATCAATACTGTTAAACAGATAAGAAAATGGCAACCCCAAAAGAAGGTAATTTACCCAGGCATAACTAAGGATGGAACCCTTACTAATACTACTTACTTCTATTTAAACTAATTTCCTTGCTTAAATGGCTATCACAGCTTTACATTTCATAGGACTAATTTAAATGTATAGTGTGGCATTCAAAGACACTTCAAAATGTACTTCTTGAAAACTTTTTTTTAATGTAGTTTTGCTTCATCCATTCAATGAATACTCACCAAGTGTCTAGTGTATAAAGAATAATACATGGTAAGCAAGAGAAATTAAGATTCTTGCCCCAAAGGAATGTATACTGTAGCAGAGAACAGAAGTGCATTGAACAGATTAATAGGTACTGATTTAGGGTAAAGAAGACTATGGGAACATGTTGCGAGAGGGATTTAGACATGGAGAGTTAAGGAATATATTCACCTGAAACTAGGAGGATATTGTATGACAATTATACATCAATATAAAAAAAGAGAAACATATTAGAAGAGGTAATGTCCTTACTAAAGATATATACTTTAATACATCCATGTATTTGCCCTCATTGGATCCTCCTTCTAAAGTGGTTTTCTTGGTTTTGTACTCCATTAACTCCAACTCATCTTTCATGATCTAACTCTCCTTTTCCTAGTAGCTTGACGATCTTCATCCCAGAACCAAATAAAACTGCTTGCCTTATTTCTACTCCTATAGCATTTTACATTTTTATAGTACTATTGTGATGTATTACAATTTGATGGCGACTGCCTCTTATTCTTCATAGTATTTATTACACAGATAAGGAAATTGAGACCTAGACAGATGGTGTAACTTGTTCAAGGTAATGGCTGTAATGTAAATGGTTAGAGGCAAAGGCAAAAACTGAACCCAGTTATCTATTATTCCAGAAGCTATGCTCTTTCTATCAGATTATGATACCTTTCCAATGCCACAAATCTGGGCCTTGTCCCGAAACCCTCAGTACTGGGTTTTGGAGAACTAGTATTTTAGGCAAGGTTTTTCATGCTTAATTAGATTTCCATTCTTTTAAATTGTGATTAATAGGATAGCAAAGTGGCTCGGAAAGTTCTCTAAAGCTATGATCTGAGACACTGACTGCTTTCTATAGTACTCTGGACTCAAAAAATAATATACTTTGGTATTTAAACACTATGAAACTGAGAAGACTTGTCCGACGCAAAGTTCAACCTATTTCCTTTGAGAAGATGACAGGAAAATACACTTTATAAAATACTATTTGTTTTGGCACCTGTAAAAAACTGAATCACTCAGTGGGAATGAGGTTTATCAAAACATGAAGTAGTACAGGAAAAGTTATACAAGATTCCTCTTCTCTGGCCTCCACGATAAAGAGGTGTCCCAGAACTTGGTGTACTCCTGGCAAAACTGTATTCATAATCTCTCTCTTGAGACCACAAGGGGTAATTGTTTTGTTTTTAATCCCTACTTATATCATTTACCACAAGAAGCCTCCTACTGTAATCCTTCATCCTTCAGACTGCAATTCTAGATCTAAACCTCATGGATAATAGAGAACAAGCTTCTTCCCCCAAATATCCTGCACTACCATCTCTCTTCCTACTTTTCCCCATAATATCCATCACCATTTGACACACTTTATGTTTTAATCATTTGTTTTTAAATATCATGTAAGCTAGAATCTAAGTTCCACCAGGGCAGAGATTGGTGTCTGTTTCATTAACTGCTGTACCTTATCACCTGGAACAATGCCTGGCACATAGTAGGTGCTCAAATATTTGCTAAAAAAATAGGATAAATGGCAAATAAAGATGGAAAAGAGCAAGAGGCACCCAATGAAAAGATCTTTTACTGACTGACAGTAAGAACAGAAGTCATATCTGTAAGGTAAAGCACACAATTAAGAGGAAAAACCCAAGTTAGAATACTGGTTGCACTACCTAATAGTGTGAGCTTTGTCATAATAAGCCTTAGTTTCCATAAGTGAAAATGATGTACTATCTACCTCACAAAACTATTATAAAAATTACTAAGGAACACATGTACATCTCATTTAATAACAATCATAAAACATTGTAAGCACCCAATAGTTATAGCTTTTTAAGCTAACTTCCAATTTTAAAAGAATTAACTATCAGGGCACCTGGGTGGCTCAGTCAGTTAAGCATCTGCCTTCAGCTCAGGTCATGATTTCAGGGTCCTGGGATCGAGCCCTGTGTCAGGCTCCCTGCTCAGCAAGGAGTCTGCTTCTCCTTCTCTCTTTGCCCCTCTCCCCTCTCGTGCTGTCTCAAAAAGTTCAATAAAATCTTAAAAAAATAATAAAAATTAACACGTATCAACTGATTTTGGTAATTCAGTTTAGGAAACACAATACTAGGACAAAAATATATAGCTTTCCTATTTTCCACATTCTAATTTCTTTATATCTAAATAAATGTGAAGGAATACTCTGAATAAAAAAATGTTTTATCTTTGTATAATACTTTACAGATTACTAATACATACACATTCTTTATCTCATTTTATCATCCTAACAATTCTATAAGGTAGACAGAGTAAGGATGTTTATCCCATTTTAATAAGATAATATACATATATGCACCCTGGTATTGGTAGGCACCAATTACTTCCTTCTTTTATACAAGTGACGACATAGACCCTAGCATGTCTAGTTACCAACAGGGCCAGATTGGTGAGTCAGGTTCAAGGATGTTTCCTTCTCTGTCTCCTTTAATAAGTCAATAAGTCACTTTTGTTTAATTATGCAGCCTCCTGCATCAAACCCAAAAGTTCAATTGTTATATTTTTCATAACTTCTTTCATTACTTTTATCCTTATTGAGATATAAAAGATACCTAGAGATCTTCTGATTGAAGATTAGTCTCACGGGGGAGCCTAGCTGGCTCAGTCAGTAGACATGGTCAGTAGACATGTAACTTGATCTCAGGTTGTGCGTTTGAGCCCCATGTTGGGCACAGAGATTTAATAAAAAAAATTTTTAAAAAGGGGTGCCTGGGGACACCTGGGTGGCTCAGTCGGTTAAGTGTCTGCCTTTGGCTCAGGTTATGATCTCAGGGTCCTGGTATCGAGTCCCACATTGGGCTCCCTGCTCAGCGGGGAGCCTGCTTCTCCCTCTGCCTGCTGCACCCCCTGCTTGAGCACGCTCTGACAAATCTTTAAAAAAATAATAAAATAAATAAAAAATAAAAACAGGTGCCTGAGTGGCTCAGTCATCTGAGCATCCAACTCTTGATTTTGACTCAGGTCATGATCCTCAGGGCTGTGGGATGGAGCCCTGTGTTGGGCTCCATGCTCAGTGTTGAGTCAGCTTGGGATTCTCTCTCTCCCACTCCCTCTGCCTGCTGCTCCCCCAGCTCGTGCTCTCTCTCTCTCTCAAATAAATCTTTTTAAATTAAAAAAAAAAATAAGTCTCATGATGTCGCAACTGTTTACAAAGTTTTTGCCTAAATTTACTGTTTTGTTCCCTAAGTGACAAACTGATGCTTAACTATGTACTTCTGCAAAGATCATGGCAAATAAGGCACCTCAGTCTGCCAAAAGAAGATTAATTTCCATTCTCAATCTCCTCTTTCTTAAACACTTAAGAGACCCAGCTAATGGAGAGTAAAATGGAGAAGAACTGGGGCGCCTGGGTGGCTCAGTAGGTTAAGCATCTGCCTTCGGCTCACATCATGATCTCAGGGTCCTGGGATTGAGCCTCATATCCAGCTTCCTGCTCAGCAGGGAATCTGCTTTTTTTCCCCCTCTTTCTCCCCAGCCCCCCCCGCCCCTCCCCACTGCTTATTGTTTCTCAAATAAATAAAATCTTTAAAAAAGAAAAAAAGAAAAGAACTGCCCATGATAAAGGCTCTTTTGATAGTCCTTCAACAGCAGTGGGCTCTTGGATAATCAGTGTTTACTTTTAAAAAACTTGAACTCTTTTTTTGGACGGAGTACTATCAGGTATTTGTATTGTTTCTAATTACTAACATTCAGAGTAACATAAACAGTGAACTTGCAGCGGCATGAATTTGCTAATGTGCAATCAGTAGAGGCAAAAATCACCTCCCAATAAGTGACCTACCTAACGTGATAAAAGAGGTATGAGTGATACTTGTAATTGAACTTGACATGCTTGAGACAAAATGTGCTAGTTCCCAGCCACTATTCTAGGGCTCTAATTCATCTTTATTTCCTGAAACTCTTTCTTCCTAAAGTAGTATTAACTGCCTCCACCTACCTCTACCACTTTCAATAGGACACTCCAAAGAGCAGTCCCTCTCAAAAATCTGGCT
This sequence comes from Mirounga angustirostris, assembly GCF_029215605.1. Taxonomy (NCBI): domain Eukaryota; kingdom Metazoa; phylum Chordata; class Mammalia; order Carnivora; family Phocidae; genus Mirounga; species Mirounga angustirostris. The sequence goes on along the minus strand of NW_026991723.1, from coordinate 82,110,491 downwards.
CCTCTATCCCTCACCAACCCTTACTGAACCTCCTCTTTTAAAAACTTAATTAAAACTCATCTGTGGGGGTGCCTGGATGGCTTAGTCGGTTGAGCGTCTGCCTTTGGCTCAGGTCATGATCTCGGAGTCCTAGGATCAAGCCCCATGTTGGCTCCCTGCTCAGCGGGGAGTCTGCTTCTCCCTCTCCCTCTGCCCCTCCACCTGCTCCTTCTCTCTCTTGCACACTAATAAATAAACAAAACCTTAAAAAAAAAAAAAAACACCTCATCTGTGGCCCTGGGTATTTTGTTTACCCTCTGAGCGTCTTTTTAAAAGGAAATAAATCAGTCAAGGTCAGTACAAACTTTCAAAACCCAAAGAATTTTTTTTCAGTTTTCATCATCTTCTACCGCTGAAATAAATGAAAATGCTGACCATTTCTTTATTCTAAAACTTTTTTCTTGCTTCCATTTTCTACCTCTACCTTTTCTCAGCTGTCACTTAGTTTCCCTTTCTTCTGACCTTTTTTTTTTTTTTTTTAAGATTTTATTTATTCATGAGAGACAGAGAGAAAGGAAGGCAGAAAGAGAAGCAGGCTCCCTGTGGAGTAGGGAGCCTGATGCAGGACTCGATCCCCCTGGGATCATGACCTGAGCTGAAGGCAGACGCTTAACCAACTGAGCCACCCAGGCACCCCTCCTCTGCCCATTCTTTAAGTTCTACCCTGTTCCTCTTCTTTTTCCACTTTTCCCTGGCTCTCTTATTAGCTCACACGGTTATGACTTTTTTTTTCTTTTGGTATGCTGACGATACTCAATAGCTCTCTCTCTCCTCTCTAATTCCATATGGGTATTTGTTACATTTTTCTTTTCTTTTCTTTTTTTTTTTTTTAAGAGAGGGAGGAGGGTGAGGGGAGGGGCAGGGAGAAGGAAGAGAGAGAATCTCAAGCAGGCTCCATGCCTAGCATGGAGCCTGACGCGGGGCTAGATCTCACAATCCTGAGATTATGACCTGAGCTGAAATCAAGAGTGGAACGCTCAATCGAATGAACCACCCAGGCACCCGTGTTTTCCTTTCTATTTAGTATTAAGTGTCTGACATGTGCCAGGCACTATGTATAATGTTTTGGTGAGGAGTAATAGGTAGTCTTGACCTAGGATAGGCTTACAGTGGTACAGAAAATGGGACAGATGAACAGGTAATTATAATATAGTGCTTGGTATAACAGAGGTATGCAAAGGATGTATACATAGGATAGCTCTGCTACATGTGTTCATGACCATCTCAAAATCAATTCCATGTAAACCTGTCAACCACACAAGGACATTCCTTCTTCCTCATAGGTTCCCTATCCTGGTTAACAACCACTGATCCAAGACAGAGATGTCAAAAAAGTCCTTGACTCATTTTCTCATTCTCCCCTGGAACACTAATGGATTTTAGCTCCAAAACATACCCCAATCTTATTTTTTCTTTGCCATCCTTCATGTCACTGACTCGTGAGTACCTCATTCTCTTTCAACTTTGCTAAAACGTGGAGGGGCAGAGGGAGAAGCAGACCTTTTCTAGACTCTCTCTAGTCATTATCAAAGTCCTGTAGCTAATATCTAAAATTTAGATCTGATCATATATCCCACCCCTTCCTCAAAACCTTTGACTGCTCCTGACTGAAAATAGAATAAAATTCAAACTCTCTATATCATTAGTCTTCAAAATATGGAGACAATCTATCATTCTAGTCTTATCTCCTTCTATCAAACCATACCAGAAACGCACCAAATATGTCATGCATTTTTATGCTTTCAAGCCTTTGCTCACATTGTTTGCTAATCTAGGAATATGTCTTCACTTCCCCATGTAGTCCTTCTCCCTCACCAGCAATCTTATGGTACAATCAAATATCCAAACTCCCCCCTTCCCTTCTGCAATATTCACTATTTCTCTCTAGGGCTGCTAAGGCTTTTGTTTGCTTTTTAATCCTATCACAAAATTATAGCATTTATCACACAGTAAAATAATATCATACTTCTTCCCTGCTCCACTGTATTGGTCGATCATTCATTCCAGAAACAATTACTAAGTACAAACCACTATAGTAAATGCTGGGAATACAATGAGCACAGACAGTCCCTGCGAACTATTTGTGGACTGGGATCTTGGATTTTATTCATATTATCTTTATATCCTTGTTTACTAGCAGCACTAAATAATTTTGGTTGAATAATACTCTTTAATCAGTGTTTAACTGGTAGGAGGACAAATGACAAATCTGCTATACTACATGCATGTGACTTGGGGATATGGATATGGATGGCAACTAGAATAAAGAGACTCAAAAAGAACTACCTTTGAGTGTGCCTCCCTGACTCTTCATCAAGTTCCCAACTGTCAAGCTCAAAACCAGTTAACATCCAGTCAGAAAATATACCTGAGATTCCCTTTGGACCAAAACACTCTCTAATCACTTCCTTCCTAATACCCATCATTTTTGTTGCTCAACCAGTGAGCAAATGAGTACAGCTTTAGGGAATCTTAAGGGGGATACTTAAGTCATCTTGCTAAATATAAAGGGATAATAATTATTAGTTCCTACTGCCAATTATATGGCCAACATGGTACTAAAAAGCTTTATATGCATTATTTCTAATATTCACACAAACTTTGACAGATATTGACTTCATATGACAAACAAACAGAGGCTTAGACCGGTTCAATAACCTGCTTAAGTTCACAGATAAAACTGTAGGTGCCTCTGTCCTTTTCTGGAATGCAGCTCTTTTCCTTGGTGTCCTTATCTCCATTCTCTCCCCATTCTAATCCACTCTTTATGTTAGATACCAGTTGTATCCGTCTAAAACACAGATAAGATTACTCTCTATTCAGAAAAAGACAAAATAGGAAGGAAGAGAATCAAGTCTCAAAGATGCTGTAACAGGCCAATTCCTCTCGGTTTGTAACCCTTTAAAATCAAACAGCGTACAAAGAAGTTTTTTGTTTTTTTTTTTAATAACACTATAATAATCTCAGTTTTTTCTTTTTTCCTTGGCTCAGATGTTTGTTTCCCTGCACTGGTTTTCACATGAACTTCTCACAGCCTAGCCCTGGGAAGGGTGGAACAAATCTAACAAAACTCAATGGAAAATCATCCCTTCTTTATAAAAATAAATTCCTTTCCACCACTACTAATTGCTAAACAATAGATGTGTCTTTGTTGAAGTCTAACGCTGAATTTGGAGGCTGTTTCTTTGAATTATTCTAGTGAGCTAAGAGAACCATATTAATTTAAGCCTTCTGAATAATTTCAGCTTCGCTTAAAAAACCAGAAACAAAAGAAAACAAAACAATCGTCTTGGGCCTACAGCACTTAAAAGCAAGAAAAACCAGCTTATCTAAAAGTCATCATCAGGCAAATTTTAACCTGCAATGCCTGTGACAATTTACTTCAACGATAAAGTGATTCTTTTAGTTCAATTCCAGATAAACTAAAAAGGATAATTTAATTATAGGAATATAGAAATTTGTAAGATAGAAGGGTTTACTTTTTTAAAAAGACTTTAAAACTAAAGTTTTAATCTTGTTAAATTGTGGTTAAATATATATTACTATTTTAGCCATTTTTAAGTGTACAGTTTTGTGGCATTGAGTACATTCACACTATTGTGCAACTATCACCACCATCGACCTCTAGAACTCTTTATCTTCCCCAACTGAAATTTCCTATCCATTAAACACTAACTCCAATTCCTCCAGGCAACCAACACACTATTCTTTCTCTATGAATTTGACTATTCCACGTACTTCATAAAAGTAGGGGAATCACACGATATTTGTCCTTTTGTGGCTGGCTTATTTCATTTGGTACAATGTCTTCAAAGTTCACCTAAGTTATAGCATGTGTCTGAATTTCCTCTTTAAGGCCGAGTAATAGTCTATGGAATATATGTACTAAATTTTGTTTATCCATTCATTGGACAATACAAATTGTTTTTTCTTAAACATTTATTGGGGGGGGCATGTTGGGCTCCATCCCAAAACCCTGAGATCATGACCTGAGTCGAAATCAAGATTAAGATGCCCAACTGACTGAGCCACCCAGGCGCCCTGGTTAATACAAGTTTTTAAAGTCCGACTGTAACATGATATGATCTTTAGGGTAAAACTCACAAAATTAGTAAAGGGCCCAAAGAAGACAACTAGTATTTCCAGAGTTACTTCTCACTTTGTCATAATAAAGCTTTATTAAAGTTAATAGTCTGGTACAATATTAAAAAAATGAACTCCTTGGTCCTTCTGGATGTGACTTAACCGATGTTGTAGCTTCAGTTTTCTCATATGTGAAATGAATGAACATTTTCTATTCTTTTGTGATTGGGAGTAATCAGGAGGGGGGGGGGATGCCAGGTGCTGTCCAATTCTAATCCATGATGTAAGCATAATTAGTTCCATTTCCGCAAATGAAGAAACAGAGTCTCAAGAGGTAGTAGTAGCTCACCTTCAGTCATATAGAAGTACAGGACTTGGGATATCTATAAATTTCTGATTCCAATGTTCACACTCACTCCCCTATATCTTGAAAGGTACAAGAGGTTAAGAAGAGGGGAAGAAATGCACATAAAACAATTCATTTAACTCTGAGTTAATTATTTGAATGCAGTACTGTTGACAGCTAAAAATAAATAAACAAATCATGTAGGTGATTTCCCCATGTTCCTGTGGATATTTCAGGAAACACCACTTTAATTTTTTTCCAGAACTCAAGGTATGCTGACTTTATGCCACCTCAACACAGTATCTCCAAAACTAAATATTTAAATTATTTGGATGCCATTTCCACACTAGAAACCTACCTCTGGGAACAATGAAAGTTAGCTCATTCACAAAGTCAGATTATATGTCTGACCTCCCTAGTACAGATTTGAAAAAAAAAAAAAAAAATGTTTTTTCTTTTTCTGGAACAGATTCCTAAAGCATAATGATTTACATTAGTGTTTTGTAAATCTAAAATATGAATATTTTTAAAAATTTATTTGAGAGAGATAGACAGTGACAGAGATAGCGAGAGAGTGCATAAGCGGGGAGGAGAGGGAGAAGCAGGCTCCCTCTGAGCAGGAAGCCCAAGCAGGGAGCCTGATGTGGGGCTGGATCCCAGGACCCTGGGATCATGCCCCAAGCCAAAGGCAGATGCCCAGTCGTCTGAGCCACGAAGGCACCCCTAAAAATGTGAATATTTTTAAGGAACACAGGATTGTCCAAGGACTCTCCCTCATTTTAGGAAATTAGTCAATATAGTTCCTTCTCATCCACAATGAAGAAAATGAATCTATTCCACTTAGAATATCAACCTGTCTACACTTCAATATGAAATGTTTATATTATTCATTTCTCCTTAAACTATGTGAATTTAATGCCAAACAAGCAAATTATCTGACAGATGATCAAAGCCTAAGAGAAATACATTAAATATGGCTTCTCTTTTCTATAACCCTCACCATCCCCCTTTTTAAAAGATTTTATTTATTTGGAAGAGAGAACACAAGTGGTGGGGAAGAGCAGGGCAGAGGGAGAAGCAGACTCCCCGCTGAGCAGGAAGCCTGACTTGGGACTGGATCCCAGGACCCTGAGATCATGACCAGAGTCGAAGGCAGATGCCCAACGAACTGAGTCACCCAGGCGCCCCCTCTTCTATAACCTCTTTTTTATTTTCAGGGAGAAGTGTGTAGGCAAACCACAAATGTTTGGCAGATCCACACCTGTTTTCTGCACCTTCTGATATAAGGTAGCCAGAATTACACAAGGGTGGTGGGACATGGGACAAGTGTGTTGAACAGGGGCTGGGCAAACAAACATTTCTTACACATCTTCATTCACAGCACTGGAATAGGCACTGTGTGAGAATATTAAAAAATGCACAAATATTAAGTTCCACAGATGTTTTTAAACCTCTGAAAAGATTGTTTCTCACAACCAAAAGCAAAAAATTAAGATTTGTTCCTGCTAGGGAATAATTTTTGTAAAGAAATATTGGTTTTTGAGGGGCTCCTGGGTGGCTCAGTCGTCTGCCTTTGGCTCAGGTCATGATCCCAGGGTCCTGGGATTCAGCCCTGCATTGGGCTCCCTGCTCCATGGGAAGCCTGCTTCTCCCTCCCCCACTCCTGCTGTCCTGCATTCGCTCTCTCTCTCTCTCTCTAATAAATAAAATCTTCAAAAAAAAAAAAAAAGAAAAGAAAAAGAAATATTAGCTTTTGAGGTTAGAGAGAGTTCAGATTTTTCAATTCACAGAGAATTCAACAGGTAACTATGATAAGGATATAACCATTTCTCTTTTATAGATATATCAGAGGTCTATTCATAGAAAATCGTGTGTCACAGAAAAAGAGATTTACATGACATATTCCTACTCTTACATTGCCAAAATCCGTTTATCAGCATACTCCAAGGGTGTAAAAGAGTTTATTACCTCTACAATAAAAATATTAAAATGATTAACTCATGGCTCTCCCCAGTATTATACAAATGCCCAACATTTAATCCAATTTAGCCTTGCATGCTGTCTCTTAATACCCATGATGATACTTAAAATATGCTTCCAAAGAAAGATTCTGCACATCAATTCCTTTTTCTGATACAAGGGCCATCTTCAAAAAAAGGAAAACAAGATTATAACCACAGGTTGTTGGTTTTAATTACCAAAATGTATAAATAAGGGAACATATAATAAATTTTATATATCATATATAAAATAATTTAATGTATATTTATAATTTTGTATAATATAAATATTACATATGAAATATAAAATAATGTTATATATTTATAATTATTTTTATATAATATAAATATTATAAAATATACATTTTGTATACATATAAAATATATATGAAATAATTTTTATATTATATATAATAAATTTTATATATACACAAAATAAATCTTTAAAATAGTCAAATTATTGTTAATCTTTACAGTTAATAACATTTTGTTAAAGTTATCACAGGCACTAGTTTGCTAATGTACCTAAAGAAATAACAGATTTTAGCATGGAGAAAAATGTATTCCCACAAAGATTAATGGATTCCAAGGAGTAGTGATTTGTAACATAAAAAGCTGATGCAACCTTAATTGGAGATATGTAACAACCATGCATGAACTCTTATGAGAGATGTGGACCTCCCAATCTGGCAGCACAGCCATACAATTAAGAAGATACACCTCCTGCTTTAAAGGCATGGTCATATATACTATTTAATATCAGGTATGAACTTAAAAATAAGAGCGTTAGTTTTACTGTTTAGTGATCCACAAAAAAAGGAATTTGGGGGAAAAGTCAGGCCTGATAAAACTCTACTATGCTGGAAAGAACAATCTTCAAGAGTCTCATTGATCTACCTCAGAGATACTGGTTGCTTTGAAAAGAGGGAAACCTCCAGGCTAAATTCTATACACTAAAGTGTTCGTCGTGACTTGCAAACTGCCATATTTGTTCAGTTTTTGTATAGGAAGAGAGACAAAGCTGTTAGCGTCAACAGGAGTGGTTATAAGTTTAAATGTATATCCAGTATTGTTTTGACTTAAAAGTTTTCTAAAGAATCAAGATCTCTCAGAAACAACACAGAACAGGAGGTGCGGGGTGGGGGATGGACCAGGTAACCAATTTATGTAAAAAAGAAACAACTTTTAAGTTGATACCCACTGACTTTGAATCCTTGGCCTTGGAGTTTCTTTGGGATCTAACTATGGAAAACCAATAAAACAAGGCAGTTGCATACAAAGCACCCAAATGTCAGCCAAACCCTTCTTTATGTATGTTGGTTAAATCAGCACTTCTTCGATATTTGAGTTCTAACTCCATGAAAGATTATTTATGAGTTCATTTATTCCACATGCTTGAGAAATCTAATCATACCTGATTATACTGAAAACTACAAAGATATTATGGGTAGCCTATGTCAGAACTTCAGCACACCACTGTCTGTAAAGACACTCAACAGTAGCACTGATTTAAACTAAATATTTTCTGAAGCCTGTACTCAATGATCACTTGTTAAAACAATCACTGTGAAATGATGAGACCTTCAAAGTAGGTTACACATTAGATGGAAACATGCTCAATAACAATGACTTCTTAAAAAGAATGGGGGCTGTAAAGTTTAGCTGGAAATGTACGCAATAAAAGAAAATGACTTCTAAAGAATCTGGGCTGTAAAGTTGAGATATATTTGGAGAAACTCATGTCTCTTCATGTAGGTAATGTGCACAATACACTTCTTTCAATATGTAATGTAAAAGGTAGGAAACAGGTGTCTTCACTTTTATAGTGTCCCACTAAATTACCATTTAACCCAAATTAAGCATGTGTAAACTGCTAATAAAATACTACGCCAATAAGACCAAAATGCATAGAGTTGGTAGGTTAACTATCCAAACATATACCTTAACACCAATGACATAAGTTAATCAACTGTAAACTGAGTTATAAGATTGAAACAATGAAAAGAAGTGCACTACAACACAGCAGTTCAATTTTAATTAGTAATTTGAGTTAATTTGTATTAACTCAAAATTTATTTGTACATGTGAATTTTAAATGTTACTAGTAAATACAAATCAATCATGGATGCAAATATAATGCAATCTGAGGTCTATAAAGAACATAATGCTCTCCCATATTCATTTTCAGTTTTTGTAAGTAAACTCTACTTAAAAACCTTCAATATATATAAAATAGCACCCTATACATGTTGAATTAAGGCCAACAGGTCCTTCGTCTAAAAAAAAAGTTAAATGTATACTTCCTTGGCATCTAAGCTTTTTTTCAACTTTTCTAACATCAGTTTAATGTGATAAACACAGTGCAATTCACCCTCCATTGTTTTCTTTTTAAATAAACAAAGCAGCTGGAAACACATTTACTACACTATTCCAGTCACATGTACATGAACACAGGTGTTTATATGGATGAAAAAATATCAAATGAACGGTGAAAACCCGCCCCTGACAGTTTTCCCCCCAACTAATGAAAACCACAAAAGCCAAAAGATTTCAAATTCAAGTTGGAACACGATTTTAAACTAAGCACTAGTAGCATGATCACTTAATACGGTCTTCTAGGGCATTTGCTTCCATGATAAAGTAATCCCCGAGAAAGCTTAAATACGGAGATGCCTGTAAAAACAGGTGCAGATGCTAACAGTCATTAGAACAGTAGCGACCAAAGTAGTACTAGGCAATGGACAGCGAACTATTGCAAGTCTGGGATTATCCTCTGGCTCAACACCAACCCTGAAGGTTGCTGAGAATCAAGACATAGCAATGAGGTACTGGGAGCAGATACTTAAAGGACATGGGGAGAGTGAGACACTTTAACTGCAGGTGGGGAAAATGAGACAGAAGGATCAGTACAAGTTGGCAGGCCAGCAATAAAAGAAAGCAAGTCTTTCAAATTTGGCTCAGCCCAGGAAGCTAGCTTGAGGCCCAAGGCAGCTGAAGTCACAAATACAGGCCCAGCTGGCAATGGGGAGAAACTGAGGCCAGATTCCCAAATAGGACCTGGCCCCAAACATGAAAGTCAAGAGACAATCCGGCTTTGCCTGGGGGTTAGAGGGACTGCCGCCAGCGCAGGACTCGGTAGACAGACACCCACCCAGACAGGGGGAACCGGTTTGGGCAGGGGCTGCGAGAGCGTTCCCGCCTGCGCATGCGCCCTCTCCCCTCCGCCACAGTTCCCCCTCCCCCCAATCACGGCTCCCCTCAGAACCCGGCTCGTCGAGGGAGGTGAGCGCAGTCTGGCCGGCCCAGCCCCGCGGGATAAAAACACAGCCTGGCCCCGAGCAGGGGCTGTCACAGGATCCCCCGGGGCTTGATGGATAGGATGGTGGGAGGAGGAGGAGGGGAAACGCGGCCCTACCCGACCCGCCGTCTCCTCCTCCGCCGCCCGCCGTTCGCCGTCCCGGAGGCTCCGCCGCCTGGGCCTCCCCAGCCGCCCTGCCCCCGCCCTCCCCGCCCCCTACTCACGTGAGAGTAGCTTCTTCCGCCCTCCGCCCCGCCTCCCGCCCTATTTCATAGGCCTGCTGCTAAGCCGAGCAGCCCCATTGGCCCAACAACAGGCGGCGAGGGCGTACTTCCTTTCCTCGAAGCTCCACCTGGGCTTTTACCCTGCCAAGGGAGTCTGCGCCTGCGCCGAGTGTGCACTCTTTAAGGTGGAGTAGCACTGTGGTCTGTTTAGACTTGGACGGGCAGTGGCTCTGTGACTGACTGCCTCAGGGACTGGAAGCAGGATGGCAGCGGAATCAGGCTAACTAGCACCTGTTACGCCTAAAAGGAGGTACACATGCAAAGACCACTGGTGCTACAGCAAGAAATCTGCTCACCTTTCACGTTCAAGTACTATTTCAAAAGCAGCCCTTAACAGCGTTACTCAACTCACCTGGCCTTTATCGAAGGCGTGCATTATGATAGGTCTTTTTATGGGTATCTCATTGGCTTTACCACAAACCTGTGAGAATGTTCGATTTTTCTCATTTTATAAAGGAGTCCAACCTAAGTAACAGTTCAATCCAAAAGTCGAAAACTTTTGACTCAAGTCCAAGGGCTACTGGCTGCGACACAGCTGCCTTGAGGTACTTGAGACACACAGAACATCAGAAATAGCTTGTTTCAGAGTGTTAGACCCAAAGATGGGGCTGGGATTTTATTTTAAAATTATTCAAAAGTGGGGCACTTGGCTGGCTCAGTCCTGGAGTATGCGACTCTTGATCTCTGGGTTGTGAGCTCAAGCCCCACATTGCGGTATAGAGGTTACTTAAAAATAAAATCTTAAATCATTCAAAAGGGATATATAGAGCAAAAGCAATGAGATTTAAAGTCCTGAATGAATTTACAATGTAGTTGGTAACAGAAACAATGGCTACTAAAGGTGCTAATAAGTCATAATTTATAATTCTACAGCCTATCCCTTACTCTTCCCCTTTCTTTATTCAAATAGCCTATGCTCTTTTCCTGGTGAATGAGTCATGTAATGTTTTCCTGTGCATAATGTATCTAAATCAACCAGAGAAAACACAAAAATGTTGTGCTCTGTTGCAGTCCTTTATGTGACTTGTCTACTATTACAATAGACTTGGCTGCACTCCCACAGGAAAATAGCTTTGTTCCTTTTCTCCTTATACAGTTACATAATAATACACACCCATTTTAAAGTAGTAGTATCAAATAATAGATGCAGTATTATGAAACCCCCTGATATCCTGATGCACTTTTAATATTTTGGTGACTATACAATCAATGATTCTTTGATTCATATGTATACACCAAATATGTATGTAAATCTTAACATAAATTTTTAAATAAAATTTTATTACAGATTGTACAGTATATGCCTTGGAGAACAGAAAACAGAGACAAGCTACAATAAAAAATAAAACATCACATTCCCACCACCAATGTTAATACCATAATGCATATCCTTCTTTGTGTGCCAACATATTGTTTTGTAAAATGAGATCACATGGTTTAGCAATCTGCTTTATTCAATTAACAAAATCTACTTTACCATTTCAGTATATTTCCCTCACATCTAATTCCTAGATCACATCCAATTTTCCATCAACCTGAAAGTATTTTTACAGTTGGCTTTCCCAAATCAGTAATATTTCAATTAAGTTTTCCTCTCATCTATTATCTACTATAATCAAATATTCTGTTGATTGAAATATATTTTTTTAAAGTTAGTTTTCCTAAATCAGTATCCAATCCAGGACCACACACTACATCTGGTTGTTCTATCCCTTAAATATTTTTTACTCTAGCACTTAAGAAAAATACTAAGATACTGGCTTACAAGGCCACTTGAAGTGCAAAATTTCCCACTCTCTGGATCTGAATGATTGCTTCCCCAAGAGGTTACTGAATTTGTTCCTTTAGACCTGGTATTTCCTGGAAACTGGAAGTTCTATTTCAAGGCTCAATAGATTAATGTGGTAAGTTGGAGCCAGAATGGGAAAATCCACTAATGCTAAAATTAAAAAAAAGAAATTCAATCTATAAACCCATGGGTGCCCTCAGAGGTTTTTAAGGACAGTGCCAATATCAGATTTGGATTTTCTAAAAGATTATTCTGGTAGCAGTAGAAAAGGCAAAATGGGGTAAATGGAACAGTTTAGAGGCCGACTAAGATCAGAAAGATTTGAACTAAGGCAGAAGGGGATGGGGTGGGAGGGAACAGCGTTCAAGAGACATATGAAAAAGAAATATCTTCAAGTTTGCTGATTTTCTTCTGCCTGCTCAAACCTAATTTTGAATCCCTCTAGTGAATTTTTCATTTCTGCTATTGTACTTTTTAACTTCAGAATTTCATTTTGGTTCCTTTCATAATTTCTATATCTTTAATACTAATTCCATTTTTTTTTCATAGTTTTTCTGACTTCATGTTTTCTTTTAGCTCAGTGAGCAACTTCAAGACAGTTGATTTAAAGTCTCGTAAGTCAGATGTCTCATCTTTCTCAGGGAAGGTTTCTGTTGATTTATTTTGTTCCTTTGAACAGGCCATACTTTCCTATTTGTATGCCTTTTGATTCTTTGCTAAAAAATGGACATTTGAATCTTATGTGATAACTGTGGAAATCAAATTCTCCCCCTATCCCAGGGATTGCTGGTTTTTGTGTGTATGGTTTGTTTTGTTTTGTTTTGTTTTTTTAATTGTTGAAGGATATCTCTATGCCAGGAATCAGGATCAGCCTAAGGTGAAAGCTTAAGGTCTCCTCAGTTCTTTTCTGAGCCTGCATCTTTTCCTGGTTATACACAGTGGCTTTCTAATTTTCCCTATGTAAGTGGTTGCTTCTGAATGTCCTAAGCCTTAAATTTCTGGCTCCCAAATGGGGTAAAAGGGAAAACAAACAAACAAAACAGAAGCTGTTCCTTCAAATCCCATAGAAGCCAGCTCAGCCTATGGGGGCTGAAACAATGGCAGTGACTCTGTGCCCGAATCTCAGAACTCAAAAGGCGTAATCAGCAATCAAAACACAGAACTCTGGTATTTGGTGAACAAAATTCTTATTTCCCACCACAGCTCCAGCAAGCCACACCAGGAATGTGAACATGGCTGCCTGCCACAGGGCTGAAGGGTAGGAAGCAGGGAGGTGCTATCATGCTAAAGGCTGACATTGACTGAAACTAACCTCAATTTACCAACCAAACTTTCTCCTGGAAGGTGCAAGAATTCAAACAGACTCCAGAGTTACTTCAGACAGTTTCTGCCAGTACAACTGTTGTCTAGGTAGAGAGATGGATTCCTTGTGCTTCCTACTCCATCTGAGGAACAGAAAGAAAAGAAAAAAAGAAATGTGAACAGTGAATGGAGTTTAAGGGATCTGTGGGACACTATCAAGAGAAACAACATACCACTGTGGGAGTTCCAGAAGAAGAGAGAAAGGGGAGAAAGAATAATAATCAGAGGTGCCTGGGTGGCTCAGTCGGTTAAGTGCCTGACTCTTGATTTCTGCTCAGGTCATGATCTCAGGATCCTGGGATTGAGCCTTGCATAGGGCTTCACGCTCAGCACATAGTCTGCTTGAGATTCTCTCTCTCCCTCTTTCCCTCTCTTCCTGCACTTGTGTGCACACTCTCTTTCTCTAAGATTAGTGAATAAATCTCAAAAAAAAAAATAAAAGAAGAAGATTCAAACTGTAGAAAGCCAAAGAAAAGAGAGACTCTTAAAAGCAGCAAAAGAGAAGTGATTCTTCACATACAAGGGATCCTCGATAAGATTATCAGCCAATTTCTCATCTTAAACCTTGGAGGCCAGAAAGCAGTAGGTTAATATTATCAATGTGCTAGAAGAAAAAAAAAAAAAAAAAAAACTGTTGACAAAGAATTCTGTATCTGGCAAAACTGTCCTTCAAAAGTGAGGGAGAAATTAAAATCCTTAGCTTTTTTAAAATCAGAGATTGAGTTTACCACTAAACGTGGCAATCAGAAGTGCTATAGGCAATCTTTCAGGTTGAAATAAAAGGATGCTCAACAGTAATTTGAAGCCATACGAAGAAATAAAGATCTCTAGTAAAGATAAATGTGTGGGGAATTATAAAAGTATTATTATAATTCCAGTTTATAACTCCACCTTTTATTTCCTATATGATTTAAAAGACAAGTGCATCAGAATATTAATCTATGTCACTGGGCACAGAGTGTATAAAAGATATAATCTGTAACATCAATAACAGAAAGAATGGGAAGAGCTATACAGGAGAGGTTTTGTATGCTATTAAAGTTGGTATCAATTCAATTAGATTGTTGTAACTCTTTGGTGTTAAATATAATTCCCATGACGACCACAAAGAAAATACCTATAGAATATTCACAAAAGGAAATAAGAGGTGAATTAAAACTTTTCACTAAAAAAAAAATCAAATAAACACAGAAAAGGACAGTAATAAAAGAAATGAAAGGCACAAAGGCCTACAGAAAAGAAATAGCATAATGGCAGAAATAATTCCATCCTTAGCAGTAATTACTTTAAATGTAAATGGTGTAAACTCTTCAGTCAAAGACAGAGATGAGCTGAATGGATTTCAGAAAAAAAAAAAGATCCAACCATCTATGGTCTAGAAAAGACTCACTTTAGATCCAAAGATATAAATAGGTTAAAAGTGAAAGAATTTTTAAAAAGATATTCCAGGGACTCCTGGCTGGCTTTAGTCGGTAGAGCATGCAACTCTATCTCAGGGTCCTAAGTTTGAGTCCCATGTTGGGCCTAGAGCTTACTTTAAAAAAAAAAAAAAAAGTTCCGTGCAAATAGTAATCAAAGAGAGCTGGAGTGGTTATACAAATGTCATACAAAATAGACTTTAAATCCAAAAAAAAGGTTACAAGAGACAAAGAAGGACACTATTTATTAATAAAAGGTTCAATAAAGCAAGATTATGTAAAAATTATAAACATTAACATACCTAGTAAGAGACCCTCAAAATATATGAAGCAAAAATGACCAGAATTAAAGGGAAGAATAAACAGTTCTACAATAGTTGGAAACTTCAATACTCCACTTTCAATAATGAATAGAACAACCAGATAGGAGATAAGTTAGGAAACAGAGGAACATCCTGAGAAAACAACTAAACCTAACAGATATATACAGAACAGTCCACCCAACAACAGCAGAATACACATTATTTTTACATTCACATGGGACATCCTCCAGGCCAGGCCATATAATTAGGCCACAAAACAAGCCTCAATAGATTTTAAAAGACAGGTATCATACAAAGTATCTACTCCAACCACAATGGAATGAAGTTAGAAATCAGTAACACAAATACATGTAAATTACACAACATGCTCTTAAACAACCAATGGGTCAAAGAAGAAATCAAAAGGGAAATTAGAATATATGTTAGAAATGAATGAAAATGATGACACAACATACCAAAACTGATAGAATGCAATGAAGGCACTGATCAGAGGGAAATTTATAGTTGAAAATGGCTACATTAAAAAAGAAGAAAGATCTCAAAATAATACCCTAACTTTATACCTTACAAAACAAGAAAAACTAGAAAATAAACCCAAAACTAGCAGAGGGAAAGAAAGAAAACAGATGAGAGTGGAGATAAACTAGAAAACAGAAAAAGAGAAAAATCAATGAAACCAAAAATTGTTTCTTTGAAAAGAACAACAAAATCAACATGCAAATAACTAAAATCAGAAATGAAAGTGGGTATTACTTCTGACATTCCAGAAATAAAAGGATTATAAAAGAATGCTATGAACAACTGTATGCCAACAAATTAACTTAGAAAAGAAACAAATTCCTTGAAACATATAAATTAAACTGATTCAGAAGAAATAGAAAATCTCAACACACATATAACAAGTAAAGAGATTAAGTGAGTAATCAAAAAACTCCCAACAAAGAATAGTCCTGTCCCAGATGACCACCAGAGAAATGTACCAAACATTTAATGAGTAACACCAGTCCTCCTCAAATTCTTCCAAAAAAATTAAAGAGGAAATATTTCCTAACTCATTCTATGAGACCTTCATTATCCTGATACCAAAGCCAGGTAAAGTCATCATAAGTAAGTTACATACTGATATCTCCTATGAATATAGATGCTAAAATCCTCAACAACATTTAAGACAATCAAATCCAACAACATATTAAAAGGATTATTCGCCATGTCCGAGTGGGATTTATCGCAGGAATGCAGCATGGTTCAACATAAAATCAATCCATGTAATATATCACATTAATAAAACAAAGAGAAAAAAACACGATCATCTCAATGGATGCAGAAAAGACATGTGACAGACCATAATGCTTTTCATAATAAAATCTCTCAGAAAACTAGTTATAGAGGGAAAATTTCTCTACATGATAAATGTATTTGTTAAAAACCCACACTGAACACCATACTCAATAATTCAGCTACCCCTCTAAGATCAGGAACAAGTCAAAGATGTCTCCTTTCACTGCTGCTATTAAACACTGTACCTGAAATTCTAGCCAGAACTATTGGACAAGAAAGAGAAATAAAAGGCAAATTGTGGAGAGGAAGAGGTAAAACTATCTCTATTCACAGACAACATGATTATATGGAGAGAAAACCTCAAAGAACCCACAAGAAAGCTACTAAAGCAAAAACAAAACAAAACAAAACAAAAATTCAGCGATATTGCTGGGTATAACACCAACACACAAAAATCAGTTTCTACACACCAGCAATGAACAATATGAAAAGGAAATGAAGAAAGCAATTCCATTTACAATATTATCAGAAAGAATACCCTGAAAGCTTGAAAACATTGCTGAAATTAATGAACACCTAAGTACATGGAAAGACATTCTGTATTCACAGGTAGGAAGACTTAGATTTGTTAAAATAGCAATGCCACCCAAAGTGGTCTCCAGATTCAACACAATATCAAAATTACAATCCTTTTTTCCTCAGAAATGTAAAAGGTCATCCTCATATTTATATGGAGTTTCAAAGGGCCAAAACAACCTTGAAAAAGCATAAAGTTGGAGGACTCACACTTCCTCAAATGTGATAGAACAGAGAGCCCAGAAATAAACCGTCACATATATAGTCGAAGGTGTCAAGACCATTCAAAGGGTAAAGAACAGTTTTTTCAAGAACCGGTGCTGGAAAAACGATATCCACATAAAAAGAATATGAAGTTGGATACAGCTGTGGTGACTATTACACAACACTGTGACCGTACTTAATGCCACCGAACTTTACACTTACAAATGATTAAAATTATAAATACTGTGTTTGACCACAATAATACCTTTCCCCCAAGAAAAAAGGAGCCCAGCGAGCAACTGAATTGGCAATGAGAAGGAAAAGGACTCTAGAATGACGATCAAGTTTTCTGGTCGGCAGGACTGCGTGGATGATGCCGTTTACCAACCAACCTGTGGTCTAAGGGCCATAAGAAGCAGGTCTGCATTTGAACTTGAGATAATTAAAAGGTACATTAAGATTGGGTCAACCAATTGGAGATGTCTTCTGTGCAGCTGGCCCTGGAGCTCAAGAGACCAGTCTCGGCTGGCGAGAGTGATTTCTGAATGGTCAGCACGCTGTAGGTGACGGAAGCCACGGGAATGAAAGAGATCTCTGGGAAACACCAACATCCAAAAGCGAGGGGAGTAAACCCCCTTCTGCTTTCAGGGCCCCGGCTCCGCGAGTCCACATCCCTGGGCGGGAGGGTCTTACCAAGGCTTAGTGCGGAGGCACCCTTCAAGCCCACGCGGGCAGCAGGCGGCGGAGGCCCAGCTCCAGAGGAGCCGCTGCAAACGGGCGAAGCGCGCAGAGCAGAGCCCGGGACGCGAAGGAACCGCCACACCTTCGAGTCGTCGGCGAGGAGCTCGCAGGAGGCTTCTCGGATACTCTGCACCCTTTCCTCCGCGCGCAAAGTCCCTCGCCGGGCCCCGTCACCCTCCGACTCTTCCGATTGGTGGAGAGGACCAAGGGACCTGGAAGTTGTTTTGTCCGGCAAGGGCTGCCCTTCCGGTTCCGTTGGGTCCCCCTTTGGCTCGGGTTCCCTGCCCCTCCCCCTTCCCGGAGCCCCGAGGGGCCGGAGCTCCTGGCGGTGCCGGATCCTGACGGTGGCCTTCCCCCGGGTCTGTAAGTGCGGAGGCGGCCGGAGCGCCGGGCAGGGGTACGGGGTCTCTCAAGAGGGAGCCCCCTTGGGGCCCTGGATTGGCCGGGACCTGCTCTGGGATGGGGGCGAGGAGCTGGCCTAGGCCCGCTGGGACTTAAGGAACCCTTGGTCCGGCCCACGCTGTGCCCCGCCCCTCTCCCTTCCTTGCGTCTGGAGTCGGGAGCCTAACTATGCCCCAGGGACCTCCTCCTGGGACCCCAGCCGAGGGCCCAGCAGTTGGCTTGGACGCCTGACTCTGGCATCTTGTAGGAAGTGCCAGAGCTGAGGCCCTGGCAAGGCCTCAGTGCCGGCCCGCTAGGCTCACTATGCGTGCTGACCGAGGTTACCCTTTTGCCAGGGTTTCCCCCAAATCGGCCTCTGGCCGCAGCACCTTTTCTATTACTGGCGCTATGCCAGGTACTGGGGCTTCTTAAGATACCCTTCCAGTTTTCCAGGGTCAAGTTTGGGAGCCAGATATAAACATAATTGCTCCTGCGATTTATGTATCAGTCATATATGTGTGAACTACCCAACGGGCAGTTGCTAGGAAGGCTGAAGAAAGTGAGGTCTGAATTATACTTCTTGGAGAGGATAAAGTGGAGAGGAGCTTTTCAGGCAGAAGGAGGAGTTTGCAAGGCTCTGAAGGAATGACTGAGCGTAACTTGTGTGTGAAGAGGGGGAAATTGGGGGCTCTTGTGCGTAGAATGAGATACGAGGCTGGGAAAGTAGGCTGAGGTCCAGATAGTGGAAGGTTTAATCCTAAAAGAGATGGGTAGTTTTAGAAGAGTTTTAAGCAGGAGACTTATACAGTCAGATTTGCACTGTAGAAAGCCATGTTGTTCTAGAAGTCAGCCTATAGAAAAGAAATGTCTATAAGCTGATTATGGACACTTCAATTAATGTCTGGGTACTCTTACTGGAAATTCTTTTGAAGGAGTAATGGAATCAGCCTAGTGAAAGTTAATGAAGGCTTAAGGAGTTATGACAGTGTTACTGGAAAGAAGGGAGGTATGCTGGAGTGAATGGTGTGAAAACTGTAATAAATTGGATGTTGAGGGAGAAAGAGATAGCAAAGCTGATTCCTAGGTTTTAGGCCTTTGGCATTTGGAGAACGTTGATGCTATTATCAGCAATAAAACCATAACCTTGTATATTACAAATTTATATTTTTGGACATGTTTAATTAAAGGTATAATGGAACAGCCACATAAGGACTGTCCAGTATAGAGTTGGAAATGCAAATCTGCAGCTTAACCTCAGTGCTGTGGCTAGAGGTAAAAGTTCGAGTCACTGGCATAGAAGTAGAAGCTGTAGTAATATTTGGCATCAGGAAGGAAGTATTGAGAAAGATGGGAATATTTTGGGGGAGTGGTTGCATTTATGAAGCAGAAAGGGGAATGAATTTGTGGGATAGCAAAGACAGAGGTAGGGGATACATATAAAAGTACAGGGTTCCAGCAACCAAGAAGACCCAGAATCAAGAGAAGGGAATTTTGAGGAGGGTCCATTGGGACAATTCATGCAGAGCATTTGGGGAATGAGAGGGGGGAAAAAAGATTGCATTTCCGTAGTAAGAGATAATTAGTGGGGCACCTGGCTGGCTCAGTCAGTAGAGCATGCAACTCTTGATCTTGGGGTCATGAGTTCAAGCCCCATGTTGGGCATAGAGATTACTTTTTAAAAAAGAGATCATGAGAGACCTTTTCAAAAGCAATTTTAGTAGAGTGATGAGGTCACGATTTATGAAATAATGGGAGACCTTAACTGGTTTGATGTTAAATGAGAATGAGAAAAGGCCACATGTGAAGTGTTTCACGAAGAAAATTGACGGGCTTTGTTTATTCACCTAATATGCTTATCAAGCACATTCCAGACACTGTTCTAAGCTCTTTTAAACGTTAATTTAATTTTTAATTTCCCATAACGATGCTATGAATTAATACTACTATTTGACAGATGGGAAAAATGAAGCACAGAAGGGGTTGAGTAACTTGCCCAGGGTCACACAGCTAGTAAGTGGTTGAGCAGGGTTTTCATCCTAGGAGATATGGCTCCAGAATCCATAGTTTTATCCACTGCACTAAGCAGTGACTGAATATAGGAGTGAAAGGAGTGGGAAAAATTTAAGCAAAGATAGGTTCATTGATAAAAAATGGAGAGGCTTGGAAGGAGAACCTAATTGAGAAGGTAAGTAATGGATGTATGTTTATATTACGTATTTGTTTTTTATTTCTCTCTGTCTTATATCCTCTTCCAATCAATGCCACTTTAGGTCAATTTCTTTCACAATCAGGTCAATTTATGCCATGCTTTCATCTATCACTTACTATCTATAATCAGGTCTCCTCTTCAGCTTCAGACTCATATCCAACTAGCTAATAAATCTTCCGCTTCATGTCATGTAAGATTCTCTGACTAAACATTTTAAAACCAGACCCATGATCATCCCTCCAATATTCCCTAGCTTATTGAGTGACACTGTGTCAAATTAATCCAGTCATTCAAATCAAAGGTCTTGGAGTCATCTCAAACTATCCTTTCTTGAACCCCCCTTGGTCACCAAGTCCATCAGTTCTTTGAAATATCTCTCAAATCTGGTTTCCTCTCTCTGTCCATATGATTGTTGTCAGTATTCAGGCCCTCATTATTTCGATCTTGATCTGCTAGAGTAATAGCATACTACAGGTATCCTTGCCTTCATGTCCACTGTTCTTAGAGCCATTCGCCATTAATTTTTATTTTTGACTTACTGAGTTTTAGACAGTGCAGGAGTTTAGACATCACACATTTCAAGCAATAGAATAGTGGCCTAGGGCAGGTATTGTTGAGTAACTTGAGGGAAAGTTAAGTTTGGCCAAGGTTGGCCATGAGGATGGAGATTTAGGGATTTTTTTTTTTTTTTTAAATAGAGCATGTAAGTAAAACATGGAGAAACCAGATGGGCTTTCTGAGAGGAAGTAAGCTTTGAAAAAACAGCAAAAAATCAAGGACTAAGTTTTGAGAAGGATATACTTAGCTTTACACAGTTTATTGGACCTTGAAGAGCAAACAAGCAAAAGAATGGTGGAAAGCTGAGGCCAGTAGTTAAGCAACTTGGCCATTTCTGTACAACAGTTTAAAAAGAATGAACTAGATCTCTATTCAACATATATAGCTGTCAAAAACAATATGTGAAAAAAGAAAGTTGCCAAACCATATGTATAGTTTATGTGTAAGAAACATAGTCTTATATCTTCTGGGGCTAGGCATATAGAAGTATTGTTTTTCAAATGGAAGGAAGGAGAGTCAAAAAGGACCAAAGTTAAACTCAGTAGTAAGTGGAAGATGTTTGGGAAAGGAGACTTTTACAGTATCTGTGATGTTGAAAAACTTTCCAGGAAGGATATATTTCTGTATATATTACTTATAGTTAGAAGTAAAAACAAAACAAAAGATTGATAACTTGGAGAATGTTGTGTCATGAAAGTTACCCAAATGAAGAAAAAGATTGAGGTTTGTAAAGAGAAAGGTTGTGGTGTAATGCAACCTTTTTGAAAAATGGAGTATGGTGTTAATGAGAAACAAAGAAAGATTTCCAGGTAGTTATGCGTGCTAAGTTGAAAGATAAGGGTACTTTTATGAGGTAGATGACAAAATAGACTGACATATAGCTTGGGAGTTTATTATGTAGAATAGAAAAATTTTCCTTATAAGTAATTAGAGGTATTTGAAATAAGAAACTTGGGTATTTTCTCACTGCCTGTAGCATAGCAGTAAACACTGTCCAACTTAGAATATTCACTGATCCTTTTTGGTTACTCCTGTTTGAACAAGGGGAAGTTTTCAGATCAGTTGGCACATTTGTTACAGAGATAATTATGAAAGAACTGTATAAATATAACAAAGAGAAAGTGATCTTAAGTGAGAATATTCCTATTACATTGATGTTTGAGAAATAGGTCATTCAAAGCTTGCTAATAGGGGTGCGTGGGTGGCTCAGGTCATGATCCCAGGGTCTTGGGATCGAGCCCTACATCGGGCTTCCTGCTCGGCGGGGAGCCTGCTTCTCCCTCTCCCACCCCCCCTGCTTGTGTTCCCTCTCTCACTGTGTCTTTCTCTGTCAAATAAATAAATAAAATCTTTAAAAAAAAGAAAAAGAATATGACTAGTACATAAAAGGCTTACTGTTAAAGTCCTCTAGACTGGACACAAATTTGGCTTTACATCGTACTCTTTGTTTTTAAACAACCTTTTATTGAAGCATAACTGAATACACAAAAGTATGAAAAACATTAAATGTACAGCTGAATGGATATGAGGAGGGAAGTCTGAACAGTTACACAGTTAACATTATTCATCAGGTAAAACCTCACCTAGTCTTATTGTTTCATACATGGACTTTGGCATCATGTAGCTTGGGCCCAAGTTGCACCTCTAATACTTAATACTTTCCACCTCTCATAAGTTGAACAAGTTACTTATATCCTCCAAGATTGAGTTTCTTCATATGCAAAATGGGGATGCTAATAATGCCTACCTCCTAAGGATTTTGAGGATTAGGTGGGTCAATTTAGGTAAAGCACTTAGCACTATACCTGGGACATAGCAAGGATTCAATAAAGATTAGCTATCCTTTTTCTTATCATTAAGCCAGTTTATAAGAAACACAATTATTCTTTTTAATTTTGACATTTTTACAAGTAAAAAAAAAATTGTTTAAAATTTGGTTTTACATTGTCAAAACTATTTTGGTAACAAACGCTAGAAAGGAATTTTCCCCAGGACACTCAAACGAGGGCCTCTCTATCATAGAACAATAATAATTTCATAGGGGACATTAAAGAGTTAATTATTCTGCTGGTTTTTGTTGAATGAGCTGTGTATAAAGTAACACTTGGTCCTTGCCCTCAAATAACTAATATTGTATTGAAAAGAGAAACTGGTGGCAGGAATCGATTAAAGGGATAAACTATGTGGTCCAGAAATAAGAGTTTATCAAAGACAGCCAATAGAGTACACTGACATATATTAGGCAAAACCTCCTAAACAGAACAAATTTTCCTCACATTCTTGGACTATAGCAGAGAAATCAAAGCAAGCACTTTCCTGGGGTACCTACCTGTTGGGCTGTTCCCACTGTTAAGTTTCTTGAGACTGATTGATAGGAAGTACTCCAGCTCCTCATCTTTAGAGCTTCAGGGAACAATTATCCCTAAGGATAGTTTGTCTAAAGCACTCTGAGTATTATCATCCTATAGATGAAAGGAATCAATGATCATTTTTGTGTGTGTAGGAAAATACTAACCTGAGGGTAGACTGAGGACAAGCTAAACTCTAAAAAAGAATGCCCCTTTTGTTTGGCCACTTGAAACAACAATCATTTTTATAACTTCTGGTTATAAATTGGGGCATTCACTGTTTCCAGAATGAATGTATGAGGCCACTGTAATTGCCGAAACTAACCAGTGATAATACAATTTTGCTGCTTTCTTTATTGATATGTTTCTTGTATCTCCTAGATTTTTCCTTTTTATTTGATATTCACCATCTTTTCTCTGATGCTGCATTTGCTTCTCTATATCCTTCCTTTCTCATCTTTATTGTGATTATTCATTACCTATACATTCAGAATGCCATACAAAGGAAAAGCTTATAATTTCTGTATGTCTATTTTGGTTAATAAAGCATGCCATTTCTCCCTCCTACATTTCACCTTTCTTCCAGTGACATTTTCATTCAGCTGAACTCTTAAGTTTGGAACCTTTACACATTCCTTTTTTTTTTTTTTTCATTCTCTGTATCTAGTCAATCACCAAGTTCTTAAAATATCTTTTACTATTTTTTCTTGCTCCTTATTCCCATTTTCATTCCTTTCTAGGCTCTCATGGCCTCAGACCCATAATGCTTTTACAGACTCTGAGCTGATCTTCCTAACAGCAGGTCTTCCTTCCTTCCACTGTCAAACAAATTCTATAGGTTCAACAAACACAAACTGAGCACCTGCCGTATGTTTAGTACAATATTAGGTGATGGGAAGACAGACCAGTTTGAACAGAAGAGGGTCTGGCCAGTAATATGGCTGTAGGAAGTAGAATTTGAAGCAAAAGGAAAAAGTGTTTTGTCCTAGAAGATGCAGGTTCCCAGCATTAGCCTCATTGAGTGAGATGGAGATGTTTCCCTCAAATGCCATGAAGCTTGCAGTTTGGAGGGGAAGGAACAAGTACTTAAAATATTTTGAGTGTTATGGTAGAAGTGCTATACTATGGGTCCAGTAGAGACAACTGTTCTAGTCTAAGAAGTTAGATAGGGGCATCTCAAGAAATAAAGGAGCGATGGAGCACCTGGCTAGCTCAGTTGATAGAGCATCGCACTCTTGGTCTTGGGGTCATGAGTTTCAGCCCCACATTCGGTGTAGAGATTACTTAGAAGAAAGGAAGGAAAGAAGAAAAAAAAAAGAAAGAGAATTAATTAACTGTACTAAGGCCTGGAGTCAATAGAGTGCTGTCATGCACCAGGCACTGAGCAGTATGAGTAAGACCTGGACTCTGCTTAAGGAGTTGGTGTTCTATGAGCCTTGGTCAGTTACTGTTACAAAAGATAGAAGATTATAAAGATTGGGCTTCAGGATCTATATGTGGCCAATTACAGCTGATTGTCTCTTGTGATTCTCAGCTATGGAGTTGATAAATGCACAAAGTTCAAGGTGAATTTATTGATGCACTGAGATTGTAGAGCTGTTTTTCAAGGATAGAGTTGATACACCTACTGATCTTCCAGAAGGCTGGTATATAAACATTGTGCCAGTTTATTATTTTTACAATGACTGGTGGACTGGAATTATCATGTTCACATAGGTAATTCATCCTTCCCTTTAGAGAGAAACATGGGAAGACAAATTATCAGAAAATCATTTAGAGAGTATAGAATCAGAACATAGGAACTTTCTCCAAAGGAACTGCTATATAAAGGGACAGATAGGGAAAGAGTTTGGCATACACCTTCTCCATGGTTGAATGGGTTATGCCAATGTTTACCTTAATTATTATTTGGTTTATTTCATTAGTTTATCCTCAAAGGTTAGTCTTCACCTAGGAGACAATGGGAAGTCACAGAAGGATTTTAGGCAGGGGTTGGATATAATCAGATCAAGTTTTTTTGAAAGTTGACATTTGGTATAGAAGTTGGATTAGAAGGAACAGAAGCTGGAACCCAAGAAACATTTATGATCCTGTTCTAGTAGTCCAGTTGATGAGTAATGATGGATAAACAGGAATAAAAAGAAAGAACAGAATCTATAAGCTGTTAATTTGATTGACTTTATTCCTACTCAGATTCCCACCAAGTGCCTCATGTTTTTTCTATATAAAATATTTTATTTACTTTCTATATCAAGAAATCTTGCTTGAGAGTTTAGATTTGTCCAAAATGCACAGGATAAAGACCTGTGCCTTTGACACTGTCTGAACATTGTCCCTTTAAGTCAATTACTTTCAGTTTATTGCAGAAATGCTTGTATGAATAAATGCACATCAGTTTAAATAGAAGAGGATTTACCCAGGAAATGGGGCAAGCAAGGTCACTGCAGTTCTTTAAAATAGAAAGCAAAGGAAAACATTTTGTCTTTGAAGAAGCAGGTTCACAGTATCATGTTAAAGAAAATAGTTACTTTATTACTTGTTGGGATGTTTTTAGTTTGTTTTTGAAACCTGATCGAATTCTCATTTGAGAAGCGAAAAAATGCTCTTAAAGTAGCTCAAGCTCTGTTCTTGTATTAAGTATCTTAAAAAGTTGAATGGATGCCAAACTATTTCCACTGATACAAGTCTACTCCTTAGGTGCAATTGACACTTGATGTGGAATAATTTTTCACAGCCTTTGAAAGCTGTTACACTAGCTTCCTCTTTCAAGGAAAATCTCATTTGGATACATACAAAGAGATATGACAACACAAATTGTTTTTGGAAGGAAAAATCCAGGTATCTTAATTGTTTGAATTTTCTTAAATTCATCCTTTTTACATTTCTGTTCTTTAGGTCTGCCAAAATGTCTGAAAGATCAGATCTCCTTCACTTCAAGTTTGAAAATTATGGAGATTCAATGTTACAAAAAATGAACAAATTAAGAGAAGAGAATAAATTTTGTGATGTTACAGTTCTCATAGATGATATTGAGGTACAGGGGCATAAAATTGTGTTTGCTGCAGGTTCCCCCTTCCTAAGAGACCAGTTTTTACTGAATGATTCCAGAGAGGTGAAAATCTCCATATTGCAGAGTTCCGAAGTGGGGAGACAATTGCTCTTATCCTGTTATAGTGGTGTGCTGGAATTCCCTGAGATGGAACTGGTCAATTACTTGACTGCTGCAAGTTTTCTTCAGATGAGCCACATTGTAGAACGGTGCACACAGGCCTTGTGGAAGTTTATAAAGCCAAAACAACCAATGGATAGTAAAGAGGGATGTGAACCGCAGAGTGCTTCTCCCCAGTCAAAAGAACAGCAGGGAGATGCCAGAGGCTCCCCAAAGCAGGATTCACCTTGTATTCATCCATCTGAAGACAGTATGGATATGGAGGACAGTGATATTCAGATTGTTAAGGTAGAATCTATTGGGGATGTATCCGAGGTTAGAAGTAAAAAAGATCAGAACCAGTTTATTTCTTCTGAACCCACTGCTTTACATTCATCAGAGCCCCAGCATTCCCTGATAAATTCAACTGTGGAAAACAGAGTAAGTGAAATAGAACAAAACCATCTCCACAATTATGCCCTCTCTTACGCAGGCAGTGATAATATCATCATGGCCTCAAAAGATGTCTTTGGGCCTAATATTCGAGGTGTAGACAAAGGCTTACAGTGGCATCACCAGTGCCCAAAGTGTACCAGGGTGTTTCGTCACCTGGAGAACTACGCCAACCATTTAAAAATGCACAAACTCTTTATGTGTCTACTCTGCGGCAAGACTTTTACTCAGAAAGGCAACCTTCATCGACACATGCGTGTGCATGCCGGCATTAAACCTTTCCAGTGTAAGATCTGTGGGAAAACCTTTTCTCAGAAGTGTTCCTTACAGGATCATCTTAACCTTCACAGTGGAGATAAGCCCCATAAGTGTAACTATTGTGACATGGTTTTTGCACATAAGCCAGTTTTGAGGAAACATCTTAAACAGCTGCATGGCAAAAACAGCTTTGATAATGCCAATGAAAGAAATGTGCAAGACCTCACAGTGGATTTTGATTCTTTTGCATGTACAACAGTCACAGACTCTAAAGGGTGTCAGCCACAGCCTGATGCAACACAGGTCCTGGATGCAGGTAAACTGGCCCAAGCTGTCTTGAACTTAAGAAATGATAGTACTTGTGTGAATTGAGTAGGGGCTTTATGCTTTCAACTTAGAATGGACTGAAAACATGGCAATAGTCTCGAGTCTTTTTAGGAGTGATTTTGCTAGTTTGACTTCTCCAAAGCCTCTGTGTGGGTTATAGGGGTGAGTCAAAGCACTAACAGACCAGGCAACTTACCACTTGGAGTGGTCTTGCCTTCCTTTTGCCCTCTCCCATTTTGTGTTTTGAATTATTTATCCTGTGATGTCTGTTTTCCTTTTTCAAGGAGTATTCCATTTGTCTACCTAACATTGACTTTTGTCTTAGACTGAAACTATTTTAGGCTTTTCACTGGGCACATTCTGAAGGTACTAATAAGTTAATAACATCACCTACAGTCCACTAATAGATGCTATGCTAAGAGAAGTGAATAGTATTTTTCTTTGGCAAAAAATAGGCTGAGATATAAGGTGATACTGCTTTTGGCCTGAATATGTGCTAGAACTTCTGGTTGCCTATTGTTAATTGCCTACTGATAATGAATCTGCCTCCTACCATTTGTACTTGTCGTGGAGCTGGTATGAAGTATTTTGGGTTGTTCTGTACTTTTCAACAGTTATTATGGCCCAACTTCATGTCACTGAGTAGTTCACATAGACCACAGTACAATCTTTTCAGCAACATGGATCAGCATGAGGAACATAATTAACAAAGGATAGAAGTACAATTGTACAATAGCACTTACATAGGAGTTCTTCCCAAAAAGAAGCCAAATGCTTATAATTAATGTGTAACTTCTTGTGGATGTTTTTAAGTCAGGATTGCTCCAGGCACACTTAAAATGTGCTAAAGTATAATGGTCTCTCTAAAAAGGGGCTATCTGGGAGTCCGTCTCTGGACTTTGTGTTAGAGGCTAGCCATCAGAAAGGTGAGTTTGGCCTTCAGAGTTTTGTCTGGTGTAATGTAATCTCTGCATTCTCATTTCTTCCTGTACTCCAGTTTCTAAAATGGATGAAAAAAAGTGGATCACAGAGGAGCAATCAGGCTTTTGCATTCAGATATTCCTGTAAAGGTACACAGTCCCATCTTGCCATGTTTCATAGATCACTAATACAAAATTGATCTTCCAAGATGGAAAAACACAATTGTTTTTTCTAAAGCACATGTTAGAGTTAAGAAATAAAATTTTGAGTCTCAGTAGCTTTTGACTCATGAGTTAGATTTAGGTAATAGGAGTCTTAGAGTCCTTAGAGAATCTTAAGAGATCATCTACTCCACCTCTTTTTTTTTTAAGTTGGGGTATCCAAAGCTCGAAGAGGTGGCCTTGGCCAAAGTAGAGAAGTGACTAAGAATGAGCTAATGTCTTCTAATTTCTCACTATCTCTTGGCTTAAAAAGATTTAGTACATGATCAAAAGTATATTAACAAAAAGCTCCCAGTTTGTGCTTCACTTTTGGGAATCCCTGTTGGCTTTTTGAGACAGCCCGGATTTGGCAAACAAAACATCACAGGAAGGATGTGTTTTTGTCAATTATTTTTTGGTTAGAATGAATATTACATTCTTCTCAAGCAAGTGACTGACTTGCTAGGTGGTGGTCAGGGAGGGAAAGGATGAGTAAGAATAGTGTGAGAAGGATCCAAATGTGAAACTGATTTTTGTCTGAAAGCAGTGTTTATTTAGTTTCCATCAGGATTTTCTGGGGTTTTTTTGAGCTATGAGAATGCATGTACAGATAAACCAAAACTGAAGTTTAACTTGAGTAATCACAGGGAATTCTTAAAGTTGTTATAATTTGATGCATTGACATGTGAATCTGATTTGAGTTCTAATTTCTACCTTTTGTTAAAACACTTACAATGAGAATAAAATTGAGTGATAAGATTAATAGGTATCTTATGCCTAAAGTCACTCATTTTTATGGTCTAATGATGCTACCTAGCATTCTGATTTTTATATTATCCAGCCAAAGAGTACCAATTCTATGCAACAGTGAGACAGTAATATGTTAACCAATACTTCTCTGAACATCATTTCATCATAGGGAAGTTTCAAGTTGAAGTGCTTCCTTTGCTTACATTCATGTCCTGTTTTTGTTACTGGTTTGAAGACTAAAAGGCGTGGGTTCAAATAAGGTTGGTCTCTTTGGTTGGAGACTTTCTGGGTTCATTCAGTAGTTGAGAAGCTACTCAATTATTGGGCACCTTTGTTGCCAGGCACTATGCTAGATACTGAAGATATGAAGGTAAGATTGCTGAAGTCCCTGCCCTCACAGAGCTTATACGGTCTATTGTAGTCTTAGATAAGGTGATTTAAACTAGGAATAATAAAGAAAATGCCTTGCTTCCTTTGATCACTTAATCACATAAAATCAGCATCTTGATGGTTTTTTATCAGTAAAACTTCCAGTTCCCACCTTTTGCAACTGCAAACCACTGAAGTGATTTACAGTCTCCTCCATTTCTTGGCTGGAGAGGTGTTCTGTTTCTGTGAGACATTTTCTTAATTTGGTGGGACCTGACTTTTCTTCTTTGTTTATACATGTTTCTTAGATTGTATTGCAAAGTGCTCAAGTTAACTGATATCAACTACATTTTATAAGGGAAGATGACTTTCAAAACTAGTCATATTCTTATAGAGGAGTAAATTTTTTAAAAATCTTAGTCATTCTACATTTGTATTTTATGGATCCCCAGGATAACTAAAAAGGACTCTCTTTACCATAGTTTGGTTTTTAAAAAATTACCACGTCACCGTTATTTATTTATTATTTAATTTTAAAGACAAACTCCAAACTGAAGTGGCTCTGAGGTAAATCAGATGTGGTTTTGTTTTAGTTTATTAGAAGATCTATAAATGGAGGGTGACCAATGTCATCACTTCTAAAATATTGTCCTAAACAAACAAACCAGAATATTTTATTTCAGCTGGTGAATAGCTGTTCTAAGTCTGTTGTATGTTAGACATACTATGAACTACCTCTTCACTTATTATGGGGAAGTTTCCTTAATAAAAGTGTGACAATTAAATCTCTGGTGTCAGTGGTTTCTTTTCTCTCTCCCTCCTGCTTTCCTTTTCGATTGCCTAAATTTGAATAAGGAAAGCTTTCTTCACTCCTCTTGTTTAAACACATATTCATCAGGCATTCTAAGCATGGCTTCTGAAGCAAATCAGGTTAACTAGAAATTGTTAGTAGGGTCAATTACTGAGGGGGTAGAGCTACTGCTTTTAAGAACTGGTTCAGACATTCCTTCATTTAGCAAATACTTGATGCCTACTCAGTGCTAGACTTCGGTAATGCAAAGACCGTAAATCACTGTCCTAAATACCTCCGCCCAGATGGGTCACAGATTCCAATACAGGTATGATAATTGCAATAATAAAGGCAGCCAAAGGGCTTACAGGCTCCCAACTGGGGGCCAACTAATTCAAGGGCAATTCAGGATGGCTTCAGGGATGACGTGATTTATGAACGAGATTTTGAAGGATAAGTGGGAGGAGAGTTAGGGCACGTGGGAAGAGGCAGCCCCAAGAGTTCAGATAGGCCTGGGTTTGCCTAGAACTGGCGGGGGGGGGGGGGGGGAGAAGGGGGCCGGGGGACGATGTCGCGACAGATGGGTGAAATGAGATCCAGAGGTAGGGGCCAGATCCTGATGGTCATTAGCTAGGAAATCTCGAATGCCGATCCTTATGGCGGTCTCCTTTCCTCTGCCACCTTTTAAATTGTAGATGGCCCAGTGAGGAGAGAACCCGGCCCGTAACAACCCATGAGGGCCTCCCAGTGGTCCCGTTGCAGGGTATTCCGATGGACGCGCTGTACCTCAGCCTCTCAACCCGTCTGCGATACGGACGCTGGGGAGAACTCACGAAGGGGACGGCTTGCGTGCCGAAACTGGGGCAGGAGAGATGGGAT
This sequence comes from Mirounga angustirostris, assembly GCF_029215605.1. NCBI lineage: Eukaryota > Metazoa > Chordata > Mammalia > Carnivora > Phocidae > Mirounga > Mirounga angustirostris. The sequence goes on along the minus strand of NW_026991723.1, from coordinate 82,079,159 downwards.
TTGCCGGAATACGGGTGCCTCTCTGCCATTCCAGGAGCGGGGGTTGTGAGGAAGGGAGAATGTCTCAGGATGTCCTTCCGGGACGCCAAGCGCACCCCAGTGAGGAGTAAAGCTAGTTGACACCGGATGTGTTTCCTCCCAGGCTAAGTCCACCTTCCGGCCTGGGCCGCCGCTGCTGCGGAAAGCTGGGCTCTGGCTCTCTGAGTCGGTGAGTGAGCGCGTTGGAGACGGGCAGGTGGGGAAGCCGGAAGAGGAGGAGGAGGAGGAGGTAGAGGGCAGCCAGGCGCGGACTGGGAGGCTACCCTGGTGCCGCAACCACCTGGCCGACAGGGCCTATGGGAGGCTTACTCGGGAAGACCCGTGTGTGGTTGAGTTGCAGGATCTTCCAGGCCACCTTGGGTCCCGATCAGTTCAACCGATGTTCCCTCCGCTGTGCCTGCTCTTGTGCCTGCCCCTGTGCTCGCTGCAGAGACTCAGAGGAACCAGGCACCTTTTCGTGGTGCTCTGGGAGCAACTGACTCTCTGTTGGGGAGACAGGAGGAGGAGTCACAGCAGTCTTAATTGATTTGGGTCTGAAAGGAGCCAAATCGCTAGCTGGAAAGAGGAACTGAAGTTTTAATGTAACATGTACAAAAGTGTATTCCGGTCTTCTTGCCTGGGCAATGGTGAAAATCTCAATGTCGAAGGAGCTTTGATGAAAAAAAGAATAGAGGATACAAAGATAAAGCCTTAAAGATGGTTAGGACCAAATAATGAGGGATCTTGCATTTGCTAAGAAGCGTAAGCTGTCCTGGAGGTAGAGGAGAGCAATGGAGGATTTAAAGTAGAAGAGGGGGGCACCTGGGTGGCTCAGTTGCTTAAGCGTCTGCCTTCAGCTCAGGTCATGATCCCAGGGTCCTGGGATCAAGTCCCACATTGGGCTTCCCGCTCAGCAGGAGGTCCGCTTCTCCCTCTTCCTCCGCCCCCTCTTCCCACTCGTGTTCACTCTCGCTAGTGCTCTAGCTCGCTGTCTCCCTCTCAAATAAATAAAAAGATTTTAAAAAATAAAGTAGAAGAGAGAAATTTTTTTAAAAAGTTTTAAAAGATGTTAATTCTGGTGGCACTTAGGAGGGTAGGTTGGAATATGGGAGGGTGTGGTATCAAGGAAACCTGTTGGAAGACCTTGCAATAGTCCAAGGGAACAGAATGAGGATCTGTAGTAGTGATGGAGAATAGGAAACTTGGAGATTACATTAAAGTTTCTAATGTGAGAAACTATGTTAAGTCCCCTTAGTAGTGGGTATTAGCAGTGTCTTGGACCACAGAACAGATAAAATTTAGCCAAGGAGAAAAACAGAAACCATTAAGTACAACTCAGTGTAATAAGTACTATAAGAAAAATATGAAGAACAGGACATGAAGTCAAAAAGAAATGCATTTTCATTTTCTCAGTTTTGAGATGGTGGCATAGGAGTTCACTCTTTGCACCTAGATTAGAATTAGAATTTTCTTTTACCCAATTCAGCTTTGGGATTTTTTGTTTGTTTTTTACCATCACAATGTAGGAAAGCATTCCCTTTTACATCAACGTTTGTGTTTTATTTTGCATAGATTGTGACCATGGCTGCTGAATCCGATGTTCTGCACTTCCAGTTTGAACAGCAAGGAGATGTAATCTTGCAGAAAATGAATCTCTTGAGACAGCAGAATTTATTTTGTGATGTGTCAATTTATATTAATGACACCGAGTTCCAGGGGCACAAGGTGATTTTAGCTGCTTGCTCTACTTTCATGAGAGATCAGTTTTTACTCACACAGTCAAAACATGTCAGAATCACCATCTTGCAGAGTGCAGAAGTTGGCAGAAAACTGTTGCTCTCTTGCTATACTGGAGCACTTGAAGTTAAAAGGAAAGAGCTTTTGAAATACTTGACTGCTGCTAGTTACCTGCAGATGGTTCACATTGTGGAAAAGTGCACAGAAGCTTTGTCAAAGTATCTGGAAATTGATCTTTCAATGAAAAATAACAATCAACATACTGACCTGTGTCAATCCTCTGATCCAGATGTTAAGAATGAAGAAGAAAATTCAGATAAAGACTGTGAGATAATTGAAATTTCAGAAGATAGTCCTATAAATATAGATTTTCACGTAAAAGAAGAGGAAAGCAATGTTTTACAGTCTACAGTAGAGTTGACATCAGAGAGAAAGGAAATGAAGTCACCAGAGCTGTCTTCAGTAGATATTGGTTTTAAAGATAATGAAATTTGTATCCTCCATGTGGAATCTATTAGTACTGCTGGTGTAGAAAATGGGCAGTTTTCACAGCCTTGTACCTCTTCAAAAGCAAGCATGTATTTCTCTGAAACACAGCATTCACTGATCAATTCTACGGTTGAGAGCAGAGTGGCAGAAGTTCCTGGGAACCAAGATCAGAGCTTATTTTGTGAGAATACTGAAGGAAACCAGGGTACAGTGAATGAGATTCAGAATCTGGAGGATGCTTATTCACTGAGGCACCAGTGCCCCAGGTGTCCTCGAGGATTTCTTCATGTTGAAAACTACCTGCGCCATCTTAAGATGCATAAGCTGTTCTTGTGCTTACAGTGCGGGAAAACATTTACGCAAAAGAAAAATCTCAACCGGCATATTCGAGGGCACATGGGCATACGGCCCTTTCAGTGTACTGTGTGCTTGAAGACATTTACTGCTAAAAGCACACTTCAGGACCACTTGAACATACACAGTGGAGATCGCCCATACAAATGCCACTGTTGTGACATGGATTTCAAGCACAAATCTGCCCTCAAAAAGCACTTAACCTCTGTCCATGGCAGAAGCAGTAGTGAAAAACTACCCAGGCATGATCTCAAAAGGCAAAATCTACTATAATTAGAACCACACCTTGCTACGTAAGCCTTATATAATTCTGTTAGGCAAGTTTTTCTACAGAAATGCAGCATCTGTTATATTGCATCCCCCCCCCCCCAATCTTTGGGTCTTAATTTTGGTCTGCCTACACATGTTATTCTTTCTGAACTTCTACTAACAGTTCTAAAGTGTGGGAGACATGATAAAGCTAATGGGATGCTGTCTTATCTCATATAGTATATGTAAGTCCCAGTGGTATATCTAGAGAAATAATATTCCTCTCTTAAATATTCTTGACTCTAGTGACAGAGGATCCAGCAGTATTTCTAGATTCTGATTTTGACTCTCTAGATAAATAATGTACGTGTAAAATCCCAACCACATAATAATTTTAATGAATTAGGATAACAGGAAGAGAAAATAGACTTAAAAACATGCTGTAATCCATTATTAATTCTTTGTAGGACTAGTGAATTTGTTTTTTTTTTTAAACAAACTGCGGTTGGATTCTAAAGCTAAGCACCAAGGTACTTGTTTTAAACTGTAAGGGAACACATTTCAACTTCACTTGGGAGTAGTAGAATTTCCTTCTACATGGGCTAATATTCCTTAAAATAATGGTTCCATGATTTTTTAGTATACATATTTTAGAAATGATTAATCAAGCCCAAGTTTCTTGATTTTATTTCATGAAGTTGTATTTAATAATTTTTTGACCAGTGAAATTATCACCACTGGCATGAAGCTCTGAAAATTTTCTTTTAGAAATATCAACTTTACCAAAGATACTCTACTGTTTCCTTTTTAAAATTTATTTCATTTTTATTTTTTAGTTAACATATACTAAAACTGACCTTTGTTTTTGGTCTACATTTCCATGAATTTTAACACATGTAGATTTGTTCAACCGCCACAGCAGTCAGGATACAGAACATTGCATCATCCCTAAAAACACCCTTATGATGCTCCTTTATAATCAGCTCCTCCACCTATCTTTAAATCCTGGCGACAGTTGCTATTGCTATAATTTTGCCTTTTTTGGAATGACATGAGTGGAATCTTGTAGTATGTTCCCTTGTGAGATGATTTTTTTTACCACACAGAATGCCATTGGATTCATCCATGTTGTGTGTATCCATAGTTCATTTCCTTTTTTACTTTGAATTGGCAATATATACTATCTTGCTGCCACTAGATGAACAGTTTAAATATGGTTGGCTATTAGTGTTCTCTTAATTATTAACTTTTTTCATTTACATTAATGCAATTTTCATTTACCACATGTTGACAAAAACCCTAACCATCCCTAGAGTTTTATTCTGTATTTCCAGAAATGTGCCAAAAGCAAAACCATGACTATATGGTTATTTTAGTGAGAGTAATATTTCTGATTGTGTTATGAGCCATTGCTCTCTATCCCTGTGTACAAATAACACAAAACTTTTGTTGTCAAAACAAAGATTAAAATCTATTGCAGGGCAAATCATACTCTCTAAAATGCAGGAACTACTCTTAAAGAAGGCTGACTAGATGCATCTTACTTTCAAGTTGTTCTATTCCTCCTCTTACTCACCTCAGCTTTATGTAGAATTTCTGTTATACTTAGGTTCTGAAGCCCTTCGACATTTTAAAATGTAATGTACTTTGTACCATTTATAAGAATTTTGTGATTGATCACACGTTGATAGTTATAAATGTTAAATATCCTTTTTGTGATACTTTTGTGAAAAACATATTCTCCATAGAATTTTAACTCTGGGAGACACTTTAAGGAATCCACCTCTCATCTTTGATAAGAAAACCAACTTCGTAACCCCCTCCCTCCCCATGTCACTTGTTAGTGACATTGGACAGGTCACCTCTCTATCAATTTTTCTTAAATTTATGTGTGAAACAGTAACTTTGAACTTGGTAATTTGTAAGATCATTTCCAGGTCCAAAGTTCTATGATTTTATACTTAAATCTCCCTAAGTTTCTAAGAACAGAGAAGAGGGGAAAGCAAGAGAGGAGAGTTTTGTGTCTTTATGAATGTTGCTATTTGAGTACTACTTTGGAGACAGAATTTTTCTAAAGTAAATAGTGTTTTTCTTCCACTGGAGAACATGATAGTTCAGCATTTAATTTTCTTTCCCATTTGACCTATGATTGGCCACTTCTAGGTATGAAAACATTTCCCTTTCAGAAATAGTTTGTGCTTGAAGTACTTTTCTTTTCTTTTTTTTAAAGATTTTAGTTATTTATTTGACAGAGAGAGAGATAGCGAGAGCAGGAACACAAGCAGGTGGAGTGGGAGAGGGAGAGGCATGCTTCCCGCCGAGCGGGGAGCCCAATGCGGGGCTTGATCCCAGGACCCTGGGATCATGACCTGAGCTGAAGGCAGTCGCTTACAGACTGAGCCACCCAGGCGCCCCTGAAGTACTTTTCTTATTTTTGTTTCCTAGGATGAAATTTTGTGGGGAAGGGATGGAGATGGGAGGGAAGGGTAAAAGAATAGTAATAAACTTTTTTTAGGCATTGGTATCTACTGTCCTTGATGTTTGAAAAAAATTATGGTTGAACTATGTTTAAGTTTTATGTGTGCCTTGTAAGATTCTTGTGACATTTTTTGTAAGCACTTTGAGATATTTGCTTGGGGGGGAACGGTTGTTTTGTGCAAGTGATGGTTGTTATTTATTTTTATTTATTCCTGTCCAGTAGCACAGAGTGATCTCAGAACATTCCTAGGACAGTTTCTGTTTGCATGATGTATATAAAAAGTTCCGGGAAAATGGAATCTTTTTAAAAATGCAGGTATGGCAAAGTAAAGTGTTGAATTTATTCATTTAAAATATTCACTTTTAGTTGTTTGTGTTTCTGATATGATGGGGAAAAATGCAACATGTTTGAGTTCAGCCTCTTCATTTACTGCATTTATGTATAAAGGATCTTGGAAAGGTAGTTGTTACTTTGGTATAAGAGAAAACCCGTGCTGTTTTTCCTTGGATGTAACTATTCTATATCTTTACATAAAAAATAAATAAATAAACTGGAGATGGGAATGGAGAACTTTGTGTTTTGTCTACATCTCTGAATTTTAAAGAAGGAAACTATTTCTTCTGACCATTCATTCAAGAAATATTTACTGAGTCTTTACGTAGTATTAGAAGTTAGATACGCAGACCAAAATCCCTGCTCTCATGAAACTTGTATTCTAGTGGAAGGAGAAAAACAGTAAACAAGTAAAATCAGTGTATATGAAATTTTGAAAACAAAGTTGGAGAAAATAAAACGGGGATAGGGAGTGCCAGGAAATGGAAATTGGGATTGTAATTTTAACTGTGATGGTCAGGCCACCTTTGAAAAATCTTAGCAGACTGTCATATACACTGTGCAGTAGAATAAAACAGATACATATATATTTGTGTGTATATATATATAGGTCTTTACAGTTTATAAACTACTTGTTCATATGTTTTTTAATTCATAGTGGATTTATTTTCATACATGCCTTTGTTGGACATCTGGTTTCACATTGGAAAGTGCCTTGAGTTTAATTACAACTCATGGCCATTTTCTTAATCTGTGTTTTTCAGTTTCTAAGTAACAGAGTACGTAGTATCTGCCTTTTAGGATTATTTTGATGAATGAAATAAAACTAAAATCAATAGTAGAAATGAAATTTTTATTACCTTACACAGGACTTGGCACATGGTAAGCACTTCGTAAATGCTTATTCCCTTATTTCTTACCAGGCTGTTTCTTCATATATAAAAACATGATAATTTCTGCTTTCCAGTTTGCTGTGAAAAATCATTCAACAAAATTTTTTTTAAAGACTTTATTTATTTGACAGAAAGAGACACAGTGAGAGAGGGAACACAAGCAGGGGGTGTGGGAGAGAGAGAAGAAGGCTTCCCGCTGAGCAGGGAGCCCGATGTGGGGCTCTATCCCAGGACCCTGGGATCATGACCTGAGCGGAAGGCAGACGCGTAACGACTGAGCCACCCAGGTGCCCCTCATTCAACAAATATTGTATTGAGATATTAATTGAATTTTGATCCCTGCCAGCTTCTGAGGAGCTTTCTTTTTAATAAAGAGATTTGTGTTAGTGCCTGCCAAGCAAATGCTTTTCTTTTTATTTTTTTTAAATAGGGAGTTTGCTTGGCAAATATGTGGAGGGATTGAGGAAACGGGTCAGTATTAATTACAGGACAGTGCATAGAATATAATACAGATGTATCACATTATGCTCAATGGAGACCACTTTTTTCTCAAGGAGAGTCAGACACTGCCTCACATCAGTGTTTAGGAGGCTGGCTCAAGACGCTGATGAAGGTGCGGGGAGTTTCCCATCAACCCTTTCGGCTTGCCTAAGCTTCCTAACAGCACCTCCCACAGTGCTCCGGGGCTCCCCAGTCACGTGACAGGGGTGGTTAGACTCGACCAGAGGGAAGCTGATGCGCAGTCCAGGTGGCGGGGGCTGCTACTCTTTCCTTCCACCTCCTTTACTCCCAATCCTGCGTGATCTCGCGTGAAAGGGGGAGTATCTTCTCGCGAGAGCTAGGTCGGGATCCCTCCAGGACCGCCTCCGTGGAGAGGAGGAGGAGGCGGAGGCGGAGGGAGGAGGAGGAGGCCCCGTCGCGGCCTCCGCCGCCGCCAACGGGGCTGTCCCTATAGCTCCCGATGGAGTTTGAGGTCGTGAAACCGCCGCCGAGCTCTGCCCCGGCGAGACGAGGCGCCTCCGTCGCCGAGCCGCGCCGTCGCGGGGCTCCCGGGAGCGGCCCTTAGCGACCCCGCCCGGGCCCCCACAGGTAGGGCGGGGGCGGGCACGATGCGGCTCGGGCCCTAGCTCGGGTCCCTAAGTCCTCGGCGGTCGGGCGGGAGACCGGTCTTAGCCCGGGGCCTGTGTGCTGTCGTCGCCGGTGCCCTGAGGGTTGGGAACTGAGGGCCGCACCTGACGCTCGGACGGGGCCCGGAGTCCGGGGCCTACGGAGGCCCCTCTCTCTGGTAGGGCTTTTTCAATACCGAGCGCCCGGCGCAAATGGCCACCTCCCTTCGACACCGGCGGAGGGGAAGCCTCTGACCCCTGAGGAACCTACCCAAGCAGAGGCCAGGGTTCTCTCTCCCTTTTCTACACCAGTTGGCAAGAGGGGTTTTGGAGGAGGTCCTCGAAACCAAGCCCTCTCCTAGCTTTTCGGCTTTCTGTCCTGGGGCTTCCCGAGATCCCAGAGCAGGGATGGTGGAGGCGATCTGAGTGGTAAATAGGGACCGCGGCCAAACAATGCCCTGGGAGGGCTTAACCTCCTGGGAACGAAATGGCCGGACCAGAGTGGTTGCACAGTGGATGTGACGGAGCAATGGCATGAAACACGGCCAGGGAATTCTGCTGTGGCTTTCTTCTTTCCCTCTTTCATTTTTCCTTCTTCGGGAAGCCTCTTAAGGAGACTCTTCCACCATCTTAGAAGAATGGTAGAAAGCATCTTTGTTTCTCAGAAGCAGCTCTACTTTTCTCTGCCCTTAGCTTTCAGGAAGGGAGAACATGAGAGTAGCTGTCATTTCCATCCTTCTAATCACAGAGGAGTTTAAGATACCGGCAAGGTAGAACCTTGACACCAAAATAGTCTCAAGTAATCACTGACATGAAGTAGATCTAATCTCGTGATTCCCAGCCTGTTTTATTTTTAAATAACCACCTAGGTTCCCTTCTTTTAATTCCTACTCTCTCCTTACCTGGGCCCCTTTTTAATTCCTACTCTCCCCCCAAACCGCTGTGACTAGAATAACTTTTTATTACAAAGTGCTTAAGTAATCTTTTTTCCATTTTTGTATTAGTCTATTAACTTCCAATAGGAACTTTTGATTAACCCGAGAATGCAAACGTTGCTACACTACACTGATAGAATTTCACCCAAAAGCAAAGAAACAAATGTTTTAGTTACCCTGTGCAGCCTTTTTCTAGTTAAATACACAAATTTAGTTAAGGCTTTTCAAACATTAAGAAAAGTTCATGTATTTTGCCATTATTACCTTCTTTTACTATCTAAAAAGCAACACCACTGTTACAACATCCTTTTCCTGTGTTCATTCCACATTAGTTTTTGAAGGAATAGAGGCCATTAAATCCTGTCAAAATTTTTAATGTTGCTATTATTGTTAATTTGGAGATGCATGTTTTCCAAATTTTAGAGTTTGGAAAATTGCTAGAAGGACAAAATGTTAAGCGTATATTCCAAACATGTTTAGAAAAAGCAGATGTTAAAATTCAAATTGCCTCCTATTCTTTGAAGATTTAATTGCAGTTCTGTTCATTAGTGGATCTTTTGAGTTACTCCTGATCTGTTATTACTGTTGTGTTGACCTGACATATAAGACTTAATGTCCTTTGTTCATATGTTTTCATTATTTGTTCATATGTTTTCATTAATTCACTTTTTGCTTTTGTAATTTGCTATATCTTCCAGTCTGAAAGAGCTAACAAGAATTCTTTTGGGGGGGCGCCTGGGTGGCTCAGTTGATTAAGCGACTGCCTTCGGCTCAGGTCATGATCCTGGAGTCCCGGGATCAAGTCCCGCATCGGGCTCCCTGCTCGGCGGGGAGCCTGCTTCTCCCTCTGCCCCTCCCCCCTCTCATGTGCTCTCTCTCTCCTCTCATCCTCTCTCTCAAATAAATAAATAAATCTTTAAAAAAAAAGGAAACAGAACTGTTTAAAAAAAAAGAAAGAACTCTTTTGGGGGGGAAGTATTCTTTTAACACAAAATTTTGTGTTCAGAAATCAAACTTCGAAGCTATATGCAGTATCTAAGAATGCTAAGTAAACTTAGAACAAGGCCTTATTATAATAAGCACTTATTGTTTTGGTTGGACTGCATTGAAGTTTCACTTTCTAGTTATTGAAAAAGGAAGCATGTGGTAAAATAAAGCGAGCTGAAAATCAAAAGTAATGTTTTGCATCCAGTCTCCTAACTGTTGTAAGTTACATCTTTATATTTCTCAGGTTTTCTAGTTTTATGAAAACTTCTTAAGTGTGGTTGTGACTTTCACCTCAAATTCTTAATAAAAGTTAGTTTTGATTATTACTTTATAATTTTAAGTACTCTGGAGTTGCACTGTCCCAATACAAGCCAATAGCCACATGTGGCAATTGAGCACTTGAAATGTGGCTAGTGTGAATTGAGATGTGGTATCAATGTAAAATAAAATACACACCAGATTTCAGAGACTTAGTGCAAAAAAAAAATAATTTAAGCTACTTTAATAATTTTTTATATTGATTACATGTTGAAATGATATTTTGGATAAATTGGGTTAAATTCTATTATTAAAATTAATATCATCTGTTTTCCCTTTTTTAATATGAATACTAGAAAACTTTAAATTACTTGTGGCTCACATTGTGTTTTTATTAGACAGCACTGTTTAAAACAGCACTGCTCTTCTGAGAAATAAATTACCTGAATAAAAGTAGGCACATGAAAACCAAAAATTTCCTGACAGTATCATCTTGCAATCAGAATAATCAAAAAGCTAAGGACTTTGATAATATGAAGAATAAAGTTATCCAGTGGCCATTATTTGATAGGCAGAAGTGAGTAAGTTCTGTCTCAAAAATAAATATTGTTCATATCTTGTCATCACCAAAGCAAAACTTTATTGGATATGCTAATTAAAATAGAAAATTATCCCATTAGTGTTACACTAGAAGACATGGGAAATTAAATCTTATACTGATTAAAAAACTGAGTTCAGGCTCAGGGTGGATTTAAGAAAAAACTTGAGTCCTGTATCTTTCCTAACTTATACTAAAGTCACTTATAATAGCAGTCTTTAAAACTGTACTTCAATTCCTTTTCCTCCAGTCCCTTCAGTATGTTTGAGTGCCGAGTTTTAGAGTTTGTAGATTATTTCCATTGGTTTTGTTTGCTGTTTTATAGGCTAAGGTCTCAATTGTACCTGATGCTTTAAATAATAACTTTTGAAGTCCAAAACTGATTATTTGTAAGGTTTCTGAACTAAGAAGTACTTTTCAGTACTTTTCATTTCAGGAGCTTAAATTCCTCACATGGGTGAACTAAAATGAAAGCAATGAATGTCTTAATTAACAGACTTGAGCCCTAATGTCTAGATTTTTATGAAGAGAATTGTAAAATACTAGATATTTTTTATTATACAATAGTGAAAGAAGCATAAACTTTATTCTGGCACTTTAAAATCAGGTGGCATAGTCCAGAACTGGCTGCATAATGTCATGGTGGACTAATAACAAAAAATGAGAGTACTTAGCTGGTATGCAGTTTGCTCTTAATAAAGCAATGCATAATTTGCATCATATCAGAGATGTCTATTAATTACTCTTTCTATTTTACAAGTTAGTATTCATAACAAGGAACTTACAGCCTGGAAAATTACTTGAGGAAAATCTTTAAGGTCGCACCTATAATGTAGTGTTTCTTCTCTGCTTTATCTTGTTATTCTTCTTCAATTTTACTAACTAGTAACTGAAAGTTACTTCGTTATTACAAGTAATTTAATTAGAATGTTTTTCTTTTCTTTTCTTTTCTTTTTAAAGATTTTATTTATTTATTTGACAGAGAGATAGTGAGAGCAGGAACACAAGCAGGGGGAGTGGGAGAGGGAGAAGCAGGCTTCCCGCAGACCAGGGAGCCCAATGTGGGGCTCGATCCCAAGACACTGGGATCATGACCTGAGCCGAAGGCAGACGCTTAACGACTGAGCCACCCAGGCGCCCTAGAATGTTTTTCTTAAATAGTCTCTTTATGTATTTAGAGTTGTGGGCTTTTTGTTTGTTTTGAGTTTTGCTTTTTAATCCATTTTATCTCACTTTGAGATGTTTTGGGACTATCTTCAGGTTTGATACTTGACTGTTAACTCTAAGTGCTATTAGCAATTTAGAATTCCAGAGAGTCAAGTAAGTTACTATGGAATTAATAAAGACAATAGGCTATTTATCATTTTTGGTTATAAAAATACTTCCTAGGTAAATGTTTACGAAGTGCCTTTTTTAAAGAAATGAAAGTCAAAAAAAAGGAAGAAATGAAAGTCACTTTTGCCATCCCGAATTAAAAATTTCGGTGGACTATATAAGCTGCTTCTGTGTTTTAGATAAAATTTTATTTTGTCTTTATCTTAATTGAGGAATCTAGAATTTATTGATAATGGTACTGAAAAAAACATTTAAAAAAAAAACTTTTCCTATGACTTATTATATAAGGAGAATTTAGTACATACTTTTCCTGTCAGAAAGTTAGACTCTGACACATAGCAGGAGAATTTGGCAGAATTACTGACCAATTTTGGCAGAATTTTCTTTTTTTTTTTTTTTAAGGTATTCAGTTTCTATTAGAAATTAAAGTTCTCAGTATTAATTATATTACAGCATCTGGTGTTTGTAGACCTAGAAACACATGGGAGATATTATAACGTAAAACTATCAAGTATATTCTGGAGTAGTTTGAAATGCTTGAAAACTAACACGTGAAAGAAAATATGAAAGATAGCATTTTTATGTTTAGTTCAAACTTAAACGGCTTCTCCCACCCCCGACTCATTTACTAATGTAAAGCATTTCAGGGTGATCTTGGAAAACGAAATAAGGAAAAAGTGTTTCCTACTAGTTTCCTATTACACAGTGTGATACCCTAACCCACAAAATTAGCATTTCCAAACAGGTGGCCATTATGAAAAAATAGATGCAGTGTCTTGTTTTGATAAATATTTTATTGGTTCAGGTTATTAACTAAATTAGGGCTCTCAGTAGATTTAAGATAAAATGCCTTCTCCCTCAGAAGCCTTTTTCTTGTATAATCCTACAGCCTAGAAAGCTGAACATTTCAAATGTTAAATAGCTTCAAGAAGTGATGTGTTCACCTGTTCAGTGCTCATCTCTAAAGTTGGAAGCAGACTAACTGGGTTTAAGATTGATGGCATTAATAGATGTGGCAATGCAAGGGTAAAAAGTATAAAATAAGTATAACTTGCAAGATTTGGCTAGTTTAAAAATAAAGATATTAGATACTTTACATTAGAACTGTTTGAGGAGAAATTTGTACAGGGTGCTTTTTATATAACAAGCCCTGTGATTCATTTACCAAGATATTTTTTGAAACCTTAGTTTTTGTGAACATAAAAGCAAAATAAAAGCTAACAGAATTCTTCATTTGGATGTGGGGATATTGGAGAATCAGTTATATACTTTTCTGTCTTGAATCTGACTATAGTTTTAAACATCTAATTTCTGTGGAACTAAGATATTTGGATTGGTAAACATTCTTATGAAGTAAAGTAGTGGCTATTTAATTGCCCTAAATACCTAGATATCTGTTCACCAGAGAACCTTTGTCAGACTTATGTAAGTTTTGAATTGGAAAATATGAAAAATTTGTGAAATGTAGAGTGTTCAAGTTAGGTATCTAAAGATTTTAGAGTGCAGTATAGTTGTTTTTTTTTTTTTAAAGATTTTATTTATTTATTTGACAGAGAGAGACACAGCGAGAGAGGGAATACAAGCAGGGGAATGGGAGAGGGAGAAGCAGGCTTCCCGCGGAGCAGGGAGCCCGATGCGGGGCTCGATCCCAGGACCCTGGGATCATGACCTGAGCCGAAGGCAGACGCTTAACGACTGAGCCACCCAGGGGCCCCTAGAGTGCAGTATAGTTTTGATGCCAAATATTTTATTACAAATCATGGAATAAATATTTTAATCTTAGGAAAAAGAATTCTATCATTTTTTTCCATGTGCCTTTTAATCATATGTAAAGATAAAAATTTATATTTTGCTTTTTTTTTCTGTTTAGAATTATTAGGTGAGAATATTGCTTTATTCTTCCATATCTTGCTCATTGGACCTGACAGTTTGGGGTTGTGTATCTGTATACCTCTCTCACTAAAAGATATGTTTTGTCGAAAGTATTGTAGGGGACCACATTCTAGATTTGTAAGACAATTTTTTTTTTTTAACTTTGGCACTGTATTTCTGTATTTTAAGGTTAGCATCTTTTTTTTTTTTTTTTTAATTTTTGGACAAACTGCTCTGTCATCATCATCTCATGTACTTTGATTTTCAGTACCTTTGTTAGCCTCTTAGTCAAATCTTGACCAGAGATTTCCTCTTTCGTGAAGCTGCCAAGTTGAACATATCCTTATCTGACTTGGTCATTTCAGGTGGCTGTTTCTTCACACTTGACTCACTATAACATTCTTTGGATCAATAGATTTCAAAGTCCAATAACTCTTAGACCATTTCTTAATATATTTGGCGGTAGTAGCTATCCAAAAAACCCAAGCAATCCAAAGTAATTTGTGTTCCTAAGAATGAAACGTGGAAAGTTAATCTACTTATTTGATGTGGTCATTAAGAAAAATACATAAAAGCTTTGATAGTCGACTATTCTTTGAGCAACCAATATAAATATGTTTAGTTGAAAAGGACACTATACAGATATTGTTTCTGGACAAAATTTCAGAAATTTAACAAATTCAGCAAATAGATTAAAGAAAAAGACATCCAAAGCATATAAAATTATTCAGAGTATTTTAGGTTTTGAAGCTGTGATGGTTGACTTAAGCAGTTAACTCTTAAAAGGTGAATGATGAATATTATGTGGGTTAATTCTTACTTTTGTCCATTTCCAGCTTACAAAACACTACACAGCAAAATAATGATCTGCTAGACTGCTAACCCGAGCATCCAGCTTCCACAATGCCTGTGCAGGCAGCTCAATGGACAGAATTTCTGTCCTGTCCAATCTGCTATAATGAATTTGATGAGAATGTGCACAAACCCATCAGTTTAGGTTGTTCACACACTGTTTGCAAGACCTGCTTGAATAAACTTCACCGAAAAGCTTGTCCTTTTGACCAGACTGCCATCAACACAGACATTGATGTGCTTCCTGTCAACTTTGCACTTCTCCAGTTAGTTGGAGCCCAGGTAAGCTTTCAAGGTTTTACTAATTTGGTGTATGTAATAATTATAGACCTTTGTTCATTAAGGGGTACAAAGTGTGTCTAGTGATACTTGAGACCTCAAAAATATTCAGTATATCTGATGTCATTGTATTCTGCAAAAATGTTCTTTAGATAATGTCATAAATCCTTATGCAAAACCATAAATTCCATTATAGTTATGTGTTTCTTTGTGTTCAGTGCAGTGGTCAAAATTTATGTTTATAATTTGGTGGATAAGGAACATTTTTAAATAAGCATATTCATTAGGTGATATGAAAAGAAATCTATTCAAAGCTTTGGCTAGATACTAATCAACTGGAACCCTCAAATGGAGGTTTTGGAGTCTTTTTTTAACTTCACTTGACTTTCAGGATAATATTACAAGTGAGAAAGTAAGGTCTATTTAGGGATGAACCAATTTCCAGAGTATCAGTACCAAATTCTTCACAGTTTCTTATGCTTATGTGTTATAAAATTAATATTTCTTGTTTATAATCATTTTACTGAAATCAGACCAAGACCCTAGACTTATAATAATTTCCATTTAATAAAGTCTTACTTTGTTAGGTATGATAGTAAGTATTCAACAATTATTATTACTAATTCTTTCCATAGCTCTTGAGATAGTTATTTGCATTTTACAGGTGAGGAAGAAGATGAAATTCTGTACATCATGCACTATATATTAAAGCAAGAAAGGACTTTTCTGTTTAACCACTTCTTTTTTTTTTTTTTAGATTTTTTTTTTTTTTTTTAAGGATTTTATTTATTTGACAGAGAGAGAGAGAGCACAAGTAGGCAGAACAGCAGGGAGAGGGAGAGGAAGAAGCAGGCTCTCCACGGAGCAGGGAGCCTGACGTGGGGCTCGATCCCAGGACCCTGGGATTATGACCTGAGCCGAAGGCAGCCGCTCAACCGACTGAGCCACCCAAGCGCCCCTGTTTAACCACTTCTTAGAAAATTCAGTGAATTAAAAATATCCCATTCTTTTAGTGTCTTGATATTTGAAGTTTTTCTTTTAAAACATATTTATTTTCAATGTTCATAATCCAGTTAGACACTGTGAAATCAAGATGCATCTATAATCAATAGTATGTCATAATTGGCAGCAGTTTTTCTTTTTTTTTTTCAAGATTTTATTTATTTATTTGAGAGAGTGAGAGAGAGAAAAACAGCATGAGAGGGGATAGGGTCAGCGGGAGAAGCAGGCTCCCCGCGGAGCCGGGAGCCCAACGTGGGACTCGATCCCAGGACTCCGGGATCATGACCTGAGCCGAAGGCAGTTGCCTAACCAACTGAACCACCCAGGCGCCCGGCAGCAGTTTTTCTTAATGGCATGTAAAATAACAGTGCCTTTTGCAAACAGTGGCATCTTAGATCCATAAATACTATACTAGCTACCTGCCATTTATTTAGCATCTGCTATATAGGTCAGGTATTATGTTTTGTCATTTATAAATGTCCTCTCAATTGGGCTTAATAGCCTACAGGCTTATACAGTATGATTTCTGTTACCTTTAAAGCCCCACCTGCTACTACTGACGTCATTCTTTCTGCTTAAGCTATATTGCTTCCTAGCCAATTGTTAAATATGCCAAACATGTTCCCACCTGAGGGATTTGGTAGCGACTGTTATCTTTGCCTAGAATGTTTATTACCTCTCCTCTTTCAAGTCTTTATTCAAATGTCATGATTCCCAAGGAAGCCTATCCTGACCACACCTGTTAAAATTGCAGCCCCTCTCCAGCACTCCCAATCCCCCTTATCCTTGCTGTGTAATTTTTACTGATCACTTTCTATCATACTACGTATTTATTTATTATGTTTTTTGATTTATTGGCTCCATCCTCTCCACGAGAATGTAAGCTCTTCAGGGGCAAGAAATTTTATCTGTTTTGCTCACTGATAGTTGCCTAATGCCCAAAACTGTGTTTGGAACATGTTAAGTACTCCATAAATACAAGTATTTTTTTAAAGATTTTATTTATTTACTTGAGAGAGAGCAGAGCGAGAGAGTGAGCACACGAGTCGGGGGGAAGGGCAGAGAGAGAGAGGGAGAAGCAGGCTCCCCACTTGGGCAGAGAGCCAGACACGGGGCTCAATCCCAGGACCCTGGGATCACGACCTGAGCCGAAGGCAGACACTTAACTGAGCGCCCTAATATACTTAATAAATACAAATATTTGTTGGATTAAATGGAATTTTCATAGTGGCAGTATGAAATAAGGATTTTCATCTCCATTTTTCAAATAGGAAAACCATGAGTTGGAGCAGTTAAGTGATTTACTCAAGATCACTCATGGAAGTGGCAGAGCTGCAGTTTATGCCCAGGTTTTGACCTTTCATTAAGGTCTTGGAGCTGCTGGGTGGCTCAGTCAGTTGAGTGTCTGACTTTTGACCTCAGCTCAGGTCTTGATCTCAGGGTCATGAGTTCAGGTTCCACACTGAGCTCCATGCTGGGCATGGAGCCTACTTAAAAAAAAAAAAGTACTGTGTCTTGTGGTGTTTCTATTCTACAAAAAGGGGACAGACCATTATCAATAAATATAATAAGTAAATTACATAGTGAGAAGGTGCTAAGTACTTTTTTTCCTAGTTATCTTGAAATACCTTTTTTTAAAGTTGCAAAAAATAATGTACAGAGAACCTGTATAACTTTCTGCAACTTCCCCTAATGTTAATATCTGTCAAAATTATAGCATAGTTATCAAGCTTAAGAAATTAACATTGATACAGTATTATTAACTACTTGCTGCTTTTTCCATTTATTAATACACCGAGCCCCTGCTATTAAGTATAGTAACCTTGGTTCTTGGAAAGCAGTTTGGCTAGGTGTTTGGCTTTAATTTTACTTAAACTACTTTGATGTATTGTCTCTGTATTATAATTTTTATACTCACCAAGATTATTATCAAACATATAAATAACAGTTCCATGAGCTGGATGAATGTATTTCCTCGATTTTTCTTTGTTTTTAGGTACCAGATCATCAGTCAATAAAGTTAAGTAATTTAGGTGAGAACAAACACTATGAGGTTGCAAAGAAGTGTGTTGAGGATTTGGCACTCTACTTGAAACCACTAAGTGGAGGTAAAGGTAAGTTCATAAAAAGTCTTTTTACTGGTGAGCAGGATTTGCTAATATACCCTATTAAATTTTGAGATTTATTGTTTTAATTTTTTAAAGATATTTATTTATTTGACTGAGAGAGAGAGCACAAGTAAGCAGAGCAGCAGGCAGAGGGAGAGGGAGAAGCAGGCTCCCTGCTGAGCAGAGAGCTCAATGTGGGTCTCAGTCCCAGGGCCATGGGATCATGACCTGAGCCGAAGGCAGACGCTTAACCGACTGAGCCACCCAGGCGCCCCTAATTTTAAGTTTTAAAAGTTTGGACAATTCTTGGAAACTGAAAATAACCAATATTGTTACTATTTTAAGAATTCATCAGACACTACATATTGAGATATCTACAGTTTGTATTCATTAAAATAATAGCAGAATATTAATTTTAATAAGTCCTACTAAGACAATTTCATGTATTCATTTAATCATTCAATTTTATTGAGCACTTAGTCGTGGTTAGGGTCCCTGCCTTCACAGAGCCCACAGTCTATTGGGGGAGATAGGCATATAAGTGCAATAAATTATTTCAAGTGTTGTGACAGAAACGGATTTCTATTTTGTTCATCATCACATACCCAGTGACCCACGCATCAGATGAATCTATCAAGTATTTATTTTATATCTGCTCTGTGCTTTGCACTGTTGCAAATATTGAGGACATAGTGATTTCCTTGAGAAACTTAGTTTATCTACCTCATTCATTCAGTCATTCATTTACTGAACAGATATCTAACAAGCATGTACTAAGTGCTGGGCACTATTTTGGTATTTGGCATACATGAGTAAAATGCTTGCCCTTATAGCACTTAAGTTTTAGAAAAGGGAGAAAGTATAGTAAACGATAAGCATAATAAAAAATTATATAGTATGTTACAATTGATAATACATTTAGAGGGATCAGAGATGTCAGGGTGAGGGGACAAGGGCAGGTTGCAATTTTACAGAAGGTGGTTAGTGTAGGACTCATTAAGAAGGTAGCTTCTAAACTTGAGATGAAAGAGGTGAGATAGTTAGCCATGTAGGTTCCTGGGAAAAGAGTGTGCCAGAGAAGCAATAAGGATCGAGCACCTGGGTAGCACAGTCAGTTAAGTGTCCGACTCTTGGTTTCGGTTCAGTTCATGATCTCAGGGTCCTGAGATTGAGCCCTGTGTCAGGCTCTGTGCTCAGCAAGGAGTCCGCTTGGGATTCTCTCTCCCTCGTAGTCTTTCTCTCTCAAATAAATAAATCTTAAAAAAAAAAAAAAAAAAAGTTCCAGAGAGGCAATAGCAAAATCCCCAAGGCATGCCTAGTATCTTCAAAGAACAATAATAGGAGTGTGTCTGGAGCAGTGTGAGTTAGGGGGAGAGCAGAAGGACATAGATGGAAGGAAGTGGTAAGACCAGATAATATGCAGACTTGCAAGCCATTTTAAAAGCTTGAGCTTTTACTGCAAGTGAAATTGGGGAGTCACTCTAGGGTTTTAAGCAGAGGAGTGACACAATATGACTAATGTTTAAAGGATCTCTCTAGTTGCTCTCTTGAGAATGCGGTGTAGAAGGGCAAGGGTAGGAGCAGGGTTTTGGCTTATAGGCTAATGGGCCAACAGTAGCAGTGGAGGTAGTAAGAAGTGAATGGCATGCATATATTTTGAAGGTAGAGTCAAGAGGATTTTCTAAATTATTGCGTGTAGGGTATGAGAGAAAGAGCAGAATCAAAGATGACTTCTGGGTTTTGGGGTCTGAGCACCTGGAAAAAGAGATTGCCATCAACCTAGACAAGGAATACTGAAGGTAGATCAAGTTTAAATGAAAAGATCAGGAGTTCAGTTTTAGTCATATTATGTTTGAGGTGTCAAATCTTCATTTGGATGCTGTTGTGTAACCAATGGATATATGTTAAGGAATGAGGTATAGAAACTGTACCTTTGGGAGTCATTAACATATGGGTAGTATTTACAGCAATTAATAAAGTTGGCTAAGATCATGTACATGATAAATGTAGATAGAGAAGAAAAACTGGGTCCTGAGGCCTTTTAACATTAAGAAGTTAGGAAGAAAAGATGAAATCAGAAAAGACCTGGAATAAAAGGAAAGAAGAAAAGCAGGAAGGTGTAGTGTAAAGAAAGTATTTAAAGGAATTAGGAGTGGTCATCTGTGTTGAGGGCTGTTGAAAGGTGAAGTAAGGGAAGGACCGAGAATTGACCATTGACTTAGCAGAGTAGAGGTAATTGTCATGATGGGCAGTTTTGATGAAGTAATAGTAGCAACAACTTGATTGGAGTAGGTTTTAAAGATTGTGAAGCAAGGAATTTGGAGATATTGAATCTATATTCAATTACAATACAATATTAGAGAATTTGCCACAAAAGAGAAGAAAGAAATGGGGCAGAACCGGTAGGCAAAGAGGGATGAATAAAAAGATTTATTTATTTTTAAGATGGATGAAATAACAGCATGCTTGTTTTTATTGTATGCTGACGGAAGCAGTCAAATAGAAAGGGAAGAAGTAATGATATGGGAGAGAGGAAAGAATTGCTGGAGCATATCCGTGAGTCAGGGAAAGGGATTATGATCTAAGAGCTTGCCATTAAGTTGTATTTCTAAACGTCATGTATACAATAAAATTAGAGCTGTTATTAATCATTACTTTTGACTAAACTTTTCATTAATTAACTGGATGAAGAACAGACTAAATAAACCCGAAGTACTCTCCTGAGAGACACATGCAACCCAGAGAACAGGATACCTAAATAAAATTTGAAGTAACTGCAAATTAGACTCCTATTACCACAGAATAGTAATAAGCAGAATCAGAATACTCCTGTTGTTAAAACAGTGGAAGGACTCATTACAGATTATGGCTTCATAGTTAAGTATGGGTAATGAAAAGTAACTTGTCCTATTTAATAGAAAAAACTTTACTTTGTTTCCTTTCTCTTAAAGGTGTAGCTAGTTTGAACCAGAGTGCACTGAGCCGTCCAATGCAAAGGAAACTGGTGACACTTGTAAACTGTCAATTGGTGGAGGAAGAAGGTCGTGTCAGAGCCATGCGAGCAGCCCGTTCACTTGGAGAAAGAACTGTAACAGAACTAATATTACAGCACCAGAATCCCCAGCAATTGTCTGCCAACCTGTGGGCTGCTGTCAGGGCTCGAGGATGCCAGTTTCTAGGGCCAGGTAGGATAGATCACTATCTTGTCTCTCTTACTGACTATCAGGGCGAGAGGATCCCAATTTCTAGAGTTAGCTGAGAATCCCCAGACTCAACCCATCTTAGTTATACACACAAATCTTGACATAATTAAAGATAAACCAGTTTTTGTAATCATAATCCATGTGATAGTACTGTAACATTTTAGAATAAATTTCTCATTTAATCTTAGCAGCCTTCAAAAGAAGTGACACAGATCCGCTTTCACAATTTAAAGAACCGAGTTAGAGGCCTAAGATTATACAGGTAGTAAGTAAAGGAAAAGGAAAGTTTTTTTTTAATAAAAAAAACTTAAAAATTGTCTTTAAAACTTGGAAAGCAGAAATTACACACAAAAAAAATAATCACTAGGGTTGAGGCCTTCATAGTTATTACCATCCAAATTCTATTTAAAAAATCTTTACCTATAACTAGGTTATGAATGAAGTACACTTTTCTGTTACCTTTTAGAGCTTTATTCTTTTACCTTTCTGATTTAGAACTATAGTCAGGTAGAATTTTGTGTGTGAGTGTGTGTGAAGGAAACTTTTTAAATAAGTGACATTGGGACAACTGAATAGATGTGGAAAAAGATAAAATTGGATATATTTCTTATACACCATAGCTACTTAAATTCCGAGTAGGTCATAAATATTTCTTATTAAAAAATACGTCATACAACTAATAAAGAATTCAAGAGTGAATTCCTCTATAACTTAGTATAGGAAACACTTTTTTTTACTCCAAATGCAGAAGCAGTAATAGAAAAGACTGATATATGACTAAATATTTTTTTAATTGCATCACAGAAAATATCAGCAAAGTAAAAAAATTACAAACTTAGAAAAATGTTTGTATTCTATCACAAAGGACTAATATAACTAATATGTAAGGTACGTCTAAAAACTCAGAGAAAGATACCAACCACCCAATTTAAAAATTGGCAAAAGATATAACCAGAAAATGCACGAGAAAAAGTAATGTAAATGGCCCTCAAACATATAAAATATACTCAGTGTTTCTCATATCAAGAGAAATATTCACGAAAATTATATTGACCGTTTCTCATGTATCAGATTGGCAGAATTAAAAAGTTTGACAGTATATTTTGTTGTCAGGGCTGTGGGAAAACAGGTACTTTTTCATCCAATAACAGTGGGAGTACTAAGTGGCACATTGTTATGTTAATTACCATACATTACATCATTAGTTTTAGATGTAATGTTCCATGATTCATTGTTTGTAAGTGGCACGCATTTTAAAGAGAGATATTCCACAACGTCTACCAAAATCACCTATGCACTTATTCTTTGGCCTAACAGTTCCATTTCTACAAATCTATCCCAAAGATACAGCAAAAAATACAGAATGCATAGTTATTTTTTTTTTAAGTTTTTATTTAAGTAATCTCTGCACCCAGCATGGGGCTCAGATTCACAGCCCTGACTAAGCCAGGGCATGTTACAATACTAAGCCAGGGCTGTGAATCTGAGCATCTAAGCCATGCTCTTCTGACTAAGCCAGCCAGGTGCCCCCAGAATGCATAGTTACAAAAGCACTATTTGTTAACAGCAAACATCTGGAAGCAACCTGAATGTCTATGAAGAAGACACTTGTTTAAAATACAGGTATATCCTTTGAGTGGAGTACTCTGCAACTGTCGAAAGGAATGAGGAAGATGTATATGTTCTGCGAGGGTGTGATCTCTATACGTTAAAAAAAAAAAGCAAAAGGGGCACCTGACTGGCTCCGTTAGTGGAGCATGGGACTCTTGGCCTCAGGGTCATGAGTTCAAGCCCCATGTTGGGTGTAGAGCTTACTTAAAAAAAGAAGGAAAAGAAAGAAACAAAGAAAGAAAAGAAAAAAACAGGTGCACCTGGGTGGCTCAGTCAGTTAAGCGTCTGCCTTTGGCTCAGGTCATGATCCCACGGCCCTGGGATCGAGCCCTGCATCAGACTCCCTGCTCAGCGGGGAGCCTGTTTCTCTCTCTCCCTCTGCTGCTCCCCCTGCTTGTGCTCTCTCACTCTCTCTGTCAAATACATAAAATCTTTAAAAACAAGAACAACAAAGTGCAGAATAGTGTGCTTATTATAATATTTTTTATCTAAGAAAGGGAGATAGAACCATTGTCTACTTTTGTTTATATTTTCCAAAAGAAACAATGGTAGGAGATATTTAAAAGTAATAAACTTATATAGAGGAAGGAGGCACCAAGAGAAAGCAGACAGGACAGAACTAGACCTTGTTGAATGTACCTTGTTTTATACTTGGGACCCATGTAAATGTTCTATGTAATTATAAAACAATTTTTAGTAAAAATAAATTTTAAAAGTTTAATTAAAAAGAATAAGACACAATACCTAAAAACAAAAAATTTAAAACTACATTAAATTGGTAGCATATTCATCAGGAATGAATTATTACAGGTGACTTTGGAACACAGTGTTTTGATTTTTATATCCCTAGTGGGATATATAATCCTAGGGTATAATCAGGCACACACTAGGATAAAGCAAGTAAGTAATTATGTTAATGCCATCAGGAACCAAGATTTTTAGCATTTAAAGGAAAAGATACAAGTATGAAATCAGGGCGCCTGGGTGGCTCAGTCAGTTGGGTGTCTACCTTCAGCTCAGGTCTTGATCCCAGTGTCCTGTGATCGAGCCCCATGTCAGGCTCCCTCTGGTCCCTTCTCCTCCCTCTGGTCCTCCACCCCCTCTCATGTGCTCTCTCTCTCACTCTCGCTCTGTTCTCTCTCAAATAAATAAAATCTTTTTTAAAAAGTATGAAATCAAAGAATTTATGTAAGAACCCTTTAGTTTTAAATTTGAATTGTCAATGTAAGTACAGGCTCATTTACTTTTCTGTCTCTAAAAACGCGTATTCCCTAGATCTGTCCACTGAAAGGGCTTAGGAACAGTGAATAGCCATAGCACCCAGATTATGACTCTTAATAAATACCATTGCCCATTAAAAAGAAGCAGGGCTGTTTAGTCTTTAGATAATGCCATATTCCAGTTCTAGGATAGCAAATACGAGTTGAGCCTGGGAATTCTTGGGCTAGAAAGCAAAAAAGCTATCAGAGATCATTGGCATCTTGTCAGAATTAGAAGTAAATTTGAAAGGGCTTCCACTGGCCAAGTGTGGCACAGTTCGAACACCAAAATGAATAATGACTGTAATGGATTGAAACATAAAATATATGAAAATCCATGATTTTGTAATGATGGTACAGGAAAAATTAATCGGTTATCTTTGGCAGTTGCTAAATAATGCCAACACATTATTCTAGAAATTGCAAAAGAGTAGAATAAAAATCAAGCATGTTTTTTCTGCCTTTCCTTTACAAACTTTTCAAGGACAGTTTCTCAGGGTGTTGAGTGTAGCTTCCTCTTTTAGCAAAATTCCAGCTAATAAATTTAGAAAAAAAGTGTCAAAAGTAGAAAAAAAGTGTCAAAAGTAGAAAAATCACACATTTACAACCACAAATGAATTAGTGGGTCTACACAAGAATTATTAGTAGCTATTAAAACCATTAGATGTAAGGTTGCTGGGAAAATTTACTATAGATGCATGAGGCCTGAACACATTTGATCATTATTACTAAACCCGCTAACATTACTAAAAGTGAGACATCTAGGCCTTAAGTATCTCCTTATGTAATATACGGAATATACGGAATAACAAGTATGCTTGGCAGAAAAAGAAACAAAACCTCAAAAAATAAAAACTCATTCTGAATATAATCAAGCCTATAGTTTACATGAAATAAGGAGGCTAAATGAACATATTTAGAAATACTATAAGCACAAAATTAGCCAAATCAAGAATGTCAGGAATTGTTTAGAAAAATGATTATTTCTTTAAAAAATTCAGAGAAAATCTGAATTTTCTCCTAAATGGGAAAGTGAAGGGTAGTGGGAAGCTAGTATAGTTTTGTTTTGTTTTGTTTTTTTTAAGCTGAAAGGCATATTAACCAAAAGCAATATGGACTTTATTTGGGTACTTACTAAAGAAGCCAAGTATATATAAGAAGAAATTTTTGAGACCGTGGGAAAAAATTCAGCGTGAACTGGATATTAGATGATAGTAAGGATATATATTACTTTTTAAAAATGTGATGATGGTGTACAATTTTTTTTGAAGTCCTTACATGTTAGAAATATATAATGAATTATTTAAGGGTGAAATGCTATGTTGTGTGGGATTTACATCAAAACACTCCAGCCAAAGCAAACTAGAAAAGTGGGTAAGAACTGGCAACAGCTATCTTACGGGTTCATGTGATCTCTACTTTTACGTATGTTGAAAATTTACCATAATACAAAGTTAAGTTAAAAAATAATTTGAAAAATCCACATTTATATGTAATTTAAAAATGCTGTTTTTGGATATTTCCTCATATTTATTTACCTGACCCAAGAAGCACTAGATAAGGTATCAAATATCCTTTGTTCTACCACTCAACAACAAAAAGACAACACAACGTAAAAAAATGGATGAAGGGCGTGAATAGACATTTCTCCAAAGAAGGTACATAGATGGCCAAAAAGAGCTTGGAAAGATTCTCAGTGTCATTAGTCATTAAGGAATTGCAAATCAAAATCACAATGAGATATCACTTCACATTGGCTAGGTTTACCATAATCTAAAAAATGGAAAATTGGTGAGGATGTGGGTGAAACGTGGGAAGCAGAACAGTGCAGCCTCTGTAAAACGACTTGTCGGTTCCTCATAAAGTCAGAGTTACCGTATGACCCAGCAGTCCCACTCCTTGTGTATATATCCCAAAGAACTGAACAGGGATTCAAACTAATGCTTGTACACCAGTGTTTACACCAGCATTCATCACAGTGGTCCAAAGGTGGAAGCAATCCACACGTGCATCAGCTGATGAATGGATAACCAGATGTGCTTTGTCCATAAATAGAATATTATTCAGCCACAGAAAGAATTGAAATATATAAAATATTTTTATTTCTATATAAAACTTCAGTAATATTATGTTAAGTGAAAGAAGCCAGGAAAAAGGTCACATATTCTATGATTCCATATATTTGAAGTATCCACAAAGGTAAATCCATAGAATCAGACTGCAAGCTAGTGGTTGCCAGAGGCTGGAGGTAAGGCTATGGTAGGTGACTGCGTAATGGCTGTAGGTTTCCTAGATAGACCTGATGGTTGTTCATGTGAATTGTATTCTCTAAAGGGGTTAATTTTATATAAAGTTTACCTCAATTTTTTTAAAAAGTCCTTGGTACAAGTACAGTTTTGCTGCTATCTAGTTGTGAACCTTGACCTCAGTGCCTCACTTGTAAAAGGGTTTGATTTTGATTTTGATTTTTTATTTATTTATTTTTTTTACGGTTTGATTTTTTTTTTTTTTAAGATTTTATTTATTTATTTGAGAGAGAGAATGAGAGAGAGAGAGCATGAGACAGGGGAGGGTCAGAGGGAGAAGCAGACTCCCTGCCGAGCAGGGAGCCCAATGCGGGACTCGATCCTGGGACTCCAGGATCATGACCTGAGCCGAAGGCAGTCGCTTAACCAACTGAGCCACCCAGGCGCCCTACGGTTTGATTTTTAATCCAGATTCTAGATGTGCTCTCAGTTTTGAAGTTCCACTGTTTTAATTGAGAACCAATGCACTTTTAACTTTTAATTTTAAAATAATTTCTGATTTACCCAAAAGTTGCAAGAACAGTGCAGAGAATTCCTGTATACTCTTTATCCGCAATCACTAGTTTTTAATATTTTGTTATATTTGTTATGTTATTTGCCCTTTTCCTCTTTTCTGAACCATTTGAGAACAGGGTGCATATTTCAGTGCCCTGTTATCCCTTTATACTTCAATGTATTTCCAAAAAACAAGGATATCATCTTATGTAACAATAGTACGTTCATCAAACTGAGAAAATTTAACCTACATACCATACTAAAATCTAGTTCATATTCCGGTTTTGTCAATTATTCCAAAAATGTCTTTAATGGAATTTTTCTTTCAGAATACAGTCCAGTCCAAGATCACTTATTCTATTTATTTGTCATCTCTTTTTAGTCTTCTTTTATTGGGAACCCTTCTTCAGCCCTTCTTTGTCTGATGTTGTTATTCTTCAAGAATATAGGCAGTTTTTTTTTTTTAAAGATTTTATTTATTTATTAGAGAAATCACGCGTGCATAAGCATGGGGGAGAGGGAGAAGCAGGCTCCCCACTCAGCCGGGAGCCCGACGTGGGGCTCCATCTGAGGACCTGGGATCATGACCTGAGCCAAAGGCAGATACTTAACCAGCTGAGCCACCCAGGTGCCCCTACAGGCAGTTATTTTATAAAAAATTCCTTAATTTGAGTTTGTCTGATATTTCCTCATGATTAGATTCAGATTATACTATATACATCCCTGGCTAGAAAACAACATAAATTAATACCTTCTTGAGGTATTGCATCCACAGGTTAATATCACTTTAAAATCGTACAAAATTGTCGTCAGGCAAAGTTAACAGTCCTAAGCATTAAAGAAAAATTACCATTTACCATAAGGCTACTATGTGTTCTTTATATGTATTTAATATATCAGTATCTCCATGTATTTTGTAAATGAGGATTTTTTTCTTTGCACTGTAACATTATTGTTATCTAGATTATTAAATACCTGCAGGAGATATGTTTTAAGTTCTGTTGATTTATGTTCTAAATGGTTGTTTAGTAGAAATTATATTTTGTTTGATTGCTTTTTAAGTAAACTGTATTTTTGTATGTGTGGTGTCCTCTTTTTGTGCTAATGAAATACAGACTGTGGATAATGGACCGCCATGAATCTAATACCCAAAGAAGTCTGACAGACATGATCTGCAGGGTTTCTCATTTATTGTGAATTCATGTTTCTCACTTCTAGCTATGCAAGAAGAGGCCTTGAAGCTGGTGTTGCTAGCATTAGAAGATGGCTCTGCTCTCTCAAGGAAAGTACTGGTACTTTTTGTTGTGCAAAGACTAGAACCAAGATTTCCTCAGGCATCAAAAACAAGTATTGGTCATGTTGTGCAACTACTGTATCGAGCTTCATGTTTTAAGGTAAGTAGCAAGCAGCCATCTAGACATTACATGCCTTTGTATGAGATAGAGGCTTTCTAGAATGGATGTTACCTGGTCTAGAGGCTCCAGGAATGCAGAATGCTTCTAAGAGTTGAAAGGAAACTTTGTTTTCCTTCTGCATTGTTTGCATCTGTGATACTACCTGTTGAGAATAAACATGTGAAGGTGTCAGTAACAGAAAACAGAGCATAAGGAAATAGTTTGGTAAACTTGACTCTTGGGATAATGAATGTAAACTAAAGAAGTCTAATTCAAATGAATTTCCCATCTTAAAAGGGAAAATTATATAAAAGAACGTAAGAAGTTGGTTTTTCAATTTCCCATTGTTATTTTTATTTTATTCCCTGTTGTGATTAGATTATGACCTTTAATCTGAAGATGGCCTATAATGTTGCCTTCAGGACAAGAGAGTGAAGAGTTGAGGTACTTGCCCCACTCTGCATTTAGGAGGTGTGATTTTTTGTGTGTGTTTTGTTTTGGTGGAGAAGACAGAAAAACCCCAAGATACTTAGAAATGTGGTTGCATTGTCTTATAGACCTGTGCGTGGTTACAGGTACTGAGAGAGGTGGAAAGTAGGCTGAATCCTTAAAAGTTTCTGCATGTTACAAGAGTAGGGACTGCTGGCTGGATCTTGAGAAAAGCCCAGATACTTGGAACTAGAAAAGTCCATTGGCTTCTATAAAAGTAAAACATCAAAATTTGAAAGCCAAAGCTATTTTGCTGGTTTTATAGCCCAATAGTGAAAACAGTACAGACAGAAAAAAATTTTTCGGCAGACTGCTTAGTTTGAAATAACAGGTAATTGCTGATGGAAATATGTTCAAATGAACTCACTTATCTCCACTAATGAGGTTTGGACACTATCTCCTTGATAGTTATAGTGCTTGATTTTGTACCCTTAAGGGCAAAAATAGAAATGAATCCCTGGTTCCTCAAACATTATGTTTTTGGCTAAGCAACCAAATTACAGAGATCATTTATCATCCTCAGGTGACTGACTAGGTTCTCACACTGTATTCCTGATTTAATGTGTTTTTTCTCTCATAGGAATCATACTGATTTGTGGTTTATGATAGTCATCTACAGTTGTTTCTAACATCTGACATCTGAATAACACTAGTATAGAAAGTGATTTCAATTTTATGCTCTCATTTCATCCTCACTGCACTCTAGTTTAAAATGTTAAAGCAGGGCGCCTGGGTGGCTCAGTCATTAAGTGTCTGCCTTCGGCTCAGGTCATGATCCCAGGGTCCTGGGGTTGAGCCCTGCATCGGACTCCCTGCTCAGCAGGAAGCCTGGTTCTCCCTCTCCCACTCGCCCTGCTTGTGTTCCGTCTCTCGCTGTGTCTCTCTCTGTCAAATAAATAAATAAAATCTTTAAAAAAAAATTAATAAATAAAATGTTAAAGCAGTGTTTAGATTAATAAAAGGATAACGTACTGACTTAACTGCCAAAAGGCCTCTCTTGGGTGTCATTTACTCTAGTAAAATCACAATTGTCAAAGGTCTTTCCTTGATTTTATAGGCTTAGAGATGTGAATTTTTGTGGGTGCATACAGTAGATTCTTTCTTCAGGAATAGAACACCCTTACCAAGGTCACCCACAATGGATGATCTATTTTATTAATTTGTAATGAGAAGTGCAATTCTTACATGACTTAAATCATCATATTGTAGATATTTTCCTGCCGAAGATATCAGACCTTTGCTTGAGTAGCCTGGCTTCAGCGCAAGGGAGTTAATCATTCCAACATTTGATGCAGTGATTCCCAACTAATGATCTGCATCAGAATTATTTATGGGTTTTTTAAAAGTATACAATCCTGGGTCCCATCCCCGGATATATTCTGATTTGGTGTATCTGATGTGGGACTTGAGCATTCATACATACTTTTTAAATCGTGTGGTCTTCAAAGCCAGGAATTATGATTACCTGAAATTGTAGTTTTTAATGCTTCACGGGTGATTTTGATGCATGGTAGTGAGAACTTTAATATGACCATGCTCTGTTAGCCACCTGTGTATGTCTTTACTACTCAGGTGAATAGATGCTTATGCTGCCTATGAGGCACCCTTGTAGCCTACGTGGTAGTTGGGTGATGCTACCGTTGTCTGGTTCTTGGGTTTCTTTCTTCTGTTTTTTAGGTTGTTAATTCTTTCTTTTGTTTCCTCAGTGTTTCTTTAAATAGGTTAAAGTAGAATATAGATTTTGGGGACTTCTAAGTTACTCTGCTCCCAAATTATTCCTAAGATTATGTTTAGAATTTTGGATGTCCCACACTTTTCTCTAATGTAATTACATATTCCCAAAGAGATTTTGAACTGATACTATTAATTCTCAGATGGTAACTTGATTTTCCCATCTTCATATTCTTGGGGTCATATTATTGTTGTCTCATGTGTCAACAATAGAAAGAACCAGTGAGGTGGTTTGGAGATATTTTCATTTTGCCAATGAGAAAATCATGATTTTGAACAGTTTGACTGATTTGTTCATTCTGAATTATAGAATCTGTACTAGTCCTAGGTATTCTGAATCCTAGCCAAGTTTCAAATTTCATTGTGCAAGTTTTAGATAAATGATATCTATTGTGGAAAATTATCTAGTCATACACTTGCATGTTTGGAGAATTAGACAGTTTCAGTAGGGTATGTGAAACTGGAAGCTTTTGAATTTATGTTTTTTAAATGACTTAAGTCAGGTATAAATTAAAGCTGTATAAATACCCTAATGATCATTTTTGTGGTATAGAAAATTTCTTAATCATCACGTGGCAGTGCTAATATATGTCTACCCATTGGACTGATCTCTCATTCCTCGCTTAAAAGTCCTCAGTGGCTTCCCATTCCCTTCAGCATAATATATAAATTTCTCACCATAGTTTATAAGGCCCTCTATGATTCTTCTCTAGCCTCTTAGTCTTTAATTCTATGTGCTCTGCTCTTTCATTTTTCTATTTCACCACGTGCTACTCTTGTTAGGATTCTGTTTCTTACCTGGAAATGCCTATTCATTCTTCAAGACTCAGTTCATGCAGCCTTCAAGATGGGGAAGCCTCCTCTGTTATCCCTTCCTTCTCCCCCAAGTCAGATTTAATTGCCTTTCCTTTATGTTGCCATGGAGCATTATAAGAGCACGTATACTATAATTTTTTGTTTACAAGTGTCTTCTCTATCAGCTGCTGAGTTCATTGAAAGAAGGAAAAACTATGTACTGGGTTATGTAAGGTCTGCTTTGTTCCAAAAAGAATTTGTGATAAGGACATTCTCCTCTTTGCACCTTCTTTTGTCTGGTGTCTGATATCTGTACTCTCCCCCACCAAAAGAATTGATTGGAGAAGGAGGGAGAGCAGACCAATTCTGATGGGGTTTTTTTTTTCTCCTTTCTATTTCTTAGGTTACCAAAAGGGATGAAGATTCTTCTCTGATGCAGCTAAAGGAGGAATTTCGGAGTTATGAAGCATTACGCAGAGAACATGATGCCCAAATTGTTCATATTGCTATGGAAGCAGGACTCCGCATTTCACCTGAGCAGTGGTCTTCACTTCTGTATGGTGACTTGGCACATAAATCACACATGCAGTCTATCATTGATAAGGTTTGTGAAATGATGTTTGTTTTATATCATTGCTGTTACTTAGAAGAGCATTGCAATCTTCTAAAGGAACTAAAGAGACAACTAGTTGGAGATTCCTGTGTTTTAAGTATCAGACTGTGTATTATTTTATCTTTATTTCTTTTTATTATTTTTCTAACTTTCAAAATAAATGACGGGAGGCAATAGGGAAGCACATATAGGACAGTAGCGTAAAAGCAGCCTGGCTTTCAGAGTCTGTTGTTTATCTGTGTTTTGACCCCAGAGAGCTAATATAGCTTATAATAAGTAAGTTTTCTAAGTGTCTAATGATGAATTTCATAGGGCAGATTCTGAGGTGAAAATTTCATTCATCATTGATAACTCCTACTATGGAATCTGAAGGCACTTGAAAACCTGTTTAGTATGTTGACTAAATGAAGCATCTGAATATAGATGTGTCATAAGAAGCAGAGTAAAAGCCATTCTCTTGTCTGTTTTGTTAGCTGCAGTCTCCAGAATCATTTGCAAAGAGTGTCCAGGAATTGACAATTGTTTTGCAACGAACGGGTGACCCAGCTAACTTAAATAGACTGAGGCCTCATTTAGAGCTTCTTGCAAACATAGACCCTAATCCAGGTATGTGAAAAAATATTTAGTTGCTTATACTTTTTCTGCCCTTGAGGTAAATAACACAAGAGAATTACTGCTAACAAATTCTTCTCCCCATCCCCTTGACGGCTTATTTTAGATGCTGTTTCACCAACTTGGGAGCAGCTAGAAAATGCAATGGTAGCTGTTAAAACAGTGGTTCATGGCCTTGTGGACTTCATACAAAATTATAGTAGGAAAGGCCATGAGACACCTCAGGTAAGCATATTCATTGCACTTCTGACTGCTGTTACCTCTAACAGAGCTTCATCCTGAACATCTTGAACAAGCTTTTCGGTTAATGGACTTCTTACGTGACTCTGCTCTTTTAGGTTTCTATTATCTCTGTTCTTTTGAGAGAAACTCAAGTTTTAGTATACCTGATAAATAATTCATAGCATGGCACAACCATGGGGAGAGTGTTTTGTTTTTTTTTTTAAGATTTTATTTATTTATTTGACAGAGACACAGCGAGAGAGGGAACATAAGCAGGGGGAGTGGGAGAGGGAGAAGCAGGCTTCTGCTGAGCAGGGAGCCTGATGCAGGGCTCAACCCCAGGACCCTGGGATCATGACCTGAGCCGAAGGCAGACACTTAATGACTGAGCCACCCAGGCGCCCCCGTTGGGAGAATATTTTGAATATGAGTTCACTGTCAATGTTTTGACCAAGTATAGCTCAATGATTCCTTCCAGATATTTTGTCTAATTCTTTTCTAATGTAGGGAAATCGTCACTTTTTTCTCCATTGCTCTCGTACAAATGAATATCTGTTTGTAAATGTGTGGAGTTAGAATTTTTAAAATATTTGCAATGTACTTTAGAAGGAGTTGCTTAAGGCATAATCTTTTATTCTAATAATTATGCCCACTTATTACGTCACTGTGAGCCAAGTTCCTATGTTCAGTATTTTATTTATATAATTTCTAATCCTCACAGCCACCTGCAAGATAATTGCTGTTCCCAAGCTAAAGTTCAAAGAGGTTAAATAACAAATCTAAGGTCCTGGTGACAGTAAGTGACAGAGCTGGGATCAAATCTACTCCAAAGTGATCTTTGCACTCTTTTACCCTTATTCTGTTAGAAAACATTATAATATTCAAACATTAACTGACAGATAAATGTTTCATTTTTATTAAGGTCACAGAAATTACAATGCCATCTTAAATTTTGATGCAGTTATAGCTGTTATGATGAGGCTTTTATATTTTGCCTCATTGTTTTTATGAACTTAAACAGCTCCAAGCCTAAGAAGAGAGCTGTACCCTCAAGCTGACAAATAAATTAGTTTCATAAATTTTTACTTACAGGGGAAATTATATTCTACCTCTCCTGGGAAAGTTTTAAGTGGACAAAGCTTATGGCTTTTTAAGTGCTTTTTAAATCATTTGTTTTGATATCATTTTAAGACAGCAATGAATTGAGGAGAAAATCTTGTATTTTTGTGGGCATTATGTTGCCTGACAAATAAATAGACATAACATTTGAACCAGTTTCAGATAATCCTCAGAAGGAATATTTAAAATGGCAGTTCAGAGTTACCCCGTGTAATGCCTAATGGGAAATGGTGGAATGGCAGTTGCTTCAGCACAAGAATTACTTCTCTAACATGAAAAAGAATTAAAGCGGTAAATCATAAAATTCTGAAATCCCAAGAGTCCTCACTTTTCCACACACCGATTTTCTTTTTTGTAGCCTCAGCCAAACAGCAAATACAAGACTAGCATGTGCCGAGATCTGCGTCAGCAAGGAGGGTGTCCCCGAGGAACAAATTGTACTTTTGCCCATTCTCAGGAAGAGCTTGAAAAGTAAGTTATGAAAATTCTTTTTCATATGGGTTTAATTTGGGGTCATTATGAAAGTGTCCTGTGTAGTCTCAAAGTTTATGGTGGGTTTTGCAGATGTGATTAAGTTCACATTGTAGAGTTCCTTAGATTGCAAGATAATCTTTTCTTTTGAAACTATACCTTCTCACTTCTGGGAGCAAGATTAACATGATAAGTGATTTAGAACCTTATTCAAGGGTCATACTTTAAAGCATTGTATAGCTGGAATCCATGTTTTTGTTAAGCACCTGTGCAGAACAAAACACCCCTCCGTGCAATCTTATTTGTCAGGTTCAGTTGAAGATAACGGCAAAGTCCCAGGTAAAACAGTACAGCAGATACATTTTCTTTTTATGGCTTTTGGTCTTTTTAGCATAGGTATTGTCCAAGTTTCTGTTTTTTGTTTTTGGGGGTTTATTTCTTTATTTGAGTGAGAGCGAGAGAGAGAGAGCTTGAGCGGGGGAGAGGGGCAAAGGAGAAGGAGAGGAAGAAGCAGTAGTTGTCCCATCCCCCTCCCTCCGAGCAGGGAGCCCAGAACCCTGAGATCATGGTCTAAGCCGAAGGCAGACACTTAACCAACTGAGCCACTCAGGTGCCTCTGTTGCCAAAAAATTGATTCCAGCCTTTCTATTGAAGCAACCTGTGTATCAACTCTTAGTGGACATCTCCCTTTTGTTTTTAGACACTTGAAGCTCAAGTTGAGCTAATTTTCTCCTCCCATACATCCTCTCCCACCTTTCATTCTGCTCTCCCCCAGTGTACTGTTCAGCCAGTTATACATGCCATGTTAAAGGCACCATCTTTGTCACCTTTCATCTGCTTGTCTTACTTAGTCAACAAGTCAGTTCAGCTTCCTGCCTGTATGTTTCTCAATTCTTCTTTCCATCCTTATAGTCCAAATTATCATCCCCTTTTCTCGATCTGTGATTGCCTTCTAACTAGTCTTCTTACAGCTATTGTTGCCTACCCCAAACCCATCATTCCCCACAAAACAGGGAGAATTTTGTACATTAAGCTCATTGCAGATAATGAGAAACAGGTGGTTTCTCATACCCTGTGGATAAAGTTATAAAATCTAGATTGTGGACCCTGCATCATCTATATGCCTACCTTTCTGATCTCATCTCACAGTGCTCCTGAATATATTTTATACTCAGGCCACGCTTACCTTCTGACAGTGCCTGGAATGCATCATGTTCCTTCCCACCTTAGGTCTTCTACGTCATGTTGTTCCTTGGGGCCTTGCCTTTGGAGCTTTTCTTTTGCCTAGCTTATCCTTCACTTTTTTGGGGGGTCTTCCCAATATTACATACTAAACCAGGTTCCTCTTTATCATGCTTATCAAAATTATGGTTAACTTATGGTAAATTTTATGTCAAGGTCCAGATAGTAAATATTTTCATTTTGGCGGATCATGCAGTGAACTGTCACAACCGCTCAATTCTGCCATTGTAGCAAAAAAGCCACCATAGTGCATAAGACGGGCATAGCTATATACTTCATTTACAAGAGACAGGCAATTTTGGCCCACAAGAGGTAGCTTGCTGACCCCTCATCTATTGACTGTCTGCCTTGTTGCTGTGTAAGCTCAATGGACTGTATCTATCTTGTTGATTACAGTCTCCTCTCCTCAGTTGCGGGCACTGGGCCCTGTATGTAATGAGCTCCGCAGCAGCAGCAATATGATAGGTGATATGTGTGTGTGCATTAAAAAGAAGAGTAGAAACATGCTTCTTCTCTGTTTTCCCCCTACTGGAAGAGTCTAGAGAGGTTATAGGAGTCCTAAGACAAAAAGATGCTGTTTGCACCCAGTCTAAGCCTCTCTGTATATAGAGTTTTATATTGGGCTGGTTTTTGAGATTCTAGGAGATCTATTGAGCTTGCCCATACCTGAAATAGAGCTTCTTAGCGAAAGTAGAACTTTTTAGGGGACCTTGCTTGGGTGTACTTAGACTTAACAAAGTCAGAGGAGAAACTGTGATTTCATTGCCATTCGACCCATAACTGGTACCCCAGCTGAAGATCCATTTTATCTCTTATGTCTTCAAGCTGGCTTTCTACTCTCCATCTCCATTACCTACTTCAGAATTTTATTATCTCTTGTCTGAAATTATAATAGTAGTAGTATAAAAATAATCATAGCCAAATTAATTGGTCTCATTTGGTGTGAGGTACCATTTTTAGTGTTTCACATGTGTTTACCCAATTTATCAATTTAGTACTCTAATGGCCTTTAACCTGGCATCTCCTTATGTTCAATCTGGCTATTTCATTGCTACCAAGATTTTCTTTTGCAAATAAGCATCTAATCATGTCCATCTTCTGTTTTACATTCTAAATTGGTTCCTCAGTATATCACAGGATCTGGTGGTCCTAATCTAGCTTTCCAGCCTTACTCTACCTTTTGCAGTTTTTATTTTTTTAAGGTACATCTTGTTAATCACTGTTTACTACTACACAAATTCTTTCATTCTTTCCCTTGCACATGTTGTTCCTCTATATCATACGCTTTTCTCTTCTCTATTTGGAGAGCTCCTGTTCTTAGTCATACTCTGATGTCAGCTTCCTTCTGAGGACTTCCCTGACTTCCCAGGCAGTGTTAGTTGCTTCCTTCACTGTGCCGGTGTAGTGCTTTATACTTTGTAACATCCAGTTCTCTTGTCATACTGCAATTATTTATTTGCATGTGTGTATTTTCACTGGACTTCATTTATCCTATGGGTAATTAATCTTGATATTTTCTTCACTTAGCAAGTATCTGATACGTAAATTCAGTATATTTATGTTGAAAGAGCAAATAATCTATAATTCCTATTTCCAGCCAGCCTCACAGTCTCTGTTGGTGTGTGAAAAAAGAAGAAAAAACAGGATGATACCAAGGATTAAGGAGGTGGAAGATGTCACTATCCTATTGGCTAAAAAAATACACGTTGCTACCTATCTCTGAGTTTTTGAGGGTAGAACCTTTGTCTTATTTCACATAATACACCAGGAGCAAACATTTGTTTTACTTAAATAAATTTTACTCCAGCCTGCTTTAACTATTATGCATCTCTCTAACCAAACTAAATGTAAATTCCCAACAGTCTCCTGAGTATTAGAATCGTGTTTCCAAGAGTTGCTGCATTCTGGAGAGTGTCAAAAGCCTGGGATCAACCAGTTCAACAGATATTTATAAAAATGATTGTTAAGTGCCAGGTACTATTTGAGATGCTTATAGTGGAGGAAGAGGAACAGTAAACATGTAAATACAATTTCAGTTACTGATAAAATAAGAACATCTGAGGTGGAAACAAACTTGGCATGCGTGGGAACTAGAAACAAGACCAGTGTGTCTGGAAGATGGAGAATGAGAAGAACAACAAAAGATAAGATTGGAGAGGTAGGCAAGGGCCAGATCATACTGGCTTTATGGACCATGGTGAGGAATTTGGAAGCCATTGTAGGGTTTTATTCAAATGCAATGATGAGGATTTTGGGGGGTTTTTTTTTTAATCTTATTTATTTATTTATTTTTAAAGGTTTTATTTATTTGACAGAGACACAGCTAGAGAGGGAACACAAGCAGGGGGAGTGGGAGAGGGAGAAGCAGGCTCCTGGCTGAGCAGGGAGCCCAATGCGGGGCTTGATCCCAGGACACTGGGATCATGACCTGAGCTGAAGGCAGATGCTTAACAACTGAGCCACCCGGGCGCCCCAAATCTTATTTATTTTTTAAGTAAGCTCTATGCCCAACATGGGGCTTGAACTCAGGAGCCTGATCAGATCAAGAGTCACATGCTCTACCAACTGAGCCAGCCAGCCAACCCGCAACAATGAGATTTTAATTTTGTCTTAGAAATGTCACTAAGTGCATGGCTGGAGACCAATTAAATTACTACAGTGGTTGAGGCACAGGATTGGTATCTTGGTCCTAGGACCATAGTAATGAAAATGATGAAAAGTGATCAGACTGGGATGTATTTCGGAAGTAGGGTTGATAAAACTGATAGATTGAATGTGGACTTTAAAAATCAAGAATGACTCCAAGGTTTGGGACCTGCATAACCAAGTAGTGTATTTTACTGAGATGGGAAATGCTTTTGGGGTAGAAAATCAGTAGTTTGTTCTCTTGGCCATATGAAGTTAGAGGCTTACTCCACATTCATGCAGCAAATATTTATTGAACACCTAGTATGCACAGGTACTGTATGATGTGCTGAAGGTAGAGTGGTGGGTAAGAAAGGCAAAAATCCTTGCTCTCATGGGGCTTACACTGTAGTAGAGAAGATTGACATAAAGCAAATAATTAGAAAGCATGATATTTGGTACTGCTCTGTGCTATGAAGAAAAATAACACAAGGTATGGAGAAAGAGAACGATTGGGAAAGGGGAGATATTTTAGATAAGATGGTCTGGGAAGGTATCTCAGAGGATATGACATGTACGGAGACACCTGAATGAAGTGATGATGCCCTAGAACAACAGATCGTTACAGGAGTGGAGTCTTTGCAAAGGCAGATGGGCTTGGGACCTGGGGCTCAAGTGGAGATGGGCCCTGGGTAGAACCCAAGCGGCAAGATTGGCCTGAGTTAGGAGCCAGGAGCTCTTCATCCCTTTTTCAGAGGAGCATGTGGTTACAGATGCAGGAAGGTTACTGGACTTGGTGGTGAAAGAAGTAATTCTCCTCTGGTTTCAACTATTTTCTCTGAAGTGGGAGGTGGTATCATCAGTGGTGGAGGAGCTGTGGAGAGTGGAGGTGGAAAGGATGTTAGAGATGGGAAAGTGAATTTAGTAGAGAAGTGTAATAATGTATTGCTTGGCCATTTTAAATAATTGATCATAATTTTGAAGGGAGTCTAGAGAGCCATGATGGCATAGTTTTTCTCCACCAACATTCAGCTGCCACGGAGCAGGCCCAGAATAAGAGAGTAAGTGAAGAATCAGATTAGGGTTTTACCAGGTGAGTTCCAACAGGGGGAGTTGAAGGTACTTACAAGGGAGGAATTAATGGTAGATAGTGGATTCAAAGCTGGGTGAGGCAGGGAGTGAGTACTTCAGGGAGCTCAAAGATGATTTTAAAAGAATAGGAAATAAGTGGCTGTTTCAGGCGTGAGGGCCAGATCCTAAATCCAAGTCTTTAGCTTCCTAGTTGCTAGAAGTCCAATATGTATCCTGACTTGTCACTTACTTTACCTCCCTTAGTTAAGGTTTTACTTCTTACAACTCTTCTCTTTTAAGGTACTCACAATTAAACCTTTTGTTTTTTGCCTGCCAGAGTAATCTTAAGGATAGCTGAGATTTGTCCTTTGAGGATGGAAAGCAAGGAGCAGCTGGGTATTTTGTGCAAGAACCTTTGAGATGAAGAATGAAGAGCAGGTTTCAGAGAGCATGTTGAGGAAAGTGCAGGCCCCTCCACATCACCAAACTGCCTTTCTAAAATATAGGTCTGCTTGTACCCTACTCATAATCAGTGGTTCCCCAGAATATCTCTGAGATGACATATGTAGATTGGCTATAACTGTTGTCTTCTTTTTTTTTTTTTTTAAACTTTGTGTTCTGTCACTGCACCCCCAGCCAGTCTCGTCTGGGGACACTTGTCTTTTATTGAGCTCCACATGCCTCTGTCAGTGTGTGTGTGTGTGTGTGTGTGTGTGTGTGTGTGTGACAGAGGGAGAGGGAGGGAGGGAGAAGAGCAGGATTGAATAATAAGGCTGTTTGTAGATATTGAGGGACTGAAAGGGAGGGATTGTGAAGGCATTGCTCATCACTAACGCTATTTATATTTAATTACCATATGTTTGATTATGTATAACATTAATATCAGATTAATTTAGGCTTATGTAATTATGACTTCAAATGTGTGTAGTCGTTTTTCTTTTCATGTAACAGTTGTTCATCACTTTAAAGTATTAGAGGAAACATTGACTAGGACTACATTATAATGAAGTTTTTGAATTGTACAAGTGAAACAAATTTTCTTAAATCGACTCCAAGATCAAATTGCTTTATATATTAAGAGTGTTATATTTGACCACTATAGATAAGACCCTGAAATTAGTATCGGAAAAGTCTTTAATCCAAATCCTTTTTACTTCAGGCATAAACTTAATCTGAAAAATATAATACTAAATTTCCATATTTTGGTATAGCGTTTAAGAATGAGTTTTGGTTTCATAATTTTT
This sequence comes from Mirounga angustirostris, assembly GCF_029215605.1. Lineage (NCBI taxonomy): Eukaryota > Metazoa > Chordata > Mammalia > Carnivora > Phocidae > Mirounga > Mirounga angustirostris. Next base: position 82,038,773 of record NW_026991723.1, on the reverse strand, counting down.
TAAATTTATATAATGCTCTAATCATTTGGTAATAACAGAACTTTGCCAACTTTTTCATACTTTTCATTTTGCATTGCTAAGTAAATTTGGTATGGTTCCTTTCATTTTTATATAATGTACTTTATATTCCAATTATATAAAATTTTCAAAAGAATCTCTTCTTATTCCCTCAAAAGGTTTCTTTGAATACATGTGTATTTTGCTTGCTGTATTAATTACGTGCCTACATATATGTTTGTGGGGGGGCATATGTATTTTCATGTGGCATCTATCACAGCAGAGTTTGATGTAGACTGATTTGATATTTAGCTGAAGAAACTTTTCTTTAAAGCTGTTCCTCCTATTTAAATCTTTTCCCATTGTCTTTTTTTTTTTCTCCTTTCAGGGTAAGATTTAGTGAAATATTCACTGATATGTTGATTGTTTTTGAAACAGGTATCGATTAAGGAACAAAAAGATCAATGCAACTGTAAGAACATTTCCTCTTCTAAATAAAGTTGGTGTAAACAACACTGTCACAACCACAGCCGGAAATGTCATTTCTGTCATAGGAAGTACTGAAACAACGGGGAAAATTGTTCCAAGTACAAACGGAATTTCAAATGCAGAAAACAGTGTTTCCCAGCTAATCCCACGTAGTACTGACAGTACGTTAAGAGCTCTGGAGACTGTGAAGAAGGTGGGGAAGGTTGGCACTAATGGTCAGAATGCTACTGGGCCTTCTGCAGAATCCGTCACTGAAAAGTAAGTATTAGGTAAAAATGGTTACTGTGAGTTTTTTAGAAATGCTTGAGTATTTTTATTTATCCCAAGGAAAAGAAATTAATCAGAATTTTTATGCAGAATGTTCCACATAGTAGAAAAAGCACTAAATGCCAAAAAATTTGAGTTTTAGTCCTGGGTCTGCAGTTGAATAGCTCTGTGACCTTAGAAAGTCACTTCAGCTCTGGGTTTTGTTTTCCTCGACTATAAACTAAAGAGGCTGGGCCAGAATTGGTTTTTGTTGTTTTTTTTTTCCCCACACTTACTTCTTTGAACTTCTATGGAATAGGATTGAGTCCATAGAAGGGCCAGAAAGGAACTAAGTAGAAACCTAAGCAAGGTGAGATGCTGAGCCTCCAGCCTCTGCTGCAGTCAGAACAGTTCCTCTCTGTACTCCATAATGATGTGTGGTAGTTAAGAGGGGCCTCTTGAGAGCCGAACTCTCTGGGTTCAAATTCTGGCTCACTGTTTTCTAGCTGTTTGATATTAGGCCAATTAATCTGTCTTCCTCAGTTTACTCATCCATAAAATTTGTACAAAAATAGCAACTACTACATATGTTGGTTGTGCGGATTTGTGAATTGTTAAGTGTGATGCTTTGAACAGTGCCTGCCCAATAGCACTCAATAAATATCTGTTGTTGTTGTTATTATTATTACCAATATTGTTGGGTTTCAGCATAAGAAAGGGTTTTGGTGCTTTAAGAAAAAAGTTTTACAACTTTCTAACAATCTGAAAAGTTATTTCCACCTCTAAAATCTCATGCTTTGGTATTATTGTAGGGTCTTAAAATCTGAGTTTTAACATGTTCAGATTTTGTTGCCCCTGTCAGTGTTTATTATATGCCTTCTAGAAAATTATATGTAATATGATAATGTAATACTAGGTAATTGTATGGAATATTGAAGAGACCAGCCCTTTAGAACTGAAAGTTTTGTTAGGGGCTGGTTAAAATAAGATTAGATAGATAGGTTGGCACCAGATTATGGAGACCTTGTGTTACATATATGTTTAGAAAACGAACTTTTGAAGGGTTTTGGCAAGGTAACGTAGAACTGTTTTATAACCATACAGTGGAATGTATTCAGCCATAAAAAAGGAGTGAAGTACTAGTACATACTACAGTATGGTGAACCTTGAAAACTATGTTAAGTGAAAGAAGCTAGATATAAAAGGCCATACATTACAGAATTCCATTTATGTCATTGTCCAGAATAGGCAAATCCATAGAGACCGAAAGTAAATGAGTGGTTGTCAGGGGCTGGGGAGTGAATGCTAACAAGGAGAGATTTCTCTCAGGGCTGATGGAAGTGTCTCAGGATTAGTGGTGATGGTCCTTGTACATCCTTGTGAACATACAGAACATCACTGAATTGTATACCTTCAAAAGGTAAATTATATCTCAGTTTTTTAAATGATAAGACTAGGGAAAAAACTTTTAAAAAATCTAAATCAGGGACGCCTGGCTGGCTCAGTTGGTTAAGCGTCTGCCTTCGGCTCAGGTCATGATCCCAGGGTCCTGGGATTGAGTCCCGCATCAGGCTTCCTGCTCCGCGGAGAGCCTGCTTCTCCCTCTGCCTCTGTCTCTCTCTCTCTCTCTCATGAATAAATAAATAAAAGCTTTAAAAAAAAAAAAATCTCAATCATTCATTCAAAAATTATGGATCTTCCACGTACCCAACACCAGCCACTTGGTGGAAATGTAATGAAAATGAACTAGATAATACTACTCCCTGCTTCTAAGATGGGACTTACAGTGTGGTTTGGGATGCAGATGTAAACAGACCATACAATATATTCTGAGAGGTACTATAATGGAGTTGTGTTCCAAGTATTATTAGAACACAAAAAAAGAATACCATTCTGCAGGAAGTCACTGTGGAAGGCTCCTTAGAGAATACCTGGCTAGTTCCAGAAACATGGATAGTTGGGAAGGAAGGACTCCTCAGTACAGGAAGCATCACAGGCAAAATCATGTACGCAGGAGAGGCATGCTGCGGAAGAGCCTAGAATCCTGAAAGTCCTGTAGGCTACAGCTGTAGGAATCTAGCTGCCTGACTGGAATGTGACTGAAGGCTAGCGTTTTCCTTAAGTCTGATTTTTACAGATAGTTTGCACGATCTCATGAGGCTATGAATCTATGAATCTTGTCATGGATTTTGATACCTTTTTTGCTGACAAGTCTAAAAATTCGCCATTTCAAAGTACTTACCCAAATTTTATAGTATATAACATTTTGATATGGAAGGACCAGAAAACCTGTGTAAAGCACATTGCATAGTGCCTGGAATGTGCTCAGTAATTGCTCAGTAAGTTAGTATATTACTGTTATAAGGAAATCCTAATTATTTTCCTTGTTGCCTTTAACTGCAAAGAATAAACATAGCCCTAAAATATCTTTAAACTGTAAGTCAGTAAATTTGTATCTACTATTATTACCCACAGTTCCTTAGTTATTTTCATTTTACACATAGAAGTAAACATCTGCTAGACTAATCTGCTGTGTTAGACTTAAAAGCAGCCCATACTCCTTGTTTATATTCTAGCTTTAAAAGGGCTTCTCTAGTTTGAGAAAAACCCTCTACTCTACTTGGGATGCAGCATACTGAATTCCTGCATCATTAACAAATGCATTTTCTGGAGCCACCACATATCTAAGCTCTTAAAGTTGGACTTTTTTTTTTTAAAGATTTTATTTGAGAGAGGGAGAGCACAAGCAGGGAGGAGGGGCAGAGGGAGAGGGTAGAAGCAGACTCCCCACTGAGCAGGGAGCCCAATGTGGGCTCGATCCCAGGACCCTGGGATCATGACCTGAGCCAAAGGCAGATGCCTAACTGACTGAGCCACCCAGGTGCCCTAAAGTTGGACGTCCTTCTTAATAGGACATAAGAAAGCCATGATGAGATCCTCTGGAACTGATTGCTTGGTGACTCAACAAAGAAAATCCTTTGTTTAAAAAAAATAATAAGTTTATGTATTCAGTTTAATGAGTAACCATATATTGGCATTTTGATCATCCACTAGTTATTTACTGACTACCTACTATGTGGCAGGAACTGTTTCATTTGTTCAACAGATATTTACTGAGGAACTACTGTGTGCCAGGAATTCTTGTAGATATAACACTTAACAAAAATCTGGAGAGACTGCAATTAACAAACTGGACAAAAATGAGGCCCCTGGGTGGCTCAGTGGGTTAGGCATCCAGCTCTTGATTTTGACTCAGGTCTCGATCTCAGGGTTGTGAGATTTAGCCTCACGTCAGGCTCTGTGCTGGGTTTGGAGCCTGCTTAAGATTCTCTCTCTCTCCCTCTGCCCCTTCCTCCCCAAAAGGACAAAAATGGCCTTTTCTCAAGGAGTTTACATTTCAAAATGTCTGTCTAGCTCTTAATAGAACAACCTTTCTTTTACAGTCTGTCTTCTTTGTCCCAAAGAATTCTGGTGGACTGCAGTGGGCCCTTGAACAACACAACCCCTGTGCAGTCCGAATTTCGAGTGCAAGTTTTGACTTCCCAAAAACATAACTACTAATAGCCTACTGTTGACCAGAGGCCTTACCGATAACATATTGTTGATTAACACAGATTTTATAGGTTATATATACTATGTACTGTATTCTTGCCGTAAAGTTAGCTAGAGAAAAGAAAATGTCATTAAGAAAACATAAGGAGGGGGGCGCCTGGGTGGCTCAGTTGGTTGAGGGACTGCCTTCGGCTCAGGTCACGATCCCAGAGTCCCTGGATCGAGTCCCGCATCGGGCTCCCTGCTCGGCGGGGAGTCTGCTTCTCCCTCTGACCCTCCCCCCTCTCATGTGCTCTCTCTCTCATTCTCTCTCTCAAATAAATAAATAAAATCTTAAAAAAAAAAAAAAAGAAAACATAAGGAGGGGTGCCTGGCTCAGTCAGTAAAACATGCAACTCTTGATCTCAGGGTCATGAATTTGAACCTCACATTGAGGGTAGAGTTTACTTAAAAAAAAACAAAAAGTATTTTTAAAAAAAGAAAATACATTTATAGTACTGTATTCATTGAAAAAAATCTGCATGTAAGTGGACCTGTGCATTTCAAACCTGTGTTGTTCAAGGGTTAACTGTATATTTCTTCTGTTGAGAACTGAGTAATTTTTTTTTATTTTCTCTAGGAAAAATATGTTGTTTAAGAATGAGTAAAAAGGGATTGATGGGTCACATTAGTGCCTGGGATTTGTTTGCATTTCTTTTTGCCTTCACCAGAATATGAGATCTATTACTATGATTCTATGAATGAGCAGTGGAAGGTGGCAATGAAATTCATTGCCTAATTTTTCGCTATGGAAGTACCTAAAGTTTTTCCTATTAGTGGTTCACTATATAATTTTATGAAAAATTCCTTCTGAGGAAGACAACAGTTACAGACAGTGATTTATTCTTTGTTCTTGATAAATTCTCTCTCCAGTAAAATTGGCTCTCCACCCAAGACTCCTGTAAGTAATGTAGCGGCTACCTCAGCTGGGCCTTCTAATGTTGGAACAGAGCTGAATTCTGTGCCTCCAAAATCCAGCCCATTTATAACTAGAGTACCAGTATATCCTCAGCACTCTGAAAACATTCAGTATTTTCAAGATCCAAGGACTCAGATACCCTTTGAAGTCCCACAGTACCCACAGACAGGTAAGTAATTTTAGATAGTTCTAAGAAAAAAAAACTGTAATATAACATTTGTTGTCCTTAGGTAAGTAAGTGAATCACTTAATCACGTACCTAGAATATCTGCATTAAAGAATTAATTGGGGTGCCTGGGTGGCTCAGTTGGTTAAGCGTCCAGCTTTAAATCTCAGGTCAGGTCTTGATCTCAGGGTCATGAGTTCAGGCCCTGTGTTGGGCTCCTTGTTGGGTATGGAGCCTACTAAAAAAAAAAAAAAAAAAAAAAATTAATGCTTTGGACTAAGTTTTCTTTCTACCCTAAGAATTGATGATTCTACATGCCAGTAGTTTTAAGATTCTCCTTCCTATGCATCAAATTTAGGGTCCATGGATGAACTTCAGGGAGTTTTGTGAATCCCTTGAAACAGTTTGCAGAATGTTTGGCTTATATATACTTATGTATAATTTTGGAAAGACAATGCACAACTTACATAGATTTTGAAAGCTCTTTAATCTCTGCTCCCCAAAAGTTAGGAGTCAATAATGTAACTAATTACTTAATCCAAAACCTGTGGCAATAGATGCCCTAGAAGGAAACTTACCAGCCATCTGTTAATAGCTCTGTCTTGGGTTTTTGAGGAGCAGTTTAACAAAATAGTGAACTTTAATGATTTTCATATAGTAGTTATGTCTTGAAAGCATGTAGTTTCTTTCTAAAGCAGGGGTAATTAAGGTTCAAAGCTTACTTCCTTTTCCCACATTAAAGGCTGCTTTAGACTTAAACCTTTGTAAAATGTTGGATTTTACTGAGATTACATTATGTATTCCTCTTTCTGATTTTCAAGGCTACTACGCACCCCCTCCAACGGTGCCAGCCGGTGTGGCTCCCTGTGTTCCTCGCTTTGTGAGGTCCAGTCATGTTCCAGAGTCCTCCCTCCCACCTGCTTCTATGCCATATGCCGATCAGTACAGCACATTTTCCCCTCGAGATCGAATGAGTTCTTCTCCTTACCAGCCCCCTCCTCCGCAGCCATACGGACCAGTTCCTCCAGTACCTTCTGGAATGTACGCGCCTGTGTATGACAGCAGGCGCATCTGGCGCCCGCCGGTGTACCCGCGAGACGACATTATTCGGAGCAGTTCCTTACCTCCAATGGACGTGATGCCCTCGTCTGTTTACCAGGCGTCCTTGCGAGACAGATATAACTCACTAGATGCGTATTACTCCGTGGCTTGTCAGCCACCTAGCGAGCCAAGGACAAGTGTGCCTTTACCAAGGGTAAGTGATGACGGAAATAGGAGAGCACTACTGTCATGTGGTGGGTAAGAGCCTGCTGTCACACACAGGGACACCACCCTGGTACCGTTCCTGGCTCCTCCACTTACGAATTGTGTGACGGACAGAAGTTACATGACTTCTCTGTGTCAGGTTCTTCACGTCTGGTGGCAGTGATAGTGGTACCTACCTCATAAGGCTGTTGTGAGGATTAAATCAGAAAAAGCCCTTAGAATGGGACCTGATACATATTAATGCTCAATAAATGTTATGCTTGGATAGGAAACTGAGGGCAAAGTAAAAGAAATCTCCAAAATAGGACAGGGCCTATTTTCAGTATCCCCATGTAGGCAGAAATGACTTCCCTAAACCAGAAAAACTGAGTGCTCGGATATTACTTTTAACATCACTGGACTCAATATTAACCCTTCCATTTAAATGTGTGGAGAACAGACTAAAGTGACTTCCCTACGGTACTTTTTCTTTTTTTTTGGTCCCAACGATATAATAAACTGTTAACATTATTTCCGCAGAGCATAGTTAAATTTATTTACTGCTCCCTAGATGATTAAGATTGTTTCTTTTATCCCCCCTTAGGAACCTTGTGGTCATTTGAAGACCAGTTGCGAGGAGCAGATAAGAAGAAAGCCAGAGCAGTGGGCACAGTACCACACTCAGAAAGCACCTCTTGTCTCTTCAACTCTTCCTGTGGCAACACAGTCACCAACACCACCTTCTCCTCTATTCAGTGTAGACTTTCGCACTGATGTAAGAAAGGTCTTAATCACTTCATGTTGCAAGGACAGGTCAGACACCTGACCTCAGAGCACTCCTTCAAACCAGGCTTAGCTGTGTTGGCCATTTTGCAGTGGTTTGGTGTGCAGTCGAGTCTGCTTAGTTCCGTGAACACTGAGCATGTAATGAGCAGTACAGTTAGGCATTGTCAGACTCAGAAGACCATGAAATCACAATCCTCTTCCCACCAAGAATTGAGTCTTTGCAGCAGTGTAGTTCTCATTGTTTTTCTGGTTTTAATTAATAAGATGTATATCTACCATTTATTGAGCACCTACTTGTGCCAGGCACTGTACTAAGCATTTACATAATGCTATTTTATTTAATTCTCACAAAAATCTTAGGGGGCAGGTATTAAATCTCTATTTTTTTTTAGGAATCTTACTCAGAGAAATTAAGTAATTTGCCCAGGTAGTAAATCTGGCAGAGGCATTTCTTCCCTACTTCACAAAAGGTGCAGAAATGCCTACTGTTTTATTTGTGCAGTTTTCTGTCACCGTTAACTGTTGTTCTTGTTACAAAACCAAGTTTTTGTACTAGGATCATTTCAGTGTGCCCTGTGCCCTGTTGTTTTCAGTACTTTCATATGTAGAACAAACTTTTTTTTTTTTTTTTTTACTTCCTCTAGTTTGGTTTATTTCCCATTCCTACAGGCTTTAATATAAAAAACTTCTTAAAATCTTATGAAAAATTTCAAACACATAAAAAGTAGAGAGAATAGTATATAATAAACCCCATGTACCCATCACCCCTAATTATCTGCTTAGCCAGTCTTGTTTCATTTGTACAACCCCTCTTCCCTCTGTATTATTTTGAAGTAATCCTAGACATATACTTTCATCCATAAGTAGTTCAATAAACCATTGAATTTTTAAACCAGGTCCAAATTTCTCATCAAACTTAGACTTCTTTAGGGCACCTGGATGGCTTGGTTGGTTAAGCATTCAGCTCAGGTCATGATCTCAAGGTTCTGGGGTCGAGCCCCTTGTTGGGCTTCCTGCTCAGTGGGGAATCTGTCTCTCCCTCTGTCCTTTCCCCAACTTGTTCTGTCTCTCAAGTAAGTAAATTTAAAAAAAATCTTTACAAAAAAAAACCTTAGACTTCTTCAAAGCAGCTAAACATCTTGACAACAGTGTAATATGAGTTGCCACTTACTTGATACAAAAATGTATTTACATTTTTTTATACTTTACTGTAAGAAATAAGTATTTCCCTGGGGAGCCTGGCTGGCTCAGCCGGTAGAGCATATGACTCTTGATCTTAGGGTCATGAGTTCAAGCCCCGCACTGGGTGTAGAGATTACGTTAAAAAAAAAAAAAATTATTTCCCTGACACTCAGCTCAGCTGTTTGCTAGCAATATGACTTCGTATAAGTAATTTAACCTTTTTGGCCTTGGCTTTCTGTATCTGTACAATCAGTAAACTAGATTTAATGATTATTACAACTTTAATATTCTGATCCTATAATAATTTTGACAGTCCCTTTAAAATTTGTCCACTTTCTCTTCTAGTTCCAGAAAGCTGCCTTTGAGTGTTGTTTTTTTTTTTTTTTTAATCCTGCGTGGTTTATCCGTTATATTCCCATAGGTTTTTTTTTTTTAAGATTTTTTAATTTATTTATTTGACAGAGAGAGACAGCAAGAGAGGGAACACAAGCAGGGGGAGTGGGAAAGGGAGAAGCAGACTTCCCGCCAAGCAGGGAGCCCGATGCGGGGCTTGATTCCAAGACCCCGGGATCACGACCCAAGCCGAAGGCAGACACTTAACGACTGAACCACCCAGGCGCCCCTATTCCCGCAGTCTCATGTTGGTCTTTTCTCAAGAGAATGATAAACTACCACTATGGACTGTGGTGTGTGTATGTGTTTTCTTTTGTTTTTTTCATTTTTTGGAGTACCTTGTCCATATTTGAGGCATGCTGTAAATATTTGTTGATTGGTTTTGATGGTATCGGTCAGGGGTTTCTTATGAGTACTGAAAGAACAAAGTAAAAACAGAAGTCATTCTATTTTGTATTAATGAATAATATAAACACAAAGAATATAGATACTACTTGTTACTAATGACAGTTTTTTATATTAATTATGGAAGGTTTAACTGTTCAATATGAAGTCCTGTATATTCTATAATTGTTACTTTGTATTAGTTAACAAGTTTGTAAGTTTGATTTGTACTAATTGACTATGCCTTTTTTTTTTTAATCAGTTCTCTGAGAGCGTGAGTGGTACAAAATTTGAAGAAGATCATCTTTCTCATTATTCTCCCTGGTCTTGTGGCACCATAGGCTCCTGTATAAATGCCATCGATTCAGAGCCCAGAGATGTAATTGCTAATTCAAATGCTGTATTAATGGTATGATTTGGGGGGGCGGGGGGATATCATGCATGTTGACTGAAGTTTTAGAGTGATTGAATGCTTTCGTCTTCATATTGTTGCTATATAACTCCTCTGTAAGCAGCAGAGTTATATTTAGGTAAGTCTGAAATAAATTGCATTTGATGTTTAAATTATTTGAGCATAGTTCGGTGGTTTAAAATAGATGTTGGATTACCATTGAGATCTATAGCTAGTGTTAAATTTACCAGAAAACTTAATTACATGTCTTTTGAAAGCATTAATCTGTACTACTAGCTGAAGTAATTGCCAGCAATCCCTTTATTGATTTTCTTTGGTTTATGCAGGACCTGGACAGTGGAGATGTTAAGAGAAGAGTGCATTTATTTGAAACCCAGAGAAGGACAAAAGAAGAAGACCCAATAATTCCATTTAGTGATGGACCTATCATCTCAAAATGGGGTGCAATTTCCAGATCTTCACGTACAGGTTACCATACCACGGATCCTGTCCAGGCCACTGCTTCCCAAGGAAGTGCCACTAAGCCTATCAGTGTATCAGGTAATCCCCCTTAACTAATACTGATATGTTCTAACACTGTGCTTTTTAATCTTCATTTTGTGAGGTACAGAACATTTCCCTCCATTAATAATCCCAGAAAACTCAGAATTACATGGTTTAGCCAGAAGAACATGGCTGGTTAGATAAAATAGAGATCTTTTCTTAAAAATATATGTTCACAGGGCACCTGGATGGCTCAGTTGGTTAAGCGACTGCCTTCAGCTCAGGTCATGATCCTGGAGTCCCAAGATCAAGTCCCGCATCGGGCTCCCTCCTCAGCGGGGAGCCTGCTTCTCCCTCTCTCTCTGCCCCTCCCCCTGCTCATGCTCTCTCTCCCATTCTGTCTCTCAAATAAATAAATAAAATCTTTAAAAAAAATATATATATATATATATATATGTTCACATTTATATACTGATTTTTCACTTTTGTGATCATTATTTTTTTCTGCATTTCTATAGATTATGTTCCTTATGTCAATGCTGTTGATTCAAGGTGGAGTTCATACGGTAACGAGGCCACATCATCAGCACACTATATTGAACGGTAATGTTACTCTTAATTCTCTTGGATTCTCTATTCTCAGACTGTACGTTATCCTCAGAGTATAGATCCTACCCCCCAATTATTCATGAAGTATGCTTTATGATTTTAGCTATATAACAAATTTCTGAAAAAAATTTACATTTGGAATGACAACTGAAACTTTCAGGGTTGATACATTATTGAAAACACATATGGTATATGGCCATTACTGCTTTAGGTGCTTCCTGATTTCACTTTTATAAATGTAAACATGTTTCTCTTTAAAGGGACAGATTCATTGTTACCGATTTATCCGGTCATCGAAAGCATTCCAGTACTGGAGACCTTTTGAGCATTGAACTTCAGCAGGTAGGCTCTGTGTTGCTCAGCTTTGAATTCTTTAAAAATGGCAGTTAGAAGCTAACTTTCCTTTTTTTTTCCTTTCCTGTAGGCCAAGAGTAACTCATTGCTTCTTCAGAGGGAGGCCAATGCTCTGGCCATGCAACAGAAGTGGAATTCCCTGGATGAAGGCCGTCACCTTAGCTTAAATCTTCTAAGCAAGGAAATTGAACTGAGAAATGGAGAGGTAAAACTTCTCCCAGCTTCATGCTTAATGTATTTGCTGGTTGCTGTTGTGTTGGTTTCTGCCATTACTTAGTGCATGTTAGTGTGCCTTTTTATGGTGGATGATTGCTTTTAAAACTCTGAATAGAAATAAAATTGTAGTACCAGATTTCTTATATAATTCTTTATTTCAATCATTGGGATTCCCATTTTAATCTAAAAGGGAAACCCCAGCTTCCACAGGTATAAAATCAGCATTTTTCTTAATTACAGAGTGATTATACAGAAGATGCAAGCGATACTAAGCCTGATAGGGATATTGAGTTAGAGCTTTCGGCACTTGATACTGATGAACCTGATGGACAAGGTGAACAAATTGAAGTAAGTACTACAATTAGTATTTAGGAGGCTTTATTCCATTGGAAATGAAAGTATAAAGTGCTTTCATAGTGAAGGATTAACATTTTATTTTCTTAGGAGATCCTGGACATACAGCTTGGTATCAGTCCTCAAAATGATCAATTGCTGAATGGAACAGCAGTGGAAAATGGGCATCCGGTCCAGCAGCACCAAAAGGAGCCACTGGAGCAGAAGAGACAGAGTTTAGGTGAAGACCATGTGATTCTGTGAGTGTTAGACAGATAATTCCTAACCAGTGGACATAGGCTCTGAATATTTAAAGAGAAATAGATGCAGTGTTAAATGCATTTTTGGCTTTATCCTGTAAGGGGAAGACCCTGTGTAATAGGACAATGATTGGGTCAGTCTGGATTTTTAGGAAAGAAGAGGTAAATTTGAACAAACAAAGTAGCCCACTTAAGTCACCTGAAACTTGCTTTTTGTTGGGATGAAAGTTTGTCCTCATGATCCAGCATCAGGTTATACTTCTCAGTCTGGTAGGCAGATTTCTAGATGGCAAAATGGAGAATTAAAACCTAGATGTAGGGTTTCCCTTTTTAATAAATTCATGTTAAGATATTCTTGGATTTAATATTGCCATTTTATATAATTACTGCCAAAAATATGGGTTAGTCTTGAATTTGATAGTTTGTTGGCCTTAAATTAACCAGTACTTTAATTTTTTTAATACGATTTTTGGAAAATGGAACTTTTTTAGTGAGTGCTGATACTTTTTAGTGATAAAGACATGCTTTTGCTAGGGGCTCTTAAGGTTGTTACAACTTGTATTAAGCATGTATGGTTATTCTTTAAAGTTTTCACTTAAAGCTAATTTGTTTTCAATGTCATTTATTTTCTCCCAGGGAGGAGCAAAAAACAATTCTGCCGGTAACTTCTTGCTTTAGCCAGCCACTCCCAGTGTCCATTAGCAATGCAAGTTGCCTCCCCATCACCACGTCTGTCAGTGTTGGCAACCTCATTCTGAAAACTCATGTTATGTCTGAAGATAAAAACGACTTTTTAAAACCTGTTGCAAATGGGAAGATGGTTAACAGCTGAAAGGAGGTTCATCTTTCAAATTTGTGACCATACCATGGAAGCATTTACACTAGCTTTTTATATATATAATATATATTATATAATGTATATTTTTTTTAAAAAAAGATATTACTGGGGGCATCCATTTCCTGTGGACTCTTTGATACTCAAGCCCTCTTGCATTAGCATTATGAAAAAAAAAAGAAAATTTACTTTACTAGGGTAACACGTTCACTTTCCAGAGGTGATTGGAATTTGGACATTTAACTTAAGCTTCAAGCAGCTTTTTATGAGTTTGTAGCAATCCGGTGCAGTAACTGAGCCATTTCCTATTTTAAATGGCTTCTATAGAAAATTAACAACTCAGTTATTAAACTAGCAGGATCCTACAATGATACATCTAGTGAAAGTAGACTTAATTAACTTATTTATTTCTATTTTATGTTTTGCTGAGAGAAATTTCCATCTCATTCCAGCTGCTTTATTTATCTTTTTCATGGGATTTTGCATGGATTTTTTTTCTTTTTCTTTCTTTTCCTTCTTTCTTCCTTTCTTTCTTTCTTTTACTTTGAAGAGTGGAGTTAGATGTTCTTACCATAGAATTTTACAGGGTTATATACTAGCTTTCTTTACTGCATTATATGTAGGAGTGTGGTGCAGTGCTTTTATCTGTAGCATTGAAATTTTTTTTAATTTTCCATTTTTCAAGAATAGTTTCTGCTTTGTTAATATTTATACACAGGCTACTTGTTGAAGTAAGTAATTAAATATATAACCAAGTGCCTAAGTCTTTCAGCTGATGTACTAGATATTAAATTCTCCTAAGTTATGCAGAATCGTTTTTACAATTTTGATAAATTATGCACTAATGTAATGGCAGTTTTTTAAAATGCAGATTTAAGCCTGTACATTATTGAATCTGATGACTTGGCAAAAGAATCAGGTGCTTTCAGCTTTCTTGAGAAAACCCTGTATGTAGCGTTTGCACTGACTAACAAGATGGTATTGCTGGTTTTTTGTTTTTGTTTTTGTTTTTTAATTTAAACTAATTAATTTGGATGTTCATTGCAATATCTTGGTTAAATATTGTTTATTGTTACTTTACGTTGGGGTTTAATTTTCCTTGTTTTCTGACTGTTAGGTTGATAAGACTATGAACCATGTAATAATAGAACATTGGCTAACCTTTATTCATACTTAGAAACATGAATAATTTCTGCCCTGCTAAATGTGACTGAAAAGTGTTTGGACCTGGCATCTGGAAGTATGCAGTATGTTCAACCAGCCATGCCCCAGATTTGTGGGAGGTATTTTACTGAAACCTAAATTTCAGTCAACATTTGGAAACAAAAGCTGGGCATTCCTTTCTGGTGATCTTACCTATAGTTTGTCTCTTTGTTTTCCCCCCGGTTTCTTTGAGATTAGTTTGACTTTTATTATTATTTTTTTAATTAACTTCTGTGAAGTTGTTTACTCTGAAAATTGTACTGGAATATTTTAAGCCAAGCTGATCTTTCACCAGGTGTACTGTATGTAAGGGCTTTTCCTGCTAGCAAGATGCTTAAACAGGATCATGTTATTGGTCGTCTGAGCTATTTAGTTGTTTTACAAAACCACAGCATTGTATCAGATAAGATTTTGATAAAAAGTTTTGTGCACATTTCCAGGGGCGGGAGGGTTGACATTTCCCTGAAATTTCTTGATCAGAATGAGTAAATACTGGTGTTTGATACCTGTCTTAATGAACATGCTCATAAGGTGACTGATAAGTTGTAAATATACCTGAGAAACAAAGGGGTAGTTTTGATATTCTGGTGTCAGTATGGAAGATCTTACACATTTATTTAATATTCAGATGTATGAAGATGTTTGTTTGTAGCCTAACAGCACAGTAGCCTTGACTTCGTTTCCTTCGGTTAGTACTGTACCTTTTTGCCATGGCCAGTGCTCCCTCTCCCTACAAAACATTTTATTTATTTCACTCTGTAACCTGAAATGAATAGGAACAAGAGTTTTAAACCATGTTACATTAACTTATTTCTGACATTATAAATTAGCCTAGGATATTACAGGAACATGATTGTTATATAATTTATATCAGAACCCTTCTATAAATATGCGCTTATTACATTTAAAATGCTTCCAATGTACTTTATTTGCTGTTTGTATTTCCAAAAAGGATATGCAAACCAGTATGTCTATTTCATGGATATTTAAATAGTGAGATCTTCCATGTTGAAGGTAATGTATTTTTTTTTAAGATTTTAAAATTGCTATTTTGTTACAAAATAGAGACCTATTAACAGTTTGAGAGCTCCTTATGTGCCCTCAGGGAAAGAACCCTCTGTGCAACAGAACTACGCAAAACATCTTCAGCACGTTCTGAGGGTGAATATATACTACATAAATTGATCTTGTGTATTTAACCTTATCTTTTTAATTTTAAAATTGAAATTTTGAAACTTGGTTGTGCTCTGCTGGAGGGGTTTGGGATAAACTGCTTAGGTGTTTGCCTACTTGTCCAGTGAAATTACATTTGCATCAGTGTATGTATATACCTGCCAGGTATGTCTCAGAACATTTATATTAAAATAATGCTTGTCTTGCAGCAGGTGATCCCATAAAACAGTAACTCCCTGTTCTTAAAAACTTACTCTCGTTCTCACTAACAACATAGGAATTGTTTCTGTGTTGGGATTATTCTGTATTGCATCCTTTATCTGTGTAGTGACCATCTTCTGTTTCTCATGGTGGGTTTCACATAAGGAAAGACATTGGTTCTCTGCCCCTTTAGAAGAAAGAGCAATTTTTCTGATCCTTCTTCAAAAAGTTACTCCCTGATGTCATGGAGGAAAAAATATATATATAAATCAGACCGAGGATGTGACTTTTTAAAATTGGGTGCATTCCTTGTCATTTGACCCTTTTACCAACATGTTGTGATGTACATATGTTTGAAATCAGTACATAAGGCAATAGGAGAGGAAAGGTGTAATGCTGGTAATTAAACTGCATATGGTGCCTGTGGTCTAATTAGGAAAAAGTGGTCTGAGGTCTGGAAAGTGGGAAAATGGTGGGGCGTTTGTTTTACTTTTTGTGTTTTTGTTTTTCCATTTCTGAGTCCCACTCTGAAGGCCGTGTGCCTCATTCAGGTTCTGTGAATGTAGCCTCAGTAGTTCTCTTTTGTAGTGTCCAGTTCATTTTCTAAAGCCTGAGAAAGTGATGTATGTATTTTGTCTAGTTGGTACCTGAGCAGAGCAGATTCCCTTGCCTTTCCTGCCATGACTTCCTTTCGGTACCATCTGATAAGCCAGCGTCATGCGTGGAGTTTGTGTGTTAGAATTTTCAAGAGAAGGTAGTACTTCACTGGGTCAGTGCACTGATTTTTTTCCTAGTAGTTATTTACTCTCACAAGAGAATAAAAGAAACCTCACCTCCTATATGAGAACTGAAATATCCCATTTGTATGGATCTAGTCACTTTCACTCAAATTTCGAGTTGATTCAAAGTATATAAAGCACATCCCAATTTTACATGCTGCCTTGAGAAAATCACAGGATGCACAGCAATTTCTAGGAATTTAAAATGGGATCATTTAAACATTTGAAAACATTGTTCTAAAAACCATCTAGCTTGCTCTTGCATCTTAGATGTTAAAGCCCATGTTGTTTGGTTGACGGGTGGAATTGTAATGATCAGGTTCAGCATGTGATTTTAACTTTGAATCTGAATATTTCTTCCCTAGCCTCTCTGTGTCGTTTTCTGAGCAGACTGTCACCAGTATTGGTAACTGAGCAGTTAAAGGGAAAAGTTGCGTTGCAACTATGTATTAGTTTCCTGGGAGAACTTTCCTTGTGTTTTAGTGATTGAAGAGTATTGATGGGATCACTTACTGTAACTCCTTCATAAGAACCCCTTCTGCAAGCAGAACACAAATGAACGTGCTCAAGGAGTATCCCATTTTCTGGATAAATTGAATACATTTGCTAGTTATTCCTTCATACTAGCAGTTTCTTTGTATCCCTTTGCTGGCAAGGGAATACAAGGAGTCAAGGCGACTGATGAGAACAGCCCACATTTGAGTGGAGTCTTATTTCTACTCCAAGAGCAGTTAGTTATCTCCCCAAATCCGAAATTGGCAACTTTTTTCTTTTTTTAAATAAAATTTTAAAAATATCCTCAAACCAGTGGAACATAGACACTGGCTGCACTTAGTACTGCCAAAAGCCAAGGTCATTTGCATATACTCCATCAATCTGTCGAGAATTAGGCCTCACTTTATAACCCAAGGCATGGAAGTGCATGCATTCTCTTAGCTGGGCAAACAATTATACTGTAGTTGTGATACAACACACGTGGCTTCTATTTGTACTGCACATACCCACTGTACAGCCACTGGGAGTGTCGTGGTTAGCTTGCAGCAACTGCTGTCTGCATTTATACTGTTCATTGCATATTCTTTTCCCTGGAAGTGAAAGAGAAATGTTTTTCTTGTTGCATTGATTACATTTTATAAATTTGCTTAGCTGGAAAGTTTGGGAAAAGAGGCCTGTTTGTCAATTGTACAACCGATTGTGAAGCTCTAGTGTGAATATTTTTACGTCTGTATTAGACATTTTCTTTGCAAATCTATTGTTCGATTGAAATGTAAATGAAATTAAAGATGGTGTACACCCATCATGTAAAAAGCAGGCACCATCTCTAAGATGGATTTAATGCTCATTTTTAAGGCATATACTCAGCTTCTATTTAAAACTATAATTTAAAATAATTCTGTACAATGAAATGGGGAATATATATGGGAATAAATTCTATTCCATTTATTTCAATTTGAATTCCAAATTGTAATGTTTCCCTTTGTGCTATAGGAATAGGATTAAATGGGGGAAGGCTAGGATTTATAAGGCCTGTATATGGGGGGAGGGCAGAGATGGAACAATGAGGGTTGTGATGATAGTGAATAGCAAAGAGTGAATTCTGTGTGTTTTTGCTGTAGCACTGAAGTGAAGAGATATTAGCTTTGGCTGTTCACAGAATAGAGCATCATGATTTTCAGTGTTTGAGAGAAAATTGATGGAAAAAGTTTGCAGTACTTGACATGTATTTGCATGCACAAAATAAAATTATTTGTCCACCTTAAAAGTTGTTTTAGTGTCAATATTAAGTTCATGGTGCATTTTAGTTATATTGATATCCTTGGTATACTTCTTGGCTTAAATAAGCTACCAGGATAATCCTTGAGATTTAAATAATCACCTGCCTTGGGGCACGTGGCTGGCTTAGTCAGTAGAGCATGGGACTCTTGATCTTGGGGTTGTGAATTCGAGTCCCACATGGGGGGTGGGTTGTACTTAAAAACTTTTTTTTTAAAGATTTATTTATTATTTGAGAGGGAGGGGCAGAGGGAGAGAATCTCAAACAGACTCCCTACTGAGTGTGGAGATCCATGCGGGGCTCAGTCTCACAACCCATGAGATCATGACCTGAGTCGAAACCAAGAGTCAGGTGCTTAACCGACTAAGCCACCCAGGCACCCCTAAAATTAAAAATCTTTAAAATAAATAAATGTAATAAATAATCACCTACGTCATGCATACATGCCTGGGAAGGATCTGAAAGAATGAATAGATCAGGGAGGTTGAAATATTTTGTAATCCAGTCAGTCAATTCAATTATTCAAATACAGATAAAGTACTTTCTATATGGCAGATGAGGACATAGATAATACTAGCAGATCACAATCTAGGGGAGGAATGAAATAGGACAAATTCATAAATAACTAATGTGTCATAGAAGTACAAAGACACTTCTGTGGAACCTCAGAATATGAACAGATAATGGCCTGAGTGGATTGAAACACCATTTTCACTGGGCCCTGACTAGTTGTACTCGCTCACTCAGCTGATACATTTTAAGCCCCAGTGTGTGCTGGTCATTAAGGTTAAAGGTCAATAAAAGACGAACTCTTCCTCTGGAAGTTCTTAGTGTGGAAACTGGGAAAGACAAATCTGAATCATCAGCTGAGGGGAGCTATGTTCTAATGTAGGCTGTATGGAAACTTGAGAAGGGACACTATGGGGTAGTGGTGGTGAGCCAGGGGAGATGCTTCTTTGAGAAATGATCCCTGCCTGGCTAGACTTTGTAGGCTGAATAATATGTCACCAGGTAGAGAGAGGGGAACACCTATTCTACCTTCACAACAATCCACTCTGTATCTTAACAGTCCTTCACTGTAGATCTTATGATCCCTATTTTGTATCTGAGATGTTAAGTAACTTACCCAAGACCTCCTGGCTAGAAAGTAGTGGAGTCCGAATTCAGGACTCAAGTCTGTTCTACCTCCCGAAGGTAGTGATTGATGGTGGGGGTTGGAACTGTTTTAGCTGTATTACAGTGGAAGGAGTGTTTAAGGAATAGCTTAACTAACTCTTAGAGCACTTACCATATTCCAGACACAGTTCCAAGCACTATAAGGTATATTAAAATCTAGGACCATTTACTGTCACCGTTTTACAGGTGAGAAAACCAAGGTAGACACCTTAGCAAATTTGCCTGAATTTACATGGCTGGATGAGGTAGGTAGGGATCTCTATGAAGGACATTGAATATCATAATAAAAAGACTTAGGGAGTCTTGGAAGTTAGATGATCTGAACAATCTGGGGTTTAAGAAAGATCACTTTGGTGGTAGAGTGAGGTGAAGCTGGAGATAGACCACCAGCAGGGAAGCCAGGTCAGCAGTCTAGGTAAGAAGTGTTCGGAGCATGGCCCAGCAGGGATGGAGGGAGAGAGAGGTGGATCTGAGAAGCAGGAGAGAGCAATTGACAGGATTTGTTGTAGAGAGAAGATACTAGAAATCTACACATTACAGTGGATCAGATTTGGCTTAGAGTCCCAGACCTCATTGCTGAGAAGAGAGCCGTATTTGTGAGACGTGTAATATTGTGTAAGCCCTGGAGTGACAACATAGATCAGGAAGAAGAGGAAGAACCAGGGATAATGGATCCAAGCAAAGGAGAGGAAACTTAAGGAAATGAAAGTCCAGGAAGATTTTATCTCCTCTATTGTACCTATTGGAGTAATGAGCGTGCACCGTAACAAAGAGGACGGTAAAAACCTTAATTGAAAGTTCCACAGTGCAGTGGTTCCAAACTTACTTGCATGGTGCAATCACCTGGGCATCTTTTAAAAATCCCAAAGCCCAGAACATAACCCCAGACGGATTAAATCACAATCTCTGGGGGTGGCACCAAGGCATCTGTACCTGTAAAGCTCCCCGAGTGCTTCCAAGGTGCAAAAAATTGGGGAACCACTGCTGTAATGAATGAAAATGGATTTGGGACCTGTCTTAGCCGAGGTATTAAATAACATCCGTTAGCAAATGTTCAGGCCCGTGTGGTTCTCGGAGACATTCAGCAGATATCTTTATGAGAATCTACTACGTAAGGCCTAAAGGATACAGGAGTGAGCTAGTCCCTAACTTCATGAAACTTACATTACAGTTGGAGGCATAGACAAAAAACAAATGAAAGGTGAATTTAGATCATGAGGAGTAATACAACCAGAATGAATATAATACAACCAGCTGATGAGATATTGTAAGGTGGGAGTGGTAATTCTCAGGACTGTGGACAGTTTTAGGCAGAGCAGGCAGCCCAACATCCCTGTCTGGATCCCTGATAAACATCTCAAACTTAACATGTCAAAGACGGAGTGTCTGGGATTCCTCCACTCCCCAAACTGCACCTCCAGTCTCTCCCCCGCCCCCCTGTTTCAGTTACTTCCCCCTAGATCACTGTCCCTCCCACTTAGTCCAGCAACAAATTCTGCCAGTTCTACCTTCAAAATATATTCAGAATTTGACCCCTTCTCACCACCTAGGTCTGAGCCACAATTATCTGTCACGTGAATTAGCCTGAATGGCCTCCTGTTCTCTCTGCTTCTGCCCTTGCCTCCCTTCAAGCAGCTAGAGTGATCCCTTTAAACTGTGAAGTCTGATCATTTCACTCCTGTGCTCAAAACCCTTCAAATGCATCATCATCAGAGTGAAAGCCAAAGCCGCTTCTCTGGTTTTTTGCTATGGCCGCACTGGCCACTTAGGTGCTCACCACGCCAGGCGTGCTTCCATCATAGGGCTTTTCTGCTTGTTAAGGATAAAGCCTTCCCCCACCCTCACTGGATATCTTCATGATGAGATATTCCTTTTCTTAAGGTCTTTACTCAAAAGTCAACCTCAGTGAAAACTGGATGGAGAGCCATGGCAGGGGATGGGGTACCTATTTAAACTAGATATTTTAACCCAAGAGACTGGGTGAGTTCAACTGGGTTTTTTTTTTCTTTTAAACTTTATATTCTGAAGTAATTATAGGTTCACAGGAAGTTACAAAAATACTAGAGGACCCATGCACCCTTCACACAGTTTCCCCAATGATAGCATCTTTCATAACAGTACAATAGCAAAACCAGGGAATTGACATTTCTAACAATCCCCATACTTTATTCAGATGTTATCAGCTTCACATGCACTCATTTGCATGTATGTGTGTGTGTGTGTAACTCTTAGCACATAGATTTGTGGAACCACCACTACTCCCAAGATAACAGAACTGAAAAAAAAAAAAAAGGTAACAATGTTCGCTCAATGATCCCTCATGCTACCCCTTTACATTCATATCCATTCACCTCCCTTATCTTCATTCATCCCTAAGGTCTGGCAACCACTGATCTGTCTCTATCTCTATAACTTTGTCATTTTGAGCATATTGTATAAATGAAATTATACAGGATGTAACCTTTTGAGATCGGCTTTTTTCACTCAGCCTAATTCCCTTGAGATCCAACCAAACTGTCACATGTATTAATAGTTTGTTCCTTCTTATTGCTGAGTAGTAAATGTACCACTTTGTTTAAACATTCACCCGTTGAAGAACATTTGGGTTGTTTCAAATTTTTGACTATTATAAATAAAGCTGCTATGAACATTTGTATACATATTTTTGTGTGGACATACGTTTTTTGTTTCTCGTATTTTTTTGAGCAAATAAATTGGTGTACTTGGGCTACCTCTGAAAGAAATGGATAAATTGGACTTAGGTAGTCTTAAAAATGGACAAATTCCTTCAAAGTACAATTTACCAAAACAGATACAAAATCAAAAGGAAAATTGGAATAACTCTTGCATTAGTTATCTATCGTCACCTGACAAATTACCCCCAAACCTAGTGGCTTAACGTAACAGCATCTATTATCTCACAGTTTCTGTGGGTCAGGAATCTGCGTGTGACTTCAATGGGTCCTGTGCTTCCGGTCTCACAGGTGTTGGCTGGGGCCTCAGTTATCTCCCTGCTCACCTGGGGAAGTGTCTGCTCCCAAGCCTACTTCCTGGATTGTTGGCAGGATTCAGTTCCTCTCCAGCAGTTGGAATGAGGGCCTCAGTTTCTCGTTGAAGGCTGCCCTCAGTTCCTTGCCACTTGAGCCCCTCACAATCAATATGGTAGTTTGGCTCATCCAAGCGGCAAACAGGAGGAGCCTGAGATGGGGGAGGGGAGGGTGGGGACTGGCGGAGGGGGGGTGGGGGGGTGGAGAGGGGATGGGTAGAGAGGTGGGGAGCAGGGCGCTGTAAAGAACTCACAGTCTTTTGTAACCTGATCTTGGAAGCACCATCCCATCTCTTTTGTCATTATTACTTAGAAGCGTCATTTGGTCCAGACCACAGTCAGGAACTGATATAGCTCCGCAAGACCTCCACCTCCTGTTATTCATGCTCTGTGTAATCCCCTTCCCCTACGTGTGGACTAGACCTAGTGACCTCTTGATCTCTAGACAGGAGACAGAAACCGTACAGGGCAAGTTTAATACAAAGAATTATTAAGATTTAATAAATGAATGAATGTTAAGATAAAAGGAAATTCCATATGGAACCCTATGGCTTAGAGGAATCCATATGGTACCCTACCTAAGGAAGGACATACTTGGAAAGAGGCCCCCTTACCAAGACTGTGGTACGGACCTCAGTGCAGAAGGTGAAGTTCAGCCCACCACACAGCAGGGAAGTCTGCTGATGTGCCCAGGCTGGAACTGGTTGCTGGCCAGCAGAAAGCAAGTCTCTGGACCACAGGTGAGCTACACAGGAACCCATGGAGGTAATGGGCACCAGTGCAGACAGGAAACCTTCAGGTGACAATGTAGACAGCAGGTCTTGAGGGCACCAATTTTCATGTTGACAAGCCCACGGGAAAATTATTGCTAGACCAACCAAGGTTACATACGTATAAAAAGTACAATACATCATATCCAAATTGGGTTTATCTCAGGAATGTAAAGTTAGTTTAGCATAGGAAAGTCAATCAGTGTAATCCACCATATTAACAGAATAAAGGTTACATCTGTTATAAGGTCTCAAAAATTAGCGGAGCTCCATTCTGATTGGCTTATAGAGATTAAAAATATATATGAAATAAGAAAAACTCAAATACTTCTAAAAAAGAGGAAATTTGGCTCCATACACTTAAGTGTAAGAAAAAATGTTACTAAAGCTGCGAAAGCAAAGAGGTTTTCTGATTTTTCTCAAATCCCTTAATCAAAACTCTAAAAAGAAATGTAATTGCTCCTTAAAGACAACCCAACATCTAAAGAAAATTTCAGTTAACAAAATTAAAGCCCTCACTAAAGATAACACTTTTAAAACTTAAAGAGAAATGTATCTAAATATTATATAAGGAAGTATTACTGATTTTATATTTATTAATACAAGAAGAAAAGGCTGTTTAATTTCTAAATAAGAAAGACATTGAATTGCCACAGACTGGCTCCATACCCCCAAAAAAGAGGGAAGGAAGGGAAGGGGGGGAGGAGAGTGGAGAGAGAAAAGAAAGAGAAAGGAAAGAAAAAGACTAGTTATTCCAAACAGTGCTCATACTGCTTAATGTCACCCCAAACTGTCTCTAGACCTTTAATACTTCTATAAGAAAAATCCCAGTCGTTTAAGCATCTGACTTTGGCTCAGGTCATGATCTCAGGGTCCTGGGATGGAGCCCCACCTCTAGCGCCCCGCTGTGGGGCTCTGCACTCACCAGGGAGTCTGCTTGTCCCTCCTCCCTCTTCCTCTACCCACCCCCATTGCGTGCTCGCGCGCTCATGAATGAATGAATGAATGAATGAATGAATAAATAAATAAATAAATAGAATCCAAGTGAAATGCCTCGGTGGCAGAGCTGATTAAGCCTCCAACTCTTTTTTTTTTTAATTTTTTTATTCTTATGTTAATCCCCATACATTACAACATTAGTTTTAGATGAAGTGTTCCATGATTCATTGTTTGTGCACAACACCCAGTGCTCCATGCAGAATGTGCCCTCCTCAATACCCACCACCAGGCTAACCCATCCTCCCACCCCGCTCCCCTCTAGAACCCTGTTTGTTTTTCAGAGTCCATCGTCTCTCATGGTTCGTCTACCCCTCCGATTTCCCCCGCTTCATTCTTCCCCTCCCGCTACCTTCTTCTTCTTTTTTTTTTTTCTTAACATATATTGCATTATTTGTTTCAGAGGTACAGATCTGAGATTCAACAGTCTTGCACAATTCACAGCGCTTACCAGAGCACATACCCTCCCCAGTGTCTATCACCCAGTCCCCCCATCCCTCCCACCCCACCCCCCACTCCAACAACACTCAGTTTGTTTCCTGCGATTAAGAATTCCTCATATCAGTGAGATCATATGATACATGTCTTTCTCTGTTTGACTTATTTCACTCAACATAATACCCTCCAGTTCCATCCACGTCGTTGCAAATGGCAAGATCTCATTCCTTTTGATGGCTGCATAATATTCCATTGTATATATATACCACATCTTCTTTATCCATTCATCTGTCGATTAAGCCTCCAACTCTTGATTTCCGCTGAGGTCTTGATCTCAAGTTCTTGATCTCAAGGTCATGAGACTGAGGCCCGCCCCTGAGCTGGATTCTGCAATTAGTGCTGAATCTGTTTAAGTTTCTCTCTCCCTCTCCCTCTGCCCCTCCCCACCCCTATGCTTGCTCGCTCCCGCGCTCTCTTTCTCCCCCCTCCCTCTTAAGTAAATAACTAAATCTTAAAAAAAAAAAAAAAAATCAAAAAACCAAAAAACCCAAGCGACAGGGACAAATTTGTTCTAAATTTACAAAAATATTGGTGGGAAACACAGTGGAAGACCAAATCCTGTTTTATGTCTAATTATCATCATCTGGAAAAAGTCTAAGGGTAGAAGAAGCCTCGAAACCCATGCCTCAAGGCATTTAAGAATTTTTATGTGAATTTCATTCAGTTACTTCAAAACTTCAAATATGTTTAATAACAGTTTGTAAATCTTTTGGTTGGATCAAGATTTTCCCTTGATAAAAGGTGAATGCTTTAATAGTCACAAAACAGCTATGGATTTTGTCCTCCCGCTAAGAAATACTTTCAGTATGCTCTATGGATCAACAAACAAAAACCTTACAAGTAAAATACTTTAAGAACTATAAACTACTGGGGGTGCCTGGGTGGCTCAGTCGTTAAGCGTCTGCCTTTGACTCAGGTCATGATCCCAGGGTCCTGGGATCGAGCCCCGCATCAGGCTCCCTGCTCAGTGGGAAGCCTGCCTCTCCCTCTCCCACTCCCCCTGCTTGTGTTCCTTCTCTCGCTGTGCCTGTCAAATAAAATAAATAAATTAAAAAAAAAAAAAGAACTATAAACTACTAATGGGAGTACCATTAGACAGAAATGTCATTATCCACACCATCCCCAAATTCTGCTACGCTGAGCAGTCCTGTTGAATATTGTTAGGTAACTAACCCATATATATAGTCACTCCTAACAGATGCAAACTATATTCCCAACAAGGACACCACTAGATATATCCCTCCATCATATACAACCAGGAGAGTGAATATATTAAAAGAGACATCAATGAAAATCAGCCTTAAAACTGTACCAGAAGGGACAATTTCAGGTAGTATTAACTACAAAAAAAAATTATTATTATTATTTTTTTTTTTTTGAGAGAGAGAGAAAGCACAAGCAGGGTGGGGAGGGGCAGAGAGAGAGGGAGAGAGACTCCCAAGCAGGCTCTATGCCTACCCCAGAGCCGGACATGGGGCTGATCCCACAACACTGAGATTATGACCCAATCCATAATCAAGAGTCGGATGCTTAACTGACTGAGCCACCCAGGTACCCCCAAAAATTATTCTTAAACTCTAGAATATACACATACAAAGTTATATATAAAAAGTCTCTCTTCCAGGCCTGACTCGCCTCTATCCCTTGAAGATAACTATTCTATTTCTTACACATTTTTTTTTTTTAAGATTTATTTATTCATTTGAGAGAGCAAGAATGAGAGAGAGTACATGAGAGGGGGGAGAGTCAGAGGGAGAAGCAGGCTCCTCGCTGAGCAGGGAGCCCGATGCGGGACTCGATCCAGGGACTCCAGGATCATGACCTGAGCCGAAGGCAGTTGCTTAACCAACTGAGCCACCCAGGCGTCCTCTTACACATTTTTTAATGCTTTTCTTTATGCAAATATAAGCAAGTAACACTTTTTCGTTTTTTTTTGTTTTTTTTTTATGCAAAAGGCAGGAAACTAATACATAATGTTCTCCACCACCTTGCTTTTTTTTTTAAACTAAATACTATGTTCATGCAAGTATATTGATAGGATGAACTTCCAGCAGTGGAATTTCTGGGCTAAAAAAATATATTAAATTTTTAAAAGTATTTTTTTATAATTTATTGATACTCTCTACCGTTCAAACAGCAAATATCTAATTAACAAGGTGTTTATATATTTTTTATACTACTGAATATATTGAGCCAGATTTTTCTGAGAACTTTAGCAGGTCATTCACTGTTCCCTAAGTTCTTTTTTTTTTAATTAACGTATAGTGTATTATTAGTTTCAGATGTAGAGAGTTCAGTGGTTCATCAGTCTTACGTAATACCCAGTGCTCATTATATCACGTGCCCTCCTTAATGTCCATCACCCAGTGACCTCATCCCCACACCCACCTCCCCTCCAGCCACCCTCAGTTTGTTTCCTATGATTAAGAGTGAAGGTATATATTTTTGCATTATTGACCAGTATTTCTCATCTATAAGAGTTGTATCAATTTACACCTCATCAACAATGCATTCCCCACAGTCTTGCTGTGATCAAACTTTCTGATTTTTAACAATCTGAATGGTGGAAAATGGTATCTGAGAGGATTTTTTCTTTTGGCGATGAGAACCAGGAAAGCATAAAAGCAGGCTGTAGAAGGCAAGCTTGAATATGCAGGGGAGACAGGAGGTAATTGCAGGAAGAGTGCTTTACCAAGCTAGAAGAGTGGGACCCACTGCATCAGTGACTCATTTAATAGGTACAGATGCAGGAGGTTGTTGGTACGTTTTGAAGGTGGACACGAGTGTAAGTCTCTTTTGATTGCTTCTGCTTGTTCTTTTTGTTTTGAGGAGTCCTCAGCTCCTGACTGCTTCTGTTTTTCAGGCGAAAAAAAGAACCAAGGTCATAAACTGAGCCAGGAGAGGGAAGAGAGCGTTGAGTATTTGAGAAAAGAGATGTGAATTGCTCCTCTTAGTGAATGGGAGGGTAACCTGCCTAGAGAAACAAGGATCTTTGGATAGCACTGAGGATTACAGCCTTAAATTTAAAGTGAAATTTTTTTATTAAATATTTTATTTATTTATTTGAGAGAGCAAGAGAGCACAAGCAGGGGGAGCTGCAGAGGGAGAGGGAGAAGCAAACAGAGGGAGAGGGAGAAGCAGGCTCCCTGCTACGCAGGGGCTGGATCCCAGGACGCTGGGATCATGACCTGAGCCAAAGGTAAATGTTTAATCAAAGGAGGCACCCAGGCGCCCCCAAAGTGAATTTTGAAGGACAAAGCACCACCAGGGATGAAGAAGATCCTTGCTTCAGGGAGATGTCAGAAAAACAGAACTAAAAGCAAATGCATTCACCTAGCATTCATTTAACAGATATTTATGGGGAATCTGCCTTGCAGAGGCTTTGTTGCTGGGTGCTGGCTTGTCCCTTAAGGCAGATCACAAGCATCCTCCAGTTGGCTGGCTGTTCAACACACAAATCTGATTAAGGTAAGATTATTCACTCTGCAAACAAAAATACAAGTCACCGCAGGATCTCCATAGGATGAATTGTTCTTAAATTTGGGGAGGGGAGTTCTCATTTTAAAAAAATATTTAAATATTTTATTTATTTATTTATTTGACAGAGAGAAGGAACACAAGCAGGGGGAGTGGGAGAGGGAGAAGCAGGCTTCCTGCTGAGCAGGGAGCAGGATGCAGGATCCTGACCCTAGGACCTGACCTGAGCAAAGGCCGACGCTTAACCACTGAGCCACCCAGGCGCCCCAGGGGAGTTCTCACTCTTGATAGCCTGAACCAAGAGCTTCTTAGGAAAATGGGCACATATACCAATTTGCAGACAATTTCAGGTGGTCGTAGGACCACAAGTTGAGGATATCTCCCTCAAATTAGGAGCCCTATTTTAGAGTGTATTGTTTTAGGGTATTTTGGATGATTCAGTTTGCACAAAGCTTTCTATTAATTACTTCATGGGTGTGTATTGGACACCTTAATAAGGAGTCAATTTGAAATCATTTTAGGCTTAAAAAAAGTTGCAAAAGTAACATGGAATTCTCCTATATTCTTCACCCAGAATAGTCAAAGGTTAACATCTTACATAACCATAGTACAATTATCAAAACTGCTGATACACTATTATTGTTAATGGACCTTATTTCATCAGTTGGCCCTTTCATGTCCTTTTTCTGTTCCAGGACCCAATTCAGAAATTCACACAGCGTTGTCGGGGACCTGGCTGCTGCTGCTTTTTTTAATGCAAGTCTGTGTGTTTTTGGGCAAAATATTTAATGTCTCTGAGTCTGTCTTAAGGGCCGCGATGTGATTAAGAACCAGTAAGAAACACAGGTGGAATGGCTTCAGAAACTTCAAAGATAACCAAACAAACTTTTCTTATTATTAAAAACTAGGCACGTACAGGGTGACTTTCCGTTTAAATCAAAACAAAGCCAACTGAAACGTACTACTGCCGTCGAGGTGTTTTGTCCCAAAGAAGGACCCGTAGCATTGCCCCCAGCCGCCGGAGGAGGCTTCCCCTAATTGGGCAGCGTGCGTCTGCCCGACCGCGGGAAGACCGCCTCATTGGTCCGCGCAGTCGGGACTCCGGCGGCTTTTCTCGTAGTGCTCAAGGCGCCGACCCACTTCTCTTCCTCCTACCGAGCTCACCCTTCCTTCTGAAGTGTCCGGAGCTGCCAGCCGGAAAGGCTCCGGACTGAGCTAGACGGGGTAACTGCACTGAGGTCAGTCGGGAAGAAGCGGCGGGCATGGAGCACGGGTGGGAGGTGATGTCTGCGCGCCCCCTCGCCCCCCACGGCCGCCGCGATTTCCCTGCCCCGCCTCCTCCTCTGGTGCCACCTCCCTCAAGCACCCCCAACGGTTCCGCGCGCCCCTCCGCCACCCTTCCGCTGGCCCCGCCCTCAGCGCCCCTCCGCGACCCCGCCTCCTTCACCAGCCCTTCCGCTTTTCCCCGCCCCGACTCCTCCCCTCAGAGGCCCCGCCCTCCCCGCCGGCCCCGCCTCCTTC
The DNA here is from genome assembly GCF_029215605.1 of Mirounga angustirostris. Lineage (NCBI taxonomy): Eukaryota > Metazoa > Chordata > Mammalia > Carnivora > Phocidae > Mirounga > Mirounga angustirostris. The sequence continues at coordinate 82,009,259 of NW_026991723.1, read as the reverse complement.
AGGCCTCTCCACTGGCCCCGCCCTAGCCGCATCCTCCTCAGAGGCCCCGCCCTCACCGAGCACACCCCTGCCCAGTCTCTCTGCCCACCCTGCACCGCCCGGGCCGCTCCATGCCTCTTAAGTTTGGTTCTGGTCCCCCGCGGCCCCAGCCCCCCGTAGCTGCACGTTTCTTTCGATCCGCCCTGCCTTGTGTGCCCCTTCTCTGACTACTAGGGTCTCGCATTCCCGCACCGACCCTGCCTGTCTGCGTATGTGCTTAGTGAACGCCGCGCAGGCCTTGTGCTGGACCTTGGAGGCCCCTGCTTTCAGGAACCCCTTGCCCCTTGGGAGAGCCACTTTGTAACGGAGTTTCACAGGCCCGGTGATAAGTGTTTAATGAAGGAAGCATAGTATTACGATGCTTAGGGGAGGGACTAGAGTTGGCACCCTTCCTCCTGGAAGGGCAAGCTGGCCTCTGAGGAGCTAAGCTGTACCTTTCTCCCCAAGTGCCCTTGGTTTCTTCTGATGCAGTCTTGGCTCTAACCATTGCCGTTTAAACTCTTGGGAATTAGAAAGATCTTGTCAGGGGCCCATCTTTTAACCAAAGTTGGTAGGGCTTTCAGAGCCCATCCGTCCTCACCGTAAGTGTGTGTTAGGGGCAGTTGGAGGCAAGGGACACATGAGTGATTGATTTAAACAAAGAGTGACTCAGCATAATACTCTTGATGCTGCTTTTTGGAGTTTTTCCTGAGGATTCTTACCCAATTTTCAATTACCCAGCAGTCGTAGTTGATAGGAAAACCTAAAAGTATGTGTAGGTAAAACCTCCAGCCAGTAAGTAGATTCCTCCAAGCCAACAGGCCAGTACAGGGTATGGTGTACGGAAGACAGTGACTCACACCTTCCGCGTCTTGGAGTCAGGCACCCTGGGGTCTGATCCCAGCTCCACCATTTGCTGTAAAGCTTGGCAGAGAAACTTCCCTTGTCTGAGCTTCAGTTTTACCTTCGACAAAAAGAGCGTGATTGACCCTGTCACCCGGGATGATGGTATGGATTTGCTGAGATCCTGCTTATGAAAAAAATCACTTTTCGGGTCTTGTAAATTGTAGGATCTCAGCATAAGTGAGCCCCTAGTCTGTGTCTGTCTGGTTCATACCAACAAAGAGCCTGATCCGTTGCCTCTCTTAGGCACCATGACGACCCTGGATGACAAGTTGCTGGGGGAGAAGCTGCAATACTATTACAGCAGCAGTGAGGGTGAGGACAGCGACCACGAGGACAAGGACGGAGGCAGGGCGGCACTGGCCGGGAGTTCGACACCTGCAGATGCTGAGTTGGCGGGCGAAGGCATCTCAGTTAACACAGGTACTGGGAATCCCTGAGCTCTGGGATCAGCTTTAACAAATGTCCATTAAATATGTATCAGTTAGAAGTCTCCTGATCACTTCTAATTACAGTCTCACTTCCAGAGAGAGCCTCGAGTCATCATGTCCCTCTGCGTGCTTCTAGCCATCTCAGTGCACAAAGCCAACAGGTGTGCACAGCGTACGTAGACTGCGAACACACACAGTTAACACAGACGGCCTTGCTTTTGCATCTGGCTTCTCAAATTAATAGTGGTTTGATATCACATAAGTCATAGGTATGCATATAGTACATGGTGGTATCCTATGTGGTAGTATAAACCCCTAGAAATAGCATATTAATACTTTCACATTTTCATATTTCCAAATTGTGGCAATTGAGGTGGCGCTGTTTCATACGTAACCAGCAGTAGGGTTTTCCCCATACACTTGCCCTCCTGCTGTGTTATCAGAGATCTCTGGGATCTCTGCCTCCTGGTGGATGACAAATGGTAACTCATTGTAGTTTTATTTTCTATCTTTTTCAAGAGGGATGTTGAGCCTCTTGAACTTTAAGAGATATTTTCATAGCCTTTACTCATTTTTAAAAATTGGTGGTTGGTCTTTTGCTTTTTAGGCAGCTATCTAGTAAGGAAACTCATCTGTGTTATGAGCTGTAACTATTTCTACCAATTTGTTGTTTGTCTTTTGACTTTATGTTCTTTTCCTGGCATAAAACTTTTATTTTTATGTGTCTGAAAGCATTATTTAATACTTTCTTACTTTTTTTTCTTACTGAAACGGTCTTCACTCAGGATTATAAAAAGATTCTCCCATACTTTTTCTTGGTATGTTCATGATTTCGTTCTTTCTTTCTTTCTTCTTTTTACACTTAAATATTGATTCATCTGGAATTCATTTTGGTGCAAGGTATATGGTAGGGCTCCCTTTTTGTCTTCATATTGCTACCCACTGGTTTCAGCACCATTTAGTGAATAAACTATCTTTTTCTCTTTTGCTTTGAAATGTCAGTTTTATCATGTACTGAATTCCTGTCTCTATTTGTGTCTTTAGCTGCACTTTGTAGTCTCTTGCATTGATTTGTCTTTTATTGTGCTCTATCACACTGTTTTTAATTACTGTATTACAGGTTTTAGTATCTGGTGGGGCTGGTTTTCCCTCAATACTCTTCTGTGTCACCATTTTCCCAACTTTTTTTTTAAAGTAGGCTCTGTGCCCAGTGTGGGGCTTGAACTCACAACCCCAAGGTCAAGAGTCACACGCTCTACTGACTGAGCCAGCCAGGTGCCCCTTAACTTTTGCTTTCTTATTTTTCCAAAACAAATTTAGGAGCATGCATACAGGGGAATGCATTAAATATATAGATTAATTTAGGGTTAATTGGCACCCTTGTGATATTGGGCCTTCCTGGTCAGGAATATGGTATTGCTTTTCCATTTAATCAGATCCTTCTTTGTGTTTCTTGGTAGAATTTTAAAGTTTTGTTGTTTTTTTTTAAGATTTTTATTTATTTGACAGAGACACAGCGAGAGAGGGAACACCAGCAGGCGGAGTGGGAGAGGGAGAAGCAGGCCTCCCGCTGAGCAGGGAGCCCGATGCAGGGCTCGATCCCAGGACCCCAGGATCATGACCTGAGCCAAAGGCAGATGCCTAATGACTGAGCCACCCAGGTGCCCCATCTTCATGTAGATTTTTATATTTTTTTCCTGCGGTAACAGATGACCTCCAAACCTCAGTGGCTTATGATAGTGAAGGTGTATTCCTCAAAGCTGCTTGTGTGGGTGAGCAGCAGCCTGCCTCTTCTTCATATATCCTGTCATTATAGCGACAGGGTTGAAGGAGCAACCCCTGATTGGGACATGCCTTTTCATGACCAAGTCTAGTGAGCAAGAGAGGACTGTTGGAAACATTAATGGCTCATAAATCTTTTGCTCAGTGAAATAAGTCAATCAGAGAAAGACATGTATCATATGACCTCACTGATATAAGGAATTCTTAATCTCAGGAAACAAACTGAGGGTTGCTGGAGTGGGGGGTGGGGCAGGAGGGATGGGGTGGCTGGGTCATAGACACTGGGGAGGGTATGTGCTATGGTGAGCGCTGTGAATTGTGCAAGACTGTTGAATCACAGATATGTACCTCTGAAACAAATAATACATTATATGTTAAGAAAAAAAAAAGATAGCAGGAGGGGAAGAATGAAGGGGGGAAATCGGAGGGGGAGACAAACCATGAGAGATGATGGACTCTGAAAAACAAACTGAGGGTTCTAGAGGGGAGGGGGGTGGAAGGATGGGTTAGCCCAGTGATGGGTATTAAAGAGGGCACGTTCTGCATGGAGCACTGGGTGTTATGCACAAACAATGAATCATGGAACACTACATCAAAAACTAATGATGTAATGTATGGGGATTAACATAACAATAAAAAATAATTAAAAAATAAAAAAAAATCTTTTGCTCAGAATCCATTGGCCAAAGCAAGTCACATGGCCAAGCCCAACATCAGTGAGCCAGGGATGCATATATTCATCCCATAAAAGGTCCTACAAATCACATGTCAGGGATATATAGCATAGGAGCAGCGAGGCTTGGGGGTAACTTGAATAACAGAACAACCTGCCACAATCTTATAAAAATCCATACAGTATAGGGGCACCTGGGTGGCTCAGTCGTTAAGCATCTGCCTTCTGCTCAGATCATGGTCCCAGGGTCCTGGGATCGAGCCCCGCATCGGGCTCCCTGCTCCGCGGGAAGCCTGCTTCTCCCTCTCCCACTCCCCCTGCTTGTGTTCCCTCTCTTACTGTGTCTCTCTCTGTCAAATAAATAAATAAAATATTAAAAAAAAAATCCAGATAATACAGAATGTATGAATGTAGAAAGAAAAAAGTAGCCGTTCTGTCTCACTAGTCCCCTTGGATCCCCCTACCTAGAGACAGCCTCTGTTAACTGTTGACATTTCCTTCTAGTCCTTTTTCTATGAACATACAAAGGTACATGTGCATAAGCAGATATCTGTACATATATATACATACACATACAATTTCTTTTCTAAAGATTGGATGACCGTCCCATGATGCTGTTCTGCATTTTGCTCTTTTTTTTTTTTTGACCTAATATATTTGAACATCTTTCATGGCAAGAAACATATAGCTACCTCATTCTTTGTACGAGTCACCTTATTTTCCTTTGAGTAGATGAATCACGATTTATTTAGTGCCCCTCCTGATGTCGGGCCTTAGCTCGTCCATTTAATTACGCGACCATGCCGCAGCGGACATCACTGTGTGGGAGCCACGCGAGCCTGTGTGCATGTCCCCGTGCAGCCGATGGAGCAGGCTCTAGCCGGATGTGAGCTGGCCCGTAATCCTCTGCCCACTCTTCTTGGTCACCTCCACATTCACCCCCACTCAGGTCCAAAAGGGGTGATAAATGACTGGCGCCGCTTCAAACAGCTGGAGACAGAGCAGAGAGGAGAGCAGTGCCGGGAGATGGAAAGGCTAGTCAAGAAGCTGTCGATGACCTGCAGGTCCCGTCTGGATGAAGAGGAGGAGCAACACAAGCAGAAGGACCTCCAGGAGAAGCTCAGTGGGAAGGTAATTAGCAGCCCCCAGGCTTCTCTCAGCGCGGCCACCGGCTTCCCGTGGGGATGTGTCTTCTGTTCCGAGTCCGGTTTGTCACGGGTTAGGTGAGGTCGGCATCTCTACCTCACAGTGCTCTCTGGGTGCAAAGCCCAGTGCAGTGCCTGGCCCATTGACAGTGCTCAGTAAACGGGAGTTTTCTGTCCTTTATTGAGGCCTTGGGCCAGGAATAACCCTCTGAGGTTGGTGGCATTATCCCTGTTTTACCGACAATGAAACAGATGCTTCGAGAGGAGAGGGGCCTTGGCTCAGGGCGTGCAACCAGTAAATGCTAATAGGAAGTAGGAGTCTCAGCCAGACTTTTTTGCTCTTTCCATGATTCTGCTCTGTTTCACCTGAAGCCTGTTCATGAGAATTTAGCAGAACAAGGCAACACAGTAGAAGCAAATGGGCATATGTTTGCTTCTGGAAGATATTTGGGACTAGGTCCCTGACTCTCTTATTTCCCCCATATCAAAAGGACCATCTAATCCCCCCACCTGCCCTCTGAACATGGATGAATGTCGAGGAGTGCCTGAGATCATTTGGCCATGGTCCAAAGCAGCTCTTGGCTGGCAATACCAGCCAGGATCAGGGAGCACATAAGAGGATTGAGTGAGGAGTCATTTGCCTGGAGCAGGAGGAGGATTTCGGGGCAGGAGACTTTCTGACCATAATGGCTCAGAAAGAGCCACTCTGGCAGACCAAGATAGACAGGAGAGTTGGGAGCTGGGGGGGAAGGATGGTGCTGGCCGTGATGCAGAAATGTCCATTCTGATCTACTGTTGTTCCCTGGCCCACCCTCTAATTGGTGCTGTACTGGGCAGAGCTAGGCTCCGTTCCAGGCCAGGAGAAGGAAGATACTTTTGTAACATAAGCTGGCTGCAGGGCAACGTGCCCACTGCTCACAAGGCTTCCTTATACTGAGATTAGAGCAGATGAAGAACATATCACATGACCACATGGGGCAGTTGAGAGAAGCTGTCCGTGTCCTGCTGGGTTGTGTGCTGTGGAGCAGAGCTGGAAAATGGCTCAATGCCAGAAACTGGGAAGTTAAGCAAAATATGGCACATTATGTGTAATTCTAAAAAAAAAAATATTTAGAAATGCGAGGAAATATTTATGATGTAATGATGCCAAGTGGCAAAAGCAGGTTATGGCTTAATTGGTACACCCAACAGCTGCTGTTAAAAAAGCAAAAATGATTTCAGCTTGCAACTGTAATAAAGAGCAACATCCAGTTTTATTTATTTATTTATTTATTTAAAGATTTTATTTATTTATTTGAGAGAGAGAGAATGAAAGAGAGCACATGAGGAGGGGGAGGGCCAGAGGGAGAAGCAGACTCCCTGCCGAGCAGGGAGCCCGATGTGGGACTCGATCCAGGAACTCCAGGATCATGACCTGAGCCGAAGGCAGTCGCTTAACCAACTGAGCCGCCCAGGCGCCCAACATCCAGTTTTAGAGAGTGTATGTGACTGTGTGGGGAGCGTGCAGAGCAAGAATTGCAAGTGTTCTTTTTGAAAGTCCTTAATATTCTGTTGTCTTTTTACCAAAATTGACATAGTGGATAAAATAATTAATCCACTGTCAAGACTGACCAAAAGAAACACGCTCATGAAGTGATATTAACCACCTTTTTGGATGGAGAGGCATCGTAACGCAGTAGTTAAAAGATCGGGTTTTTAAAAAAAATCTAGTTTGAATCCTGGGCTCGTACCTACGTGAACTGGCGCCAATAATCTCAAGTCCTCGGATCTCATTTGTAAGATGAGGGCAATAAAAGTTCCCTCCCGGTGGGGTTATCATAAGATTTCTGTGGGCATTAATGCGTACAGAGCACTTAGCAGGGTTCCTCGCATCCCAGACGCGTGGGGTGCTTACTAACTATAACCGCAGAGTTGGGTTCACGTTGCGTCTGCTCACTTTGCGGTCGTCCTGCAGATGACTCTGAAGGAGTTTGCCATGATGCATGAGGACCAAGATGACGAAGAGTTCCTCCAGCGGTACCGGAAGCAGAGAATGGAAGAGATGCGGCAGCAGCTTCACAAAGGGCCCCAGTTCAAGCAGGTTTTTGAGATCCCCAGTGGAGAAGGGTTTTTAGACATGATTGATAAAGAGCAGAAAAGCACCCTCATCATGGTCCATATTTATGAGGATGGCATTCCGGGGGCCGAAGCCATGAACGGCTGCATGATTTGCCTTGCTGCCGAGTACCCAGCTGTCAAATTCTGCCGGGTGAAGAGCTCGGTTCTCGGGGCCAGCAGTCGCTTCACCAGGAATGCCCTCCCTGCCCTGCTGATCTACAAGGGAGGTGAATTGATTGGCAATTTTGTTCGTGTCACTGACCAGCTGGGGGAAGATTTCTTTGCTGTGGACCTTGAAGCTTTTCTGCAGGAATTTGGATTGCTCCCCGAAAAGGAAGTCTTGGTGCTGACGTCTGTGCGTAACTCTGGCACCTGCCACAGTGAGGATAGCGATTTGGAAATAGATTGAACTGCTAGTCTAATTGCATAGATTTCGCATTGTTTGGGCTGGAAGACACATGGCTGTGTATTTATTTTTGTCCCTTCCTGTGTTGTGTGGCTTTTCAGCTGTTCTTTGTAGTCCCTTTTAGTATATGTAAAGTCAAGAAATTCTTAGATTCCGTTGGAATGCTGAATCACCTTGTGGCTAGCAGTAAAGTGACTCAAAATTGTATAAACAGGAAGCCAGGCTTTTGAACTGTTTACTTAAGATTCTCCAGCATGACATCTCTGTTATTGTTTCTAGTCAGTATTTACATAGCATCCCAAAGACAGCGTCCTGGAAATTGTCTTCAGATGATCTCAGAGGTCTCTGCCAGGCCTGGGAGTATAATTCTATAGTTAATGTGCTCTTTGCAACATAAATTGTGTGTCTCCTTCATCAGTGATCATAAATTACACTTACTTGTAATCAGATCCATAGTCTTGGAAGGCAGTTATGTTTTTACCCTAGACCCTGTTCTCTACCAGCGTCTCGTGTAAAGGTTCCAGACAGTGTACGTTTGCCCATCAAGAGGGGTGACGTCTGCTGCTGGAGCCCGTGTCCCGCTCAAGCCTTATTCAGTCTTGAGTAGGAAGGAAGGCTGATGCTGACTGCCCTCCTGATGCTGGAAGGCCGGCTTGATTTAGAAGTCAGAGCTGGTTTGGAGCTGGGAAGCCTTTTTAAAGGCTTCCCAGCTGTGGGAACGAGCCCAGGATTCACAGCAGAGGCATCAGCCTCCCTGGGAAAGCCTGATCTTTCAATAAGATACTCCTGCTCGTTTCTTTGTCTTTCTCGTACTTAACAATGTAACTTTTCGTTGTAATGTAGCTTTTTAAAAAGCTTTCTTTCTTTCTTTTTTTTTTGCATACTGGAAGCGTAATATTTAACAGAGGAACATTTGCCAAAATACGGAAGTGAAAATAAGAAAGTTAAATAATATCTAATCCTATTGTCTAGGGTAAAACACCATTAATATTTTGGCATATATCCTTCCATTGTATTTCCTTTGTATATGTAGACATTTGCTTGTGTTTAAACAAAACAATGGGATCATTTTGAACATACTGTTTTATAGTATGGTCAGCTAATATAGATCAAACTTTTTTCATGTTATTAAGTAATCTGCAACGTTTTTAAAAATGGTCATTAATATTTCACTGTGTAGTTGGTGCTGTAATTTGCTTGGTGGTTGTCTCTTAAAAGGAAAAAGAGCAAAGACTTTTTACTACAGAAGTAATAGGTGTCCATTGTAGAAAATGTAATAAAAATTATTAAGCTAAAAAAGAGATTTTAAAAGTCCTACTATAATTCCGCCAACAAAAAATTATCCGCATTATCATTTTTATAGGTATCCTTCTAGTCGTTTCTATTTGTATTCTTATTTATAATAATGACTGTCATTTGAATGTATTTCACTTGTTTTTTTACTTAAAACAGTGTAATTCTAAGGTCAGGGAAAATGTAATCTGGAATTAAAAGATTAACTTTAAAATTCATTTTTGCTTTTTCTGGTTATTCAGGAGTGGACTAACTGTAAAAGGGTCTTGAAAATATCTGTTGTGGTTTGTCAGTAGGAAGAAAGTGCATGGTTTATCTGCTTTAAAAAGCTCACTGTAGAAAGTGTAGAAGAAGCAGAGACAACTGTTGTCAATGTTCCTGTTTATTTCCCTCAGTCTTTTTTTCAGTATTTTTAATAACATTGAGAGCTTACTGGATTTAGTTTTGTGTTCTATTTTATTTAATATTATATCATAAATACTTTGACCTGTTATAAAAATTCTAAATAAATAATTTTTAATGGCTTCATAATACTCCATCATATGGATATACCATGATTTATTTGACCAGTTCCTTAATATTGGGTTTGTTTTTTTTTTTTTTGAGAGAGCACACATGCATGAGTGGTGGGGGAGGGGGAAAGGGAGAAAGAGAATCTTAAGCAGGCTCCACGCCCAGCACAGAGCCTGATGTGGGCCCGGTCTCGTGACCCTGAGATCATGATCTGAGCTGAAACCAAGAGTTGAACGCTTAACTCTGAGCTACCCCGGCGCCCCAATATTGGGTATTTAGATTCCAGTTTTTCATTAAAACACTTAGCATCTTTGCATTTGGGGCTGTATTTTGGATTGTTCTCCTAGTATAGATTTCTAGAAGAGGAATTCTTGGGTGGATGGGCAAGAACATTTACAGAATAGATTTTTTTTTTTTAAGGTTTACTTATTTATTTGAGAGAGAGACTGCCATAGCAGGGGGAGGGGTCGAGGGAGAGAGAAAATCCCAAGCTGACTCTGCACAGAACGCAGGGCCTGATCTCAAGACCCTGAGATCACAACCCAAGCCGAAACCAAGAGCCAGATGCCCAACCGACTGAGCTACCTAGGCGCCCCACAAAATAGCGTTTAGAAAACATCTTCTGTTCCTATTGGAAATGAAAATAGCCACTTGCAGAACCTTCACTTTGCCTTTCAAGAACAGAGATTCTAGAATAAAATGAACAGAAATGGAATGGGGAAATCCTCGAGTATTAAATCTCTTACTCAGGTATAGCAGAAATAGCACGGTCTTGGGAGTCAAGAAAGATCCGCGTTCGAATCCTGTCACTGGTATAGCTCCTAGTGAGGTACCTAGGCTTTTTTTTTTTTTAAAGATTTTATTTATTTATTTGAGAGAGAAAGAGAGAGAGCACGAGAGGGAAGAGAGTCAGAGGGAGAAGCAGACCCCCTGCCGAGCAGGGAGCCCGATGCGGGACTCGATCCTGGGACTCCAGGATCATGACCTGAGCCGAAGGCAGTCGCTTAACCGACTGAGCCACCCAGGCGCCCGGTACCTAGGCTTCTTTTTTTTTTTTTTTTTTAAGATTTTATTTATTTGAGAGAGAGAGAGCACGAGAGGGAAGAGGGTCAGAGGGAGAAGCAGACTCCCCGCCGAGCAGGGAGCCCGATGTGGGACTTGATCCCGGGACTCCAGGATCATGACCTGAGCCGAAGGCAGTCGCTTAACCAACTGAGCCACCAGGCGCCCCCAACAAATGTAATTTTATCTTTTTTTTTTTTAAAGATTTTATTTATTTATTTGAGAGAGAGAATGAGAGAGAGAGAGCACAAGAGGGGGAAGGGTTAGAGGGAGAAGCAGGCTCCCCTCCGAGCAGTGAGCCCGTTGTGGGACTCGATCCCGGGACTCCAGGATCATGACCCGAGCCGAAGGCAGTCGCTCAACCGACTGAGCCACCCAGGCGCCCGGTACCTAGGCTTCCTGAAGCTCAGTTTCCTCACCTCTGCAATGGGAACGGTATGCTTCATCTCTTCGGTCATAGCGGTTCTCAACATGTGGTCCCACAGCAGAGGCATCAGCCTCACTGGGAAACTTGTTCGAAATGCAGATTCTCAGGCTCCACCCCGGACCCACCGCATCAAAAATTCCGGGAGTGGCCCAGCACACTCTTTCCAAGTCCTCCAGGTGACTCTGAGGCTTGTTCAGGTGTGAGAATCACTGGTGTATGGATTAAGATAATGACAGCAATGATCACAAACCAGCTTATTTGAGTTAGGGAGGGAAGGAGTTGAACCCAAATGCTCAGAGCTCTTCTCTTCCTCTTCATGTGAGTCTCCTTTTTAGCCATGGCATTGAGGAAAGGAAAGAAACTGCTACTTGTCTATCACAGACTATGTCCCTGTAGTATTCCAGATTTCACTTGCCTCCAGCACGAGAGTCCCACACACAGGCTCTGTTTTCTTCCCAGTGCCTGGCACGATCATTGTTCACTCCAAGAATAGTAGGCTAACATTTACTAGCTTTGTGAACCCCTCTGTGCCTCAGTGTCCTCGTCTGTGAAATGGGGATGAGGAACGTGAGTCCTTTCATATAAAATATTCAGAACACCGCCTTCAAATAAGTTTTTATCATCCCCAGTGCCCACTACTGTGCCTGACTCTTGCTAAGGATCAATAAACATTTAATAATGAACATTGTTCGCTAACTGAACATAATAAATTAAAATAAAATAAACCACTGAATACCAGGAGGCTTGTTTCAAGGTAGGAAATAAATAGTAACTTTTCAGACATGAAGAAACCAAGACTTAGCAGGGTTAAGTGACTACTCCAGCTTATGGACAGGGCAGGGTATAAAATCTGGTCTGTATATTTCCAAAATTTATACCATTTCCAATGTCGTGTTAGTTCTGCGTGGAGAAAGCAAATGATCAAGTGACAGTAAAACAGATCAATTTAAAAAACAAAAAGTGGGGGCACCTGGGTGGCTCAGTCGGTTAAGCGTCTGACTCTTGATTTTGGCTCAGGTCATGATTTTGGGGTCCTGGGGTCCAGCCCAGCATTCGGCTCCCTGCTCAGTGGGGAGTGTGCTTGACGATTCTCTCTCTCTCTCTCCCTCTGCCCCTCCCCCTGTGCCCCCACATGAGCTCTCTCTCTCAAAGTAAATACATAAATCTTAAAAAAGATAAAAAAAAAAAAGTGGAGAGAATAGATTGGAGAAAGAAAATTAGGGAGCGAATTTAAAGAGAAAAAGGAGTTAAGCTGGGTGGAGCCCGGGTCCCCTGGTCCTGCCTGCGTTTCACATCAGAACCTCCACCCATCCGGGCTGTGGCTGTGACCCGCTGAGGGGTCCTCCCCTCCCTGCCAGGACTCCACAAAGTCCTTCCCCGCAAAGCCTGTCTGATCTGTCCCCCCAGAACCATACTGCCCACCCATGTCCACTGCAGGTGGCAATGATCCAGAGAACAGTGAACGTGAACTCTAGCTTTCCTGGCAGCCAGCTGTGTTCCCTCAGACAAGCCTCTTCCTCTCCCTAGGCCTTAGTTTCCCTATTTGTAAAATAAGAGGTAAATTATATGCTCTTTTAATATCTGTCTGGCTCTCAACTTTGATGAATTCATGCATTTTTAAAAATCACCTTTTATTTTGAAAACTACAGGAAAATTAAAAGAATATTACAGTTAATACCTGTATACCCTTCACTTAGTTTTACCAATAACATTTTACTGCTAACTTGCTCTATCTCTGTTTTTTTGTGGAACCTTGATAAGTCTTTCCTGTCTCTTCAGGAAGAAGCAGTCACACCATTCCCGGTGCTTCTATGGATTATGACAACATTGGTTAAGAAAAGTTTTGAGGGGGGTGCCTGGGTGGCCTAGTAGGTTAAGCATCCGACTCGTGATTTCGGCTCAGGTCATGATCTCAGGGTTGTGAGATCGAGCCCCATGTAGGGCTCCGTGCTCAGCAGGGAGTCGGCTTGAGATTCTCTCCCTCTCCCTCTACCCCTCCCCCAGCTCACACACTTTTTCTCTTTCTAAAATAAATAAATAAATCTTAAAAAAAAAAAAAAGTTTTGAGGGCTCAATGCGTGGCTTTGCTTTCCCACCTACCTAGTGGGATAACAGTAGTTTGCGTGACAGGCCCATGAATTAATACCAGTAAAGTACTTGGCACTTTGTTTAACACATAGGAACATCTCAGTAAGTTATCTTCTGTTGTTTTCATGCTATCATTTTGTATTTAGTTTAATGAGAAACGTAAGGTTTTCCCTAAGTGTGAGATGTGGAAATCCTGGTGGCTTGAATGACCTTGTCTCCTTTTCCTGTAGGGTAACCCCATCTTCAGCATGTGTGGTTGCCCCAGTTGAATTGTAAGTATTTGTTTACACAGAATACTATGAAGTATTTGGGGACAGGGTCTGTATCTTGTCATTTCAGGTTTCTGATCTGCATTGATAGAAGCGCATGTTGGCTGCTTAAGTGGGGAAAATTGCCAAGGCTGAAGTAGGCTGGAATTCACATTAAGGTAGAAGGTTCTCTGTTATATTGCTTTTCCAGAAATGTTACATATTTTTGGTCAGAGGTGTACTACCTATGCTCTCTGAGAACCAGATTACAAATTCAGATTAAACCCTCAGCTGGGCCAAAGCCAAGAGGAAATGCCAGGTCTAACTTGGTTTTGGCCACATGGTGGCAGCAGAGGAGAGGGAAAGAATAGTTTTGTTGCTGTTGGTAAACCCAGCCGCAGACTTCGGATTTAGGGGCTGGAGGTGATGTCTACCACCATGTACTAGTCATTTTAGAGAATTTGTTTTTAGGAAAGAGAACCAGAAAGTATTACATGCACACCCTTTATTAATGAGTAACAGAGCAAACAAAATATTTGGTGAATACAACATGCATGCACTTAATTTTCATATTATGGTCAGTTAAGGTTGAAAAGAGGAAGGCAGGGGGCACCCATGCTAGTGAAGAGTCCCAAGCTCCCTAGTTCAGAGCACAAGCTTTGTGTTCAAATCCAATCCTGCCGCTTATCCCCAATGACTTCTTGTCCCCTACCTGTGATGGTGCAAGTGACCAACATATATTGAGATTTACTAGATGCCAGGTCATTATTCTAAGCACTTAATTATTTACTTATTCATTTTTTAGTTTTAATTTAATTTAATTTTTTAAAAGTAAACTCTACTGCCAACGTGGGGCTCGAACTCATGACCCCAAGATCAAGAGTCACGTGCTCCACCAAATGAGCCAGCTAGGCACCCCTATTCTGAGCACTTTATATGTATTTTCTTGGATAATTCTCATAACAACCCCAGAGAGATACTATTATCCTCTTTTATAGTTAAGTAATTTGCCTGAGGTCAACCAGCCAGTGAAGAATAATGTCAGGACTTAATGCCCAGGAACTCAGAGCTCAGAAGTCAGGATCTTAGTACTGTTTGGCAGGCTTGCCTCTGCACAGGCTATGATGATGTCCACCCAAAAAGGCTACTGGGAAGAGATGAGGGGTGCCTGCCCCGTGGTTGGTGTTACGGACTGAGCTAACTAAGACACTGATTCCTAGTAATTTCTATAAATTCAAGAGAGGAGAGAGAAATGGGATACCTCAAACTTATCTGGAAGGAGAGTTGGAAAGAATCACAGAATCCTTTGCCCTCTGAGGTTCATGGTAGACCTTGCTGTCCATCTTTTCCAGAATTGTGTATTTCCTACAGCCTTTGTGTTACCTCTGAACACTTCCCACTAAGCACAGCCTTTCTTTTTTTTTTTTTTAAAGATTTTATTTATTTGACAGAGAAAGACACAGCGAGAGAGGGGAACACAAGCAGGGGGAGTGGGAAAGAGAGAAGCAGGCTCCCAAGGAGCAGGGAGCCCAATGCGAGACTCGATCCCAGGACCCTGGAATCATGACCTGAGCCGAAGGCAGACGCTTCACGACTGAGCCACCCAGGCGCCCCAAAGCACAGCCTTTCTAAAGGCAAGGATGCTCTCTCCCTTTTAGCAGTCTCAAGTTTTATAGGATTTAGGGCCAGGATTCTGTGAGTGTGCCTTGGAGACCACCTGCATCAAAATCACCTAAGGTGCTTATTTAAAATGCGGTCCCAGCCCTCACTCCTGACCCACTGATGCAGGATGTCTGGGGGTGGAGGGTAGAATATGCATTTTACATAAACAGGCCAGGTGATTCTGATGCATGGCAAATAGATTTGGAGTAAGAATGGGGTGAGGGGAGGGCTTTTACTATTCCTCAAGTCAGCTCAGAGCCAGATCTCCATTCAAATACTGATTCTACTGCTTTGTAGCTTGGAGCCTTGGGCAAGTTACCTCCCTGGGCTGCAATTTCCTCATCTGTAAAATGGGGATAATAATATGTGCTGCACAGTATTTTTATGAGGATTAAATGGTCTGATGAATGCAAACCTACCAGCACCCAATCTGGCCTATCATTAAGTAGCTTCCTACCTTATCATTGTGGTTTCTGAGGTCTGTGGTTACCAGATTTTGTGATGTGTGTGGTGATGGTCTTGGTCATGGTTTCACCAAATGTCAGTTGTTCTGTGGTCCTTGGAGAGGAAGGGGTGGAAATGGTGTCTCTGTGTGTGGGGGGGTGGGGGTGGGGGGTGGGGGGTGTCTGGCTACTTGCCCAGCAAGGGGTTATTTGATTAGTTTTGCTCATCGTATTTTTCCAGCCTTTGTCAATTTCAGTCTCCCTTCCCATAAGAGAGGAGCTGACCGTGTTCCAGTGTGGTTTGAATTTGAGTGTGGGAATGAGCATAAAGTCTCCAAAGAAAGCAACCAAGAGATGAACCTGACTCTGTACAAAGAGAAAGTGGATTTGGTTGTGAGATCTGAAAGGGGGAGCCCTGACTCCTACTTCCAGGTGCTCCTAGTCCAGTGGAAAAGCGTTAACTCGTACTCTCAAAGAATCCTCAGTAGATTCATGCTCAGGACAAGAGCAAACAGAGAAAGCAAGTATGCCTTGGTAGATCAATCCTTGGGACATTTTAGGGGCTGGGACATGCTGTTTGGAGAAAAAGGCAAATATCAAAAATAACTCTGGGAGCTTCATCAGCTTGCTATTGCTATGTAACACATCATCCAAAAACTCAGTTGCTTAAATCATGCGTCATTGATTTTCACTCCTGTGTCTTTGGGACAGCTGGGTCCTGCTGATCGTGGCTGGGCTGCTCTTGCATCTACAGGTTGGATAGGGATTCGAGTTAGATGACTCTGTCCCATGTGTCCTTCATCCTCCTCTTGTGGCCACTGGGCTAACTGGACATGTTCTTCTCATGGCAATGAAAGAAACACAAGAGAACAAGCCCAATATCGTAGCTTCTTTTCATGCCTGTGTCTTGCCTCCTAATATTCTGTTGACAAAGCAAGTTGTGTGGTTGAACCCAGAGTCTTGGAGGGCAAAGTTATGTGGCCAAGGGCATGGGTTCAGGGATGGGTGAACTGGGGCCATTGGTACAATTGACCAGATTCCTCCGTGAATTTCCTCAACTCTCCCTTACTCTGATCTCAAGTCCTTGCTTCCTCTTTGATGCTGCTAAGGCACTTGTACCTGTCTTCTGGCTTGGATCATAATCCATGCTGCTGCTATAGCCTCAGTCACCAGGCATGTGGGACCTGTGAACTGTGTGCGTAGTCCTGGTGCCTGGTAAGTAATAGTAAGAGAGAGAGAAGACAGCAAACAAGGGCAGAAAATAGGAACCAGCGACAGGAACGAGAAAACAGGAGAAGCACATAAAAGTAAAGGGAGTGGAAGAAAGAAACTGGAAGAGATGTGAATAGGGTGAGTTAAGGGATCCTCTGAACTTGAAAAGGAAAATTAACCCAGAGCAGGCCCAGGCCAGGAGGCCCCAGAAGACGGAAAGTTACTCACAATAAGCTAGAGATACCAGAAGCCCTACTGGGAGCAAGAGATAAGCAGCCGTTTCTGCTTCTGTAAACGGGCTTCCCACCACAGGCTCCCCGCACTACAGTCCTCGCCTAAAGCAGCCCCGCCCCCCAGTTTAAACCCACCTGCCAGCAGTCAGCACAGCCCTTGGAACCTGACTGCCTGCAGTCCCCTATAAAAGCCCTATAACCCTGTTGCCTGGGGTCCAGAACTTCAAGCATGGGCTCATCTGGGTCCGCCGGCGTAAAATAAATCCGAGTTCTCCTACTTCTCCCAAGTGTCACTTGGTCTCTGGCCGGTCGGATTATTTTTCCCCAACAAACTAAGCTGCTGGCTCTCTCAGTTTCTTGGAATATTGATCTATCCCAAGTATTTTAAAGCAGCCATATCCGCATTGAGAAAGAGCCTTGTGTTCTTATTTTTCGTGTGTAGTGGTTGCATTTTCCCGGCGGCAGCCCTTTCATGAAAGATTATATAGGCTTATAGAAATTTCCTTTGTACCCATAGAAGGAGTAATCAATTTCCCATTTATGATTGGAGGCTCTTTGACCACTGAGATCTCTCCAATTGCGGCACATTTGAAATGAAGGCTGCCTTGCTTAATGCGTGAAGGTTACATTAGAAGCAAGGGTGTAGGGCAGACTCAAATTCTTTTCTTGAAATGCAGTTGTTTGTTTTTTTCTGGATAAGGTGGGTCATAGTGCTCCATGTTATTTTGAATAAACTGGAAAGTTGAAAATATTGATGCTGGAAGGGTGGGCTAGATTGATTTTGAAATGGCCGGAAGTCGTTTCAGGACAAACTCAAGAATATGGTGGGTAAGCAGCAGGTTTTCGTGTGCAGTGTAAAGACTTCCTGAAGAGGGACTGCAAACCCCTGTGAGCCACAGCAGCCTCACTGAGAGAAGCATAAGCTCTTCCTGGGGAACAGCCTGGGAGCAGAAAGTATAAGCATTTGCATATGCTTATTTTGCTTCAGGTATTCAAAATTGATCTCTTTATATTTCATGTGAAAAAGATCCAGGGGAATATTCTTCAGTGGATTTAAGAACTCCTCTGCAATCTTTCTGGAGATGGGGGAAAGATTGATCCTCTTGTCTTCAGGCCAATGTTAGCTGCTAGGTCTACCCAAAGTAAAGCAAAGGTAGGAGTGGGTTGGGGATGGGGCCCAGGGTCCCACATGCCTGGTGACTGAGGCTATTTACATGCCCACCATTCCCTTCTCTTGCCTGTCCTACTGGGGGTCTGGAAGTGGAAGACCCTTCTAGGGTGTGACCAGCTCTTTGGGATGACCAGGGCAGGGCTGGTGGCCCAGAAGAAGGAAGTATTGGTAATCTCCCAAACCTCACTGCATCCCTCTCCCCTTATGCAGCAACATCACCTGGAAGAAGATCAGAAGACAGACAAAGCAAAACATATCACATACATATTCTCTGTGCCAGGTTCTAGAGACACCGAGAGAACTCAGACAAGGTCCCTCATGTCAGCTCATAGGGTGAGTCAAGGTCCCTCAGGACACACCCTATTCCCTAGGTTAGGGCTGATGGTGCAGGTGTGGAATGGTTGATGAGCATCATGACCAATACCTTTGTGAAACTTTAGAGAAGGCAGAGGGAGGAAGTGGGTCGTGAAGCAAGGAACAGGCTATCGGTAGAGTAGTGAAGAACGGGCATCACAGCACGAGCAGATGATCTGGGGAGCGGGTGGGAGGAAGAGCGACCAGGAAAGAGTGGCCTCAGTGTCATCATAGGGCCGAGCTATGGGGTCTGATGGGCTGAGCAAGGAAGCCTGAAGTGTGTGAACTTGGGCAGGTCCCTTAACCACTCTGGGCCTCATTTCCCCAGTTTATTAAATGAAGGGATTGGATTAGATCGAGGGCCCCTCGGGGAGGTGGAGGAGAAACATCAAGGAGATAGAGAAGGTGTCTTTGACTCTCACCTCACCTAGACTGTGCTGCTTTCTCCCCCCTTCAGTTTTATATATGTTTCTGTGTACGTTTATTAGAAAAAAAATGTTTTTAAAAATTTTGTTTTTGTTTTGTTTTGCTAAAACTGCTAAAGATCTTTAAGCTCCCTTTTATTTTATTTATTTTTATTTATTTAGATCTAAACAGCAAAGTGTAGCAGTTCCAGGACCAGGTGGTGGCAGGCTTGTGAGTGGGAGCTGGAAAAGCCCGTGGGTAAGCCAGGATTGCTACAGCCTTCCCCCTCGGAAGGGAAAGAGCCTGAAGGGAGAAGTGGAGGGGGGAGGGGTGGGTGTGGATTTCTTGGAGAGATGTGGACATTAAAAAAAATAAATCTATTTAAAAATTGGGCATATCATGAAGACTTTCAGACCCCAAATGTGTCCTCACCTGAGCGAGTGCACCTGCCCGGTCTGGGATTTCTTCTTGCAAGTTCTTCCACTGAGACCCCCAAACCTGGGGTCTAGATTCTGTGGGGCCCTGTTAAAATGCACCTGAGCAACTCCAGTAGCAGAAGCGCTTGTTCTGGTTCTGCGAGCAGCTAGCCTGCCATCTTGGAGACTCAGAGTCCACATTCGTAAACTGGCCATAAGAATACCCTAGCTTTGTGCGGGTAAAAGCAAATGAAGTGCTGGCACATGATAAAGACTTAAAAACTACCTCTTCCACCTGTCCCTAATGCCTGTAGCCCATCCCTTCTTTCCTGCTTTGCTTCATTTCATGAACTTATGGTGCATGCCCACTGCATGCACCTTCTACAGAATTCCTGGTGTAGCCAAACAGGTGGCGTCCTAGTAAACAAGTACAAGAACAAACAATTTAAAATATGGACAGCTTCTAAATGCTTATTAGCATAAAAATACAATCATTTATTAATCTCAGATGTCCAGAGTGCCTCCTGCCTGTCAAACTGGGTGCACTGGGAAAGGTCAACCCCTTGACGCATGGGTATGTGAACTTTTATCCGTGTCCCAGACAGTTGAGAAGTCAACTATTTGGGAATACATGGGATGTGATAGAAAATAAGGTGCCAGTCCCCCCAAAGCAAGACCTGGGGATTTGCCCTCCCTTACAGGTCTGGATGGTAAGTAAATGGTAGCATGCTCCCTAAGTGCCTGGGAGTGAGTGTTGGAAGAAGGAATGATGAGGCAGAAAGGGCCCAAGGTTTGCCACCTAAAAATTGACTTGTAAACTTGGACAAGTCAGTTCTTGTTTTTGAACCCAGTTTCCTCGTCTATGAAACTGGATCATAATATCTGCTCCCCTGGTTTTTGTGGGAATAACGTAAGATCAGGCAAGGCTCTGCTTCATAGTGGGTGCTTGGAAAGTGATCGATAGCTATAATTATGATTTTGGGAAAAGCACAGAACAGATGATCACATTCATGAATTGTCCCTGTGGGTGATGCAGACTGTCCTCGTCGGGGTCTAGGGCTTAGGAGTCAGCAACTGAGATCCTTCGTCCAGTGAAAAGGGCTCGGAGTGCGCCCTGCACGTCACGGTTCCGGAGGCTGTAGATGACGGGGTTTAGCATGGGGGTGACTATGGTGTTCATGACAGTGGCCACACGGCCCCGCTCTGCCTCATACCGGGATGTGGGCTGGACGTAGACTGTGATGACTGTCCCGTAGAAGAGGCCGACCACTGCCAGGTGGGAGCCACGGGTGGATACAGCCCGGAGCCTCCCAGATGCTGAGGGCAGCTGCAATGGCCCCATAGGAGGCCAGAATGAGCAGGAAGGGAGCGACCACCACTGCAGCACCCTCAGTGAAGATGAGCAGCTGGATGTGGCGGGTGCAGAGCAGGAGAGCCTTAAGAGAGGCTGGTGGTCACAGAAGAAGTGGGGCACTTAGGGGGAGGCACAGAAGGACAGGCGGGCCATAAGCAGGATATGCAGGAGGGAGTGGAGGTGGGACACCAGCCATGCGGTCCCCACCAGGGCTGTGCACACGGCCCGGGACATCCTTGTGGCATAGCGGAGAGGCTGTCGGATGGCCACGTAGCGGTCGTAGGCCATGGCGGCCAGGAGACAGCTATCAGTTACCCCCAGGGCAAAGAAGAAGTACATCTGGGTCAGGCAGCCAGCTAGGGAGATGGAGTGGTCATGGGCCAGCAAGTTGGCCAACATCGTGGGGACAGTGACGGAAGTAAAGCAGAGGTCAGCAAAGGACAGATGGGCCAGCAGGAAGTACATGGGTATGTGCAGGGCTGGACTGGCCCTGATGGCGGCCACAATGAGTCCATTACCCAGGATGCCTGCCACATACAGGCCCAAGAATAGCATGAAGAGAGGCCGCCGCTGTCCAGGACTTGTTGTCAGTCCCAGAAGGATGAATGGGCCTCCCTCTGAAGACTCATTGGCAGCATCCATGGCTGGGCTGGTTTTCCCCTAGAACCGCAGGGGTTCTTTCTACTCCTGGGTCCTTTCCCCAGTGTCTAAGGAGAAGGGTGAAGGGCGACTACATTTCTCAAGGCTTCCTAGCAATGGGGAAAATCATGGGTTTGGAGTCAGACAGCCCTGGTATTACACACAGGTGTGACTGTGGGCAAGTCATGTTACCGCCCCGAACCTTCTTCCTTCTGGCTTTAGGTTTCCCATCTGTAAGATGAGGGAGCTGAACTAGGTGATCTTCTAGGCCACTTCCAGCTTGGATACTTTGTGATTTTAAACAAGGACAGAACAAAAGATGTTGTCCAGGATAGAGGCTGGAGCAGGAAGAAAGTATGGAAGAAAAGACCGAGAGAGGATCAATACAGCAGGTAAGAGCTCTGACCCCCAGGCACTTATTTCAGCAAAGTAAGAATGGGGGGAAACAGAACAAAACAAGATGGGAGGGAGGAACACATGAAAAATAAAAATCCCAAATCTGAGTGCCACATATTCATGTAGAAATATAACTCCCAACGCCTAGACCCAGAACCCTGAGGATAAAGAGAAAAACCCCATACCTCAGGAGGGCATAGAGCACAGGGATCTAATGATATTCCGATAACCAGACTGCCTTCAAGTGTTTCACTGGCAGCAGATGATAGAACACAGTCGAGCACTATCTTCAGATTCTGAAGGAAAAAAAATATTTTGAACTTTGAATTCAATATTAAACCAAATAATAATCAAGTGTGAGAGAAGAATAAAGATATTTTCAGACTTGCCAAAAAAACAAACAAACAAAAAGAACAAAAGAACCTGGATGATTCCCCACATACCTGGAGAACTTTCCCCCTGAAATCAAGCACTTTTTGAGAATCAAGCTAATGCCCAACCCTTTGTGAGAAACTTGCACAGACAGAACAGATGCACCTGCCAGATGGCAACTTGTTTTAACGTCTCCCATTTTTCCCCCATCTGAATCTCATTGCAGAAATCTTGAACAGTTCTTTAAGGGAGAGTCTTAATAGGAGAGTGGTTTTAGGACACAGGTTTACTGGAGGCTTTGCTGAGACCATTCGTGCAGGGGAATGATCTCCTAATTTCTTCCTGTGTCCTTCTCTATTAAAAATAAATAAAATAAAGGCCCTCCCTACCCTAGTGTCTTCCTTTTTTTCCCTCCACTGGATAAGAAGAATGTTCTAGCTTTGGCTCCCTGTAGAGCATTTTCTCGAAGTTCCAATCATGTGCCACCTTGGGACATGGTCTCCACATGGGTGGGGTGGAGAGAAAGGAAGAGACTCTGTGGGGAACCTATCGGAGTTTGAACCCCATTCCTCTTCACCCCTGGCCTCATCACAGCCAAATCAGGGGAACTGGAGAAGGGATCAGGTGGGAGTTGACATTGGCTCTGGCCATGCTCCATCTCTCCTTAGTTCCTGCTTTAACTCCTGGGGCCCATTCTTGTCCTGCTCCTCTGCATGGAGGGGCTTTCCAGGCAGAATTCAGGAACTTGGCCTTGCCCATGTGTAACTGAGTCAGGGAGACAAAGAAAAATCTGTCAAAATTATGAACTCTGGGTAGATGAAAATCCCAAGAGCATTGGGTCAGAAGGGTCCAGAGCGACGCCAGGCTGAGAGCACTGTGGTTACCCAAGAGGTCAGGGCTATGGCATTCCCTCTCCTAACCCTGATTCTGCCTCAGGATGTTGTAATCTAAACACAAAGCAGTCTGTTGTACTGGACCAAGTGCTAATCTGAGTATGTTCATAACTGCGAATGAAATACAAATGTACCAATAACCATCTTGTACCCCTAAGCTTTAGGACACATGAATCATTATCTATAACCCCAAATAAATCTTAAATTAAGACCCAAGACATGTCAATTTGATACTTAAAATACTCTTCTTATGTCTCTCATCTAGTTCTGAACCTAGATTAACTGCAATAATAACTTTAGACTGTGACCTAAACTTATCACAAACCTTATCCACACATCAATTTAACTTATCTAACGGATCTCTGATATGGACTACACTCTAACCTGAATGTACTCTAGCAATAAAAGTGAAACCTGAACTCTAGCCTTAATTTGTCCTGTACTCTAAAACTAACCCTCAATTCTTTCTTTTTTTTTTTTTTTAAAGATTTTATTTATTTATTTGACAGAGAGAGAGATAGCGAGAGCAGGAACACAAGCAGGGGGACTGGGAGAGGGAGAGCAGGCTTCCCGCAGAGCAGGGAGCCCGATGAGGGACTCGATCCCAGGACCCTGGGATCATGACCTGAGCCGAAGGCAGACGCTTAACGACTGAGCCACCCAGGCGCCCAACCCTCAATTATTTCTTTTTTTTTTTTAAAGATTTCATTTATTTATTTGAGAGAGAGAATGAGAGCCAGAGAGCGTGAGAGGGAGGAGGGTCAGAGGGAGAAGCAGACTCCCTGCCGAGCAGGGAGCCCGATGCGGGACTCGATCCCGGGACTCCAGGATCATGACCTGAGCCGAAGGCAGTCGCTTAACCAACTGAGCCACCCAGGCGCCCATCAATTATTTCTAATAAGAGTTCAAGTTTATCCAAACTCTGACTCCTAAATTTGTCCCAACCCTACTACTAATTAAAATCAACCCAAATCCTATAATGCATATAATTTCAATTCAATCCTAAATGTATCTGATTGCTTTTAAATTCCAAACCCAGCCCTGGCTCTATCCTTACTCTAACTGTAGTCTTAGGCCTAACCAGAACCCTAATCCTAACCCTATTCTGACCACATCCATAATTCTGACCCTTTCCTAACCTCATCATAGGCCTGACCTAATGGAGCAGGGGTCAGATTCTAACCTAACAATTGGCATTTTAGGAATGAGCCTATGTTCCCATGCTGTTCAGCCATTTCCCCAAGAGATGGAATATATAGGCTCATAGGGAGGGGTATTTGCTTTATCAGATTCAGTCCCATTCTTTGGCATGAGTGGGTTCTGAAGATGCTCTCTTGGGGTCACAGAGAATAGGAGCAGCCTCATTGGTCATGGAGAACCCTAAAAGGGCAAGAATCTAGGAACACTTGGAGCCAACCCGATCTTTACCTGGTGTTTCTGGGAACCAGCCTTCTAGAGGTACAAGTGGCAAATACATCCAGTAAGTTCACCTGGTAACATCTAGGGACTCAGTTTTGGACACTGAGGAACCCGAGGCAGCTCAACCGCCACATTAACCTGATCTTGGTTCTGGCTCTAGGTCTAGCCCTAGATTAACCCCCTTGGGAGATTCTTGTCTCCCTTCTGTAAGCTTCTCCCCCTTTCCAGTTGCAAGAGACACCCAAGCCAGAGGTTCATCTATCTTTACCCACAGTGACAGGGGCCAGAAAGCGACCTCTTATCTTGTCATAGTTCTAACCAAGCTCCTTGGACCTCTTTTTTTTTTTTTTTTAAAGATTTTATTTATTTATTCATGAGAGACAGAGAGAGAGACAGAGGCAGAGGGAGAAGCAGGCTCCCCGCGGTGCAGGGAGCCCGATGCGGGACTCGATCCCAGGACCCTGGGATCATGACCTGAGCCGAAGGCAGACGCTTAACCGACTGAGCCACCCAGGCGTCCCCTCCTTGGACCTCTTATTGGTGCCCTGCACCAGGGCAGCAGAATCGGCTCCAAGTCCTTCTGACTGCCTCCTTGACCTCCTTGTTGCGGAGGCTGTAGATGAGCGGGTTGAGAGCTGGGATGACAAGAGTATAGAACACAGATGCCATCTTGTCAGTGTCCAGGGCATAGCTGGAGCTGGGACGCAGGTACATGAAAATGAGTGTCCCATACAGCATGGCTACAGCCGTGAGGTGAGAGCCACAGGTAGAGGCTGCTCGCCGGTGGCCCTCCGCCGAGCGCATGCGAATCACAGCCCCAGCAATGAAACCATATGACATGGTAATGACCAACACAGTTGCTGTCTGGATGAAGCCACAGACAGCGAAGAGGAGGAGCTCATTGAGACTGGTGTCATTGCAGGAGATGGCCAGCAGGGGGGGGGGGATGTCACAGAAGAAGCTGTTGACCTCCCAGGAGAGTCAGAAGTTCAGGCGGAAGGTGAAGGTTGCGTGGACAAAGGCACTCACGGCCCCGCCCAGGCCTGATTGCTCCCAGCAAGGCCAGGCACACGCGCTGCGACATGGCTATTGTGTAGAGAAGAGGGTTTCTGATGGCCACGTAGCGGTCATAGGCCATGGCTGTCAACAGGCAACACTCAGCATCAGCCAGCCCTGCAAACACAAACATCTGGAGGGCACAGGCTGGATAAGGGATGGTGGCGTGGGGCAGCAGCAAGTCCACTAGCATCTTGGGGCCGATGGCTGAGGAATAGCAGGCATCCAGCAGGGAGAGGTTGGCCAGGAAGAAGTACATAGGCGTTAGAAGCCGGGCATCCACACGGATCAGCAGCACCATGCCCACATTTCCCGGCAGGCTCACCAGGTAGACTGGCAGGAAAATCAGGAAGAGGGTCACGCGTAGGCCCCAGCAATCCGTGATGCCCAGGAGGATGAATTCAGCAGGGGTAACTCTGGTCCAGGTGAAGTTCTCTGTAGTCATCCTGCTGGACAGAGACTAAGGAGAGGCAAAGCAAGAGGGATATAAGAGATAGGTTATGTCCATCATGGAGGAGGGAGGAGAAAGCACTGGGAGGCAGGCAGACTCAGGCTTCCATTCTACCCATGTAATAAGATTGCTATGTGTCCTCGGACAAACCACATAACCTCTCCAAACCTTCCTAACTCTAAGGAGTCACTGCAATTTAACCTTCTGAGGGCAGAAATCTTGTCTGTCTTACTCAGTTTTGTATCCACAGTACTGAGAACATTGTTTGGCACATAGTAGGTGCTCAACAAATGTTTGTTAAATGAATGAATGATCGGTGGGGGGATAGTTAGCATCTGGCCAAGGATGGAACACTCCATGACTCCAGATGGATTCTGCTCTCCAGTTTCCCAAGGAGGAAAAGAGACAATGAAATGGACAGAAAGAGTCTCCTGACCCAAAGGGTAACTAGTGATGGGTCTTGAGGTTCTAGGAGGACATCTTTCCATTGGAGTAGGACCTGGGTGAAGAGAGTGCAGAAGTGGTCTAGTATCTTGGGGAGACAACAAGTAGTGGACAGAACAGAAGGTTTGAATGTATTCCAGGGCCAGACTCTACCTCTTCAAGCCTCAACTTTCCCATCTGTGTAATCGGAAACAAGGGTGCAAGGACAAAATGAGATCATGCATGTAAAGGATCTCTCTCACACAGGGCCTGGTGCACAGCAGGCATTTTCATGAAGGATCAGTGAACTGAACTGAGCTAATGCCTTGCCTCACTACTGGAAGGAAGCAACTTTCAGGCAATCAAAAGTATGTAATTTCTAGAAAGTCTAACATCGCTTCACATTCCTGTGCCTTTGCACTTGCTCCTTCTTCCTAGAATCCATTTCCTCTTTATGTTTGGCAGAACTGATCTCTGATGTAAAGGCTTACCTAATGCACTCAAAAGGAAATGAAACTACTCCCTTGTTTGTGCCCTGTTGCACTGCAGCTTACGTCTGTCGTGGCACATCAGCCTTCTATTCATGTATTTTTTGTCTGTCTCTCCTGTGGGCTTGAAGCTCCTTGATCCAATATTCATTCAACCAACACTTATTGAATACTACTTCACACTAAGAATGGCCCTGCAATTCATCTGGTGTATAATCATCTGGTGTATAATCAGCGCTCAATAAGTATTAGTTGCATGTAGAAAAATGAAGAGTATGAACATAAGCAGCATGCAGACTTGGTTTTGAGTCCAGGTTCCACCACTTTCTGGTGTGTAAATTTGGGCAAGTTACTTCACTTCTCTCAGCCTGTTTTCTCCTTATATATTAAGAATCAGACTATTTCGGTTGGGGGTTTCTAAGAGGCTTTAGGTGTGCAGCATAGGGCTTGGAGCTGAGTAAATGCTCTTTCCCCTTCTTTAGAGAGAAGTTTAGGTGTTTGGCACCTACTTGTGCCTGGTAAGGATGATGGTCTTCCTACAAGGCACAGCTTGGATGAAAAAATTTCATGATGTCACATGTTGGTGAGGTTGTGTTGGTGGAAATGTAAATTGGGACATCTGAAAGGGAATCTGGCAGTTAAAGACCTACAAGTGTGCCTACCCTAGTGTTTTAGTCTGCTGGGGCTGCCTATCAAAGCACTGTAGACTGGGTGGCTCAAACAACAGCCATTTATTTCTCATGGTTCTGGAGGCTGGGAAGTCTGGGATGAGGGTGTCAGCATGGTTGGCTTCTGGTGAGGGTCCTCTTTTTGACTTGAAGGTTGCTTCCTTGCAGGTCTAAACCTGATTACCATCCAAAAGGCTCCACTTCCAATTACTATCACATTGACCTTAACATATGAACTGGGGAGGACACGATCAGTCCATAACGCTTAGTAATTCTGCTTCTTGGTGTTTACTTTTGAAATCTCTCACACATGTATACAAGGAGATATGCACAAGGGAGCTTGCACTCCTGGACTGTTGGTTATGGCCAAACAATAGCCAAGACTAAATGTTTATCAGTAGGCTCATGGCAGTTAAACAGGAATGGATTCAACTTCTATGTATCAATGTGGAGAAATCTCAAAAACACACTGACATGAAAACATGATTTTCAGAAAAAAATACAAACTGATGAAAAGGCACAAAATGATTTTATGGGTATGTATGTACATTTTTATGTATATGTATATAAACCATACTGCTGGGCTCCAACCAAAGATGGGATCCCAGTTAAAGAACTGCAGGGAATTTCAGAAAGTTGCATCCCTTTTGCCCCACCCCCTCATCCAGAACTAAAACTAATACTTCTTATCTTTTATGATTCAGGGTCACTTTTTGCCAGGAAGCTTTATCTCAACACCCAACTGCCCAACCTCTCATGCTAGAACCCCGGTCACTGGACTCTGTCTTATAACCCAATTACCTAAATATTTGTCTCTCTCACCTAATCAAGCATTTGGGACTATGCCTAGTTCTTCCCTCCAGCCTTAGGGATACAGAATTTTAGGGATCTTCCCCTCCTTCTTAGTGGGGTCGCTGGTGGAGGTCAGAAAGCCTCTATGGGTAGAGAAACTACATGTCCTCCATAAACAAATCAGCTGGATGATGGCCGTTCTGCATTCAGAATCCAGTTGGTAGTCAACCCCTTGTGTGTTTCTCTATCTGGAAAACAAACACTACTCACCTTCACAAAGTGAGGAGCAGAACTGCTTCAAGTGCCTCTCCATTTCTCCATCTGTAAAATGGGGACAATGAAGCTTCAGAGCCTTTAAGTTGCTTTGAAATTTTTGAGTGTAAGAATCTTCAAACTTCAGTTATGTAGCTATTATGGAGTGTGTGTGTGTGTGCGTGCGTGTGCACACGCACACATGTCCAAAAGAGTTAATTCTCCATTAGTGTCTGTTGCCTTACTGCCTGGGAGAACATTCTAGGGTAGCTTTCCTTGAAGGTAAGAAAACTGAGTTCCAAAGAACAGGGACTTGTTCCAAGATGCACAACCACGAAAGAATAAAGTTGGGGCTTAAACTCACATCAGGTTCCAAATCCAATTTCTTTGTCTCCAGGCAGAGACTCTAACTAGATTGCTTAATAGATCACCCAAGGCTGTGGTTGCCACTGTCTCTGTCCTCTCATCTTTAGACTGAGCAGATTGGGCCAGATCAGTGGTTTCCAGTCTACTCTATGGACTTCTGTCATTAGAATTACCGAAGCTTTGGGTAAAAATATATGGCTGTGCACCGTGTCCAGAAATTCTGATTCAGTTGATCTAGAGCAGGCCTCAGAAATCTGTGCTTGAAAAAAATGTTCCAGGTGATTCTGGTGTGCTGCATGATTTGGGATTCCTGAGCAGCAGAGCTTCTTAATCTTGAGTATGCATAGGAATCACCTGGAGATCTTGTGAAATGCAGATTCTGCCTCAGAAGGACTGGGAGGGGGCTGAGATTCTGCATTTCTAACCAACTCCCACATGCTACTGATGCTGCTAATTTGAGCCCCATGCTCTAAGTAGTAAGAGCCTAGGTCATATTGGAGAGCATTTTCAGCTCTGATGTCTTAAGATTTTAGCTTTCTGGAGGCTTCTTTTCCTGCTAGCTCCTTTCTCTCTGCTGAACTCTGTTTTGAGTCATCCTCTTTCTCCAGGCCCCACTATACTCATGAACACATTTAAGTTTGGTGAGGATGGCCTCCTGGCATTTCTCAACATGTGGCTTGGCTATTTCCCAGCAAGCCCGAGTTCTTAGCCCATTCCTCCTCAGGACACAGGCATTCGACACATCTTAGTCCAGATACTAGCCGCTCTCCCCATGATGGTGTGTGGTTACTGGGTTGTTAGGACATACTTAGGAGGTGGAGGTGGGTGGGGAGGTCTTCTGGCAGAGCAGCTCTAATCCAGCCTTTGGGGTGAGAATGGCAGGGGCAGGTAGCAGGGATGTCCCCACTCCAACATAGGAATGGGGGGACTTATACTCTTCTTCGGCCCTGGGAGAATGGCCTCTTTCTGTTTTCGTCCTGGCTCCTTCCCTCTCTGCTGTCCTAGACTCCATGGAGACTCCCTCTCCACATCCTTTGGGGACTCCATGATAGCTGGTGGCAGGGGAATGTCAGGGATGACTCACTCTTCAGTGCCTAGGGAGGATGGAAAAATTTGGTTAAGCGGGTCCCCAGGTCCCGTGTGGGGCAGACAATCATGCTGCTTGGGGAGAGGGGTTCCCTTGGCTCGCTTTCCCCATCCATTCTTTCTTTCTTTCTTTTCTTTTTATTTTTTTTAAGATTCCATTTATTTATTTGAGAGAGAGAGAGAGAAACAGTATGAGAGGGGAGAGGGTCAGAGGGAGAGGCAGGCTCCCCGCTGAGCCGGGAGCCCGACACAGGACTCGATCCCAGGACTCTGGGATCATGACCTGAGCCGAAGGCAGACGCTTAACCGACTGAGCCACCCAGGCACCCTCCCCATCCATTCTTTGGGCTCAATATTTTTTTTTATGCTTTATGATCTCCACCAACACAAATTCTTCTTGTGGTTCCCCTAACACTTCACATTGTTCCTCTAGCCTGAAATGTCCAGCCTCTTCCTTGTATACCTGAAAAACTCTTTTTGTTGCAGAATGAGCTCAATATCACCTCCTGCAGGAAGCCTTCCTGCCTCCGCTGCAGAGACGCTGTTGCCCTCTGTGTGTTTTAGAGATGCATATACAAGAGCATGATTGTGAGACTGACGAGGAGATGTGATTGTGTGTGATGCAGCGGCAGATTGGAAGCAACCAGAGGCCGGGGCCAGCCATGGAGTCAGCACTCAGGAAATGAGATCCACGTTCTTAGGGTGGGCCGAGGCATAGGTGGTTTTTTTAAAGATTTTATTTATTTATTTGACAGAGAGAGAGAGCACAAGCAGGGGGAGTGGGAGAGGGAGAAGTAGGCTCCCCGCCAAGCAGGGAGCCCAATGTGGGGCTCGATCCCAGGACCCTGATTCTGAAGCCATCCACCAGAAATCCCAAGTGGTGAGGATTGGTACAGATACATTGGCCCCCTCCATCTGAGTGACTGTTCTAAATATACCTTGGTTTGTGTGGACGCTGGTCTAACCCCCACCTGTCCCCCGTCACTGGGGAAGCCAGGCTGCCATCCTTAGGGCAGGGCTGCCTTTCTTAGGCAACATGTGTGGTCTGCACAACCAGGCCAATTTCATAAACCTGCAGCCACATTAACATCTAAGGATCAGGCCGCAAGTGTAATCCTTATACAAGGGGAAAACCTTCTCATACATGTTCCTACTACAGATCTGTCTTTTTGGCTTTAGAAGTCTGCTGCTTCTGGGGTGTCCAATCATGAGATGAACACTTGACAGAAGGACCTTTCTGGAGCTTTCTGGGCTCATACAAGTGGGCTCACTCGTCTGCCCGGCAAAAAGCATGAATCCCACTGTTGGGTAGGTGGGCAGTGGCCCCTCTCTGGCTCGTCAGGATTGCCGTGCCGCTATCAGCACTCCAGGGAGGGGACTGGAAAGCACGAAAGCAGCACCTTCGGGAAGAGCAGGCTAGGACTAGCACTCTTAATTCATCTGACATTATCCATGCTGATCCAGAAACCTGGCCCGTGGCACATTCTATCAATAACACTGGGCATGGATATTCTTTTTTTTTTTAAGATTTTATTTATTTATTTATTTGAGACAGAGAGCAGGAGAGGGAGGAGGGTCAGAGGGAGAAGCAGACTCCCCGCCGAGCAGGGAGCCCGATGCGGGACTCGATCCCGGGACTCCAGGATCATGACCCGAGCCGAAGGCAGTCGCTTAACCAACTGAGCCACCCAGGCGCCCGGGCATGGATATTCTTTTTCTGTCAGTCAAACTATACAGGCAGCCCATCAAACTGCTGACTGGAAAGGTCCTAAAAATACCACCGGCAGAGCCATGGGTGACGGCACTCAGATTTGGGACGGGCTCATGTAGCTCCCTCTAAGTTATGGGTATTTGAGCACCTGGCACAGAACAGAAAAACCACTCAGAACAGAACCAACCCAGTTGCACCAGGAGAATGGGATGACTATCACTGGAACTATGTAGTCATTCTGTCGCATTAAAGGATAGTACCGACCGGCTGTCCTGGCCGGGTGTTTATTGGGTAGCCCCAAAGGGGACCCAGTGGTTGTATGGTAAAAAATTTTGGCTATGGCTTCCACCTGGATGGTTGTTGGGTCAACGCATCCAGGTTTTCCCTGGGCACAGGGGAGAACCCACCCCTTGGTAACAAAAACTGCCAATTTCCCTCTCCTCAAGGCCAGATGGACATGCATTTTTTTTTTTTCTACTGGTATGATCATTTTGCCTGGAGGACATTAGAACACAAGTAGAAGCCCTTACTAAATTTACAAGTTTTAATGATGGTCGGTAAACAAGCCCTAAATGACAGTCAGTAAAGCCTGCCTTTGCCGAACACTGAAACGTCTCTAAGGAGAAAAGCTGTCCTTCAAAACAGAATGGACTTGGATATTATTACTGCCTTGCAAGGAGGCACCTGGGCTATTATGTAAACAGTACGTTATGTGTTCACACCTGATGAGTCTGCTAATGTATCTTTTTTTCCTCTCTCCACTCCCCCCCTTTTTTAAATTTGGGTATAGTTGACACACCATGTTATATTAGTTTCAGGAGTACATCAGAGTGATACATCTCTATTATGCAGTGCTCACAAGTGTGGCCACCCTCTGTCACCATACAACACTGTTGCAATATCCTTATGTATCATCTTTATTAAATCACAGGAGGGCACAAGTGAACGCCCTGAGTAAACTGACCCCCAGCCTAGGGGACTTAATAAATCAGTGGTTCGGATCATGGGGCTCTTGGTGGAAAAACACGTTACTTACTTCGGGAATCATTACCTTAATCCGTGTTTTCTTTTGTATGTACTTATACTGTTGCTATGGTATCGGCTTCCGATGCAGCCAAAGAGCCACCAAACAGCCACTTCCATGGGGCGAACCCCCTTGCAGACCGCTCAGGGCACACTGCGGGCGCGGAGGGCGTGCGAGGTGCGGGGAGCGGGTCTCAGGGGTGGAGTGTTGCAGGACCGCACGCATGGAGAGGACGAGACCTCCGGCTGACCTTAGCCTCGGCACGTAGCTCCGCCCACTGTTCCCGCAGTGGGAGCCGTTTTCAAGGACACAGGCTGGAGAGAGCAAGGTGCCGTTGAGGCGCTCTGCACGGCAAAGTGAGGGAACCCCAATGAGGCCTCTGTCTCTACGAGCTTCTACGATTCTGGCCTCCGGGTGCGGGTATCAGCTCATCTTGTGGCGCCCGAGACAAGACGTGCCCCGTGCGCAAGGTCTCTTGCTCGTGAACCCTGCCGCCTACCAGTCCGCGTGGCCTGCCCCCTTGCGCGGTCTCTCCGTGTCCTCCGTGTAGGCAGGCCAGTGTGCGAGCCGGCAGGCGGGGATCCTGTCCCTCTTCGCCGCCGCAGCTGAGCCGTGCTTCCTGTAAGTGGACGGTCTGGGCGGGGGGACTTTCCTATTCCTCTTGATCTTTCACGATACTTTTTTTTTTTTTTAAGATTTTATTTATTTATTTGAGAGAGAGAGAGAGAACAATCAGGGGGGAAAGGCAGGCAGAGGGAGAGGGAGAAGCAGGCTCCTGATACGGGGCTCAATCCCAGGATGCAGGGATCATGACCTGAGCCCAAGGCAGACGCTTAACCGACTGAGCCACCCAGATGCCCCTTACTTTGATTTTTAAAAGTAAAAGTAAAATAGACTTTTCATTAGACAATAAAACATTCTTTAAAAATTTTTTGCTTTCTATTCTACTTGTGCTGTCAGCACTTTGCAATTGTATTTTTGCTCCTCGGTAAGTACTGTGAACTGAATTGTGTACCCCCACCCACCCAAATTCATGTATTGAAGCCCTAACCTCCAATGTGACTGTATCTGGAGATAGGGTCTTTAGGAGGTAATTAAGGTTATATGAGGTTTTAAGAGCGGGGCTCTAATCCTATAGGAACAAAATCTTGTTCTCTCTCTGCCATGTGAAGACGCAGAAGGTGGCTATCCGCAGGCTGGGAAAAGGGCTCTCACTGGAAACTGACCTCGCTGGCACCCTGATTTCAGATGTCCAGCCTGCAGAATTGTGAGAAAACAAATTTAGCAAAAATACCCCGAAGGTATTTTTTTTTTAAAGATTTTATTTATTTATTTGAGAGAGAGAATGAGAGAGAGTATGAGAGGGAAGAGGGTCAGAGGGAGAAGCAGACTCCCTGCCGAGCAGGGAGCCCGATGCGGGACTCGATCCCAGGACTCCAGGATCATGACCTGAGCCGAAGGCAGTCGCTTAACCAATGGAGCCACCCAGGCGCCCTACCCCGAAGGTATTTTGTTATAGCAGCCTGAGCTGGCTAAGGCAATAAGGAAAGCATGTTTGATCCCCAGACAATTGAGCGCCATAGGTGCTGTTGACGTGTGTATGTATGGATGTATGCATGTTTATACGGCCTTTTAAAAACTTTCAGTCTCATAAAATGAACCTCTAAAGTTGGCCTTGCCACATGTGGATTTTGGTGCTTTCTCAACCTTGATACAAAGGCAAGTTTGTTACAAGGGGTTGGGGACAGTCTAGCTTTGTTAGAGGCTCTACTGTAGGATAATCTAGGACAGTACCTCAAATGCAGAAACCATTCTGAATGCCTCTAGACATAATCTCTGGAAGAGGAAAAGTCATTGATTAATTTTTGAAGTGAAACCAACCTTGAGTTACGGGGAAAATCCAATGTGGTCATGAAAAATGATCTTTTCTTGTGCATTGCTTGATTTGTTTGGTTAATATTTTGTTTGGAATGTGAGTCTGTATGTGTTAATGAGACCTGACTGCAGTTGTCCTTTTGTATGAAGACTGTCAGCTTTTGATTATTAAGGTTTGCTCACCTTGTAAAGGGGTCTTGTGAATGTCTCTTATTTTTTACTATCTGGAAGAGTTTTGTAAGGCAGAAATTAATTCTTTCTTGGAAACATTTTTGCACACCAACTCTCTTGTTTTTGCCATCTGGGCCGGGAATCTTCTTTGAGGAAAGGTTTTAATGGTTATAGATTTATTCAGATTTTAAATTTCTTTTCACCTCAGGTTTTAGTAAGTTATATTTTTATAGGCGTTTGTCTATTTAATCTAAAATTTCAAATGTATTAGCATAATGTTATTTATAACATCCTCTTATTTTATTGTAATATCTGAAGAGATGTGACTATATTTTTCCTGTTATTGGTAATTGGGGGGATATTTTCTCAGTTTCTTTTTTATTTTATTTTATTTTATTATGTTATGTTAGTCACCATATAATACATCATTGGTTTTTGATGTGGTGATCCACGATCCATTGTTTTCGTATAACACCCAGTGCTCCATGCAGTACCTGCCCTCCTTAATACCCATCACCGGGCTAACCCCTCCCCCCTCCCCCCTCCCCTCTAAAACCCTGTTTGTTTCTCAGAGTCCATAGTCTCTCATGGTTCATCTCTCCCTCCAATTCCCCTCCCCCCATTTTTCCTTTCCTTCTCCTAATGTCCTCCATGCTATTCCTTATGTTCCACTAATAAGTGAAACCATATGATAATTGACTTTCTCTGCTTGACTTATTTCACTTAGCATAATCTCCTCCAGTCCCATCCGTGTTGATGTAAAAGTTGGGTATTCATCCTTTCTGATGGCTGAGTAATATTCCATTGCATATATGGGCCACATCTTCTTTATCCATTCATCTATTGAAGGGCATCTCGGCTCTTTCCACGGTTTGGCTATTGCGGACATTGCTGCTATGAACATTGGGGTGCATATGGCCCTTCTTTTCACTACATCTGTGTCTTTGGGGTAAATACCCAGGAGTGCAATTGCTGGGTCATAGGGTAGCTCTATTTTTAAATTTTTGAGGAACCTCCACACTGTTTTCCAAAGTGGCTGTACCAACTTGCATTCCCACCAACAGTGTAAGAGGGTTCCCCTTTCTCCACAACCTCTCCAACATTTGTTGTTTCTTGCCCTGTCCATTTTTGCCATTCTAACTGGTGTAAGGTGGTATCTCAGTGTGGTTTTGATTTGGATTTCCCTGATGGCTAATGATGATGAACATTTTTTCATGTCTCTGTTAGCCATTTGTATGTCTTCTTCAGAAAAGTGTCTTTTCATATCTTCTGCCCACTTTTTGACTTGATTATTTGTTTCTTGGGTGTTGAGTTTGAGAAGTTCTTTATAGATGTTGGATACCAGCCCTTTATCTGTAGTGTCATTTGCAAATATCTTCTCCCATTCTGTGGGTTGCCTCTTTGTTTTATTGACTGTTTCCTTTGCTGTGCAGAAGCTTTTTATCTTGATGAAGTCCCAAAAGTTCATTTTTGCTTTTGTTTCACTAGCTTTTGGAGATGTATCTTTTTTTTTTTTTAAGATTTTATTTATTTGCGAGAGAGAGAATGAGAGACAGAGAGCATGAGAGGGAAGAGGGTCAGAGGGAGAAGCAGACTCCCTGCTGAGCAGGGAGCCTGACGTGGGACTCAATCCCGGGACTCTGGGATCATGACCTGAGCTGAAGGCAGTCGCTTAACCAACTGAGCCACCCAGGCGCCCCTGGAGATGTATCTTGAAAGAAGTTGCTGTGGCCGATGTCAAAGAGGTTACTGCCTATGTTCTCCTCTAGGATTTTGATGGATTCCTGTCTTACATTGAGGTCTTTCATCCACTTTGAGTTTATCTTTGTGTATGGTGTTAGTGAATGATCGAGTTTCATTCTTCTGCCTGTGGCTGACCAATTTTCCCAGCACCATTTATTGAAGAGACTGTCTTTTTTCCATTGCATGTTTTTTCCTGCTTTGTCAAAGATTATTTGGCCATAGAGTTGAGGGTCCATATCTGGGTTCTCTGTTCTGTTCCATTGGTCTATATGTCTGTTTTTGTGCCAGTACCATGCTGTCTTGGTGATCACTGCTTTGTAATATAGCTTGAAATCGGACAATGTGATGCCCCCAGCTTTGTTTTTCTTTTTCAACATTTCCTTGGCAATTCGGGGTCTTTTCTGATTCCATACAAATTTTAGGATTGTTTGTTCCAGCACTTTGAAAAATGTCATTGGAGTTTTGATCGGGATGGCATTGAAGGTATAGATTGCTCTGGGTAGCATAGACATTTTAACATTGTTTATTCTTCCAATCCATGAGCATGGAATATTTTTCCATCTTTTTGTGTCTTCTTCAATTTCTTTCATGAGTGTTTTGTAGTTCCTAGAGTATAGACCCTTTACCTCTTTGGTTAGGTTTATTCCGAGGTATCTTATGGTTTTTGGTGCTATTGTAAATGGAATCGTTTCTCTAATTTCTCTTTCTACAGTTGCGTTGTTAGTGTATAAGAAAGCAACTGATTTCTGTGCATTGATTTTGTATCCTGCCACATGACTGAATTGCTGGATGAGTTCTAGTAATTTGGGGGTGGAGTCTTTTGGGTTTTCCACATAAAGTATCATGTTGTCTGCGAAAAGAGAGAGTTTGACTTCTTCTTTGCCAATTTGAATACGTTTTATTTCTTTTTGTTGTCTGATTGCTGTTGCTAGGACTTCTAGTACTATGTTGAACAATAGTGGAGAGAGTGGGCATCCTTGACATGTTCCTGATCTTAAGGGAAAGGCTCTCAGCTTTTCCCCATTGAGGATGATATTCGCTGTGGGTTTTTCATAGATGGATTTTATGAGCTTGAGGAATGTTCCCTCTTTCCCTATACTCTGAAGAGTTTTAATCAGGAAAGGATGTTGTATTTTGTCAAATGCTTTTTCTGCATCAATTGAGAGGACCATACGGTTCTTCTCCCTCCTCTTATTAATGTGTTCTATCACATTGATTGATTTGCGAATGTTGAACCACCCTTGCATCCCGGGGATAAATCCCACTTGGTCGTGGTGGATGATCCTTTTAATGTATTGTTGGATCCTATTAGCTAGGATTTTGTTGAGGATTTTGGAATCCGTATTCATCAGGGATATTGGTCTGAAATTCTCTTTTTTGTTGGGGTCTTTGCCTGGTTTGGGGATTAAGGTAATGCTGGCCTCATAGAATGAGTTTGGAAGTTTTCCTTCTGTTTCTATTTTTTGAAACAGCTTCAGTAGAATAGGTATTATTTCTTCTTTGAATGTTTGGTAGAATTCCCCAGGGAATCCATCAGGCCCTGGACTCTTGTTTTTTGGGAGGTTTTTGATCACTGCTTCAATCTCGTTACTGGTTATTGGCCTATTCAGGTTGCCAATTTCTTCCTGTTTCAGTCTTGGCAGCTTATAGTTTCCAGGAAGGCCTCCATTTCATCCAGATTGCTCAGTTTATTGGCATATAGTTGTTGATAATAATTTCTAATAATTGTTTCTATTTCCTTGGTGTTAGTCATGATGTCTCCCCTTTCATTCATAATTTTATTTTATTTTATTTTAAAGATTTTATTTATTTATTTGACAGAGAGAGACACAGCGAGAGAGGGAACACAAGCAGGGGGAGTGGGAGAGGGAGAAGCAGGCTTCCCGCGGAGGAGGGAGCCCGATGCGGGGCTCGATCCCAGGATCCTGGGATCATGACCTGAGCCGAAGGCAGATGCTTAACGACTGAGCCACCCAGGCGCCCCTCATTCATAATTTTATTAATTTAGGTCCTTTCTCTTTTCTTTTGGATATGTCTGGCCAGTGGTTTATCGATCTTAATTAATTCTTGCAAAGAACCAACTTCTAGTTTTGTTGATCTGATCTACTGTGTTTCTGGTTTCTAATTCATTGATTTCTGCTCTAATTTTAATTATTTCTCTTCTAATGCATGGCTTAGGCATCATTTGTTGCTTTTTCTCTAGTTCTTTAAGGTTTAGAGTTAGTTGGTGAATTCGGGTGAGGCTTGGATGGCTTGGATGGCTATGTATTTCCCCCTTAAGACCGCCTTTGCAGTATCCCATAGGTTTTGGACCGATGTGTCTTTGTTCTCATTGATTTCCATGAATTGTTTAAGTTCTTCTTTGATTTCCTGGTTGACCCAAACATTCTTGAGCAGAGTGGTCTTTAGCTTCCAAGTGTTTGAATTTCTGCCAAATTTTTTCTTGTGATTGAGTTCCAGTTTTACAGCATTGTGGTCTGAGAATATGCAGGGAATAATCTCAATCTTTTGGTATCGGTTGAGACCTGATTTGTGACCCAGTATATGGTCTATTCTGGAGAAAGTTCCATGTGTGCTCAAGAAGAATGAGTATTCTGTTGTTTTAGGGTGGAATGTTCTGTAAATACCTATGAGGTCCATCTGGTCCAATGTATCATTCAAAGCTCTTGTTTCCTTGTTCCTTGATTTTCTGCTTAGATGATCTGTCCATTGCTGAGAGTGGAGTATTGAGGTCTCCTACAATTAACGTATTGTTATCAATATGACTCTTTATTTTGGTTAACAGTTGGCTTATGTAGATGGCTGCTCCCATGTTGGGGGCATAGATATTTACAATTGTTAGATCTTCTTGTTGGATAGACCCTTTAAGAATGATATAGTGTCCTTCTGTGTCTCTTATTACAGACTTTAGTTTAAAATCTAATTTGTCTGATATAAGAATTGCTACCCAGCTTTCTTTTGAGGTCCGCTGGCATGGAAGATGGATCTCCATCCCTTCACTTTCAGTCTGGATGTATCTTTAGGTTCAAAATGAGTCTCTTGTAGACAGCATATGGATGGGTCCTGTCTTTTTATCCAATCTGCAGCCCTGTGCCGTTTTATGGGAGTGTTTAGGCCATTCATGTGGAGAGTGATTATTGAAAGATACGAATTTATTGTCATCATGTTGCCTGTGAAGACGTTGTTTTTATAGATTGTCCCTGTAAATTTCTGTTGTAGATCACTCTTGGGGTCTTTCTCCTTTTATAGAACCCCCCTTAATATTTCTTGCAGGGCCGGCTTAGTGGTCACATATTCTTTCAGTTTCTGCCGGTCGTGGAAGCTCTGCATCTCTCCATCCGTTCTAAATGAAAGCCTTGCCGGATAAAGTATTCTTGGCTGCATGTTCTTCTCATTTAGTACCCTGAATATGTCTTGCCAGGCCTTTCTGGCTTGCCAGGTCTCTGTGGATAGGTCTGACGTTATTCTGATGTTCCTCCCTCTGTACGTAAGGAATCTCTTCCCCCTAACTGCCCTTAAGATGGTTTCCTTGGTTCTAAGATTTGCAAGTTTTACTATTACATGCCGGGGTGTTGGCCTGTTTTCCTTGATCTTGGGAGGGCTCCTCTCTGCCTCTAGGACTCGAATGTTTGTTTCATTCCCCAGATTAGGGAAGTTCTCAGCTACAATTTGCTCAAATACAACTTCTAGTCCTCTCTCTCTCTCCACTCCCTCCGGGATTCCCATTATTCTGACATTGGAACACTTCATGGTGTCACTTATTTCTCTGATTCTATTTTCGTGGATTCTGAGTTGTTTTTCCCTGGCCTCCTCTTTTCCCTTTTTATCTATTATATTGTCTTCCAGGTCGCTTATTCGCTCTTCTGCCTCAGTTACCCTAGCTGTTAGATTATCTAGATTGGATTGGATCTCATTGATAGCATTTTTAAATTCTGCCAATTCACCTTTCATTTCTGCCCTTAGAGACTCTGTGTTGCCATTAATTGATTTCTCCATTCTAGCCATTGTCTTCCTAATTGCTAGCCTGAATTCCATCTCCGATATCTTGGTTATATCTGCATCCATTTGTAAATCTGCAGCATAAGTCATAATCTCTGAGTCTTTTCTATTTTGGGGGCTCCTCCTCCTGGTCATTCTGTTGATGGGTGGTTGAGGGAATGTATAGAGTCCAAATGATTGACCAGAACCCAAGCAAGATGCACCTGTTTTCTTGGGACCTTAGGGTTGCTGGCCTCTTGTTTTCCCAGCCTGTCTTCTGGGGGAGGGGCCTGCCGCACTGTTACTCAGGCAACCCTGTTTGGGCGGAGTTGCCCTGCCCCCTGTGGCGGGGGATGGGCTCATTGGGAATCAGTTTTGGGGGCTTTTGTTCTCTGGCGGCTTTCCCTGGCAGCTTTCCGCGTCTCTTCCACGAGTCAGAGCAGAAGAGACCGTTTCCAACCCTCTGCCTCAGAGCAGAGAGACCGCAGTCTGTTCTTCAGTGAGCTCTCCAGGCCACACCGTCTCCGTTTCTGTCTGTGCTGCTATAAACTGCAGCGGCCTGGGTTGTGCGCCCCTCTGCAGCGCCCCCAGTCCTGCCTCCAGGTCGGGGTGCATCTCTGTCTTTTGTGCTTCTAAAACTGCCAGCCGCCCCCAGTTCGCAGGTGCGACCCCACTGCTCTGGGTTTCCGCCCCAGGGGCTGCCCTAAAGTCCTTTCCCCGCCGCTACCGGTCTGCGAGTCTGTGCCCGTCCCCAGTGCGGAAGGCTGTCGCTCACCGGTAGTGTAGGGTCCCCACAACCAAGCACCCTCCCGCTGCCGTTTATCCTCCGATATCTGCCCACAGAATCACGGCTCCCCGCTTCGTACCTCAAAACCAACCACCTGAGATGTTCTGTTTGTAGAGATCCAGATCTTCTTACATCTCAGGCTGGTTTTGTGGGTACTCAGAGTGGTCTGGTAGATATCCAGCTCAATTCCGGAGACCAGTTGAAATAGGGTCCCCTACTCCTCCGCCATCTTTCCCCCCGAATCTCTCAGTTTCATTAGAGGGATATGAGTTTTATTGATATTTTCAAAGAATAATCTTTTAGCTTTTTTGAACTCTTTATTATATTTTCTTTCTATTTCAGTATTTTTTGCTCTTTCTTTTACTCTTCTTGCATTGATTTTGCTGTTGTTTTTCTAACTTTTCATAACGGGTGCTTAGCTAATATTTTGCAGCTTTTTCTGCTTCTTAACATCTGTGTGTGTGCTGTGAATTTTCCCTAAATATTTCATTTGCTTCCCATGTGCTCCCAAAAGCGACATAGTGGTTTTTGTTCACACTAAATATTTTTTAATATCCACCAGTTTTTATACTTTGCTACTGGATTATTCTAAATGTGCTCCTCAATTCCTAATTATATGGGGAGTTTTCAAGTTATCTTTTCGATACTGGTGTTTAGTTGAGTTGCATTTGTGGTCTGTACGATTTCAGTCCTTGAAAATTTGTTGAGATTTGCTTTATGGTTCAGTATATGGTCGAATTTTTAAGATATTCCTTGTATGCTTGAAAAGAATGTGTTCTCCACAAGTATTGGATGTAGCGTTTTACATAATGTGCATTAGATTAATATTGTTAATTGTGTTTTCCAGATCTTTTTTTGCCTACTTGTTCTATCAGTTACTGGGAGAAGTATATTAAAATCTTCTACTAAGTGGGTTTTATCTAGTTCTCTTTGTTGTTCTATCAATTTAAAATGCCTATTTACAGCAATTGTTTTACTAAAAAAAATTTAGAACAGTTATATCTTTCTGGCGAATGAAAGATCTCATGCTTATAACATGAACCTTTGTATCTGTAATAATGCTTTGTCTTAAAGTCTAGTTGTTCAATAATGATATAGCTACATATATTTTTATAGTTTATGTTTTTTCAACTTTGTATTTTCTTTTTATTGTTATTATTATTATTATTTCAATTTAAAGTAAACTCTATGCCACACATGGGGCTTGAGTTCATAGGGCTTGAACTTACCATGCCAAGATCAAGAGTTGCATGCTCTATCAGCTGAGCCAGCCAGGCACCCCTCAACTTTCTATTTTCAATCTTTATGCATTTTTAACTTTTCAAGTACATATTTCACTGAAGGATTATTGATGTATACAGAAAAGTATACAACATTTTAAATGTATGCATTGATTAATTTTTCCAAAACACACACACCGACTGAGCCAGTACTTAGGTCATGTAAGAGAACCTGAAGAGTAGTCCAGAAACCTCTTTGGGTGTCCTTTATTTTTTATTTATTTATTTTTTTAAAAGGTTTTATTTATTTATTTGAGAGAGAGAGAATGAGAGACAGCACGAGAGGGAAGAGGGCAGAGGGGGAAGCAGACCCCCCGCTGAGCAGGGAGCCCGATGCGGGACTCGATCCCAGGACTCAGGATCATGACCTGAGCCGAAGGCAGTCGTTTAACCAACTGAGCCACCCAGGCGCCCTGGGTGTCCTTTAAATTACCAGTTCTCTCGTTCCTCCAAAAACAACCCAACTTTTAACTACATTGATTAGTTTTACCTGTTTTTGAACT
Organism: Mirounga angustirostris; assembly: GCF_029215605.1. Lineage (NCBI taxonomy): Eukaryota > Metazoa > Chordata > Mammalia > Carnivora > Phocidae > Mirounga > Mirounga angustirostris. The sequence continues at coordinate 81,966,550 of NW_026991723.1, read as the reverse complement.
TTACACATATGGAAACTTCCAGTACGTACTTTTTAATCTAAGATTCATTTTACCCAATAATATGAGATGCATCCATATATTTACATTTAACAGTAGTTATTTTGGGCTGCCTCTGTGGCTCAGTTAGTTATGTGACCAACTCTTGATTTCGGCTTAGGTCATGATCTCAGGGTTAAGAGATCGAGCCTCACATGTCAGGCTGTGTGCTGGGCGTAGAGCCTGCTTAAGACTCTCTCCCTCTCTCTCTCTGCCCCTTCCCCCCTCTAAAAAAACCAAAACTGTAGTTGATTGATTTTCATTGCCATGTAGGATTGCACTATGAATGTCCTGGAATTTATTTGTCGATGTTACTGTTGATGGATCTTTGAGTTGTTTCCAGCTTCTTGGTATGACAGATAGCACTGCTAAGGACATTTTTATACCTGCCTTTTGGATTCCTCTTGGATATATTGATTGAATGAGTCCGGCTCATAGGATAAGGCATATGTCAGCTTTAGTAGATACTGTGAAATAATTCTACTCTTGTACAAATTTACACTTTCACTAGCAATGTCTGAAAGATACTACTGCTTCATATCCTGCCATTACTTGTCATTTTGTCTGTCTTTTCAATAGTAATCATTCTGGTAGGTGTTTGCTGGTATTGTGTTGTGGCTTTAATGGGCATTTCCCTGATGATTGATCATATTGAGAGCTTTTTTATGTTTATTGACCCTTCATCTATACATCTTTTTGATGGCACATCTAGTCTAGCCTCTTGTCCATCTCATTATGAGCCGCCTTTTTGTATATCTAGTTTTGGGGAGTTGGGAGGCAGCACACGATAGCAAAAGGGTGAGCTTTGAGTTAGAAAGACCTACTTGCGGGCGCCTGGGTGGCTCAGTTGTTTAAGCGACTGCTTTCGGCTCAGGTCACGATCCTGGAGTCCCAGGATCAAGTCCTGCATCGGGCTCCCTGCTCAGCGGGGAGTCTGCTTCTCCCTCTGACTTTCCCCCTCTCATGCTTTCTCTCTATCACTATCTCTCTCAATAAGTAAATAAAAATCTTTAAAAAAAAAAAAAGAAAAAAAAGAAAGACCTACTTGCAACACTCTGTGTTCAGCTAAAGTCTCTCATGCTTGGAGTTGTCTGTGAAGTTGGCACCGAGCCTTGGTTGGCTGTGTAGGCACCATCCAAGGAGTCATTGCAGTGTTCTGGTGGTCCCAGTTGAAATTAGAGGACTACTCAAGGCGGGGCTCTGAATATATTCCGTGTTGGATTCTGCATTTCCTTCCTTGCTTTTATAGTTGCTGTCTTTGGTGACCAGGAACAAAATATTCACCGCCGACCTAGCTTTGCCACAGTATCTGAGATATCCGTTTGTTTCAAACTCTATCATTCTATTCAGGAAGGACTGAGCATTGGTTAATCTACTAAAGAGAATATCAGAATGTTCCTGCCTGCCTAGTTAAACTTCTTTTGAATGTCTCGACAGCTTTAACACACGTTAATAAGAAGATGCAAATTACCGGACTGATCCCTCCCTCCTGATCCCTGTGGCCGCAGGACCAGATACATGTTGTAGAGGAGGGATCTTAGTTGGGCTGGAGAAAGAGAAGGCACCACGGAGAGGAAAAACCAGGCAGAGGAATGTACCAGGTATATGTGACAGAACCAAGCTGAGAGACACTTAGCATTTCTATGTGTTAATAAGTGCACGGAACAAAAAACAAAACAAAAAAAGGAGAGAAAACTCTTGCAGGAAGCGAAGGGAACGTGTTCAGAAGGAAGACTTGAACCATTTGATTTCCTTCTAAAATAATTTGTAAAAAATCATGCACCACGAGAAAATGAGAAGTTTGCCTATTCATATGAACTCTGCACAGAGAAGATTTTTCTATTCTGTGACCAGCAGAAGAGCCACAAAGGGAAAACTGTCTGACATAATATACAGATTCAAAACTTCTTTGCATAAAAAAGATCATGAACTTCTAAAAGATGAAGAATTAACTGGGAATATCAGAACATCAGAGTAGACAAAGATATACAATTTTTAATGTACAAGAAGATGCTCTACGGATACTGTTTGATTCTCATAAGGGGCACTTGTTGCTGCCTGTCCCCTGCTCCAGCTGTCACAAGTACCATCGTCCCTTGAGCAGCACATTTTCTCCCAGGGAAACACAGCTACCTGTGCTCCCTTCTTCTCGGGCTGCCAGGACTCTCATGGAGGAAGACCAGATCCTGTTCTGCTCCGCCCGGCTTTCTCCTCAATTTCTCTCCCACTTACACCACGTCTATTTTTTATGATGCTTTACTTTCCTGCCAAAATAAGATTCCCGTCCTCAGAGTTTTTCTCAGGAAAAGAGCAATCATGTTGCACAGTGTCCCCTCAATATTACTACACAAAAAGAAAGATATATAGAAGTCAAAGGGAGACAACTCCTGTTACAGATTAAGTAAAAAGAATATATAATTGTGTGTACAGCATTACCTCATGAAAGCAGAAGCAAGAGCATTTTGCAAAAGACAGAAAGTAACGATGTACAATATTAACATTGATTGTCTTTATTTTTTTTAAAGATTTATTTATTCATTTGAGAGAGAGAGTGCGGGGGCGGGGGGAGGGCAAAGGGAGAGAATCTTCAAGTAGACTCCCTGCTGAGTGCGGGACCTAATCCTACGACCCAGAGATCATGACCTGAGCCAAAGCCAAGAGTCAGTCGCTCAACTGACTGAGCCCCAACACTGATTGTCTTTAAATGGAGGGATGGTGGGTGATGTCATCCTTTTTCCTACTTCTTTATGTTTTATATTCTTATTATAATGATTACTGCAAAAAATATTATTTTGCTTGGAGGCAAACAAAATAAACTCAAGATTAAAACCCGAAGAATCAAGGACTTGTCCCATTAACTAATAACCACTCACTGGCAGAGTCTTAGATCCAATCCCTGTTGTGTGATTTTGGGCCAGTCCTGTGATCTGTATGTGCATAGCTTCTTCCAGAAATATTCTTGTTCTCTTAGTTCCAGCAAATAGTATGTCTTCTTGGTTCAGCTTTCTCTGTGGGTACGTTAGTCCCTATCAGTGAATTGCTGCAAAGCTGGGCTTGGAAATGGTCCCTGAAACTCGGAGCATTTGACCCTTCCAACTCTTGTGAGCATTTTTTATAGTTGAGTGGGGGCGTGTTTGTCATAGAGCTACTAACTGAGCTTCCTCCTAGAACCTGAATTCTATCTGATGTCATTCTTTTGTTGATTCCCACTCTCTGGTTTGAATCGGCTTGCACACCTATACCTACTAATTAAGTCACAACCAAGATGGCCTTTACCTTTTCTTCAGGTTGATGAAATTTTTGACAAGCTTCTTCCTGACTTTAGGCTTTTGACCTCATTTTCTTAGAATATTCACTTTAGAAAACTTTTAATTATAAATTCTTTCTCTGCTTCTTTGAGATGTAAATCTTTTTTTTTTTTTTAAAGATTTTATTTATTTGACAGGGAGAGAGAGAGAGAGGGAACACAAGCAGGGGGAGCGGGAGAGGGAGAAGCTTCCGCTGAGCAGGAAGCCCGATGTGGGGCTCTATCCCAGGACCCTGGGACCATGACCTGAGCCGAAGGCAGACGCTTAACGACTGAGCCACCCAGGCACCCCTGAGATATAAATCTTTTAAAAAGCCTCTTGCCGGTTTCACAACGCAGGAACGTCCCAACTCAACAGATGGGAGTATTGCCTATGAAATGCAATGAACAAGGAAGGAAGCCCCCATCTCCCTTTCTTTGTGTGACTGTGGAAGTCTCACTCCTATGGACAATGCTTGTTTCAAGTTACAAAACTACCTCCTATCATAGAGAGGTGAGAAGTATATTTTTCCTTTGGGTAAATACAATTAAGGAACACAGACGGCCTGTGTTTTTTCACTCACCACCCACCCCAGCACTTAAGAATCCTCTTACCGGGGGCACCTAAATGGCTCAGTTGTTTAAGTGTCTGACTCTTGGTTTTAGCTCAGGTCATGATCTCAGGGTTCTGAAATCTAGCCCTGTGCTTTGGCTCCACGCTCAGTGGGGAGTCTGCCTGAGATTCTCTGTCCCTCTGCCCTTCCTTCACTTGTTTGCACATGCTCTCTCTCAAATAAACAAAAAAAAAAAAAAAAAAAAAAAGAGTCCTCTTAGCATTTATCTCAGCAGGCTTGAGCTCAGATTGAGCTCTGCTCCCTCCTCCTATTTCAAGAGTCTCGAATAAAGTCTTCTTTGCCTGTTTAACTTTGGTGCCATTTTTGCTGTGAAATCCTGTAGGGATTTTTGGCCACTCCTTCTTTCCACGCTGCAGTGCTGTCCTTGGCCAGTCGGTTTTATTCCAGGCCTGCCAGGTCAGGCAACCTTTATTTCTTAAACCTGCTTGTGATGCTAAGCATTAGCTTGAGCTTTTCAAAATTGTAATAGGGAATTCCAATGAGGAAGGTATTTCAAAAAGCCTCGTCTTCTACTCTGGGGAAGGGCTCTTCATGGGGGGGAACATCTTCCCCAGCCTGAGAGCCTCCACAGAGCCCCTTTCATGTCCCTGTTCCTCAGGCTGTAGACGAAGGGGTTCAGCATGGGGGTGACCATCGTATATACCACAGATGCCGCCATTCCAGTGTCTGCTGAGTAGGAGGATGAGGGCTGGAAATACACCAGAAAGACAGTTCCATAGAAGAGAGTGACCACTGTCAGGTGAGAGCCACAAGTCGAGAAGACTTTGTGCTTCCCCCCAGCCGAGGGGACCCTGAGGATGGTGTGCATGATGTGGGCATAAGAGACCAGGACACAGGCGAGTGGGACCACACCCGAGAGCACTGCTTCAGCAAACATCATGACCTGAAAGAGCTGGGTGTCTGAGCAGGCAAGTTTGAGGAGAGGGAGAAGGTCACAGAAAAAGTGTGGGATGGAATGGGAGGCACAGAAGGAGAACTGAGACATGAGGAGGGTGAGGGAGAAGGCCAGGGGGTGGGCACAGAGCCAGGATGCGGCGACCAGCAGCAGGCAGCGTTGGGGACACATGATCGTGGTGTAGTGGAGAGGAAGACAGATGGCCACGTACCGGTCATATGCCATCACGGCCAGCAGGAAGTCGTCCAGCAGGGCCAGTGCTATGAAGAAGTACATCTGCACGAGGCACCCAGTGTGGGAGATGGTGTGGTGTTGTGTGAGGATGTTCACCAGCACCTTGGGGACAATGGTGCAGGAGAAGCAGGTATCGATGAGGGACAGGTTGGCCAGGAAGAAGTACATGGGGGTGTGGAGGTGCTGGTCAGCAACTATGGCCAGGATGACGAGCAGGTTCCCCAACACGGTCACCAGGTACATGCCCAGGAAGAGGCCAAACAGGAGAGGCAGCTGCTCTGGGTGTTCAGAGAAGCCCAGGAGCAGGAAGTCAGCGATGCTGGTGTGGTTTCTGATTGCCTTAAAGTAGAGAAATTGGAGGAGAATTTTGCTTAAGTAAAGGTAGTCTCTGAATAGTAGAGACTGCAAGGGCTTTGGTCTGTTTTTCTCTATTCCTTGGAAAAGTCACTGAGATTGACTAGCAATTGAAACTGTGGGTTTGTAAACATGTGGACTGTGATAATGAGGCATCAGGGTGAGCTGTAGTTTGGGTTCTAGATTCCTGTCATGTAGCAAGGTTTTGGCATGGATTGTCTGAGTGACACTGAACTGGGATTCACCTGAAAGGACTTCTTCAAATTTAGTTCCCTTTCTAAAAGACTTAGAACAGCAGGTTTAGTCTCCTCTCTTTTGGAGCTCATACATCTACTAGGATTTCATGGGCACCGCAGGGTGCCTGTGTGTATGCGTGTGAGTGTGTGAGTGCATCCTGAGGGAGATGGAGGAGGAGAAGTTTTTCCAGAGAGGAGCCAGTGCAGACCAGGGGTCTCTAGGTGTAGTGGGGTTTCTGGTGCTCTTTGCCTTAGAGGACCACTCCACTGAGTCAGTGTGGACATGAGAATGTTGGAAACTGAGATGTGTTCTATCATTAAGGGCACATCATTTTCGTTGTCATCATCAAACTCACCACCAACATCTTTTTATTTTCTGGGCTTTGGCGTCCTGGAGACATGATGGGAAGCTTCTCTCTGCTTCTTTTCTCGGTCTGACCTTGGTCAGCTACTTAACTCTGAATGTGTGTTTCCTCATCTGGACCATGAGCAGCACCTTCATGGAGTCATGGGCGTTATGACTGATACAACACGGATGGAGGGCCGGCTACTCTCAAGGGTGATGACGCTCCTGTCATTGTTGGTTATAGTTGCTGAAATGTGAAGCAGGGACACACGATACAGTGGAAAAACATCAGATGCCCTGCTTTACAGCTCTATTCCTCACATGCCTTTTAAACTCAGGGACAGGTTTTCTCCCTTTCTCCCTGTATTTTTTCTTCTCTGTAAGATACAGATACTAGCCTTACCTGATAGGTGTATTGAAGGGACCAAAGGCTGGAAACTCTTGAAGTTTCTTTATCAACCATGATGTGCAATCAAGATGAGAAATTCCCATGATCCTGTTTGATGGTGTGGAGAAGCAAAGGTGGTGATGATGAATGGTCAGTGGCTTCATGTCATGTTTGTTTAGGGTTGTCATAAAAACATAATATAGCTTTGGGAGTCAGACAGAATCTCCCCACTCTTTACTTGTTTTTTTTTTTTTTTTTAAGATTTATTTATTTTAAATGCAATATATGTTAAGAAAAAAAAAGAAGAAGAAGGTAGCGGGAGGGGAAGAATGAAGCGGGGGAAATCGGAGGGGTAGACGAACCATGAGAGACGATGGACTCTGAAAAACAAACAGGGTTCTAGAGGGGAGGGGGTGGGAGGATGGGTTAGCCTGGTGGTGGGTATTGAGGAGGGCACATTCTGCATGGAGCACTGGGTGTTATGCACAAACAATGAATCATGGAACACTTCATCTAAAACTAATGATGTAATGTATGGGGATTAACATAAGAATAAAAAAAAGGTTATAGTAAAAAAAAAAGATTTATTTATTTTAGAGAGCGAGAGAGAGAATGAGTGAGCGAGTGGGGAGTGAGGGAGACAGAGGGAGAGGGAGAATCTCCAGCAGACTCCCCGCAGAGGAGGAGCCCAATGCAGGGCTCTCTCTGAGGACCGGAGATCAGACCTGAAGCAAAATCAAGAGTCGGATGCCCAACAGACTGAGCCTCCAAGCATTCCCACTCTTAATCTTGATGTGATTTTGGAAAGTTGCTGAACACTTTTTGGCTTTAGCGTCAACGTCGTTTCAAATGGAATACTCTCCGAGTTTACTGAATCCAGTGGTTGTGAAGATTACATTGGGTTAAAAAATGACTGTATAATATTTAGACCAAGGCTGGCACCCAGTAAGTGCTCAATAAATAGGGTCTAGTATTGTTATTACTGTTTTTTTTTTAAAGATTTTATTTATTTGACAGAGAGAGACACAGCGAGAGGAGGAACACAAGCAGGGGCAGTGGGAGAGGGAGAAGCAGGTTTCCCACTAAGCAGGGAGCCCGATGCGTAGCTCGATCCCAGGACCCTGGGATCATGACCTGAGCCGAAGGCAGCCGCTTAACGACTGAGCCACCCAGGCGCCCCCATGTTATTGCTGTTTTTGATCAAGTGACGGTGCTTGGTGGTTGTGGTGTTCTGGTCTGTGCCTGCAGGTTGGGCAACGTTGTGAGGTGTGAACAACAGAAGCCGCCACCACCATCTTCACCGTCAGCAGCACCGCCTCTGCACGGTTCTGTCTCTACTCAGAACTGTCAATGGCAGAGCCTTTGGTGTTTTGGCATAAACTTGGTCAAATCACAGAATCATCAGGGTCCCCCCAGCCCCCGGTTATTAATGGAAGAATGGGAATCCGTGAGTCTATCTGGAATAGTTATTTGCTGGCTCAAGTTTTTAGAAGAAGAGAGGGTATGGACAAGTTAGGTAAACTCTAACTGGATGTAGAGGACTCAGTTACTGGTACTGACTTGGTGTGGTGGCTGAGAGAGATTCTGGAACCACACTTGCCCAAGTGAACTGAGAGGGAGGTGTGCTTAGTCCAGGACACAGATGGGGCTGGGGGAAGGGTAGTCTGAAGCCCATTCTCTTCAATGCCTTCAGCCTAGACTGTCAGGCACATGAAGAACCCCAGAGGTAGGTGGCCCTCCTAGTGATCTGAAGAGCCAGAAATTGATTGGCAGATGGGGATGTAGGATAGAAAGGGAAAAAGCAAAAGGAGAAGGTCAGTTGCTGTGTGTGTGTGTGTGTGCGTGTGCGTGTGCGTGTGCGTGTGCGTGTGCGTGCGCATGCGCGCAAGCATTCTTATAGGGGGTTAAGGTAGACTGCTCTCTCCCCCTCCATATGCCTCAGTTCTTACCTGGACAAGTTGGCCAGCCTCAGTCTCTGACACTTCCAGGAAGGAGATCGGGTTTGCTCGAGAAGACATGGCTAGAGTCACAGAGCCCTTCCCTGTCTGTAGGAGCAGCACAGACTAAAGACTCGGGTCTTTGGTGATATCTCAGGCACAGGCGCTGCTGACTTTTCACAGGCAGTGTCTCCTGGGACCCATTCCCACCTCTCCTAGTTAGAGCCCAGATGGGGCAATTGTCCAACCTCCCAGCTCGCCCCTCTGCATCAGGGCCCCCTGAGTCCCAGAAGTGTCAGTGATAATACCATTCAGATGACCACGGCTGGGATCCATGCGGGGACTCCTGGTTTTCCCCTGGGTGAGGTGCTGCTTGGATGCATCTTTCCTGGCCTGATCCTGAACAGGGCCTGTCTCTATCATAGAGTTACCCTTTCTAATTAGAGCCCAATCCCCATGGATGAAATACAGTCAATCCTAGAATAAAGGAAAAAAATTGAAGATAAAACAGATCAGGAGCAGGGGTGCCTGGGTGGCTCAGGTGGTTGAGTGTCTGACTCTTGATTTTGGCCCAGGTCATGACCTTGGGGTCCTGGTATCGGCCCATTATTGGGGTCTGAGCTTGGCACAGAGTTTGCTTGACCCTCTTCCTCTGCTCATCCACCCACTTGTGGTCTCTCTCAAATAAATAAATAAAATCTTCAAAAAATTATAGATCAAGAATATGACCAACAGTTCAAATGTCATGTAATAGAGGGAATATTCCTATTTTCTATGACCCCAGTGACCAGAGATACGAACCAACGTAGACTCTGTATAACGCTCGGGGTGCAATCTCTGAATTTCTTTTTAAAGATTTATTTATTCATTTTTAGTGGGAGAGAGCATGGGTGGGAGGAACAGAGGGAGAGGGAGAAAGAATCCCAAGCTGACTCTATGCTACGCACTGAGTCCCATGCTGGGCTGGATCTCATAACCCTGAGATTAGGACCAGAACCAAATCCAACAGTTGGACCCCCAACAGCAGGTGCCACGCAGGTGCCACCCAGGTGCCCCAATCTCTGAATTTATTTTTTGTTGTAATTGTGTCTTACATACAAAAAAGTTTATAAAACATACATTTGCTATTGAAGGAATGATAATATAATGAATGCCCATTCTCCTAGCACTCAGCTTAAATAGTTGAATCCTGTAGAAGCCCTGTGTGGACCTATTTTCAATCATATCCTTTCCTCCCCCTTTTTGAGGAAATCACCGTTGTGAACATTGTATATCATTTCTTGCTGTTCTTTGTAGTTTTGCCACATATGCACGGTGGGGGAGGTCCTGGAGAAGATGTGACCACCAGTTGATCCATGAATTGGCCCCAGGCAATGGGAGACTCCCCACCCCCTCCCCTGTCTTCAGAATGTAGCTCTGCCCACTGTTCCCACAGTGGGCGCCATTTTCAAGCACGCAGCCCTGATTGAGCAAGGTGCCTTCGAGACCCTCTGGAAGACAAAGTGACTGAACCCCTATGAGGCCTCTCTGTATCTAAACTTCTGTGATTCTGATGGGCAGGTGTGCCTATCTTCTTGTCCTGGGGTGCCCAAGACAAGACATGCCCTGTGGGTGAGTTTCCTTGCTTATTAACACTGCTGCCTACCGATGGGAGTGGCCTGTCTCTTTCCTTGCTGGCTCCCTACCCTCTGTATCAGTGTTCAGTTTGATAACCCCCATGCATAGATGATACACTGTATAGTTTACTCTAAATGTGCCTGTTTTTCTTCTTTATGTGAATGGAATTATGCTTTTTATGTTCTTCTGTGAATTGCTTGTATTGTTCAGCATTTTTCTTTCACACTTAGTCATGTGGGTGGATGCATGTAACCGAAGGGTGTTCATGTTTAGTATTGTCTCATACAGGTCACAACCCCTCCTTATGTACCCCTATAGCCTCCCCAAGTGCTGATTTCAGACATTGTGGGTTTGGTATTACTGTGTATGTATGTTGTCTGTGATTCTCTCGGAGGGTCATGGGGACACAAACACATACTATTTCCACAACAGAAGGAATGTGTATTCACACTGAGTACATACAAAGGCACATTGCTCAATACCCTTGTGTAAATTCAGATCATGGTTTTCTGTTCAATGAGTTCACTGATAACATACAGAAAATCCTTCTCTCATGAGAGATTTTTGTATGATAGAAATGTAGATAGATATCCTGGTGCCTATGTAGTAGTAATCAAGGTGTGTATTTTAAAAAATTAATCCTTACAGGGTAAGACATACAGAAAACTGTGCAAAACACAATACTACCCTTCAAGGAAATATTAGAAACCATCACCTCTGTATGACTTCCCAGATTTAGAAGTCAAACATGGCCAGCACGTCTGAGGCTCGTTTTGTGTGTCCTGCTAATCATGACTTTTCTCTCCTTCTGGAAGTGCAATAATCCCTATCTTCTTTTAACAGTTTCTTTTAGCTTTGCCTGTTTCTGAACTTTAAGTAAATGCACTCATTCACTGTGTATTCTTTTCTCTGGCTCCTTTTGTTTGCTATTTTTACTTACGTGAGATTAATCTAGATAGGTGTGCATAGTGGCAGTGTGTCCATTACCATTGCTGTGAGTTGCTTCATTGTAGGACAACACCACAGATTACTCGTGCAGTCTACTGTGGAAGGCATAGCTGGCTCTTTGGCTATTAGGAATAATACTGGGGTGATCATTCTGGCACCTGAGTCTTGGTGCGCACATGCATTCCTTTCTTTTTTTTTTTTTTTAAAGATTTTATTTATTTATCTGAGAGAGAGAGAATGAGAGAACACGAGAGGAGAGAGGTTCAGAGGAAGAAGCAGACTCCCCGCTGAGCGGGGAGCCTGATGCGGGACTCGATCCTGGGACTCCAGGATCATGACCTGAGCCGAAGGCTGTTGCTTAACCAACTGAGCCACCCAGGTGCCCCCACATGCATTCCTTTCTGTTGTGCACATACCATACACTGGGTTCCAAGATGTCCATGTCCTTCAGTTTAGTACACATTGTGAAACTGACCTCCAAGGAGATTGTCCCAAAATTGCACTTGTACCCGCAATGTGTGAGAGTGCTCGTTGGACCACATCCTGGATGACTCTTGGTGGTTTCAGCCTTTTCTACTGTGGTCATGTTGCTTTGTGTGTGGTTTGGGGCTCATCTCCTGATGGTTTGATTTTTATATTTCAGTGATTAATTATGAGATTGAGTTCCTTATACTCCTTAGCATTAAAAAAAAAAGATTTATTTATTTATCTTAGAGAGAGAAAGAGAGAGAGAGCGAAAGAGCAAGAGAGAAGGGAGCAGAGGGAGGACTAGAGAGAGAGGGAGGAGAGAAGCTGACTCGGGGTTGTGGATGGACCCTGACACAGGGCTTGCTCTCACCAGCCAGAGATCCTGACTTGAGGGGAAATCAAGAGTGGGAGGCTGGAGTGAGCCACCCAGGTGCCACTCATTAGTATTTTTATTTCCTTATTTTGAAACTGCTTGTTTCGTTTTTTTTTCATTTTTCCATTTAGTTACCTGTATCAGTTAAATATTCTGATTTATTTATAGAACTCTGTAGAACTATTTATTCTAGATCCTAGTCCTTTGTTGATTTATATACACGATAAACATTTCCTCTATCTCCGGTTTGTCATTTCACTGTTTATAGAGCTGTTTGCGACATCAGTATTTTTATTTTAACTGATTGAATACATCAATTTTTTTTCCCCCGAGTGCTTTATTTGTGTCTGGTTGAAGAGGTCCTTTCTTTCGTGAGTTCAGGAAGATATTTTCCAACATTCACCTTTAAAAACTTTATAATTTTGCTTTTCCCAATCAGTTCTTTAGTGCACCTGGAATTATTTTTCTTTTATGTAGGGAAGTGGGGGTGTGTGTGTGTCTATGTTGTATTTGTTTTTGCAGGATGATAACTAATTATTCCAGTGGTTCCTACATAGACTCTTTTGAATTGCAGTTGTATGGAAATGTTATCTATAAACAAAATGCAGCCTTGTTTCTTCCTGTAGAGAATTTACATCCTTCCTTTCTTTTCTCTCCTCTGACTGCCCTGAAGAGACCTCAGGGAGAGTGTGGGAGAGCTGTGGTGAGAGCTGGTATTCTGTCTTGTTCCCTGTTTAGATAGCAGAGATTTAAATGTATAACCCTATGTATTATATATGCCGTATGTTTAAAAAAAAGGCAACTTTTTCAGATTAAGAAAGTTTTCTTCCATCCCCATTTTGCCAAGAGGACTTTTCAGTGAGTGGATGTTGAAGTTTATGACATGTTTTTTCTTCCATCTGTTGAGATGTTTTTCTTGCATCAGATGATTTTTGTCCTTTGCTGTATAAATATGGTGACTTACTTTGGTTGAGTTTTGAATTTGAAATCCACCTTTCTTTCCTGGGAAAACTCAACTTGGTAATGATGCATCTTATTTTCTTCTGCATTGGTGTGATTGTATTGCTAATATTTTACTTTGAATTGGTGCATGTATTTTATAAATTTCTTTGATGCATTAATCTTCAGGAAGATCAACTTCTTACTGTAATTGTTTGCAATGTTCTTGTCAGCTTTTGGTATGAAGTTTGTGTAAATCTCATAAAGGGAATTGGGTGAGTGTTCCTTCATTCTCTATTTTTTTGAAAGGGTTTGCAAGCCTGAAAAGTTTTCTTTCTTGAATTGTGTATAGAAACGCACTCTTGCAGCCATTTGGGCCTGAATATTTCTTTAAGGAAGGGCTGCTAATGAAGCTTTCCCAATAGTTATAGATTTATTTAGGTTTTCTTTTTCTTACTATATTAGTTTTGATGAATTATGTTTTCCTAGAAGTTTGTCTATTTAATCTAAATTTTAAAATGTATATAACATTGTTCATAATATCCCCTTTATTTTAATATCAGAGGTAATGTCGCTCTTTTCTTTCTTCTTATTGATGATTGGTATTTTCCCCATATAACCATTTTCATCAGAGGAATATAAGTTATCTTTTCAAAATATCTTTTAGCTTTGTAGGTCTTCTCTATTGTATGTTTTATTCTATTTTATCATATTTTGTTCTCATCTGTTTTCTTGCTTGGATTGATATTCTTTTTCAGATGGATTCTAGGCTTAGTATTTTATAGTCTTTTCTTTGCTTTTCTAACATTTGCATATGACTAATTTTCCTGTGAAGAATTTCTTGTAAATAATATTTCATAATTGGTTTTCATTCAGATAACAATATTTTCTAATAGCCATTATGATTTCTTTTCCTCCTAAGATTATTTCTAGCTGTTTCCCAACTCCCAAATATAAATTTATTGTGGGGAGCATTTTGTGGTGTATATGGTTGTCCAATTACTATGCCATACATCTGAAACTAATATTATTATACTACATACTATTTGTCAACCACACTTCAATTTAAAAATGATATAGCACTGTATGTTAATTACACTGGAATTATAATAACAAAAACAGAAAAAACTTAAAAAAGAATGAAATGAAAAAAAAAATAGTTAACAGACTCAGGAAAACAGTTCCTTCACCAAGAATCAAAGAAATTAAAACTAAGTCAAAGAGATACTATTTTGGCTATCATATCAGTTATAATTAAGGGGAAAATGTGAACATCAAAATATGGAGAGGATGTAGTCTAATGGGCACTCTCATTTGAGCATCTTGGCAGAATAGATAAAGGGCCCTAAAAAGGTACTACTTCAATATTCTACTTTTGAAAATATTAAATGTAAGAGACTATGAATATATGAAAATCATCTCTTTTTTTGCATTTGCAAATTTATTTGCATCATTTGTTTTTTTTAATTTTACTTTATTATGTTAGTCACCATACAATACATCATTGGTTTTTGATGTAGTGATCCACGATTCATTGTTTTCATATAACACCCAGTGTGCCATGCAGTACGTGCCCTCCTTATTACCCATCACCAGGCTAACCCATCTCCCCACCCCCCTCCCCTCTAAAACCCTCAGTTTGTTTCTCAGAGTCCATAGTCTCTCATGGTTCATCTCTCCTTCCAATTCCCCCCCCTTCATTTTTCCCTTCCTTCTCCTAATGTCCTCCATGCTATTCCTTATGTTCCACAAATAAGTGAAACCATATGGTAATTGACTTTCTCTGCTTGACTTATTTTACTTAGCATAATCTCCTCCAGTCCCATCCATGTTGATGTAAAAGTTGGGTATTTTTTTTTTAAGATTTTATTTATTCATTTGAGAGAGAGAGAATGAGAGACAGAGAGCATGAGAAGGAGGAAGGTCAGAGGGAGAAGCAGACTCCCTGCCGAGCAGGGAGCCCGATGCGGGACTCAATCCCGGGACTCCAGGATCATGACCTGAGCTGAAGGCAGTCGCTTAACCAACTGAGCCACCCAGGCACCCTAAAAGTTGGGTATTCATCCTTTCTGACTGCATCATTATTTGTAATAGTGAAAGCTTCGGAACCCCCTAATCATCCAACCATGGTGAAACGCCATATACATCATGGACATTTTTTGTGATGTAATCTCAGACAGCCAAATGTTCAGGAAGAGATAATAATATGGAGACAACTCATGTTATAAGATTAAGCAAAAAAAGTATATATAATTGTACCAGCAGTGTTTTTTCGACATAGTAAGACAAAAAGTCATTAGAAAAAGATAAGTGGGAAATACTGTAAAGTATTATCAATAATTTTCTTTATAAGGAGGGATAGTGCATGTTTTCTTTTTTCCTATTTGTCTATGTTTTACAAATTTACTATAATGAGCATGTATTATTCTGTAGTTGACACAAATGAAATAACCCAGAGTTTAAAAACCAAAGAATCAAGGACTTGTCCATAACTAATAATCCCTCTTTGTCACAATCTAAGATCTGATCCCTGTAGTGTGTTTTAGGGCTGGTCTTCTGAACTCTCTGTGCCTAGTTTTTCCCCTAGAATTCTTCTTGTTCTCTCAGTCCCAGCAAAGACTGTGTCTTCTTGGTTCAGCCTTCTCTGTGTGGAGGTTAGCCCCTCTCAGTGAGTTGCTTCCAAAGCTGGGCTTGGAAATGGTCCCTGAAACTCGGAGCACTTGACCCTTCCACCTCTTGTGAGCATTGCCTATAGGTGAGGGGGACCCATTAGTCATAGACCGAGCTGATACCTGGCTTCATCCCAGAACCCGAGTTCTGTCTGATGTTCTTTTGGAGATTCCCACTTTGTGGTTTGAATCTGCTTGGACACTTATACCTACTAATCAAGTCACCCTGTAGGGATTGCTGGCCATTGCTGGCCATTCCTTCTTCCATGTTGAGCTGTATCCTTGGCCAGTTGATCTTATTCTACTTCTGTGCAGTCAGGCATTCTCTATTTATTGAACCTGCTCGTGATGCCGAGCATCCATCCTACCTTGAGCTTGAGTTTTCAAAATTGCAGTGGAGAAGTGCAGGGAGAAGGCATTTCAGAGAGCCTGAGCTTCCAGTCTGGGGTAGGACCCTTTACAGAATAGAGCATCTTCTCCAGCCTGAGAGCCTCCACAGAGCCCCCTTTATGTCCCTGTTCCTCAGGCTATAGATAAAGGGGTTCAGCATGGGGGTGACCATCGTATATACCACAGATGCCGCCATTCCAGTGTCTGCTGAGTAGGAGGATGAGGGCTGGAAATACACCAGAAAAAGCGTCCCATAGAAGAGAGTGACCACTGTCAGGTGAGAGCCACAGGTCGAGAAGACTTTGTGCTTCCCCTCAGCCGAGGGGACCCTGAGGATGGTGTGCATGATGTGGGTGTAAGAGACCAGGACACAGGTGAGAGGGACCACGCCCGAGAGGGCTGCGTCAGCAAACATCATGACCTGAAAGAACTGGGTGTCTGAGCAGGCAAGTTTGAGGAGAGGGAGAAGGTCACAGAAAAAGTGTGGGATGGAATGGGAGGCACAGAAGGAGAACTGAGACATGAGGAGGGTGAGGGAGAAGGCCAGGGGGTGGGCGCAGAGCCAGGATGCGGTGACCAGCAGCAGGCAGCGTTGGGGACACATGATCGTGGTGTAGTGGAGAGGAAGACAGATGGCCACGTAGCGGTCATATGCCATCACGGCCAGCAGGAAGTCGTCCAGCAGGGCCAGTGCTATGAAGAAGTACATCTGCACGAGGCACCCAGTGTGGGAGATGGTGTGGTGTTGTGTGAGGATGTTCACCAGCACCTTGGGGACAATGGTGCAGGAGAAGCAGGTATCGATGAGGGACAGGTTGGCCAGGAAGAAGTACATGGGGGTGTGGAGGTGCTGGTCAGCAACTATGGCCAGGATGACGAGCAGGTTCCCCAACACGGTCACCAGGTACATGCCCAGGAAGAGGCCAAACAGGAGAGGCAGCTGCTCTGGGTGTTCAGAGAAGCCCAGGAGCAGGAAGTCAGCGATGCTGGTGTGGTTTCTGATTGCCATTTATAGTAGCCAAATTGCAGGAAAATCTTGCTTAAATGTACATAGACTCCAACAGGTTATACCATTCAAAGCTTTTCCTCTGTTTTTTGTGTTCTTTTTAAATGTCACGAAAATGCACTCCTTTCTCTCATTGGTGAGCACATAAGCATGTACAGAGCTGAGAACTATGGACAGTAGCAACAGGAGATCTTATTGGGGGTGAAGTTTGCATTTTAGGTGTCTTATAAATTGTTCTGTAGACCTCCTGGATGAGGCTGAACTGGAGCTTAGCTAGGAAGAAACTTCCCAGGTCTTAGTCCACTCTCCACTTTTTTAAAAACGAAAATCTCAATTTCATAGGCTTAGAGGTCTGAATAAGATATCTCGGGGAGGGGCATTTACTAGACAACTATTAAGGGGAGTCCTCTCTGTCTAAACCATTACTTTTTATATTTTGGGTAAGTTATTTACATCCTTTGAGCCTCATTTTCTTTACCTGTAAGATGTAGACATAAACCTACCATATGGGACTGTTGAATGCATCAAAATACCAGAATCACTTAAAGCTTTTTTCAGGGCCTGTGATGTAAAATCCAGATTGAGAGATTTTATCTCATGCATTTGGATGTATGGAAGGATGAAGTCATAAACACGCAGTGGCAGCCATGCTCTTTGATGTGGCGATAAGATACATTCTCTCTGGGTGTGACAAGCCTTCACTGGGCACCAGCCTCCTTGCCGGCTGTGATGTTGAACAAGTCTGCTCAGTGTTTCTGGCCTGAGTTTCTGCATCTGCTTAAAGAGGATAATAATGCCCAAATCAGAAGGTCGTTGAGGATTAAACTAGATGAGGATTGTACAGAACTAGAACAGTGACTGGCTTATATCTAGTGCTCCTCAAATAGTAGCTTTCCCTGATATTATTGTTTTCTCTTGACAGAGGTAACAAAAGGAGGCTGCCTTCTGGAGTGACCAACTAGTCCTTCATGTTTGCCCAGGACTCTTCTGCTTTCAAAACTAAACATCTCACTTCTGGGAAACACCCTCAGCCCTGAGCAAATTGGACTTTTTCTTGGTCCCTGTCTGTGGGAAGCTGAGTTTTGAAAACTGTAAAGTTTCATATATAGAGTTGTAAGTGCCATTGCCACCAATTTCATCATCATGCTCTTGGGTGGCGATGGCTCTGACCTAGTAGCACCATGACAAAGCTTGCACTCAGACATGTGACATGTGCAGGCCCAGGGGTGAGTCCCAGGTGTATGTACCATCATGGCCACATCATTTGCCTTCTCAGAACCTTGATTGGAAAATGAGCCTAAATAAATCTATTGCAAATACTTCTGATACTTAAAAAAAAAAAATGAGCTAGGGCGTGCTGACCTATTCATTGATGTGGAGACTGTTTCACTCCTCGGGTGGTGGGATAGACTGATTCTGCAAGCCACTCCCATCATCCAGTGGGCTGAGAGGGAGTGGTCCATGCATAGTCCAGGGGTCTTGAGCACTGTTATTGCACAGCTCCAATGTCTTGGCCACTGCCAGGGACTTGGGGACCCCTGATATGGACTGACCAGGCTGGACTGTCAGGGAATTCATGGATATCAAGTCAAGACTCTCCTTGTGGTGGTTAAGCGAGCCAAGTTGTATTTGCCTGAGACCAAGGAAGGGACGGGAAAGGAGGAATAGGGGAGGAGGAGAAGGAAGGGTGTGTGTGTGTGTGTGTGTGTGTGTGTGTGTGTGTGTGTGTGTGACCAGTGCCTCCCATCTCTACCCACCTCAGATCTTACCTGGAAATTCTGACCATCCTCAGATTTTGTCACCATCACTAGGTGTTGGGTCTGTCTTGCCTATTTGGTTTGCTTTCCCTTCTTCTCCTCAAGAGGACTTGCTAAGGGGCACCTGGGTGATGCAGTTGGTTAAGTATCTGACTTGGCTCAGGTCAGGATCTCAGGGTCGTGGGATTGAGCCCCACATCGGGCTCTGTGCTCAAGGTGGAGTCTGCCTGGGACTCTCTCTCTCCCCCTCTGCCCCTCCCCCAACCTCTAAAACAAATAAATAAATCTTAAAAATAAAAAGAGGACTTGCTACAACCTCAGTGTTCTTCCTCCCCTGTAGCAGCAGCATCGACTGAAGAGTTGGAGCTGGAGCAACCCATCCTCAGGAGTAGGAGCCAGGAAGAGTATCTCCTGGCTCCTATTTTCACATGGAGTATCTCCTGGGACCTAATCCCCAATCTCCTAGTTAGAGACAAGATGGGGCAAATGTCCAACCTCCCAGCTGGCCCTTTGGGCCCTGGATTTGTGAGTCCCAGCAGTGTCAGGAGCACCTTTGTCTCAGAGTGACCAAGTCTGTGACTCCTGAGAGTACAAAAATAGTGATCTGAAGGGGCACCTGCACCCCAGTGTTCATAGCAGCAATGTCCACAATAGCCAAAGTGTGGAAAGAACCAAGATGTCCATCAACAGATGAATGGATAAGGAAGAGATGGTGTGTACACACCCACCCACCCACACACCCACACAGAAACCCCCACACACAATGGAATATCACTCAGCCATCAAAAAGGATGGATTCTTGCCATTTGCAATGGTGTGGATGGAACTAGAGGGTATTATGCTAAGTGAAATAAGTCGGTCAGAGAAAGACAAATATCGTATGATTTCACTCATATGTGGAATTTAAGAAACAAAACAAATGAATGTAGGGGAAGGGAAGGAGAAACAAAATCAGACGAAATCAGAGAGGGAGACAACCCATGAGAGACCCTTAACTCTAGGGAACAAACTGAGGGTTGCTGGAGGGGAGGTGGGTGGGGGGATGGGGTAACTGGGTGACGGGCATTAAGGAGGGCACCTGATGTGATGAGCACTGGGTGTCACACACAACTGATGAATCACTAAATTCTACCTCTGAAGCTAATAATGCATTATATGTTAATTAAGTTGAATTTAAATAAAAAATTAAAAAATTTGAGTATAGTCGACACACAATGCTACATTAGTTTCAGGTGTACAACATAGCGATTCAACAACTCTGTAGGTCAGGCTGTGCTCACCACCAGTATAACTGCCTTCTCTCACCAACGACACTGTTCCAGTAGCATTGACTGCGTTCCCTCTGCTGTACCTTTTGTTCCTGTGACTTCTTCATTTCATAACTGGAAGCCTGTACCTCCCACTCCCCATTGCCCATTTTGTCTGCTCCCCACCTCCCTCGCCTCTGGCAACCATTGGTTCTGTATTTATAGCCTGATTCTGCTTTTTGTTTGTTTATTCATTTGTTTCGTTTTTTTAGATTCCACATGTAAGTGAAATCATATGGTATTTGTCTTTGTCTGGCTTATTTCACTTAGTGTGATACCCTCTAGCTCCATCCATGTTCAAGTTTATGTTTTTGACATTCATTCATATTGATACTTGTATCTACAGGTCATTTTTTTTTATTATGTTAATCACTATACGTCACATCATTATTTTTTGATGTAGTGTTCCATGATTCATTGTTTGCGTATAACACCCAGTGCTCCGTGCAGAATGTGCCCTCTTTAATACCCATCTACAGGTCATTCTTTTTCACCGATGCATAAGAAAGGTTCACATTGTCCTACCTAATATCTTTAGGGCTTTTCATTTTGGAATTCAGAATCTTTCTAATTTTAGATATATGTGTGTACATATTTATGATGATTTGATATGCATATACTTTGTGGAATGATGACTTCACAGAGTTACTGTTTTTGTTTTGTGGTGAGAATGCTCAAGATTATTTACTCTCCTGGCAAATTGCAAGTGTATAATACAGTATTGTTAACTATTGTCACCATGCTGTTCATTAGATCCCAGAACTTATTCATCTTATAGATGAAAGCTTGTACTCTTTGAAGGTCCATTTAATCATCCGCCATACCTTTTCTTTTCCTCTCCAGGAAGGTGACTACATTTTTTCCCTCCCTCTTTTATATCCAGTCCCCTTAGTTCCTCCTGGGTAAAGTTTTATTTTTTCTCCCAACTTTTCTTCACTTGTTCCTTCACATCCCACAGCTTTAGATTGTATTTCAGAAGTTTGAAGTGCTGAACAGCATTCCTTTTTTTTTTTTTAAAGATTTTATTTATTTATTTGACAGAGAGAGACACAGCGAGAGAGGGAACGCAAGCAGGGGGAGTGGGAGAGGGAGAAGCAGGCCCCCCACCGAGCAGGGAGCCCGATGCGGGGCTCCATCCCAGGACCCTGAGATCATGACCTGAGCCAAAGGCAGACGCTTAATGAATGAGCCACCCAGGAGCCCCTGAACAGCATTCCTCATGAAGATTCTCTTTGGTAGTGAAATTCTGGATTGGAGGGAGGATGGATGGAGAAAAGAGGCTGGGGGGCATTTTGTTATTATGGATATTGGGGAGACCTTCTCTGTACTCACTGGAATTCCTAAGAAAGTTGACAACGTAGTGGTAAGGTCCTAAAGACCAGATCATTTATAGTGAAACACTTGGAAACACTGAAATAATTTCAGGAGACACTTGGACTGAACTCACTTAGAGGATGTATGACATTATGACTATTTCCCACCTCATTACAAATCTTCAAATGTTATTTGGGAAGGGTCCATAGACACACTTTCATATAATTTTGATATAGTGGCTGAAATTTTCTGGGGCTTGTTATATGCAAGACACTGTTCCAAATACTTAAAACATAAATAATATATGTCTTAGGACACTTGTTACATCGTTTTATCCCCACAACAATCCACTTTTCATATGAAAATTGAGGCACAGAGAGGTTAATGTACTTGCCCAAGATCATGGGATTGGTAATGGTGGATTGGGCTTCCAGGCCAAGTGGTATAATTTCAAAACTAGGAAACAGAAGCTCAGAGGGGTTAAGTAAATGATTCAAAGTCATCAAATTCAGAATTTTTCCTTTGACACCCACAACCATGTAGTGGGATTATTTATTGTATCCATTATGTAGATGAGGAAAATGAGAGTTCAGGACACTTAGTGGCTTGATTATGGTCACACAGTTTGTGAGATCAAGTTGTAACTTAAGTTTTCACTCAGAATCTTAGGATCTTATTACTATGCCAGTGAAGCTGCCTTCTCTGACAAATATGTGAACAGCTTTGGAGATGTTATGAGCTGATCTAAAGGTAGTAAGAAGATCCACTAGCCAGACCCCAGGAGTTTGTGCATAAGATGAATAACTCATATGATGAGAACATTGACTTAACTGAGGCTTCGTATGAGCTGACCCATATCCCAACAGGTTAAAAAAAAATCACTACAGAAGTTTTTCTGGCTTTTCATCATACTTTTTACACAACACTGGTTATGTCTGTGACATGAGCCAGAGATTGCAAATGAAAAAAAGGGAAACCGTGTGTCTGATACAGTAAGACATCAATATCTGTGTCTCATTTTATTTATTTTTACCAAAAAGTATAATAACCTGTTGCAATTGTCTCATCTCCACTTATTGAACTGTAATTAATTTTGAAGACGGAACTATGATTGATGTATCTTTGCAATATTTTCATAATTCTGTACAGTTCCTGGCACATAGCAGGTGTTTCATGGGTTCTTGTTGAATGAATGAATGGGTTTTGCTATTCTACCCTTCTGATCAGCTTTTTCAAGGCCTGTTTCATGTCCTTATTCCTAAGACTGTAGATAAAAGGGTTCAGCATGGGGATAACTACTGTATAGATGACAGTGACCACACGGTCCTTTGTCACTGAGTAGGTGGATGAGGGGCAAATGTACACAAATATTATGGTTCCATAGAATAGCGCCACAACCACGAGGTGGGATCCACAGGTCTTGGATCCCTTGTACCTGCCTCCCCGGAAGGGACCCTCAGAATGGCATGGGTGATAAAAACATAAGAGACAATGATCAAGATGAAGGGACTCATGATCACCACAGAGCCCTCTGTGAAGGCCAAAAGCTCATTGATGGAGGTGTCAGAGCAGGAGAGCGTCAGCAGTGGCTGGACGTCACAGAAGAAGTGGTGGATGATGTTGGGCCCACAGAAGGAGAGGCGGGCCATGAGAATCGTGTGGGTGAGTGAGTGGAGGTGGGACAGCACCCAGGACGCCATCACCAGCAGGAGACAGTGCCGGGGGCCCATGGTCGTTGTGTCATGCAGCGGGTTACAGATGGCCATGTAGCGGTCAATAGCCATGGCCACTAGGAGGAAGCTGTCAGTGATCCCAAAGGCCACAAAGAAATACATCTGTGTGAGGCCCTGGGCAAGGGGAACCTTCTTGCTCTTGCTCAGCATGTTTGCCAGCATCCTTGGCACAATGACACTTGTAAAGCAGATGTCCACCAGGGACAGGTTGGAGAGGAAGAAGTACATGGGGGTATGGAGGCGGGCATCCCCCCGGATGGCTGCAGTGATGACTGAGTTTCCAGCCACGTTGACCAGATACATGGCGAGGAAGCTGGCAAAGAGCCAGCCCTGCTCTTTGGGGTCACTGGTCAGTCCCAGGAGGAGGAATTCAGTCATATGGCTCTGGTTTCTCCTCAGCATTGATTTCCTGTAAGTAAAAAATATGAAGGAATGTTAGGTGTGTGTCCTGTCTTGGAGTCTCCAATTGTTATAAATTCTTCTGAGTGACTGGTATAGTTGATGGGAGTATGGATTTTGGTGTCACAGCTTTCTGGCTTTCCATTTTGGCTCTGTCACTGATTTACACGGAGCACAAAGTCACCTCCTGAACTTTCATTGCCTTCATCAGTGAAGGCAGAAATTATGAAATTTACCTCCTCAGACTATTCTCTTTTGGCCAGGATTTCTCTCTGTTTGGCTTTCTAAAACTGGATATCAGAAGATCTTCTCCCTGAAGAAAAGACAGATACATAGCCTAGAGGGCATGTTCTTAGCTCCAGCCTCTTTGGGAAAAGCTTGCAGAATGGGTTTGGGTGTTGGAATAACATATCAGAAGTGTCATGAAACTGGACAGGCTACAATCCCCCAGGAGGTGACATATGGTATGAGGCAGGCCACTTTCTGGCAGTGGGAGGGCTTCTGTCTGGTTTGATTAAACTTTTTATTTCATTCAGGTGGGTGGCATTAAGAAAGTCATAACAGGAGTAACAGGTGCATATCGTGACAGTAGATTAGAGTGGAGTAGAACCACAGGTGCTTGTCTGAGCATGAAAATTATATAAAAGGTGCAGATAATACTGAGAGGATTAGATAGCAAAGTTCTGGGCTTCAGGAATTGGGTTCTTACCCTTGAAATAGGTGCAGAGAAGCAAGATCCAGAAGGAACAAAGCAGGACCCAGTTTGGAAGGAACTGTGGCTCCGCTCAGCAGTTATAAAGGCAGAGACTCGGCTGCCATGGGACACAATCAGAAATCCATTACCTGCCCTTCGTGCCCAGGATCAAACTCTGGCTACTGGCCAGAATGACTTAATCCTGAGTCAGTCACTATGTTCCTGGCCTCAGGCTCCTAATGTCCACCTTGCCTAGGGCCGGGATTAGTTCCAGAGCAGAACTCAGGGAGAGATTTGCAGATGCGTGTCAGTGACTCCAGGTAAAGGGAGAAACAGGTAAGGGAAAATGCGTGAGAGGAAGTCTACGTTCAAGGACACTGAGTATCAATGATTTTTTTTCCTGATGATTAAAGCACTGAAATAAAATCATTTGTAATGTTGGAAAGGACCCATACTGTCTGCATATCTCTGGGCATTTTTCTAAGGTACAGAAGCATGAGCTTCTAAAGTATCTTTTTTTCTCCTAAGTGCTTGGAACTTTGGACCAAAGTGATTTCTCCTACTAGGAAGGACACAATGAGACATCATTGACACGAGGAGGCCCAGGATATCATTTCAGGGAGGGTAGGGATCTGTTTGGCTGTTAGACACTGTATCCCCAGTTCACCACCATATCCTCGTAGCAGGTGCCCAGTGCAAATACTGAACACATTGAGAGTATTTACATGTGCCAGGCACTGTATGATGATTTAATCCATATAAGAACTCTGGCAATATACAGATGAGGAAACTGAACTGTAGATTTATTAGATTACCCTTGAAATGGGTGCAGAGAAGCAAGTTCCAGAAGGAACAAAGCAGGACCCAGTTATTGCTCAGTAACTTGCTCAAGATCATATTATTAGTAAGTGGCTCTATTTCCAACCCAAGCAGTTTGGTCCTTAGGGTCTTGTTCTTTGCTCTTATGCCATATTACTCCTCTGCCTGTTATATATTTGCTCACAGTATAAACTCAGAAGGGACAACTTTGATAGCAACTTGAATGATGGGGGCATGTTGCATATGTGGCCAGAATTAGCTTCTTTGGATCAGGAGAATTAATGGAAACAGTCTAGGATTTGGTTTTAGTCCTTGTGTAGTTACTTACCAGCCGTTTCCCTTGGAAGATCTTTGTGCCTTGTTATGAGAGAAGTACAACACCATTTCCATTAGAATGTGTTGGCATCAAATGAAAGACCATATCTGAAAAGTGGTTTGTAAATGAGCAGGTGCTATATCAGTGGAAATTGTATAAATAATATATAATGTAAAGTAATCTTTGATAATGGAAAATAATAATCTTCATATTTAATATATAGTACCTGGTTTAGCTAGTTAAGACAAAAGAAAGTGAGGAAGTAAGTGTATGTGAAATGGTTGGGGTGATCACTGAAAGGAGAGCAAGGTTGTAGCTTCTGGAGAGGTGCAGGACAGGCAGTAATAGAATTTCCTGGTCAGAGAAGGGGAAGGGACAGAGATTCCAGTGGGTTTTCTGCAGTAGTGATGGATAAGTTAAGGGGCCCAGTGCTGGCAGTCTTCCCACAACCAGGTCACTGAGAGGTTTTTTTTTTTTTAAGGTGAATATTCTTTTTTACAAAATTTTATTTAAATTCAACTAATTAACATATAGTGTATGATTAGTTTCAGAGGTAGAATTCAGTGATTCATCAGTTGCATACAATACCCAGTGCTCATTACATCAAGTGCCCTCCTTAATGCCCATCACCCAGTTACCCCATCCCCCCCATCTCCCCTACAGGAACCCTCAGTTTGTTTCCTAGAGTTAAGAGTCTCTTATGGTTTGTCTCCCTCTTTGATTTTGTCTTATTTTATTTTTCCCTCCCGTCCCCTAGGATCCTCTGCTTTGCTTCTTAAATTCCACATATGAGTGAAATCATCTGATATTTGTCTTTCTCTGATTGACTTATTTCACTTAGGGTTTCAAATAGCTCAGCAAAGCCAGATGACCTTTCTTCATCCAGTATTTTGGATTTACTCAAGTCTTTTGATGTGGGGCAAGAGACTGGTTTGCTACAGCACCCTCATTCCTATGATTATCTCTATGCATCCTCCTTGATTCCAAGGCAGGATGCTTCTGAGCTGAGACAGTGGGAGACATGAAGAGGACAGCAAGAGGCAAGGGAGCATGATGATGGGGTAGGTTCATGTGTGAGGTAGTATCAAGGGCCTTGCCCAAGAAGTTTCCAGTTAAGAAGCAAATGACTAAACTCCTACAACTCAATAGTAAGAAACCTAATAACCCAGTTAAAAAATGGGTTAAGGACTTGAATAGACATTTCTCCAAAGAAGACATGCAGATGGCCAACAAATACATGAAAAGATGCTCAACATCACTCATCATCAGGGAAACCAGAACCAGAATGAAGTAATGCCTCACACCTGTTACGATGGCTATTATCAAAGAAACAAAAGACAACAAGTATTGGCAATGATGTGGAGAAAAGCAACCCTTCTACATTTTTGGTGGAAGTATAAATTAGTACAGTCATTATGGAAAACCTGTATGGAGGTTGTTCAAGAAATAAAAAAATAGAATTACCATATGCTCCAGCAATTCCACTTCTGGGTATATATCCAAAGCAAGTAACTATTTTTGAAGAGATATTAGCACTGTTATGTTCATTACAGCATTATTCATAATGGCCAAGGTGTGGAAACAACTTGACTGTCTATTGACAGATGAGTGGAATGTGTTATATATCTACAATGAAATACTATTCAGCCTTAAAATTGAAGGAAATTCTGCCAGATGTGACAATGTGGATGAATTTTAAGGACCTTATGCTAAGCAAAATAAGGCAGCCACAGGAAAAAAATACTTCATAATTCCACCTATATGATATATCTAAAATAGTCAAATCCATAGAATCAGAAAGTGGAATGGTGGTTTCCAGAGGCAGGGGGAGGGGGCAGTGAGGAGTTACTGATCAATGGGCGTAAAGTTTCAGTTAAGCAAGATGAATAAGCTCTAGAGATCTGTTGTACAACATGGGATTTATAGTCAATAATAATGTATTGTACACTTAAATATTTGTTGAGGGTAAATCTCATTTAAGTGTTCTTACCAAAATAAAATAAAATTTTTTAAAAAAGGAAGCAAAATAATGACAGCAGAGAGGGGGTTGAGGAGAGTATTACAGGACCTCTCAATCTCAGGACCATGTCAGGTGTGGACTGGGTTGGGTTCAACTGCAAACTCCACTTAGTAGCTTCGTGGCTAGGATTGAGGGCTCTGAGATCAGACAGTCCTGGGCTCAAGTCCTAGCCTCACCAGATTTTGGCAGAGTGACTTGGGCAAGCTGCTTAACCTTAAGCCTTAGTTTTCTGGTTTAGAAAACAAGAATTATATAATAGGATTTGCCTCTAGGCAGTTACGAGGATTCTCATAATATGTATACAAATCAGTTAGTAATTTAAGTGGGACAGAATAAACTGATAAATCCCAGCTGTAATTATTTCTTTTTATTTACTTATTTATTTATTTTTTATTTTTTTAAAGATTTTATTTATTTATTAGAGAGAGAGCGAGAGCAGGAACGTAAGCAAGGGGAGTGGGAGAGGGAGAAGGAGGCTTCCTGCAGAGCAGGGAGCCCGATGCGGGGCTCGATCCTAGGACCCTGGGATCATGACCTGAGCTGAAGGCAGACGATTAACGACTGAGCCACCCAGGCGCCCCCCAGCAGTAATTATTTCTGTTCAACCTTATTTAATGGATTTGTATATGTAAACCTTAGGAAACTGGCACATAATTGATGTTCAATAAGTACCTGAAGAAATATACAGAGATCTAAATAATCTGAGTCAGAAGAACACTCAGAAATCATCCCTTCCAAGCCACCACCCAGGGCAGGAAACTGGCAGAAGCCCTGAGGGTGGTCATCCAGCTTGAATATATCTGGTGACAGGGAACTAGTGAGTTCCCTTCCAATTTTTGGAATTACCTTCCAATTTTTTATCTGTGGGTATTTTTGGTATTAAAGCCAAGAGTCAAGAATTCTAAACCTCACACTTCCAATATCCTTTCTTAACTGATTTCAGTTACAAGTGACCACAATTTTGTTCTTCTTTTACTTGTGGAGCTACTGATTTGTTCAGCATTCAGTAAGTACTTTCTGAGTGCCGGCAGTCATGGTAGGTCCTGGGGACACAGGGGTGAACAGATAGTAAGTCACCCGACAGGTGCTTGAAGACAGTGGCCATGTCTGCCTGCATCTTCACTTTTCCACGTCCACTGTCTCCTGCCTCCTCCGGCCTGACCCCTTCAGGACACAGCTTCTAGTTCTCCCCCATCTCCAGTCACCCTCTTCCTCCATCCCATGACTGACACTCCTATGTGACAGACCCATCATCAGCAAGGTAGAGTGTGAATAGGGACTCAGGAGTCCCAGGATCTTCCTCTTTACCCAGAAGAATCTTGCTTTCATGTGTTTTACTGATTTTTTTTTAAAAAAGGATGATTTTGAAGACAAGCTCTCAGTGCTAAAGAAAAATATCAAAACTGAAATTCTAATTTACACGATCAATTTGCAGAGGGCCAGTTGAAACCTGAAGAAGGAAGTTGGTTATTTTTGTATTTATTATACTGAAGTATAGTTGACACACATGTTACAATAATTTCAGGTGCACAACATAGTGATTTGAAAACCCTCTACACCATGCTATGCTCACGGTAAGTGTAGCTACCATCTGTCACCAGTTAACGTTGCTATTACAGTACATTGACTATGTTCCCTATGCTGTAGCTTTCATCCTCATGACTTATTTATTCCATAACTGGAAACCTGTATCTCCCACTCCCTTTTACCCATTTGGTTCTTCCCCCACTCCCCTTCCCTCTGGTAATCATCACTTTGTTCTCTGCATTTATAAGTCTTTTTCTGCTTTTGTTTTGTTTTGTTTTGCTTTTTAGATTCCACATGTAAGTGAAATCATATGGCATTTGTCTTTGTCTGATGTATTTCACTTAGCGTTAATACGCTGTAGGTCCATCCATGTCACAAATGGCAAGATCTCATTCTTTTTTATGGCAGAGTAATATTTCACTGTGTGTGTGTGTGTGTGTGTATAGCACATGGAAATGGTCATTTAATACTGCACTGTCTTAGGAATTTTCTCCTCCCTTACCCTTCTCTTGTTTCAGCCTTTCCCACAGCCTGTGTCCCATGCTGCTCTCAAGTTGGGGTAAGGCCACTGATATGGGTTCTCTTTAGTGCAGGACTGGCTTTGGGGACACTGTGAAGCCAGGCTGTGATGACAGAGGCTGGACTTTTACCCCTCAGCATCCAAGCAGTTACACCAGTCCTTCAAAAGTGTCGATCTCTTTGCTTGGAGTCTCACACATTCATTGCAAATCCTTCCATTTTTTTTTTTTTTTTGTGAATGGAGAAGGGAAACAGAGGCACATGGAGGAGTCTGAGACAAAAAAATATTGGAGTCAGGGTGGTAAGGGTCACATGACCCTGGCATTAACATGTTGCATGCAAAAAAAGATTTTCTTCTCTGTAAAAATGAATGTATTCGTAAGTTTCTGACACTCCAGGTTAGAAACATATAGGTTGGGTATGGTTGGGGATACCAGTTACTTACTCAGGTAAGGGATGGTGACCTCACATAGCCTTTGGAGGACGCAAGCACCTTCTCCTTAGCCTTGTTGATCCTGATGTCTAGAGGAGGAATAGAGGGTTTGGAGCATAGAAAGAATGTTCATATCAAGTCAAGAAAAGGGAAAAGCCCCAGCTTCTGGTGAGAGGTGTCAAGACCTATAATGCTGGGTGTGTGGGGCATGTGTGATTGTTGCTTCAGTCTAGAGATAAGGTTATCAGCAACTGATGCGGCCACTTTTCTGCTTCCTCCAGAGAGGTGACCTCTCAATGTAGCCCCAGGAACTGGAATCATGAGCCTTTCTTTCCTCCCCAACCATCCACCACCTTACTGCTTCAGGTTCAGATGTTGAGGGATAGGGTGTGCGCTTAGAACTATCTGACTGTCCTGTACGTGACCTCACCCCAAGGAGGTAGGCAGCCTCCCCAGGCACCAGCCCCAGGGAACTCATTAAACACTGTGTCTGGGAGAGAAGTAGAGACCTCTCAGTAGAGACCAAGGAAACTCAGGCTGCTGTAGCAGTGTTTTTCTTGGATCTCCAGATAATTAATCACTTGTTATTCTAGTGATTTCTAAGGAGACAGAGGCAAATGTATAGAGAAAGCCTGGGGCTTCTTCCAAGATGTGGGAGAATGCATGGAGTCAAGGGACGAGTCCAGGTCTTCACATAAAAACTCCTCTTTGCTGATGAGCTGGTGCTGACACAGCAACACCTATCAATCCATTCATTAACCACCCCCCTTTTTAGTTGTAAACCATACATAACATAAAACTTACCATTTTAGCCATTTTAAAATGTATAGTTCAGTGGCATTAAGTTAACGATCTTGAGCATCTTTTCATATACTTGTGGACCATTTGTATGTCTTCTTTGGAAAAATGCTGTTCAAATCCATAGCCCATTTTGAAATTAGGTTATTTGTTTTTTTTTTTTTCCTTCTAGTGAATTGTAGGAAAATACAATTTCCCCACAATATATCTTATAATGGGCTTATCTCTTAACCTAATAGATTATCAGATATGTTTTGCAAATATTTTCTGCTATTTCCTAGGTTGCTTTTTTTCACTCTGTTTTGTTTGCTTTGTAGAAGCTTTTTAGTTTGACATATTCCAACTTGTCTAGTTTTTTGTTGTTGCTGCCTGTGCTTTTGGTGTTCTATCCAAGAAATCACTGCCAACACCAATGTCAAAGAGCTTTTTCCGTAAGTTTTATATAAGAGTTTTATGGTTTCAGGACCTACAGTTAAGTCTTTAATCAATTTCAAGTTGGTTTTAGTGAGTAGTATAAGGGTCCAATTTCATTCTTTTGCATGTGGATATCTAGTTTTTGTAACATTGCTTGTTGAAGAGACTACCCTTTCCTTATTGTATATTCTTGATGCCTTTGTTTAAAATTAGTTGATTGTATGGACTTGAATTTCTATCTGGACTTTCTGTTCTGTTTCATCAGTCTTTATGCCAGGACCATACTGTTTTGATATTGTTGCTTTGTAATATATTTCAAAATCATGAAATGTGAGCATTCTATTTTGTTTTATATTCTCAAGATTGTTTTGCTGTTTGGGATTCTTTGTACCTTTTTTTTTTTTTTTAAAGATTTTATTTATTTAAGAGAGAGACACAGAGAGAGCATGCATGTGCAAGAGAGAGAGAGCATAAGCAGGGGGGAGGGGCAGAGGGAGAGGGAGAAGCAGACTCCCCACTGAGCAGGAAGCAAAATGTGGGCCTGGATCCCAGGACTCTGGGATCATGACCTGAGCTGAAGGCAGATGTTTAACCGCCTGAACTAGCCAGGCAACCCTGTACTTTCTTTCTTTAAAATTTTATTTTATTTAAATTCAATTAATTAACATATAGTGTATCATTAGTTTCAGAGGTAGAGTTCAGTTATTCATCGGTTACACATAACACCCAGTGCTCATTACATCAAGTGCCCTCCTTAATGCCCATCACCCAGTTACCCCATCCCCCCACCCACCTCCCCTCCAGCAACCCTCAGTTTGTTTCCTATAGTTAAGTGTCTTTTGTGGTTTGTCTCCCTCTCTGATTTCATCTTGTTTTATTCCCCCCCCTTGTATTTTCATATGAATTTTAGGATTCCTTTATTTATGGCTGTATATGCCATTGGGATTTTAGGATTTTAATAGGGATTGAATTGAATCTGTAGATCACTTTGGTTAGAATGGTATTTTAATGGGGCACCCAAGTGGCTCAGTCAGTTAAATATCTGCCTTTAGCTTGGGTCATGATCTCAGGATCCTAGGATCAAGCCCCTCATTAGGCTCCCTGCCCGATGGGGAGTCTGCTTCTCTCTCTGTTTCGCTCCCTTGCTCATGCATGCATGCTCTCTCTCTCTCTCTCTCAAATAAAAAAAAAAAAAGAATGGTATTTTAACAATACTTATCCTTCCAATCCATAAACAGATGATATTTTGCCATATATTTGGGACCTTCTTTAACTTCTTTCATGAAATGTTTTTGTTTCCATTATTTAAGTCTTTCACCTTCTTTTTTAATATTTTTTTATTATTATTATTTTTTAAAGATTTTATTTATTTGACAGAGAGAGACACAGCGAGAGAGGGAACACAAGCAGGGGGAGTGGGAGAGGAAGAAGCAGGCTTCCCGCTGAGCAGGGAGCCTGACATGGGGCTTGATCCCAGGACTCTGGGATCATGACCTGAGCTGAAGGCAGACGCTTAACGACTGAGCCACCCAGGTGCCCCAGTCTTTCACCTTCTTAATTGAATTTATTCATAAGTAATTTATTCTTTCTGATGCTACTGGTGAGGTAGTTTACTTATTTCCTTTCAGACTGTTCATCGTGAATGTGCAGACTCACAACTGAATCCTTAACCCACACCAGTCTTCTTTCCATTTCTCCACTGCAGCTTCATTAACAATGTCACCAAAGACCTTCATGTCATTAAAGTCAATGGACAGTCTTCCAGGCTTATTTCGCTTAAACTGTTCATATTTTAATGTTGGTTAATAGTCACAGCCTCTTGAAACTTCTAGTCTTGGATGATACAACTACTCCTTTTCTGTCCTCTTTGCTAATACGTTCTCTATCAGACTCTTCGATGTCAGAAATACTCAGCACTCTTCTCCTCAGCATTCATGTTTCACACCCCTCCTAGTGTATGTTACTTACTCTGATCAACAGGCAAAATATGTTCAAGAAGTAATTTTTCTTAGCTCAGGATTGTGTAAAATCTCCAACATTTTCTTCCCTTTTTTTTTTTTTAAAGATTTCATTTATGTATTTATTTTAGAGAGAGAGAATGAGAGACAGAGAGCACGAGAGGGAAGAGGGTCAGAGGGAGAAGCAGACCCCCTGCCGAGCAGGGAGCCCGATGCGGGACTCGATCCCAGGACTCCAGGACCATGACCTGAGCCGAAGGCAGTCGCTCAACCAACTGAGCCACCCAGGCGCCCCTCCAACATTTTCATATATGTAATGAGCTTGCAGTAGAAGGACCCAATACATTTCCCTTCACAGTTTCCTCATCACACGACATGCTTCTAGAATTATTCCACTGTTGTGTCACCAGCCTCACAGGTTATCTTCTATATGGTGGGAGGAGGAGCTGCCAAAGGGTTTCCTGGTCTGTTCCCAAGGGCCACGTAGAAGCTCTTCACCTGACTGGGCAGGGTGTTCAGAAGGCCTGCTTAGACCTTTGCTCTGACTATATGTACTTTCAGAAGGGATTTATTTCATTCTCACTGTTGTTCATTAGCAAATTTCCAAGTTCACGCTAGCCTCCTTTGTTTGGATAGCAAAACTTTGATTAAAGTTTTTCAATACTACCTGCCAACATCAGCTCACCCTTTGAAGGGTGGCAGGCTATCTTGTGGAAAGTGCTGTCTATTCTGACAGAGACAGCACTTGAGCTGTGACTGAGAAGGTTAGGACTAACCTGGGGGACAGATATGTAACACTTTCACCACAACGTATATCTCATGGTCCCTCTTTTTTCTTTTTTAAAAGATTTTGTTTATTTATTTGAGAGATAGAGAGCACAAGCAGGTGGAGGGGCAGAGGGAGGGGGAGAAGAAGACTCCCCACTGAGCAGGGAGCCCAATGTGGGGCTTGATCCCTGGACTTGGAGACCTGAGCTGAAGGCAGACACTTAACCAACTGAGCCACCCAGGTGCCCCTCATTGTCTGTTGTTATCTAGAATTCCCTTTAGTGTGAACTTTAGGGAGGTTACTTGTTGACATAAGTTGTGGCCACAAGTGCTGTGAGTCACATCTAGACCATTGTATTAAATGCCAGTGCAAAATCTTCAAGAGGTTTCATCAGCTTCTGAGAGAGTGATGATCAGTGTTTACAATGGTGTCTGCTCCATCAGCTTTGGTCCCTGAGTGTTTAAAGTGAGTAGCACTCTATGCTTTTCAATGGTGAACATGCAGTGTCAATATGAAATAAATCTTCGGTTTCAAGGTCCAATGATTTTGACATTGTTTGTTTCCTCAGCACAACCTAGCTTATCCTGACTGACATGCATTGCTTTTTTCCAGGATATAAAGGGCATTTCAATGAGGATCATGGCCATGTGGACAAAGGTAGAAGCAAGGGGGAAGGGAATAGAAGTGCTCAGAATTCACTGTGATGACACCTTGGTGTTGGGGCGGGTACTACATCTGATTTGTAGATTCTTCCATCTTTCCAGCCTTATTGTCTCTGTTCTCAAACTGAACAAGCCTCATAGGACTCTCCATTGTCCCTCAAACACATTCCAGTGTTTCTTGCTTCTTCCTCTTTGTGTGGGTCCCACTATTTGGAATGTTCTGCCCATTTCCTGCTGTACTGAACTTTCATCTGTCAAAATCAATCCATCCTTTAGGATAACCTTAGGTCATTATTCCAAGAAGTCTTTCCCAATTCCCTACTGAAGTCATGTAGCTTCTTACACTCAAAACCAAGAAAGGACTTTGTACTTTCTTGAGTATTACCCAAAGTCAAACCCATGGAGGAGGTATTTGGAGACAGCTTTATTCCACTTCAGGATAGCTTTATTTATGTAGGTGGCAGAAACCGTTTTCCTGAAATGTGGATTCCTAGCAGCACTTGGCCTGGGATTGTACATGTAATTGGTCAAGGTCACTGATAGAAACTAAGTGTTCTAGCTTCTAGGTCGGGGCTCTTATTGCTCTCCATCACTACCTTCTTCAACCTGTTTGGGCACCATGTAAAAAATGGGTAGGAGGGAAGGGTGATGTGATCACCTCTTAGGTCATCTCCCAATTAAGGTATTCCATCTGTATGTTCTTTCTATGAGTGAATTCTGTCCCTTAATTTTCTCAAACCCCTCTTCATATCTTTGTTCCTCAGGCTATAGATGAAGGGGTTCAGCATGGGTGTCACTACTGTGTACATGACTGTGGCTACCCGGTCCTTCACCACTGAGTACAGGGACAGGGGCCTAAAATAGACATAGATGACACTCCCATAGAACAAGGCCACTACAGTGAGGTGGGAGCCACAGGTAGAGAAGGCCTTCCACTTGCCAGCTGTAGAGGGAATTCTGAGCACAGTGATGATGATTCGCAGGTAGGAGAAGAGGATGCACAGGAAGGGGGTCACGATGACAGCCAGGGTCTCGGTCATGACCACTATCTGGCTGGAGGATGTGTCAGAGCAGGATAGTTTTAGCACAGGCTGGGTATCACAAAAGAAGTGCTTAATGACATGGGAGGCGCAGAAGGATAGGCGGGACATGAGTAGCACCCGGAGCAGGGAGTGCAGGTGGGAGATGGTGCAAGAACCCAGCAGCATGAGGAGGCAACGCCGTGGGTTCATGACCATATCATAGTGGAAAGGGTTGCAGATGGCTACCAGCCGGTCTATGGCCATGGAGGCCAGCAGGTAACTGTCAGTATTTGCAAAGGCCATGAAGAAGTACATCTGGACCAGGCATCCTACGAAGGAGATAGCCTTGGTGTCTGATGGTAAATTTGCCAGCATCTTGGGCACAATGACTATTGTGAAGCAGATATCCATGAAGGACAGGTTGCTGAGGAAAAAGTACATGGGGGTATGGAGTCGGGAGTCAGAGTGGATGGCCAGGATGATGAGTATATTGCCCGTGACAGTGACCATGTACATGATGAGGAAGATGGCAAAGAGTGGTTTTTGTAGCTGAGGGTTGGAAGAGATGCCCAGGAGGATAAAGCCTGAGTTGCTGCTGTAGTTCTTTGCCTCCATGTCTGTGCCTTTGTGGGCAGGGTGTGGAGAAGCAGTTGGAGAGATGTGAAGGGCAATTTCATCAAGTCAGCTTCTTCCCTAATCTCCAGGTTATAAAAAAGCCCATTGATATTTCTTCTGATTTTAAAGAATATTTACTTCAAGACATTCTAGAAAAAGAAGGAGTAAAATCTGGTAAGAGAAAAATAAGAAGATTCCAAGATGCTTTCTACATGAGAAACTAATATTTTCTCATGTGTCCTTAGGTAATTTTTTTTTTTTTTGGAAATTCTGTTAGTGTAATTTGTCTGAGTTTTCTCAATTCTCTTTCCAAATATTCTTTTTAGGTCATTCCTTGAGCAACTCCTTAGATTTTTTTTTTCTTCTTTGTCCAGGGGATGGCTTTATATACATGAGCTATTCTGACTAAAAAACTGTGAAGTTCTCATTCTAAACATTTATATTTACCAGAATAGAAAACTTTGAATGTAAACATCCCATTCCACCAGTTAAGGAAAAGACAAGGCAAGGATGGCTTCTTTTACCACTATTAAACTATAGTGCTCAGATGGTAGTGTAAGCCAGTGAAAAAACAAAATTAATGAAATAGGCATAACATTTACCTTGTCATTATTTTTAGTTGGCTTGTTTGGCTATCTAAAAAAAATCCAAGGTACTCATCTGAGAACTTTTAAACCTATAAAGATTTATCACAGTGGCCAGATAATAAGATACCATGCAAATATAAATATTATCCTGTAGTAGAAAAATGTAATGGAGTAAAAGGTTTCAATTGGCAATGGCAAGAAGGTCTAACCATCCGGTGACTGCAGTGCCTGCCCTGATCCAGACCCTCTGTCCCTACATCTACTGGTAGTGCAGCCCCCCAGCCTCGCACTGGTGTAGGATGTGAGAGTCTATGCTCCAGTAAGAAATCAGGCCTCAGTGGAGACATTCAAGCAAAGGTTGGAGAACTAATTTTCCAGAACAACAAGGAAAGTCATGCATCAGGAAAGGTATAAACATACCAAAAGCATATGGCAGCACAAATACCAGAATCTGATCAGACCAAACAGTTCAAGGAATTTCTTGGAACCTACAGTCAACTTACAGAAACCTGCTATTTGAACTCTGTTAAAGACTTCACAACAAGAGAAGTAAAACCCGAGGAGACCACCTGTTCAGAACATCGCTGACAGAAATATTTAAAAATGACACAAAGTATATCCATGAGATTTCAGGAATATCAAATTTAGCTGAAGGAGGCCCTGGCAACCAAAGCAGGACCCCTTGGCCAATCAGGATGGAGAAATCCTGATGGATGGACTTTTGATGAAAGAATGCCAGCAGCTGTTGTGATGAAAAACAGGATTCATCTGCTAGATTCTTCCTCCTTCCCTCTCTGCCCCTCCCCACTTGTGCATTCTCTCTCTCAAATAAATAAAAATCTTAAAAAAAACAAACAAATCATTGTTTCTTCCAAAAAAAAGTCTAAAATCTACTGAGCAATAAATCTGATAGAAAAAAGTAAAAAGAGATGAGAATGGTCTCTCTGAAGAAAGTGTAACAGAACACAAAAGGATGTCTGAATAAATGGAGATACTGTACTTCTATAAAGGGAAGATTCAATTTAAAAGTGCCAATTCTGAGATTGCACATATAAGTGATATTATACAGTAGCTGTCTTTCTCTGTCTGTTTAGCATGATGCCCACAAGTTCCATCCAAGTTGCAATTGGCAGGATTTCCTTCTTTTTATTGCTGAATCTAAAAAAGACAGTCATAGAAACAGAGAGTACAGTTGTGGTTGCCAGAGGCTAGGATGGGAGAAATGGGGACATGTCGAACAGAAGGTACACATTTCCATTTGTAAGGTCAGTAAGTTCTGGAAATCTAATGTAAAGTGTGGTGACAAAAGTTAGTAATATTGTTTTATATACTTGATATTTGCTAAGACAGTAGATATTTATTATTTATTTTAATTGAGATATAATTGATATATATGACATTGTGTAAACTTAAGCTGTAAAATGTGTTCATTTGATGCATTTAAGTTACAGTATGATTACCAGCATAGCATTAGCTGTCACCTCTATCACACCATGTAATTGTCATTTCTTTTTTGTGATGGGAACAATTAAAATCTACCACTCTTAGAAACTGAGAGGTTTATATATAATTCATTATTGTTGTCTGTAATCATTATGCTGCATGTTAAATCTCCAGGATTTATTCATTTACTGGTTGCGAATTTGTACCTTTAAGCATCTCTCCGATTCCCCCACTCTCCCAGCCCCTCCTGACCAACATTCAGTTTGAGACAGTAGTTCTTAAATGTTCTTGTAAAAGAACCAGACATGGTAATTATGTGAGGTGAAGGAGATATTAACTAACCATACTGTGGGAATCATTGCACAACATGTATCAAATCATCATGTTGTAGACCTTTAACTAACACAGTGTTATATATGTCAATTATATCTCAATAAAGCTGTAAGAAAATTCTTCTGGAATTAATAAAATTTAATGCACCTATGATAATACCCCAAGAGTATTTCTTTACTCAAGGGCATTTTTTTTAAAAGATTTTATTTATTTATTTGAGAGAGAGAGGCAGAGAGAGCGACAGAGATAGCAAGAGCACGAGCGGGGAGGAAAGGGAGAAACAGGCTACCTGCTGAGGAGGGAGCCCGACACTGGGCTCGATCCCAGGACTCTGGGATCATGACCCGAGCCAAAGGTAGACGCTTAACTGACTGAGCCACCCAGATGCCCTCCCAAGGACATTTTTAATAGGACTTGAGAAGGTCATTCTAAAATTCATCTAGAGGAATAAATAGCCTGGGAAAGACAATTTTGAAAAAAAAAATTAGAATGACAGTTTTTCTTTTCTTTAGAGAGCAAGAGAGAGTGGGGGAGGGGCAGAGGGAGAGAGAGAAAGAGAATCTTAAGCAGGCTCCATGCCCAGCACTAAGCCTGATGTAGGCTCAATCTCATGACCCTGAGATCATGACATGAGCCAAAATCAAGAGTTGGATGCTCAACTGACTGAGCCACCCAGGCGCCCCAACAGAGTTTTTCTAACCAAAAATCAAAGTATGTAATAATGAAAAAAAAATACGATAATCATACACAGAGAGAAAAACCAATTAATGAACCAACATAAAGAATGCTATATGCCTATATTTATACATGTATATGGATCTTAATCAAAAGACATGCAAAACCTTTGTAAAAAATAAGGCTAGATTTTTTTCTAACCCACATAGAAACAAAATCCATATGAACAAACTAGAAGTAAAAAATCCAAATCATAAAGTATTAGCCAAAAATAAAGGGCATATTTATATGGTCTCGAGATGTGGATGCCATTCCAATTGAGAAAAAAATGTAGAGGCAAGAATGACAAAACACTGTACTCAAAAATGTGAAAATGACACCAAAAGAGATCATAAGTAAAACTAAAATATTAACTATGGACTTAAAGAAAATATCTACAATACATTTACCAAAGAAAACATACCAACCTAGTTGGTAATCAAAAAATGTAAATTAGACTGAAACACAATTTTTACTCATCGGATTGTCAATAAATTTTTTTGGCAATATTCAAAAGGAAAAAGACCCTCATATACACTGGTAATGAGGGGATAATCAGTATAGGCTTTTTGGCAGTCTCTGTCAGAATAAAAAATCTGCATCTCTTTGTCCAGTAATTCCACTCATAAAAGTCCATCCTTTAAAAATATTCATTTATGTGTCACACAAAGATACATACACACATATTTGTAGCATTACTCGTAGTACCAGATTAAAAGAAAAGAACAAACAAAACCAACATAAGAAACAACCTAAATATCCACAAATTATTAAAACAATTAATAGTGCATTCTCATTACTCAATAGCACCCATCCTCTAACGAAATAAGATGGCTGATGATAGTCAACGTTTATCAGTACTCAGTATATTCCACCCTGAGGTAAGTGCTTTTCATGTATTTTATGATTTTATTTTCCCCAAATCCTAGATAAATTTTCCACCATTATTATCCTTCTTTTCATTTTTTATTAGTTTCAGAGGTAGAATTTAGTGATTCATCAGTTGCATATTAACACCCAGCACTCATTACATCAAGTGTCCTCCTTACTGCCCGTCACCCAGTTACCCCATACCCCATCTACCTCCCCTCCAGCAACCCTCCATTCATTTCCTAGAGTTTGGCATCTCTTATGGCTTGCCTTCCTCTCAATTTTAATCTTATTTTCTTTTTCCTTCCCTTCCCCTATGTTCAGCTGTTTTGTTTCTTAAATTCCACATATGAGTGAAATCATATCGTATTTGTCTTTCTCTCACTGACTTATTTTGCTTAGCATAATACCCTTATTTTCAATAAAAAAATATTTAGCAAAGTAATTTACCAGATCCCACAGTTAGTAAGTGGTAGAGTTGGGATTTTAGTTCAAGCAGTCCGATGGCAGAGCAGAAGGTATTGATTGCTAAGCTATATTTTCAAGGTAATACTAGTGTCCATGACATTTTGTTAAGTGATAAAAACAAGTTGCAGAGCAATGCGTATAGAATAATTCCATTTTCTGCAAAGAAGTATATCTCCTTTATATTTGTGTTTGTTGTGGTGTGTGTGTGTTTATGTGTATGTAGTTGCCTTCTGAAGTGAGATTATAGGGATGGAGTGAGGAATTCCTTCCATATTTAACTTTGTATGTAGATACGTCCTCTTAGGGATCCCACAGGGCTCTTTCCTGGCATGGTTCTTCTCTTTTCAGTTCTCCAAAATCTCTCCTTCATGCCTAGTGTTCACTCCTATATCAGATTAGAATTTTACCCAGCCATTTCCAGCTGTTAAATTCTAGATTCCAAGGCAAGTTGACATTGGAGATATGCCCCCTGGAATTCCTTTTTTGTAAATTATTGTCTTCTGTCCATTTCATTCCTATTTTGTAAATAGTTGTCTTTGGTATCCATATGATGGACCAGAAGTGCTTAGAGTGGGACTTTTGCGGAAACCCAGTCTCTTGTGTCCCTCTGCTGAGCTGGTAGTGCATCACCCAGATGTCTCCTGTGGGAGACACCTACTTCATTGCAGCCCTTCCCGGGGATATCCTCAGTCAGGATGGTAGTGTAATACAATACAATACAATAGCAATGACACAGTGCTTATGTGTACCAGACACTGCTCTAGGAATTCTACGTACATTAAGTCCATTAGTTCTTCACAATACCCCATTTTACAGATAGTGAAAGTGAGGCACGAGGAACTGAAGTGACTTGCCTAAGTCCACACAGCTAGAAGGTAGAGTCCAGCTTGAGAATATGTGCTCTTATCCCTTGCATTACGCTAGCTTTCTCGTTCCTTTGTCTCCTGTCTTTGAGATAGAGGAGAGAAGATAGGATAAGGAAAAGGGAGGAAGATCATATGAAGAGGTTGATCCAACCCAGTCTCTGTTCCCAAAGAGCCCTCAGCCTGCCTACCTGTGGGCCTGACAGAGGAGATTCAGGATCCTGACCAGGCTAGGGGGCCTGCCAGGGAGTTAAGATCAGGCTCTGAATCTGTGAGGGAGCAGGCCAGGGCAAGTGCAGATCTACTTTCAGAAAAGTGCTCTCTTCTTTTTACCTACAGTGGGTGTTGGTGATGGAAAGGGAGACCCAGGGGCCTCTCCTCTGAATGCCAGAGCCCTGGGGGCATTGGCCCTGTGGTCTTCCCAGGAGAGAAGAACATTACTGATGTCCTCACTGAGCTCTATGCTCTGAGCCTTGGGGAAACTGGGCTCTAGAGGTGTAGCCTCATATCCCCAGGAAGGGAATTAGGGCCATGCAGCAATAGGGGTGGAGGTTTTCATGCACATGTATGTGATGTATGTACATGAACATGTGAGTTCATGCATTCATGCATGCTCTCTGTTTATGCATGTGCTCCTTATGCATGTCTGTGTGTCGGCTTATGTGTGCCTACCTGGAAGGAGAGGTGATGGCGTCTGACATCTCTGAAGTTCTGTGTCTGCAGGCATGACTGTATCTAGGTGCAGGTGTAGCGTTCCAGGGAAAGGATTAAGATATGGGTTCTGGAGCCAGTTGGAATAGATTCAGATGCTAGCTCTGCCTCCTACAGGCTGTGTAGCTTTTGCAATACTTTTTTGAACCTCAGTGTGTGTGTGTGTGTGTGTGTGTGTGTGTGTGTGTGTGTGGTTTTTGTTTGCCTTTCTTAAACACTTTATTGCTTCAGTTTCTTAAAGCAGACATCCCAGTTTCACTAATTACTAAATGGGGGAACTTTGGCAAGTTGTTTAGCTTCACTAAACCACGTTGTCCTCATCTATAAATGCTTAGCAATCACAACTTTATTTTCTTTATTTTATCTTTTCCCTTTAATAGTCTTGATTTTTTTTAGAGCAGTTATAAGTTCACAGCAAAATTGGTCACATGGTCCAGAGAGTTCCCACATAGCCACAGCCCCCACACATGCACGAAACCCCCCGATTATCAACATCCCCACTAGAATGCTACACTTGTCATAATTGATGAACCCCACTGACACATCATCATCACTCAAATCCATAGTTTACATTAGGGTTCACTCTTGGTGTTGTACATTTTGACAAATGTCTATTGACAACATTATAGTATCATAGAGAATAATTTCACTGGCCCTAAAGTCCTTGGTGTTCCACCTGTTCATCCCTCCCTTCCACCTATGCCCTGGTATCCACCGATCTTTTACTGTCTCCATAGTTTTTCCTTTTCCAGAATGCCATGTATTGGAATCCTATAGCATGTAGCTTTTTCAAATTGGCTTCTTTCATTTAGTAATATGCATTTAAGTTTTCTCCATGTGTTTTCCAGTCTTAATAGCTCTTTTTTTTTGTACTGAATAATATTTAATTGTCTGGATATATCACTGTTTATTTATCCACTCACTTACTGAAGGAAGGACAGTAGCAACATCCTACTTGGTGCTTCCAAGTTTGGCAGTTGTAAATAAAGGTACTACCAACATCCATAGATAGGGTTTTGTGTGGATAT
Organism: Mirounga angustirostris; assembly: GCF_029215605.1. Classification (NCBI taxonomy): domain Eukaryota; kingdom Metazoa; phylum Chordata; class Mammalia; order Carnivora; family Phocidae; genus Mirounga; species Mirounga angustirostris. Next base: position 81,923,700 of record NW_026991723.1, on the reverse strand, counting down.
AAGTGTTCAACTCCTTTAGGTTAATTCCAAGGAGTGTGTTTGCTGGATCATATAGTAAGAATATGTTTAGTTCTGTAAGAAACTGCAAGACTGTCTGTACATTTTGAACTTCCACCAGTAATGAATGAGAATTCTTGTTGCTCTACATTTTTGTCAGCATTTGGTATTGTCAGTGTTTGAATTTTGGCCATTCTAATGGATGTGTTGTGGTATCATACTGTGGTTTTATTTTGCATTTCCCTGATGACATGTTTCCTTTGCTTATTTTCTATCTGTATCTTCTTTGGTGAGGTGCCTTTAAAGTCCTTGTCTTGTTTTATTAGGGTTATTTATTTTCTTATTGCCAAGTTTTTGAAAAAGAATCTTTTGATACATATCTCAGCCTCAGGGAGCACAGAGCAGGGTGGCCAAGGGTGGAGAGAAGGGTAAATGGACAAATAGAAGCTTTCCATCACAACCCCATCTGGCGACCAGAATGATCTATATAAATTAGGAACAACTTTGTAATTATTTGGTTACTTCTCTGATCTACATCCTGCAAAGGGTCCCCTTGGTGACAGCCCGTGTTTTCTAAGTGGTTTGTCATGATATGTAATTATACAGAATTAACATGGAGTAATGTCAATTTTACTCATTTTTTAAGAGGGAGAAGAACAGCATTGTTCTATATTTATGGCATGGAATGAGAGCTTTGCTTGAATCTTAGCGATAGAACATATATAACCTGAATGTTTGCAAGTTCTTCTTCATCCTTCAGGAGAGTTGCTTCTCCCTTGAAAACTCAGCTTTCACAGGGTGATACATGGAAGTGTTCAATTAGTCTATTGTACACCTGAAGCTAATATAACACTGTATGTTAACTAACTGGAATCAAGATAAAAACTTAAAAAAAAAGAAAAGTCAGCTGTCCTGGGCCATGCCCCCATGCTCAAGACAGAATATCCTTGCTTGTCTTCCTGTGAGCTTATCTCTGCTACTGCTGTTTGCTCTGATTTGTTTTGCTGCAAAGTTTGATTAGATCTTCTCTCATTATTTCTCAAAACACACAATGCTCAAGGCTGTGTCTACCAAGACTTGAAGCTAACACAGAGAGGTAACAGTGGAGAAAACTATAAAATTAGGTGGCTGATCTTACTGTCCCTAGATGCCATTGGCTGTGTACTCTTTTTTAAGGGGCTCCCCTTCTGATCTTTTCTTTCCTTATCCTGGCAGCATAATCTTATGGCAAATTTATCTCTCCCAGAGGAAAGTCCCCCTTTCTATGTTCTCATTTTCCCAAGTTCAAGTCCCTAGCAACATACTTCTGGACACACCCGAGGACTGTAGGGCTGCCAGACTTAGCAACTCTATGAGGAACTAATATCAATAATCTTCCCAGAGATGATACTATCCAGTGAAGACAGTCATTTACCCTTGTAACAAAATGCATGCTATCCCAATCTGAAACTCTGCAATGATAATATCCTGGCTTAGGGCCTCCTCCAGAACAGTGAAAAGGTATTTTGTTTACAATTTTGTGGTACAAAAAAATCTCACTAGGAATGATCTCTCCCCAAAGAAAACTGACAGCAAAAACCCATAAGGAGTAGGTAGTAGAGGGTGACCAGTTGGTCACATAATCCATATTCCTGGATGGTAAGATAATGTAGTAAAAATGTCAGTTTCCCCAAATTAATACATATATTCAGTAGACTCACAAAATTCTAAAAGGGTTCTTTATAGAATATGTCAAGTCTACTCTAAAACTTGTTAATAAAAGAAAATCTGTAAAAGTAACAATATAATTTTGAAAACAAAGCAAAATAATGATGATGGGTTTGTCTTCCCAGTTAGAAAAACATACAACAAAGCTTTGCTCATTACAACAGCATAGTATTGGTGTAAGAATGTAAAATCCAGCTGATGGAGCAGAGTAGAATCCAGAAATAGACCTAACTAAAAAGGCACTTAGCCTTTTTCGATGTGGGAGGAAAGAAAATTGTGGGACAAATGTGTATTCAATTAAAAGATAAATTTAATAAATTTAGATCTTGACATTATACCATATGTGAAAATAAATTCCAAACAAAGAGGCAACCCACAGAATGGGAGAAGATATTTGCAAATGACACTATAGATAAAGGGCTGGTATCCAAGATCTATAAAGAACTTCTCAAACTCTACACCCAAAAAACAAATAATCAAGTCAAAAAATGGGCAGAAGACATGAACAGACACTTCTCCAAAGAAGACATACAAATGGCTAACAGACACATGAAAAAATGTTCATCATCATTAGCCATCAGGGAAATTCAAATCAAAACATGGAGGACATTAGGAGAAGGAAGGGAAAAATGGGCGGGGGGAATTGGAGGGAGAGATGAACCATGAGAGACTATGGACCTGAGAAACAAACAGGGTTTTAGAGGGGAGGGGGGAGGGGGGATTGGTTAGCCTGGTGATGGGTATTAAGGAGGGCATGTACTGCATGGAGCACTGGGTGTTATACGAAAACAATGGATCGTGGATCACTACATCAAAAACTAATGATGTATTGTATGGTGACTAACTTAACATAATAAAATTAAAAAAAAAAAAAACACATTGAGATACCACCTTACACCAGTTAGAATGGCAAAAATTGACAAGGCAAGGAACAACAAATATTGGAGAGGTTGTGGAGAAAGGGGAACCCTCTTACACTGTTCGTGGGAATGTAAGTTGGTACAGCCACTTTGGAAAACAGTGTGGAGGTGCCTCAAAAAATTAAAAATAGAGCTACACTATGACCCAGCAATTGCACTACTCGGTATTTACCCCAAAGACACAGATGTAGTGAAAAGAAGGGCCATATGCACCCATTGTTCATGGCAGCAATGTCTGCAATAGCCAAACTGTGGAAAGAGCCGAGATGCCCTTCAATAGATGAATGGATAAAGAAGATGTGGCCCATATATACAATGGACTATTACTCAGCCATCAGAAAGGATGAATACCCAACTTTTACATCAACATGGATGGGACTGGAGGAGATTATGCTAAGTGAAATAAGTCAAGCAGAGAAAGTCAATTATCATATGGTTTCACTTATTAGTGGAACATAAGGAATAGCGTGGAGGACATTAGGAGAAGGAATGGAAAAATGAAGGGGGGGGAATCGGAGGGGGAGATGAACCATGAGAGACTATGGACTCTGAGAAACAAACGGAGGGTGTTAGAGGGGAGGGGGTTGGGGGGGATGGGTTAGCCCAGTGATGGGTATTAAGGAGGGCACGTACTGCATGGTGCACTGGGTGTTATACGAAAACAATGAATCGTGGATCACTACATCAAAAACTAATGATGTATTGTATAGTGATTAACATAACATATAAAATAAAATTGAAAAAAAAGAAAATAAATTCCAGATGTATTTGAAGATTTAAAAGTAAAAATCCCTAAAACTATAACATGGAAATACAGGAGAATATTTTTATAATTTTGTGGATGGAATAACCCTTCTCGGCAAAATATAAACCCTGAAGTTGTGAAGGAAAAGATGGGCAGATTTGACTATATAAAAGTGAAAATGTGTGTGTGACCAGTGATATCATGAATGAAGTTAAAAGAGAGTCAAAGGATTTGGAGAAAATACTGATGATGTATATATATATATATATATATATATATATATATATATATATATATATATATATATATATTCATATAATAGAAAGGATTAGTGTTCATATAGTAGAAAGGATTCCAAAAAATTAATAAGAAAATGACACATATTCTAATTGTGATAGGAACAGTGATGTTTACCAAATATTCCATACAAAAACTAACATTTCCCACCCCTTGCAGTTTGTTATGAACACATGACAACTTCTGTCCAAAGAAATATGAGTTTAAGTGATGTGTGTTATTTCTGGATTAAGGCAATGGAAAACCACGTGAAATTCTCCAATCTGTCTTTCCCTGCCAAGGAGGCCATAGGTTTTTGATAAGCTGTGGTGGACCTCTATCAGTGTGGTTTTCTCCGAATCACTATCCATCGAACAGCCCTGGTGACCTGTAATGGATGTATCGTGTGAGCAAGAAATAAAATTTTGCTGTGTGAAACTTTTGGGATTTGGGGATTAATTTGCTGTTGCAATGTAGAAATCCATTCTGGCTAATACTTCAATAGAAAAATGAGAAAAGGATATAAACAGGTAATTCACAGTGGAAGAAATAGGAAGGACCAATAAACGTATAAAAGACATAAAGTATTATTTATTTTGACCAGTAGACGTATCACCATAGAAGATGGTGATACTACATGGTATTGAATGTGTGAGGAGAAAGGTGCTTCATGTACTACAGATTGGCACAGAAATGCACTTTCTGTGCATTTGGCACAGCCCATTTTGGAGAACAACTTGACAGTATCTCTCAAATTCCACTTTTATGTATATAAGGCATTTGAACAATGGATGTGTGCACATTTGAACAATGTATGTATACAAGGTATTCATAGAAGTATTGTTTATAATAGATACAAGAGAAAATAGAAACAGTTTAAATGCTCGGGAATGAAGACATGGTTAAATTATGGTAGCTTCATATTATAAATTATTATTATTATTAAAATAATACGAACAAGTTAAAAACAATAGTATATTGTAGATAGTAGTGACTTGGAACCATCCTTAAGACATATTTTTAGGTGAAGAGTCAAGTTCGAAGGTAATATATTTATTTAGTGTGATTTCAATCCTCTTAATTTTTTTTTTCTATTTAAAGAGCCTTTATTTTTTTTTTCTGCTTCGAGTAATTTATTTTAGGAAAATTGATACACCAAGAAATTTTGCAATCTTTTCCAAACACAATTCAAGGAAGAATTGCAACACATTTAAATAGAAATTAGAATAAACATATCTTCCACTATAAAACACAAATTTCCTTAAAGAATTTTAGCAACCGAAACCAACATGGTTAATATTTTCCGATTTTACTTCATCCTTAATGTCCATAGTTCTTCATCTTTCCTTTTTTTTTTGAAGACTTTTATAGACCAATCTTTTAGATTCTCTACACATAATTATATTCGAATGAAATTGTCGGGGTTGTGGATTGGTCTATAAAAGTCTTAAAGAGCCTTTAAAAAATTTTTAAATAAGTTTTAATTTAAATTCGAGTTAGTTATATGCAACTAATGAATCGTTGAACACTACATCAAAAACTAATGATGTACTATTTGTTGGCTAACTGAACATAGTAATAATAAAAAGACTTAAAATAAAAAAATAAATTCAAGTTAGTTAATGTTAGTGTAATATTAGTTTCGAGTGTACAATACAGTGATTCAATAGTTCCATACAACACCCGGTGCTCATCACAACAAATGCTTTTAATCTTTATATTTGCATGTGTGAAGATATCTTTCTCTATGTAACAGGTTTGTGGGTGAAATTCAGGAGGGGTTTTCAGTTTGTACATTATAACTTCTGTTTAATTTTCATAACTAGACTGTATTCATGTGTTATCTATATTCTCAGAAAGTAAAAAAAAAGGAAAGCAATGTGGAAGGTGAGAAAAATAGAATTGAAATATATTTTTTAAAGATTTTATTTATTTGACAGAGAGAGACACAGCGAGAGAGGGAACACAAGCAGGAGGAGTGGGAGAGGGAGAAGCAGGCTTCCCGCTGAGCAGGGAGCCCGATGTGGGGCTTGATCCCAGGACCCTGGGATCATGACCTGAGCCGAAGGCAGCTGCTTAATGACTGAGCCACCCAGGTGCCCCTATCTGTAAGGCTTCTGGTCAACAGTAGGCTATTAGTAGTTAAGTATTTAGGGAGTCAAAAGTTATGCATGGATTTTCCACTGCACAGGGGGTCAGTGCCTCTAATCCCCACATTGTTCATGGGTCAACTATATGTATTTCCATGTTTTGATTCTGTATATCTATTTCCCAGTTTTATTTATTTTTTTAAAAGATTTTATTTATTTGACAGAGACACAGCGAGAGAGGGAACACAAGCAGGGGGAGTGGGAGTGGGAGAAGCAGGCTTCCCGTGGAGCAGGGATCCCGATGCGGGGCCCGATCCCAGGACCCTGGGATCATGACCTGAGCCGAAGGCAGACACCTAACGACTGAGCCACCCAGGCGCCCTGAATTAAAATATTTTTTAACACAGTGCCTTCTTTGTGTCCTCTCTTAGCATCAAATACTGACACATAAAAACCTTAAATAAATACTTCATGATACATAAAAACATACCTACGAGAGAGGGGAAGAAGGCTATTAATTTGCTAAACCTTAAAATCACAACAATGGCACTATCAAATTTCACACGCCAACTGGGGTCCCCCAAAGAGATCAGTGGTTCACAACCTTGGCTGTTCATTGGAATTACCTGGGAGCTTTAAAACTACTGATACCTGGGTTACATCTTAGAGACTTTGATTTAATTGGTCTGGGGTGTGGTCCTGGGCATCCGGATCTTTTTGTAAGGTCCCCAGGTGATGCTACATGTGCAGAGGAGGCTGAGAACCACTGCTTTGGATAAAATAGACACTATTGCAAAGGTCTTTAATTAGGAGACCAAAAGGAATGGGGGAGTTGATTTCTATGCCTCAAGGAAAATGTTCTTCAAAGCATATAAGGGAAAAGGTTCTGGCTAGAACTGGTTTAAACATTATTTTCCTCTAAATTGGTTACTCAGTAGCTCCCTCCAATGCTGCTCTTGCATGAATGGGCTCAGGTGGGAGGAGGCAAAGCCTTAGAGTTATGGCATCCTCAATTACCTTTCTAGAATCAGAGCAGAATATGGCCCCTTGATGGGAGCCCAGGGGAAAGCAGGAGAACTCACTAATGACATTGTGCCAGAAAAGTTTCTGAACAACTATCATGGTAGAAGCTGCCTCAGAGGGATGAGATACAATCTCAACTTTCTTAATGAGGCTCTGGGGAGATCTTGCTGGTGAACCTCTAGGATCCTTTACTTCAATGCTAATTAACCACTGAGGGTAGCTCCTTTTACATCCCAATTAAATTGAGTTCTGGGGTAAAGGTTTGTCTTTTGAATGGTTACTTGGGAATTAAGCCTGGAGCCTCTCAGCACATCAAATCATTCTCAATGTAACCATGGCCACAACTGATCACAACACTGTCCCTAGTCAAAGAAACAGACTACCCAGGCACACCCATTTCATTGTGTAGTCAGAGAAGCATGCTGTACATTGAGAATAAAAGTGTTGATGTCCTGGTCAGAACATCAGTCATCGGGTTCAGAACTCTTCTGGAATAGGAGCCAAGAAAGGATTCTGGGGAAAGTTGTGGCTGTTCTTGAGGATATCCTCACACAAGTTAAGGTGGGGTCACAGATAGCTCCCATTTCTACCCATCGTGTTTGGGTAGGCACTTGGGACGCAGAGTTAGTCAATTCTGAGTTTGAATTCTGTTTACCACTTAGTTGCTGGTGACTTTGGGCAAGTCACTTCACCTCTTTGAATTTCAGTTTCCTCTTCTTTAAAATGAGGTCATTAATTCCCATCAGTCAGAATTATAGGTGATTGATTTATGCTAGTTATCTTCACATTACCATGGTGACTTGGTGTACATTGGCTGGCATTTTTAAATTTATTAAAAATGTATGATAAAAGGTCAATGTTAGTTCACAAGATGATGGAAATTATGAAGGCATTATGGCCAGGGAACTCAAGAAAATTGGGGTCCTGCTCTAAGACTCAGCTGCCTCTTTCTGTGAGGTTATTAATGAAAATGCTGCCCAAGGAAAAATGGCAAAATGGAAGTAGGAGACTTGAGTGGTAGTTGGTGGTAGTAGAGCTTGTGCTAGTTGCTTTCCAAAAGCCCTGATGGGTGGGGGTTAGCCTACCAGTGCTAGAACATTCTTTAGAATGTAGGAATTAGAGCCTTCATCCTTGGCTTTGGACCTTAGTTGCTATTCTGGCACAACAGATTAACTTCCCAGTGGAAATCCTGTTTCTAGGTGCACTTTGGCCAGCCTAGTGTGGAGGAATTCCCATGGGCACTTCAGCCTCACAGTCCCCAGCCTCATCTCATCTCATGACTTCTCCTTCCTTTCAAACTCATCAAGAATGTATTGGGGAAAACTTGGGGCCCCTGAAACACCTATAGTTTTTCTTTTGAGCAAAATGATCTTGTCTGAAATCTCCTGTAGAGAGAGGAACCCTAAGCAGATACTCATACATAGCACTTATATTCCCTTTGTATGACATAAAGATGTCAGTATAGTAGTTAAACTGTTTGAAGAATGATTTGCTATTTCTTTATCTTTTTCAGTCTTGGTTGTACTTGGCTCCTTCTTTTTTGTGGACCTAGCCGTGCATCTAAGGTCCTTATCTTTCTTTGTTTTTCTTATAAATTAAAGTGGTGGACTAATTATTTTTTCTTTTTTGAGAGTTTTTATTGAAATTCCAGTTAGTTAACATACAGTGTAATATTAGTTTGAGGTATACAATATAGTGATTCAACACTTGCATACAACACCTCGTCCTCATCACAAGTGCACTCTTTAATCCTTATCACCTGTTGAACCCATGACCCCACCCACCTCTCCTCTGGTAACCATCAGTTCTCTATAGTGGAGAGTTGGCTTCTAGTTATTAATGTTAGAAATAAATGGAAAACTAATGATGTAATGTATGGTGATTAACATAAAATAAAATAAATAAAAGAAAAAAAGAAAAAAGAAATAAATGGAAAAACAATTTAGTAAAATTCAAACCAGGTCAAGTAAAATCATACTAGGGAGAACCTGGCTATTCAGCTTTGACCTCACCTGTGTTAGAAGAAGGCCGGATAAGGAGCTGTCACAGGTTCTTCTCTTTCAGAGCTTAACAGGAAGGTAAGACTGTCTCAGATTTCCCACATAACTCATGAGACCGATGGCAGGACATCTTCAAAGGTCCTGTGGTCATAGTAATTCTTTAGCTAGTTGAGACTTCAGTTTAATCAGTGTTCCCTTGTCTTTTTGTTGTAATGTTGACTTTTTCACCCCCATCTCTCGCTAGTTGTGATCTGGGTCTTAATTTCTAGGTGAACTAGAGGTTATGGTAAGTTCCCAGTTTTATATTAGATATATAAAAGATATAAGAGATATATGAGATAATTGATGAATCAGAGACCTTCAGGTTTTGAAAACAGATTTCATTGCCAAAATGGAAGATTTATGGCAAGCAGATATTGTGAATTAAAAATTGGGGGGTATGGTGACATAACAATAAAAAAAGTACCTATCCCTACACACTAAAAAAAAAAAAATTGGGGGCTAAAGCATTGCTTACTTTTCACTTCTTTTTTTTTTTTAAAGAATTTATTTTTTTGAGAGAGAGAGAGAGTGCAAGCAGCGGGATGGGCAGAGGGAAAAGAAGAGAATCGTAAGCAGACCCCATGCTGAGCAAGGAGCCTGATATGGGGCTAAATCCCACAATCCTGAGATCATGACCTGAGCTGAAACCAAGAGTTGGATGCTTAACCAACTGAGCTGCCCAGACGCCCCAGTACTTTTCAGTTCTCTGCAGCAGAATTATCAAGTATATTGTATTAGTTTTCTGGGGCTGCCATAATAAAGTGCCATTGATTGGGTGACTTAAGCAATGGAAATTTATTTTCTCACAATTCTGGAAGCTGGAAGTCAGGGCAAGGTATTGGTAGGGTTGGTTTCTTCTGAGGACATTCTTTTTGGCTTTGCAGTATCTTCACAAGATCTTACATCTGTGTATGTTTGTGTTTTAATCTTCTCTTCCTATAAGGACACCGGTCATCTTGGATTGGGGACCACCTGAAAGACATTTTAACTTAATTACCTCTTTAAAGACCCTATCCCCAAATAAGTCACATTCTGAGATGAGGGGGTTAGGATGTCAACTTATGAAATCATGGGGAAACACAATTCCATCCAAAACCCCAACGTGTTAAACACCAGATTCTTAGCTCTTAAGAGTCATCACTTGGAATCCACATATATCCCAGGGAAGAGATGAAGGAGAAATCAAAGCAATGGGACATATTTAGATAACAATAGAGAGTCTCTTGCAGGGTCCTTTAAGTCTGTGAATCTGACAGTAGATTGGACATGGGCCCTGTGCAATATGAGGACTATACTGGTGCTCCTTTTGCTCTTGAAATTAAAAAGAGCAATAGAAAATGGTGGCATTGTATTTGTAGACATCAGAGGACTGGATATTGCACTAAGTATTTTCCTGGAGGTTATTTAAATGTTTTTTAAGGACCTAGAGTGGCTCATTCAAATAGATGAATGATGGTCATTAAGGAGGGCACGTGATGTAATGAGCACTGGGTTTTATATACAACTGGTGAATCACTGAATTCTACCTCTGAAACTAATAATACACTATATGTTAATTAATTGAATGTAAATAAAAAAAAACCAAATAGATGAGTGAGAGAAGCCAGGTTGGTGGAGAGACTAGACCAACATCAAAGGGCTGTAGCAAGAACCCTTCATGTTGGCCAAGGCTGATATCACCATTGGATCATCATTACAGAGCATAAGAAGACATGTGGGCCAGTCATCAATCTCATAAGCATGGCCTAGTCATCACCCATAGTGACAAATGAATGGGAAAAGGTCAGATGTCAGCAACTGAATCAGCATAGTACCAAAGTACAGACTAATCTAAACAAAACAAAACAAAAAACAAACAAGAAAAATCCTGTTGGGTCTTTGAAGACATCAGGGGAAGTTGTGTAAGTCCTGAGAGTTTAGAAATGGGACTTGGAAGGAGCAATGATATCCATGAAAGGTGGGAAATGAATGGAGCTCAATTATAAATAAAAATACACAACTAATGAATTGTTGAACACTACATCAAAAACCACATGTATTTTTATTTATTTATTATGTTCAATTAGCCAACATATAGTACATCATTATTTTTTTTAAAAGAACCTCTTTTTTATGAGGCTTTGTAAACCAAAAGCTTCTTACTAATAGTTTACATCCACTGATTTTTCTTTTCTTTTTTTTTTATTATGTTCAATTAGCCAACATATAATACATACATCCATTGATTTTTGATTCTGTCTTCAGTGGCCATAGGGAGCATTTCTGATTACATAGAACAAATTTTCCTTCATTCTGAAAAAACTAACAAATAGAAAACACATGGAAATACAGGCATCTTTAGAGAGAGGAGCACATAGGCAAGGAGTTTCAGGAAGCGTTGTTTGATGAATGCAACCTGAGCTTATGAAAGGCAGGAAGAGTAGAGAACAGAACACTACAGAGGCATAGAGCTGGCTTACTAATAGTCAGTTATGTGATTGATGTTAGGTTTTGTGAATCTAATGACTCCAGAGCCCAGGATATCCAGCTGTTGGGAGAATTAATAAAAGAGACCCGAGTTATATCATGGCATGATCAGAAAACATTCTGATCTGCAGTTGGGAAGCTCCTAGTCTAATAAGGAGGTAACACACACACACACACACACACATTCACCCAACCACTTGCAAAAAAATCTTCTATTTCAGATAGAACAGAGTAGTTATAAATGCAAAACATTTTTTTTATTAAAGATTTTGTTTATGTGACAGAGAGATAGGGAGAGCAGGAATACAAGCAGGGGGAGTGGGAGAGGGACGAGCAGGCTCCCTGCTGAGCATGGAGCCCAATGTAGGGCTTGATCCCAGGACCCTGGGATCATGACCTGAGCTGAAGGCAAATGCTTAATGACTGAGCCACCCAGGCACCCCAATGCAAGACATTTTTGCACATATATAGATTTCTACATAAATGTACAAAAATTGTATGGTGACTAACATAACATAATAAAATTTAAAAAAAATAAATGTACAAAGATTCTTTTGTAATTCAAGTGACCAAACTTGGATGAATTTATAAATGAAGGAAATATGGGAGGTTCCCTATAAATATGGAAGGAATAAAGGGATGTGATTTTCTGGAATAGAGAGATATTGAGGTGATCTACATTGTAGCATAGGTACCGAGACATGGAAGGTACTGTCAACCATGGTATGACAGAGACCACAGGTTGGAAAACTACAGGGTGCAGCTACAATTGAGCAAAGAGTATATTTTCCCAAAAAATTTTTCTCACATGCTGATGTGTGTGTGTGCATGTGTGTGCACCTGTGAGTTTGTGCAGGTGTGTGTACATGAGCACCCACACCCACACTTTGATATCAGAATCCACGGATTTTGTTGGCTTGTGTAGTAGAAAGCATATCCATTTGAGCCTTAATCCTGCTTATCAGTTTCTCTAAGCCCTGTTTCATGTCTTTGTTTCTCAAACTATAGATAAATGGATTCAACATAGATGTCAGTACAGTGTAGATGATTGTTGCTACTCGGTCTTTGACAGTATAGGTGGACAAAGGGTGGAAATAGACATAGCCAATACTCCCATAAAACAGAGTCACCACTGTGAGATGGGAGCTGCAGGTGGAGAAGGCTTTGCATTTTCCAGCCACTGAGGGAATATTGAAGACAGCAATGGGGATTCTCAGGTAAGAGATGACAGTGCAGATACATGGGGCCATCACAGAAGCCATCCCTTCTGTCATGGCCACGATTTTGTTGACAGAAGAGGAAGAACAGGCCAGTTTTAGAACAGGGTTGACATCACAGAAAAATGTTGGATAACGTTTGATGCACGGAAGGTGAGCCGATTCACCAGGAGGGCATGTAGAAGGGAGTGGAGGCAGGAGAAAGCTATGGAGAAGGTCACTAGCAGCATACAGTGTCTGTGGTTCATCACAGTGACATAACGGAAGGGGTTACAAATGGCTACAGAGTGGTCAATGGCCATAGCTGCCAGGAGATAACTGTCTATGTTTCCAAAGACCAGGAAGAAATACATCTATGCCAGACATCCAGCATAGGAGATGGTTTTCACCTCTGATAAGTTCACTAACATCTTGGGGACTATGACTGTTGTGTAGCAAATACCAGCAAAGGACAAGATGCTCAGGAAGAAATACATGGGGTTTTGGAGTTTAGGATCAGAGCGGATAGCCAAGATGATGAGCAGATTCCCCACCAAGGTGACCAGGTACATGATAAGAAAGAGGGCAAAGAGTGGCTTCTGGTCCTCAGGGTGAGAGGACGGTCCTACGAGGATGAATTCAGAGAGTCTTGTCAGGTTGGACATTCCCATGGACTTGTATGCACCTACAGGTAAAAGGTCCTGTCAGTTAATGTTCTTATGTCATCTAGGACATGCATCTTTCCATCTGGTTCTTACAATGAGAACGAGGAGTTGTAAAAGGGCATTTACCCTAATGATTTTCTTCATGAATATGAACAAATCAGAGCCAAAGGTGTATTTTCACTTGTTCTTTTAGAATCTTTGTGATAGAAATCTATAGAAAACAGATTGAAGGTGGGGGGCACCTGGATGACACAGTTGGTTGAGTCTGACTCTTAGTTTTGGCTCAGGTCATGATCTTGGGGTCATGACATCCAGCTCCACATTGGGCTCCATGCTAAGCCTAGAGTCGCTAAAGACTCTCTCTTCTCCCTCTGCCTCTCTGCACAGTGTGCTCTCTCTCTCTCTCAAATAAATAAATAAATCTTAAAAAAAAGAAAACAGATTGAAGGTGAGAGGGAGAAGGAGGAGGAGGCCTATAGAAGGCTTGATTCCCTTTTCCTCCTTGGTCTGTGGCTGATAATCACAGGAACCACAGATGCAGTCTATGAATCAGGTTCAGGTTAGCTTCTCATAAAGATTATCCTTGGCAAATGCACATCTGTATAATCATGAAATAGCTATTTCACCTAGTTTGTGGTTGATGAAGAACCATCCTTTTAAAAATAAGATGAAAATAGAGAGGGAGGCAAACCATAAGAGATGCTGAACTCTAGGAAGCAAACAGAGTTGCTGGAGAGGAGGTGGGTGGGGGAAGGGATAATTGGGAGATGGGTATTAAGGAGGGCACTTGATGTAATGAACACTGGGTGTTGTATGCACCTGATGAATCACTAAATTCTACCCTTGAATCTAATAATACAGTGTATGTTAACTAAATTGAATTTAAATAAAGAATTTAAAAAAGAACCATTATTTTTAATCAAGATGCTTCTTTCCACATCATTTGCAGTGGAAGTACGGAAGACATACAAAACCGTTGAATTGAATGTAAATAGTTCTAGGGCAAAGAAAGATGGAGAAGGTAAAGTGAGAGAGAGGGAGTGAATTTTCTTGTTCTTTGGCTGATATTTCACACCCTGAGGTCAGGGGAATGTAACTCACAAGTAGACTGGGTAAAGAAGGATTCAACTGTAGAATGAATATATATATATTGATATATATATAGAATTGATATATATATATAGAATATATATATAGAATGAATATATATATATATAAATCTCAACATTTAGCTCAAAGATAAGTTAGCTCTCTTAGTGTCCAGTGATGACTAATTATCTGTCTGAGATCAGATATTCACACCTTCTGATCAGGCATTCTCAAAGTTCACTTCTTACCTGGGAAGGACATCAAAGTCTTGCCTCATCTATTCAGCTCCCTGGAATGATTAGTGAAAAAGAAGACAAACTGTGCCAAGAGACCACATACAGAAAATGTGTCTGATTGTAGAAAATCTAATGCTTCTTAAATCTGAATGCTCCTTTGCATGGATTCTTACCATCCTTCCCAAGGTATAGATACTTACAGCCCTTGCTTCCCTCATGGGAGTATCCGCTGATGCTGTGTCACTAAATCTCTGGTGTTTGGTGGGGGAGAGAATAAGAAGAAGAACACACATTAACTTTGTGCAGGATTGTCTCCAAGGATCCAGAGGAATTACATAGGTTCTCCCTCCCCAAGTGGCCCCACATCCCTGTCTTCAACAGTCTGTGCATAGAGTAACATGTGCTTAGCCTGGTGAAGGCGTCATGATAGATAATAATTTTCTGTCCCTGGCTCTTGCAACCTCTCTGAGGGCTTACCTTGGTATGTCCCAGGTAGCACTGAGGATGGGGTACCAGGCAGGGACATCTGGGCCTAGTTTCTTTTTTGAACTATGAAGCTTTGGTTTGGACTTCCCCTTAGTGCCTTCATTAAGGACAACTATCTCAGAGCACCTCAACATCATGAATATCTTCTGCTCTCCCCTCCTCAAGTTTATTTTGATTTGTTATCAAAATATTGACATACAATAATATGTTAATTTCAGTGCTAATGCAGTGAACTGTTAATACAATGGACATAGTTTTTAACATTTATATGCATTCCAAAGTGATCACCAGGATAAATCTAGCTACCATCTGTCACCATACAAAGTTGTTACAATATTGTTAACTATATTCCCTATTCTGTAACTTTCATCCCCTTTAATTATGTATTCTATAACTGGAAGTTTGAGCCTTTTAATCTTTTTCTCCTATTTCAACCAGTCCCCCTCCCTGCCCACCCTAATCGCCCCTGGGAACTACCTGATTGTTCTCTGTATCTATGATCCTGTTTGTGTTTTGTTTTGTTTGTTTTGTTTTTTAGATTCCATGTGTAAGTGAAATGATACAGTATTTGTGCCTCTGTGTCTGACTTATTTCACTTAGCATGGTCCGCTAGGTTTATCCATGTTGTTGCAAATGGCAAGATTTCAGTCTTTTACTGGGTGAATAATATTTCATTATATATATATCTTCTTTATTCATCTATTGATGGAGAGTTAGGTTGCTTCCATATCTTGGCTATTGTAAATAATGCTGCAAAGGTGCTTGTATCTTTTTCAAATTAGTGTTTTTATTGTCTTCTAATAAATACTCAGATTAGAATTGCTGGATCTTATGGTAATTTTATTTTTAATTTTGGGGGGAATCTCTATGCTGTGTTTCATAGTGGTTTTACCTTTTTGCATTTCCCCCAACAGTGCATGAGCATTTTCTCTTCTGCGTTCTTACAGGACTAGTTATATCTTGTCTTTTTGATAATAGCCATTCTTATAGGTGTATTATTATGGGGGTTATTTTGTACATAACTAGGTGTTTTTTTTTTCTCTTTCTGCTTCATCATTGACAGTTTGAGTATAATCAGTTTTGGTGCTGGTCTCTTTGGGTTCATCTTATTTGTGATTCTCTGTGCTCCCTGGACTTGTATGTCTTCACCAGGTTAGGAATGTTTTTAGCCATTATTTCTTCAAGTGGTTTTCTGTCCCTTTCTTTCTTTTTTCTCCTTCTGGGACCCCTATAATATGAATGTCAGTATGCTTGATGTTGTCTCAGAGGTCCCTTAAACTATTATTTTTAATATTGTTTTTCTTTTTGTTGTTCCAACTGTGATTTCCACAGCTCTGTCTTCCAGATTGCTGATCCATTCTTCTGCATCATCTAATCTGCTATGATTTTTTCCTAGTGTATTTTTCATTTCAGTTATTGTGTTCTTCAGCTCTGATTTGCTATTTTTTATGTTTTCTAGCTCTCTGTTGAATTTCTCACAGTGGCTCATCCATTTTCCTCCTGAGTTTGATAAGCATCATTATTACCATTACTTTGAACTCTTTATCTAGTAGATTTCTTATCTCTTTTGTTCAGTTCTTTTCTGTGGGTTTTTTGTTCTTCTATTTGGAACAGATTCTCTATGTCATCATTGTGCCTAACTCTCTGTGTTTGTTTCTATGCATTAGATATGTCAGTTATGTCTCCTGGTCCTAATGGAGTCACTTTATGTAGAAGGTGTCCTGTGGGGCC
This sequence comes from Mirounga angustirostris, assembly GCF_029215605.1. Classification (NCBI taxonomy): domain Eukaryota; kingdom Metazoa; phylum Chordata; class Mammalia; order Carnivora; family Phocidae; genus Mirounga; species Mirounga angustirostris. The sequence goes on along the minus strand of NW_026991723.1, from coordinate 81,907,031 downwards.
CCGTAGCACAAACACTCTTGGTCACCTGAGCCAAGTGCCTTCAGGGTATCCCCTATGAGGGATGCATGCACCCTCCTGTTGTGGTTGGGTCATGATTGGTGTGTATTTGCTGGTGTTTTGCTGGTGTGGGGGGCTATCCCCTGGCATAGCAGTCTGTAAGGCTTGGCTGCAATGTTTACAGGCATGCTGGTGAGTGGGGCTGGCTCCTGGTTTGTGTGGCTAAGAGGACTGGCCATGATTACTGTGGTGCATGGTAGGTGGGGCAGGCCTCTGGTGCAGCTGGCTGCAAGGTCTGGCTTTGACTGTTGTAAGCACTCTAGTGTGTGAGCCTGGCCCTCTGGGCTTTGTTGCCTGCCAAGGCTGCCCACTATGTGTGGTTGGGTCAGGGGCTTCTTTGCTTCTCTCAAATTTAAGTACAACTGCTAGTTTAGTAGCTGTGTCCTGTAAAGAATGGGAATGTCATAGACTTTTAACCCAACTTTAGGTCACCCTTCCCTTGTTAGCCAATTCTCAAGTCTGCTGCTCAGATATTTGATTATGATCCTTTGCAACCACCACTCGGGAAAGCCACCAGTTTTAGATCTTTCATTATTCTGAATTCATGAAAGCACACAGAATCTATACATCAGAGTCCCAACATGCCAGACACATATTGCCCATTTCCTGTCACTTAACTGGTTTATTATCCCATCTTACAATTCAACTACCTCAATCTTTGATCTCCTTTCTCCTGGGTCTCTAGGTCCAAATGCAGCCCCCCTACAGGGAGCATTTCTTGATTATCTGATTGAAATGAAGTATCTGACTTCTCTACTCCCTTAGTACCCAAATTTCCATTAAACACAAATCATGTTCATTTTCATATAATTATCCAGTTAAAGGAAAATAATTTGTATTTATGTACTGAGTAATTTATAGGCCTTTCTCATGTAAACCACAAAACAACCTCATAACATGTGTACTTATTACATTCATTTTATAATGACTTAGAAAAATAAGGTAACTGGTGAAATATAACTTGAACCAAGGGCTGTTTGAAGCCAAACCATGCAGTCAATCCACTGCACAAAAAGGCCTCTCTGTTTTGCTTTGACAAAATTAAAAACATTTTAAAAATTGGTTTCAGAAGTAGAGTTCAGTGATTCATCAGTTGCATATAACACCCAGTGCTCATTACATCAAGTGCCCTCCTTAATGCCCATCACCCAGTTATCCCTTCCTCCCACTCCCTTCCCCTCCAGCAACCCTCAGTTTGTTTCCTAGAGTTCAGTTGCTCTTATGGTTTTCCTCCCTCTCAATTTTCATCTTATTTTATTTTTCCTTCCCTTCCCTATGTTCATCTCTTTTGTTTCTTAAATTCCATATATGAATGAAACCATATGATACTTATCTTTCTCTGACTGACTTATTTCGCTTAGCATAATACCCTCTAGTTCCATCTATATCATTGCAAATGGCAAGATTTCATTCTTTTTGATGGCTGAGTAATATTCCATTGTATATATTTTATGTTAGGAAACAGCTTTCAGATGACTAATGGATTCAAAATTTTGCCCTATTTTTTTCTTTGCCAGATTAAACTTGAAAGCAGAGACTTTCAGCATAAAGTCTACTATTCCTTGGTGCCCTGATTCAAATCTAGGCCTGTTTCTAGACACTGTGAGCTAAACTGTTCATGATCCAGCTACCATATTTTATGGATTATATGACCCATTTCCTTTTTTTTTTTTTACATTTTAACATCTCATATTGGGATGCATCTAAATCTATGACATGTCACAAATAATTGGTGGCATTTTTTTTTCTCAAAAGTACATTAAAATAATGTATCTTACAAGTGATGGTATTTTAGATTCAGTTAAATACAATAATTTGGAATCAAGGAAGTCAAGAATAATGCTCCTTCATCTATGTTTGTCCCAGTCAGTTTATAAATATTTGTTATGCATTTCCCATGAGCTGCACTTTGTTATTCACTGGAGATATATAGCACTGAGGAAAAGAAATATTATTTTTCCCTTTGTATCTTACAGACTAGGTTTCCACAGCACTTAACACCCAGCCTTTACTGCAGAGGGTACTCAGGAAATACTTATGAAATTGACCTAACCATGGACAAAGTAACTACCTAAGCAATATATTTTCAAATGTTAGAAGACAGTAACTATTATTCTATTAGTTCTCTGGTCCTACAGTTATTTCATCTATTTCTTACTCAGTTCTTTCCCATCATGAAATATCAATACTTATTCTTATAATATTAGAAAAAAAACATAAAATATTCATTTTAATCATGCTATTTGTATCAAAGAGGAGACATACTGAATGACAACCACCAGGTTATTGTAATTCACACTCATTCTGCTAGTCACTCTTTCTCCTGCGAACTCTATTATAATTAGAAGGAATAATTAGTAAGTTTTAATTCTAAAGAAAATATTTTCCTATTCTAGAGAAGAAGAAACCAACTACCATGGAGGAAGTAGGTTTAACTTTTATCAAAATAATGTGCCTTTAGCTAATTACTGTTGCCATTAAAGACAACATTCTAAATACATTGCTATTTTTAAAATGTAATTTAATTTAATTATGTTATGTTAGTCACCATACATGATTAGATTTTGATGTAGTGATACATGATTCACTGTTTTCTTATAACACCCAGGGCTCCATCACTGGGCTAACCCATCCTCCCATCCCCCTTCCCTCTAAAACCCTCAGTTTGTTACTCGGAGTCCATAGTCTCTCATGGTTCATCTCTCCCTCCAATTCCCCCCCTTCATTTTTCCCTTCCTTCTCCTAATGTCCTCCCTGCTATTCCTTATGTTCCACAAATAAGTGAAACCATATGATAATTGACTTTCTCCGCTTGACTTCTTTCACTTAGCATAATCTCCTCCAGTCCCATCCATGTTGATGTAAAAGTTGGGTATTCATCCTTTCTGATGGCTGAGTAATATTCCATTGTATATATGGACCATATCTTCTTTATCCAGTCATCTGTTGAAGGGCATCTCAGCTCTTTCCACAGTTTGGCTATTGCGGACATTGCTGCTATGAACATTGGGTTCATATGGCCCTTCTTTTCACTACATCTGTGTCTTTGGGGTAAATACCGAGTAGTGCAATTGCTGGGTCATAGGGTAGCTCTATTTTTAATTTTTTGAGGCACCTCCACACTGTTTTCCAAAGTGGCTGTACCAACTTGCATTCCCACCAACAGTGTAAGAGGGTTCCCCTTTCTCCACAACCTCTCCAACACTTGTTGCTTCTTGCCTTGTCAATTTTTGCCATTCTAACTGGTGTAAGGTGGTATCTCAATGTGGTTTTGATTTGAATTTCCCTGATGGCTAATAATGATGAACATTTTTTCATGTGTCTGTTAGCTATTTGTATGTCTTCTTCAGAGAAGTGTCTGTTAATGTCTTCTGCCCATTTTTTTTTATTTGATTGTTTGTTTTTTGGGTGTTGAGTTTGAGAAGTTCTTTATAGATCTTGGATACCAGCCCTTTTTCTGTAGTGTCATTTGCAAATATCTTCTCCCATTCTGTGGGTTGCCTCTTTGTTTTGTTGACTGTTTCCTTTGCTGTGCAGAAGCTTTTTATCTTGATGAAGTCCCAAAAGTTCATTTTTGCTTTTGTTTCACTAGCCTTTGGAGATGTATCTTGAAAGAAGTTGCTGTGGCCGATGACAAAGAGGTTACTGCCTATGTTCTCCTCTAGGATTTGGATGGATTCCTGTGTCACATTGAGGTCTTTCATCCACTTTGAGTTTATCTTTGTGTATGGTTTTAGAGAATGGTTGAGTTTCATTCTTCTGCATGTGGCTGTCCCATTTTCCCAGCACCCTTTATTGAAGAGACTGTCTTTTTTCCATTGCATATTTTTTCCTGCTTTGTCAAAGATTATTTGACCATAGAGTTGAGAGTCCATATCTGGGCTCTCTGTTCTGTTGCATTGGTCTATGTCATTTTTTGTGCCAGTACCATACTGTCTTGGTGATCACTGGTTTGTAGTATAGCTTGAAATCAGGCAAGGTGATGCCCCCAGCTTTGTTTTTCTTTTTCAACATTTCCTTGGCAATCAGGGTCTTTTCTGATTCCATACAAATTTTAGGATTGTTTGTTCCAGCACTTTGAAAAACGTCATTGGAATGTTGATTGGGATGGCGTTGAAGGTATAGATCACTCTGGGTAGCATAGACATTTTGACAATGTTTATTCTTCTGGTCCATGAGCATGGAATGTTTTTCCATCTTTTTGTTTCTTCTTCAATTTCTTTCATGAGTGTTCTATAGTTCCTAGAGTATAGACCCTTTACCTCTTTGGTTAGGTTTATTCTGAGGTATCTTATGGTTTTTGGTGCTATTGTAAATGGAATCATTTCTCTAATTTCTCTTTCTACAGTTGCATTATTAGTGTATAAGAAAGCAACTAATTTCTGTGCATTGATTTTGTATCCTGCCACATTACTGAATTTCTGTACAAGTTCTAGTAATTTGTCAATGGAGTCTACACACAAAGTATCATGTCATCTGTGAAGAGAGAGAGTTTGACTTCTTCTTTGCCAATTTGAATACCTTTTATTTCTTTTTGTTGTCTGATTGATGTTGCTAGGACTTCTAGTACTATGTTGAACAATAGTGGCGAGAGTGGGCATATTACTCAGCCATCAGAAAGGTTGAATACCCAACTTTTACATCAACATGGATGGGACTGGAGGAGATTATGCTAAGTGAAAGAAGTCAAGCGGAGAAAGTCAATTATCATATGGTTTCACTTATTTGTGGAACATAAGGAATAGCAGGGAGGACATTAGGAGAAGGAAGGGGAAAATGAAGGGGGGGAGTCAGAGGGGGAGATGAACCATGAGAGACTATGGACTCTGAGAAACAAACTGAGGGTTTTAGAGGGGAGGCGGGGTGGGGAACTTGGTTAGCCCAGTGGTGGGTATTAAGGAGGGCATGTACTGCATGGAGCACTGGGTATTATATGAAAACAATGAATCGTGGATCACTACATCAAAAACAAATGATGTATTGTATGGTGACTAACATAACATAATAAAATTAAATTTAAAAAAAAAAGGCAAAAGTAAAAGAATGGAAAAGATATTCAGTGAAAGTAGTAACCAAGAGAGAGCTGTGTTAATATCAGACAAAACAGACTTTAAGTAAAAAAGTTGTTACAAGAGATAAAGAAGGACATTATATAATGATAAAAGAGTCAATACCTCAAGAAGATATAAATGCTGGGACAATACTCTTATCTATCGGAGTTTTTTTTTTTAAGATTTTATTTATTTATTTGATTGAGTAAGCAAGAGAGCACAAGCAGGGGGAGTAGCAGAGGGAGAGGGAGAAGCAGGCTCCCTGCTGAGCAGGGAGCCCGACTCTGGGCTCAATCCCAGGACCCTGGGCTCATGACCTGAGCCGAAGGCAGATGCTTAAAACCGACTGAACCACCCAGCTGCACCCTTAAAGAAAAGGCGGAAAAAGTGTACAAAAATTCATAATGATTGCAATTGGACAAGTCATATTAAGACAAAATAAAATATCAAAGGTAAAATATGGAATCATACTCATCTAAGGCTCCTCTTTGAGAATGAAAAAATAAAATCAGAAGAATTTTTCTGTAAAGAAATAATCAACTCTAATCAAAGGGAGAGAGATAATAAAACTTATCATTGCAATCTAAAAGAACTTTTTTTCAGGTGTTAGACTGCAAAATACCTTAGTCTACAATAAGAAAAAATAAAAACCAACGATCTTTTGCTAACCACCTAACCATATTGAAAACAAGGTCTTAATGTAAATTAAACTTAAATATGCTTGTCGTAAATTCAGGTTTGTTTTGTTTCATTTTCATTCCAGTTAATGTTAAAAATAACATTATTTTTGCTTTTAAATAATAACATTATTTATCTTAAAAAATAACATTATTCTTTTTGCTCTTAAATTGTTTTCTGTCTTGGGGCACCTGGGTGGCTCAGGCGTTAAGCGTCTGCCTTCGGCTCAGGTCATGATCCCATGGTCCTGGGATCGAGCCCTGCATCAGGCTCCCTGCTCAGCGGGAAGCCTGCTTCTCCTTCTCCCACTACCCCTGCTTGTGTTCCCTCTCTCGCTGTGTCTCTGTCAAATAAATAAATAAAATCTTTCAGAAAAATAAATTGTTTTCTGTGAGACACCTAAAGTAAAAATTGGTCTTAGATAATCATAGAAAGCTGTAAAACATGACTAGGAAAGAAGATAATGATTGTTCATAAAGTGCATTTTTGGGGTTCATTGGTGACTATATATCTAAATCCAAGAGGAAGTCTTTGGTTTAAAATGTTTTTCTACTTTTCTGGATATTTCTTTCTCCAAAAATTATAAATGAGCAGAGCAGCTTTCAGTTTTGGAAAAGTACTGCAAAAGTATTTCTTCTGATGATGTTAAAAAGGACACTTTGAATTAAATTGCTCTGTTTCTAAACCTGAACATGCCTTGGAGCTTTAAGTATGGTCCAGCAACTTGTATTTTCCTTTCCCTGGTCTCCTGGAAAGCTCGCGACTTTGGAGGTAGCACATCTGTCTTTGACTCCCTGGTCCATACATCACAAACTCAGTGACATCAGCCCAGTCACTTTTTCTTATTTGAGTCTCAATATATTCATCTTGGGGAGCTTGAACTCATGACCCTGAGATCAAGACCTGAGCTGAGATCAAAAGTCAGCTGCTTAACTGACTGACCCACCCAGGTGCCCCTCAATATATTCATCTTTTAAATAGGACTAATAAAGTCTACCTAATTGGGTCCTGAGCATTAGAGATCACATGGTAAAAGCAAAGCCTTGCTGATTTAGACATCCCCCCAAGATTATTCCTTAATTCTTTTTAAAACATTCATTACACTTGTAATTACTTCTGTATCAGCTGGTCTGGGAGACACATGAGGGAAGAAATATATATTATCTTCTCTATTGTTGGGTCACCAGTGTCTAGGACAAGGACTGGTATTCAGTAGATTCTCAATGATATATTTTTTAAAGGTTTGATTTATATATTTGACGGAGAGAGACACAGCGAGAGAGGGAACACAAGCAGGGGGATTGGAGAGGGAGAAGCAGGCTTCCCTCTGAGCAGGGAGCCTCATGCGGGGCTCGATCCCAGGACCCTGGGATCATGACCTGAGCTGAAGGCAGACGCTTAACGACTGAGCCACCCAGGTGCCCCTAAATCAATTATTTTAAAAAAGAATTAGATATTATTATAATTTTATAGATAAGGAAGTAAAACCTCAGAGAGGCTAAATAATTTGCCAAATCCACAGAACTTGCAAGTGGTATGTCCCAGAATTATACTCAGTTGTTGTTTAGCTTCAGTGTTCTGGTCTTGGCCATTGCATAATACTTAATTATTATAGGGAAATAATAATATGATGATGGTGTAAATGACTGGGATAATGATACACAGTGTCTGCCATTTGGGGTTGCCTGGGCATAGACAATGATCTTACATCTCCCATTTGGAAGAGTGGAGTGGAGTTGTTGGGAGGAGCTTACAGTGCTTTTAACTTTCTCTTGAGCTCGTGTCCACACTTTCTTGCTTTATGGGAGGCAGATGTTGTACTTGACCTTCCTCCAGGAGACTCTAGGGGAAAGGTCTCTGGGGCCCCACAGCCTCTATATCTCACCCAACCTCACCAGCCCTGACTTCAGGTCCCATTCACCGATCTGTCCTTCAGCACCATGGCCTGATCCCTGGGTCAGCCAGTAGGCTGGAGCCACAAAGTCCAGAATTAGAGCAGTTCTTTCTTGTCAGGTGAGTGTGAGGGTAGAACTAGCCTTCATTCTCCATTTTGTCTCTCCTTGACCCATTCTTGTATTTCTCTGTCTTTTAGATATCTCTCACTCTGAACCCATTTTGTTTAACATCATCCTTTGTACTTTGTATCTTCACAGCCATTACCCTCTCTCTCCATCCTGACAATCTTTTTTACCAGCTCGCCCTTCTGTTCCTATTCTTGATGTTCCATTTCTCATACTTGCCTTCACTTTCCCTTTATATCCACCATTTCATGACACTCTCTATTCTTCTCTCCTTCTACCCTGTCCACATTATCACCCTCCTCTCACTCTTCATCCACATGCCTTTCTCCTTTCTTCTTAAAAAAAAAAATCTTATTTCTGCTCATTATCTATGCCCCAGTCATTAAAAAAATTCCCACCCTTGGGGTGTCTGGGTGGCTCAGTCGTTAAGCGTCTGCCTTCAGCTCAGGTCATGATCCCAGGGTCCTGGGATTGAGCCCCACATCGGGCTCCCTGCTCTGCGGGAGGCCTGCTTCTCCCTCTCCCACTCCCCCTGCTTGTGTTCCCTCTCTCGCTGTCTCTCTCTCTCTGTCAAATAAATAAAATCTTTAAAAATAAAATTCCCACCCTTAATGCTGCTCTTCTCACATCAAAATTCTTCCTATTTTTTCCTTATGTTTCTTTCATTCATCCATTCACTCTACTCCTTTTCCCATTGTGTGTTTCTCTTCTCTCTCTCTCCCCACCTTTGCATTCTTTCTTCATTATCTCTTTCCATTTGTCCTTTCCTCCACCATCTCCATTTCCATGTTTCTGACTCTCACTGTTCTTCCCAGTCGTCTCTCTGTGACAGCACACAATTATTTTTAGAAGCCTGAAACTTTAGGAAGTAAAGTTTAGGAGAAACTCTCAACTGAGAGTAAATTTCTGCTTTTCAAGAATTATTTTCTGAATTTTTGTCAGATACTTACAGCTTATACACAACACACACACAACGCACACACACAGTTATATAACATTCACATTATTCATTCAGAATACTAGCAGCTCTCTGAGTAAAATGGAGGGCACTTTTGGCGTCAGTGAAGAGAATTTTTATGTGTTAACCCTCCTGTGATTTTGCTATTTCCCAGAAACCTTTTCATGCCCTCAGCCCATCCCTGATCTCACCTAAGGCTGAGATGGAACATTCTCCAAATAAGCTCCACAAACTCCTTTGCATATATTATCATATCACTTACCACACTGTTTTTCTTTTTTTTTTAATTTTAATTTTTATTTATTTGACAGAGACACAGCGAGTGAGGGAACACAACAGGGGGAGTGGGAGAGGGAGAAGCAGGCTTCCCACAGAGCAGGGAGCCTGATGCGGGGCTCCATCCCAGGACCCTGAGATCATGACCTGAGCCAAAGGCAGATGCTTAATGACTGAGCCCCCACACTGTTTTTCATCCAGTGTTTATCTTCCCCTCTTTCTCCACTGTGGCTTCCTTATGGCAGAACCACTGTGTGGTTTGTCTTAACGTACCATCATAGGTAAGAAATCAATACTTGTAGAACTGATGAATTAATCAACAAATGGATGGATAAATAAATGAATGATCTTCTGGACTGTGTGATTACCTTCTGCAGTTGATCTAGCTAAAATTATTTTTGGGGAACCATAAGCAAACTCAGGTATTTAGATTAATTTTTAGAAACTTCATCCCTTCTGTTGTTTCCTGTCAGATATTTCCTGAGGCACAGATTTCAGGGTTGCTAATCCCTGCTTGGAGTAACAATTGTACTTTGAGAGCAAAATATTCTTTGGCAATTATTCTTATAAATTATTAAAAATCCCCAGTGTGAATGATTCATAGTGATTAGATCTACGTTTTGTTCCCCACTCCATACTCCGCTTCCTTTCCTGCTTCTCTTTTGAGTATCCTTCCATCTCCTTTTCTCTTCCAGTCCTCATATTCTCTCTATATCCTTCACCTATATTATTAACCCTCCCTGATATACTCTGATTCATTATGTGATTCATTTTTTACCAAAACTGTAGGATGAATCCTTCAGCCCTTTACTGTAGCAGTGAAGTTGGCCAGGTTTGAAGATGTTGATTTATGAATAATTAGCATTAAGTTGGTCAGTGAGGCTCTAGGACTGGATATGTCCTTCAGGTTTGCTCTTGAAGAGTCTGCACAGTGAAGGGAATGGGGGAAGAAGGGAAAAAAAATATAGAAAAGAGCTAGCCACTGAAAGGAGAATGAAATTCACAATTTACAGTATTCAGGAGATTGGAAAAAACCAAATATCAAGAATATGTGGGATAGTGATTAAGAATGCCATTGATAGAGAAGGAAAATCAAGGGTTGAAAGAAGCAGTGGCTGAGATGTTGACCATTCTCTGTGTTAAAATTCCAGTTCTGCCACTGACTTGCTGTGCAATATTAAGCAAGTTGCTTAATTTCTCTATGCCTCAGTTTCCCCATGTGTAAAATGAGAATAAAATAGTATTTACCTCATAGAGCACAGGTTTAATAAAATCATGCATGTAGAGTGTTTTGTACTATTTGTCATGTAGCAAGGGGTCCACAAATGTTACTTATTTTATTATTACTACTACTACTACTATTACTACCACCGTTACAGGTCATTGTATATGATGAGGACTGTCTATTGATAACCTTGGAAGCAAAATTTGAATAAATTACTTTATAAGCAAACTATATTTAATTTAACTATACAAGATGGAGCAAATGGTTAATAGATTATGAAATATGAAATATATATTTTTAAAATTTTGAATATTCATTTTATTTCTTTTCCTTGTCATTACTTCATTGGCTAAGACTTACAAAGCAATGTTGAATAAGAGCTTTTGATAGTAGTCATCCTTGGCTTGTTCCTAAACTTCAGTGAGATTATTTTAGAGATGCACCAAATATGACTTTCACTATAGGTTAATACTAGATGAACTTTATTGGGTTATTCTTTTTATTTCCAGTATGCTAAGAGATTTTGGTTATGAATGGGTATCAAATTCTCTCAAATGCACTTTCTGCATCTTTTGAGGTGATCACATTTTAAAAATTTTGTAAACAGTAATAGGCATTTTATTTAATTCTTCTAACAACTTTGCAAAAATAGCTTCTATGTCAATCTTAGAAATCCATGACTCAGACAAGTCAAGAAACTTGCCCATATGAGAGAGTTAGTAACTTGGAGCACAGAAATATAAACTATGTCTGCTTTGACCCATACCCTGTAGCAGGAATAACTAAGCAACACAAATACACATCACAGAGAATGGATAAATACATTGTGGTATATTCATACAAGGGACTATTACATAGCAATGAAAAATAAATAAGCCGCAGCTGTACCCAATAATATCATTGAATCTAAGTAGTATAATATTCAGACATAAAATTGAGTAATCCCTAATTACTTAAATTTTATTACCCTTTTATAAATTTCAGATCATTTCAAACTTAACAATATTCTTCTTGGAATACCTATAGTAAATATATATCAAATATAAACATGTATTGATGAAAGAAAGGGAATGATTAATCCAAGATTCAAGGGATTGGTTACCTTAGGCAGGAAGTGTCAGGGTGAGCTGATGTATACATAGATATGAATTTATAATCAGTGTTCTAGTTTCTGTGTTAAAATCAAGTTAATGGGTGTTTATAATAGTATTCAAAACTAAGGGAGCAAGCAAGCTGGTGATGCTTGGACTGATGAATAGGGTGTAGCATGAGTGAGGGATTATGATTAATCTAGTCCTGGGCTCCTGAGGCTGGAGAAATGTAGGCAGTTATGAGCCCTCCACCTTTGTCTATTATAGTCTTGCTGAAGAATTCTCCCTTCTATTCCAGAGTCCTGTCTAAACTTTGTCCCTGGCTGTAGATTTCTAGAGTCAGTCCCAAATGAAAGAACTTCCATTAGAAACTTAATGTAGAATTTAATACAGCAAGACAGAGAAATACGAATGGTAACTGGAAACAGGGAACATGCCTGGAGTTAGGGGAAGACAATTTAGAGAAATGTCTAGGCTCATTGGCTCATTATAGTTCTGATAGTTAACATTTCACATGTATTTTGACATCTTCCTCTCTTCCACAAGATTTTAGAAAATTGTTTTGGAAATAAACCTTTGGTTCTCCCAGTTCTAAGATAGATAATACCTAATTCTGGATTCTCCATGAGTGTCCCAGTGTTGTGTGTGTACAGGGATTGAATTAACTGAGGTGGATGTTATTTTGAGCTAGAATGGTATACTTAGTCTTATGAAGGAATAAATAATGAAAATATAAGAAAATTAAAGCTTCTATGTTTTTGTTTCTATTCTTACCTTTACTGTTTATATATTTTAGTAAGAAAAGTTCCACAATATAGAAAAATGTGTGGAAACCAAGACAATACATATAGTCAGCATCCAACTTTAAAAAATACTTAAGATTCACCTTTTTTGGTTTCAATTCTTTTTCTTTTTCAATTCTTATTTTTAAAAAACTGGATGGCTACAGATACAGTTAAAACCCAAACTACTGGGTGCTTGGGTGGTTCAGTTGGTTAAACGTCTGCCTTCAGCTCAGGTCATGATCCCAGGGTCTTGGGATCAAGCCTGCATCAAGCTCACTGCGTAGCGGGGAGTCTGCTTCTCCCTCTGCCCCTATCCCCACTCGTGCTCTCTCTCTTTCTCTCTGTCTCTCTCTCTCTCTCTCTCAAATAAATGAATAAAATCTTAAAAAAAACCCAGACTACTTCTCTCTCCTATCCTCTATCCTTTCCTCCTTCCCCAAAGATAACCACTATTTCAAATAAAGCATTCATTATCCTATGCATGGTTTTAGTATATATATATGTATATATATGTATACACACACATACACTATACAGTATAGTAGCTATACATACACTATACTATACATATACTATATATGGGGTTATATGTATATATTATACATATACTATATATATGTATATACTATACATATACTGTATATATACTATACATATATATGTATATATACTACACAATATTTTTACGTGCTTTAAATCTTCATATATGTCATATTTTCCTGTCATTCTGAACTGGTATTTTTTAAGTTAATATTATGTTTTGGAGACTTATATTTATTGATGCATGTGGCTCTGCTTTCTACTAATGTATACTATGAGTAAACCACAAGTTACAATAGGTATATGCAGTTGTGGTAGTACATTTGACTGAATAACCTCTCCTTCAAACACTGAGAAGGTCATCTCTATCATATATCGCAGTTTCTAGACATTGTGAGTTTGCTTTGGGGCTGCCATTTTCTGTATTCCACAGGCTCACTTAACCACAGAGTGAGTCTCAAGAAGCTTGAGAACCAATCTCATACAGATTTCATTGTCAGGACATGATGTTTTTAAATTGGAACTCAAAATGAAAAGATAGTTTAAGAAAACATGTAACAAAATTACAACTCTAAGTATTATGTCAAGAAAATTTGAGTAAGGGAGCATGTGCATGGAGGACAATTGGAGAAGGCTGCCTCTACAGAACCCATTGGGATAAAGATGTATGAGGCCTTCTAGAGTCTATTGTTGCTGAGAAGTCTTCTGTCAGAAAGTCTAATCTTTCCTTTGTAGGTAATCTTTCCTTTCTCTCTGCTTGGTTTTAATATTTTATCTTTGTATGTAAGTGATGAATCACTAAATCCTACACTTTGATATTACACTGTAGGTTAACTAACTGGAATTTAAATAAAACTTGGAAAAAAGAAAATAAATTAATCAGTAAGGTAAAAAAATTTTTTATCTTTTTATTTGCTCTATAGCAATTTCTCTAATGTAGTGTCTATGCAAGGATTTTAAAAAATTTATCTTGTTTGGGAGTCATTGTGATTCTTCAATCTGAGGCCTCATTTCTTTAATTAAGTCTGGAAAATTCTCAGTCTGTTTCTTCAATATTTCCTTTCCTCTATTTTCTCATTGATTTTTTCCTTGGATTTATTCAGTGTATAGTGGATCTCCTTATTTTTTTTTCCCCCAAAAGTCTTGACTCCTCTCCCCACATCTTGGTCACTTTGTACTCTCTTCTGGGTATTTTTCTCAGAACTTGCCACTCTCTTCAGTCATTGTCCAAGCCATCCACTGAGTTTTTATTTTGAATGTGAATATTGTATTGTCTAGTAATTCATTTTTGGTCTTTTCCAAATCTGTTGTATTTTACTTTTATAAAATCTTATTTCTTACAGTCTTTATTCCTTCTTTTAGATACAAAGTATTTTAAACATAAATTATAATTCCTAACAGATTATTTAACTTTATGATATTTAGGGGGAGGTAATTCTATCACTTGTTGATTGCTGATTATCTTCATAATAAATAGGTTTTGTGTTTGTTTAGTAATTTTGAATTGTGAGCTCATCTTTTTGGTTGGTTTTTATTTGTGGGATTCCTATACAGTCTGGAGTCTGCAACTCCTTGTGGAGAAGTTTTATATTTGCTTCTAAAAGGTATCCCAAGGCTTTTACCAGTCTGGGAATGATTTTTATGTTAGTTTTTCAGTTTGAGGGTCTAGGATCATATGTGTCTTGTAATTAAGCTTATCCATTCCATGTGCTGTACAGACCGATAACTGCATTCCCATGGGAGACATTTCCTCTCCAGGAAGTACAGGATGAGAGATACGAGTTTTCTTTGGGTGTCCTGTAGACACTGGTATATATACATTTTCCTGTTTGTGTATATTCTTTCATTGAAGGCTTACCCTTTAGAATGTCCTGAATTAATGTGGTGGTGTCTACCTTTTGCCTCACACAGGCCTCCACTCTCACGTCCTGTTCCACCATCGGGGTTATTTGTCTAGCTTCTGGACAATGAAGACTAATGGTATACCCCTCCCACCTACCTGTTACCACCACCACTATGCCATTGTGGACAGTTTATTGTATTTTATTTTTTGTTATGTTCAGTTAGCCAGCATATAGTACATCATTAGTTTTTGATGTAGTGTTCAACGATTCATTAGTTGTGTATAACACCCAGTGCTCATCACAACACATGCCCTCCTTGTGGACAGTTTAGAGGTTAGTTTTTCATATCCCTCCTTGATTATCAACCCTTGTATTTCCTTTACATTCTTAAACACTCAGTTATGAATTTAAAAGGATGATTGTTATATTTTCTCAAAATTTATACCTATGTTAAGTGGGAAGGTACTTAGTACCTCATATTTCAGCAAGGTGAAGCTTTCAAAATAACATGTGAAGATCTACAGAAATGTGAGAGCTTACCATGTTCAGAAAACTAAAAAAGAACTGTCTAGTTTTAAACATACTGGGTAGATGTCTCAGCACGAACTTGGTAAGATAGGTTAGTTATTGACAACAAAAGTTCTTTAAAAGCCAGATGAAGCTATTTGGATTCTATTCTGAAGGCCCTGACTCGTTAAATAGGGAATCACATGTTGAAAGTTTTCTTCTGGCATCGGTATGGAAGATCTATCAGGGGAGTAAGTAGAGAAACTAGTCATGAGGCTATGAAGTTAGCACTGGTAGGAGATGCTGAAGCTTAAACAGTGTGAGTGGATTAAGGACAAAGGATGAACATAAGGATAAATGTGGAAGTCAAGGAGTGATTGAATATGAGGAGATGAGAGAGAGATTCCTCCAGCTTTTGCTTTGGACAACCAGATGGATGATTATGGTGATGCCATTAACCAACAAAATGGAATCAAGAGTAAAAACAAGTTACTTTATGACAACCTGAAGCAATTTCACTATAAAAATCAACTATTTATAATAAACCATTTCTTTATATGTTACATATTAAATGATACATTATGTCCCTTACAGGTTCGGAGAGAAGAAATCACGAGGATTACAGTGGGATGAAGTGTGAATTGAAGATGAAGAGTTAGAGCCAGTGAGTATAGGAATTTTTTCATGAAGTTTGCCATTGGAAGGGGATAAGCAGCAGTAGGATGAAAAGACACTATTGAATGAAGGGTTTATAACTGGCTGAGGGACTTTGTCAAGGTTTATAGATTATAGAAAATGAGCCACTAGAGTGGATGAAAAGGAAGTAGGAAAAAATGCTTTAATAAGTTACAGGAGTGAAGTCATAGACCTAGCAGAAGGGCCATGTGGTCAGTTGAATTTAAGTCATTAAGGAGCTTGAATAACATAAATAAATCAACTAGAGCTATTATGATCCCCAGCCTACTACCTATGACTTGCTCTTTGATTCAAACTCTCTTTCAGGCAGGCTCATTGTCACTCATCATGGGCTGCACCCCTAATGCTTCACATTCTCCAGTCTTCTTGCTCCTTGGGTTCTCAAAAGCTAGAGTCTCCCCAGGTCTCCTTTTCTTCCTGTTCCTGGCTATTTACCTGGTCACCATAATAGGGAACATGACTCTAATGCTGCTTATCTCCAGGGACTCCAGGCTCCACTCACCTATGTATTATCTGCTCCGTGGTCTCTCCACGATAGACATGGGGCTGTCCACAGTCACCCTGCCCCAGTTGTTGGCCCATCTGGTCTCTAATTACCCAGCCATTTCTGCTGCCCGCTGCTTGGCCCAGTTCTTTTCCTTCTATGCATTTGGAGTTACGGATACACTTGTTATTTCTGTCATGGCTCTAGATCGTTACGTGGCCATCTGTAATCCCCTACACTACCATTCAATGATGAATCGCCAACTCTGTGCCTTCTTACTGGCCTTGAGCTGGGTGGTGTCTATAGTGCACACCATGCTGCATGTGGGACTTCTCTTGCCTCTTTACTGGGCTGGGGATGCTGAGGGCAATGTTAAACTTCCCCATTTCTTTTGTGACCACCGACCACTTCTGCGAGCCTCTTGCTCTGACATACGTTCCAGTGAGCTGGCCATATTCTTGGAGGGTGGCTTCCTCATGCTAGGTCCCTGTGCCCTCATTGTACTCTCCTATGCTCGCATTGGGGCCACCATCCTACGTTTGCCTTCAGCTGCTGGTCGCCACCGTGCAGTCTCTACCTGTGGATCCCACCTCACCATGGTTGGCTTCCTCTATGGCACCATCATTTGAGTCTACTTCCAGCCTCCTTCCCAGAACTCTCAGGAAAAGGACATGGTGGCTGCTGTGATGTGCACTTCCATTACACCTTTGGCCAACCCTTTTGTGTACAGCCTTCGCAACAAGGATGTCAAGAGTGCACTTCACAGGCTGCTTGGACGGGGGAGGGCGGACTCCTGATAAGCCTGCTGAAGAGCCATTTTGGTTAGTTAAGGAAAGCAGTGGGAAGGTTTGAGCATGGCTGGTTTTGGAGAGACGAGGGAAGGATGGCCTGGCTAACTTATGGAACTCCAGATTCAGCTCGTGATGTGGTGATCTGACAGAGCGGTGAACACACGCCACACGTGCTCAGGGCTCCTCATCAGCCTGCCTTGGGAACCCCTTCCCCAGACCGTTTACCTTCAGTTATCAAAGTGGATAATAATGAGTCACTAGGCCACAGTTTTGAAGAAATATGAGAATATTACTGTGAAATCTGAACTGAAGCAGAGACAGTGAAGTTAATTAGGTCACGTCTAACTTGATGTGCTTGCTTGTGGGAAGTGTGCTGGTGTATATCAGAAAGTTAGGGGAAGGGAACAGTTTAGGTAAATAGGGATGGCAATTTTACACCTGTTCCACTCAGCGAATATTGGCCCAAAAGTGAACGTGAAAGGGGCCATGATTCTGCTATTCCACATCTTAGCCTCAGTTTCTATGGGCTTGTCATAGTGTGAGCATCTTATTCTGATGTGTGTAAATTCTATTTCATATATTTTAAATTAATTTTATTTACATTTTCATAAGATATACAAAGAAAATGCAAAGCTAAGTACTCTGCTGCATAAGGAACTATAAAACAAGGAACAGTGAACTATTTCAACAATGAAGAAAACAAATTGGCTGTGCTTATTAGCTTCTTGGGAGCTGGACATTGACTTCTATTTTGCTAGCTCTTATGAGATTTACAGTGATAATTAAAAATACTTCTTGAGCTCCTTTTTTATTGAAGTATAATTGACACACAGTGTTACATTAGTTTGAGGTGTACAACGTAGTGGTTTGATAACTGTATGTTATGTTGTGCTCACACAAGTGTAGCTACCGGGCGCCTGGGTGGCTCAGTCGTTACGCGTCTGCCTTCGGCTCAGGTCGTGATCCCAGGGTCCTGGGATCGAGTCCCGCATCGGGCTCCCTGCTCGGCAGGAAGGCTGCTTCTCCCTCTCCCACTCCCCCTGCTTGTGTTCCTGCTCTCGCTATCTCTTTCTCTGTCAAATAAATAAATAAAATCTTAAAAAAAAAAAGTGTAGCTACCATCTGTCACCGTACAACACTGATAGTACCATTAACTTTTTTTTTTACTAAGATATAAGTGAAATATAATATTGCAGGTTTAAGGTGTACAATATGTTGATTTGATACATTTATGTGTTGCAATATTACAGTAGTTCCCCTTACCCTTGGGGGTTATGTTCCAAAATCCCCAGTGACTGCATGAAACAGCAGATAGTACTAAACCCTATATATACTATGTTTTTCCTATACATATGTAACTATGATAAAGTTTAATTTATAAATTAGGCAGAGTAAGAGATTAACTGTAATAAACAATAACAAAACAGAGAACAATTATAACAATATGCTGTAATAAAAGTTATGTGAATATAGTCTGTCTCTCTGAAAATATCTTTTGTACAGTACTCACCCTTCTTGTGATGATGTGAGGTGATGAAATGCTTATGTGGTGAGATGAAGTGAGGTCAATGATGTAGACATTGTGGCAGGATTAGGCTGCTGTTGACCTTCTGATAATACATCAGGAGGAGGATCATCTGCTTCTGGAATGCAGTTGACCACAGGTAGCTGAAACTGCAGAAAAGGAAACCACAGATAAGAGGGGACTGCTGTACCACCAAAGTGTGAGCTAACACTTCTACCAAGTCATGTAATTTTCATCTTTTTTGTGGTGGGAAAAATGAAGATCTAGTCTCTTAGCAATTTTGAAGTTTATAATACAGTATTGTATTTTGTATTATATTATATATATAATAGATATATATTATTTATATATATATAAATCTCACATCTTTTTAATCCATTTTTTCTGTTGACGGACACTTAGGTTGTTTCCATATCTTGGTTATTGTGAATAATGCTATAAGCTTTTGCTGTGCAGAAGCTTTTTAGTTTGATATAGTCTCACTTGATCATGCTTTTGTTGTTTGTGTTTTTGGTGTCATAGCCAGAAAATCATTGCCCAGACCAATGTGAAAGAACTTCTTCCCCATTTTCTTCCAGACGTTTTACATTATCAGGCCTTATGTTTCTGTCTTTAATCCATTTTGAACTAATTTTTGTGTATGGTATAAGATAGGGGTTCAGTTTAATTTTTCTCTATGTGGCTGTCCAGTTTCACCAACACCATTTGTTGAGGAGATTCTTCTTTCTTCATTGAGCATTCTTCATTTCCTTGTCAAAAGTCAATTGACAAAGTTAAATGGGTTTATTTCTGGACTCTCAGTTATATTGCATTGATCTATATATCTCTCCTTTTGCAAGTACCACATTCTTTTGACTCCTGTAGCTTTTCTTAAATGGTTTTCTTTTTTTTAAATTTATTATTATTTTTTATTTTTTTATTATTATGTTCAATTAGTCGGCATATTGTACATAATTAGTTTTTGATGTAGTGTTCAACGATTCATTAGTTGCCTATAACACCCAGTGCTGATCACCACACGTGCCCTCCTTAATACCCATCACCTGGTTACCCATCCTCCCACACCCCTTCTTTCTGTAACCCTCAGTTTTTTTCATGGAGTCCAGAGTCTCTCATGTAAATGATTCTTTTAATTTCAGGTGTAGAACTTAGGGAGTCATCATTTACGACACCTAGTCGTAATCACAAGTGCCTATCACAAGTGCCCTCCTTAATACTCATGAAAAAGAAAAAATAAATAAATTTAAGTTTCATACTAAAACAAATTATTTTAGGGCACCTGGGTGGCTCAGATGGTTAAACGTCTGCCTTTGGCTCAGGTCATGATCCCAGGATCCTGGGATCGAGCCCCGCATCAGGCTCCCTGCTCAGCAGGGAACCTGCTTCTCTCCCTCTCCCTCTACTGCTCCCCTGCTCGTGCTCTCTTGCTCTGTCAAGTGAATAAATAAAATCTTTAAAAAGAAACAAATTATTTTAATACTATCAAATGGCCAGTCAGTGTTGAAATTTCCAGTTGTTTCATAAATATAATAAAATGTTTTTATAGTTTTTAAGAATTAGGACCCAAATAAGGTTTACATATTGTGACTGGTTATTTGGTCTTTTCAATCTCTTTCTTCTCTCTTTCTTTCCTCCCTTCCCTTTTTTCTTCCTCTTTCCCCTGCTGGCCTCTATCTCTGGCAATTTACTTGTAGACGATATCATGTAATTTTCCTGTGGTATTCCCTATAGTCTGGATTTGTGTGAGTTCATCATTATATTGCAGTTTAATGTGTTCCTCTGTGCTCTGTATTTTCCATAAGTTGGAAGTTGGATGTAGAAGCTTTATCAGATTCATGTTTGACTTTTGGAAAGGAGAGATTACTCCATAGGTGGTGTGGGAGATGTAATGTCTGGTTAGGTCACTTTTTGGTGAAATTAGCAGCTGTTGCTATTCAATGTCTAGATCTACTCATTAGAGCAATAATTAAAGCAGAGGTATATGTGTATGGAAGGGGTAAGAAATCAGGTGGAAGGAGGAAAGAACAGTCTAAAATCCAGACTGTCTGCTCAGAATGAGACTGATAGAAATGAATCACATCCATTTGACAATGCCATCAGCCTGTATCCACTGGGGAAATAAGTCACTTTCCCAAAGTAAGGAGGGCTTTTAGAAAGTCAAATAGATCCTCTGCAAACAAAAATAAATGTATTACATTTTTTGAGGAAATTATATTATTTTGATTGAGTAAAATCTCTTTGTTTCCACTGAATTCTGATCATATTTGTCAGTTAATCATTTGGTTTTCTAGTTTGTAACTGAGCTTCTTCTGTGCAGGTTAATGGTGGACAGTACTGGTATGTATCCAATTTATAGTCATTTCCACAATATCTAATCTATATCAATAAGCCATATGTCGTTACTACTTTATAGTAGAACAAAGAATATCCAATTGGCATATAATGTCAGATTTTTCAGGGTGGTGCTCCACTTCCTGCTGCTGCTTTTATACTCAAAGGCTTGTTCAAATCAGGTATTCTGTGGATGATAGTTCTAAAATAGATCAGCAAAATGGGTAGATGAAATTCAGCAAAGGATGCAATTGGATGAGGACAGGAAATGCGGAAGTCATTGGAGAGGAGAATAGAAACGTAGCATCGGTCAGAGTTGTCCCACTGGTATTTCATAAAGCCTCATGCCTTGCAGCTAATTCAGCTGGGTTAAGCTGTTTGGATTAGTAACAGACACTCAATAACAGGAAGGATAGGTTGGGAAAACTGGCTTCTTGAAATGATGAAATAGGAATCAATTTCCTCTTGGGGTTTTTCTTGCTCAACTATTGACATTATGCAAGGAAGGCTATGGTGTCCCTCAAAGGGTAGACCTTCCCTATAGACACAATTGTTTTCAGAAGCTCTATGGTGAGATCTAGGTATAAGGAAGGAGAAGGAGCAGACTCTGGAGCTATAGTCCCAGCTGATGGAGGAAGGTAGATGGGCTCAGCCCCTTGAATTAATATTTCATCTGAACACAGTTGGAGGCTCTTGGGGTTGGTAGAATGAGTCCGTGTAAGTGATGCTGCTTCTTTGGGATGAGCTACCATATAGGAAGGCTTTTACAGAAAATGATGAAAAGGGAACGTGGTGAAGGAGCACAGCTCTATTCATACTTTCTATCTTGAGTGTATGGTGTTAGATACAGAGAAAAGGTGAGAATAAGGTTATACTCTGCCCTCATAGTAAACAGAAAGGGCACAGAAAATAATCATAATCCTCTTTTAGAAAATGGTGTGATATTGGTGCCAAGAAGATCAAAGGATAGAATGAAGTACAAATATTATAGTCAAGGGAAGCAATGGGATAGAAGCATTGTCAGTTATAACAGAAAAAAATAGGATTATAAGTGAAAATATGAAGGCTTAGATGGAGAATATAGTCATGAAATCAGAGAGGGAATGGGAAGACATTTCACAGTTCTCTGGTGCAAGAAATGTGTGACAGAGGACCGAATTTTTTTTTGTGATAATTTGGAACATACATTTTTGAGAAAGAGAAAAGGAGGTTCTGATTTATGCATCTCAGATTCAAACTTTATGATTCATCAACACAGGGGAACAGACTAGAAATAGAATTTAGACCAAGAAGCATTTAATAGAGCATATTCCTAATATTTAGATATTGATAAAGCAGTGAATGATCTCATGTCTTTTGGTTCTTCCATCACGGAAGAAAGATGAGAATAAGCAGGATTAAGGCTTGACACCCTAGCTCTGTTCCTTCTCCATGATTTTAGATGTCCCCGAAGAACCAGGTGGAAATGAGGAAACCTGAGATCCTTTTCTGTTTCATTCCAGGGATTCTTACTTTTTTTTCTCTCTCTCCAATTTCAATTTAGTTTACTGTCTTAAGGTGTTCAAATCTGTATATGTGTATATCTTCATACCTTTCCTAAATGGACTACTCCTTTCTCTATCTCCCCCTAGCATCAGCATCCTTGATCCCTCAAAGTTGTCTAAACAGGACCTCCAGAACTTAGACTCTGATGAGACTATTGTTGAGATATTGGGAAATAGAAAGTATACAGAAATGAGTCTTTTTTTCCCCTTATTTATTTATTTATTTATTTATTTATTTATTTATTTATTTATATTATTGAAATGAGTCTTGAAGAAATCAGCCAACAAGAGCACTACCACTGCTTATTACTCTTTTTGCATATGATTAGTTTACAAATGCAGTTTTGCTTTTTTTGGAAGAAAATGGACTCTATGTTATTACATTCTTCCCATAATCGATAAATCTATACCCTTTGCTACTTTTTCCTTCTTGGAGATCTTTTTCTTTCACTCTTTACCTGTGAAGGGACTTATCCCATCTCTCTTCCTTCCCATCCTTTCTGTTCACCTTCATTTATATCTCCCTGTGGAAGTCTTTGTATGGCTGCTGCCTTGAATGAGTAATAGGATTGCAAGAGGGTATAGCTTGATCTATATCCACAGACATAGAGAAGGATACAGGAAGAAATAAATACTAAAAGGAAAATATAAGTTTTTGTTACCTTTTAAGCTCCTGTTTCATGATCTTTAGAGTAAAGAAAATCGCCAAGAGAGATGTCCTTAAAATAGTTTTGATTCTTTATCTGAATATTAGGAATACTCTCCTTTAGTGGGGTATAACACTGAATTTATCAAAGAATAAATGCAACTGTAGCACATCATTTGGCTCTGCGTGAAAAATATTTATGTAGTTTAAACTAATGTAAATGTGGTCTACTAATTTTTAGCTTTTACCTGGAAAGTTAACTGTGGTTACAACTCAATTTATATGTCTTCAGTTTTGACAATGTACAAGTCAAGATACAGCTTTCCAAAGGTTGAAGGGTACAGGGATGAGGAAGAGAAGTGGAGTCTGAAGTTGATGGAATAAGAAATATAGATTTAAGTATACCATTTAAAAGCAGAAAAGCAACTAATTTAAGAACTAAAATAATCATCAAAAATTGGGGAAAGGATGAGAGAAGAATGGGGACAATGTAAACAAGGTAAAGCTTCATCTTTCATAATAGAGAGCCAGAAGATAAATTGATAAAACTGGTACATAGATGCATAAACAAGTGGTTTATGATTTAGAGGCATAGAGGTGTGAACCACTGGAAGAGATAAAACTAAACATGAAGTAAAGTTAGGGTTAGAGACTCTGCTTTTTATTGTATATTCTTTTTACTTTACTATTTTAACAATTTTTCTCTCATTCATGAAAAAATACAGTATTTCACTGAAATATCCTTATCCATATAGTGGCCTCAAAATGTTACCTCTTTGGTGTACCATGTACATCTGCCTACAGGGAAAACCTGAGCTGAAAGGAAACAAGACTCCCATCCATTGGCAGATTACATTATTTATTGAAAATTAATCATTGCAATGAGCACTGGGTATTATACACAAACAATGAATCATGGAACACTACATCAAAAACTAATGAAGTACTGTATGGTGACTAACATAACATAATAAAAAAAGAAAAAAAGAAAATTGATCATTAATAAAATCAATGATGATGTTAATCATTTCTACTCTCATCCCAGGTAAGTTTAGTTGACTTAATGGAACAAGAATTCCCCTACCAAAAGAACAGTAGCTTCTGGACATACAAAGTTAGGACCAGATCTTCACTCCAGTGCTCCATCAAAGATATAGAGACTTGGACATCTGCCTGGAGCCTTGACATAGTTCCCTTTTCTTTACAACTCTGACAATCAGCAAAATGTGGTGCTTAGGGCGCCTGGGTGGCTCAGTCGGTTAAGCGGCTGCCCTTGGCTCAGGTCATGATCCCGGGGTCCTGGGATTGAGTCCCGCATCGGGCTCCCTGCTCAGTAGGGAGCCTGCTTCTCCCTCTCCCTCTGCCTGCCTCTCTGCCTACTTGTACTCGCTCTCTAATAAATAAATAAAAATCTTTAAAAAAAATGTGGTGCTTGGGCACCTGGGTGGCTCAGTTGGTTAAGCGACTGCCTTCAGCTCAGGTCATGATCCCAGGGTCCTGGGATCGAGTCCCGCATCGGGCTCCCTGCTCTGCGGGGAGCCTGCTTCTCCCTCTCCCACTCCCCCTGCTTGTGTTCCCTCTCTCGCTGTATCTCTCTCTGTCAAATAAATAAATAAAATCTTTAAAAAAAAATGTGGTGCTTATGTCTAATAAAGCTATACAGGGTTGAGTCCAGGTTTTTGCCTCTCAGAGCCAATAAGACCTTGAACAAAGTAGTCTCTTTGCTTTAGCTCTCTCATCTGTAATATAAAAGTAGTTTGTACCATATGGTATTGTTGTGACAATTAAATGTATGATATTTGGTATGCTCTTCAGCGCATAGCAAACCACAAAGAAATTCTGTATTTAATGATGCCTTCTTTGTTATACAGGGACCATGTGTGATTTATCATACTGCCCTTAATATATATCACATCAAGAGATTGTAAGTGGTCAATAAATGAGCCTGGAATAAACTAAAGAGTGTGGGTGGGTACTTGAGTGGATGGATAGAAAGATAATGACAAAGGAAAGAGATGAAAGAAAAAGCTCTTTTGGAAACTAGGGGCATCCATGCAAGAAAAGATGTTTCCTAAAGCTATCCTAGAGTAAACTTGAGCATTATTTGATCCGAACACTTGCTGTTTGCGGGTGATATTGATCATGTGTTATGGCCACTAGAAACAGGACAGAAGTAACTGAATTTGTCTTATTGGGCCTGTCTATCTGGCCAGAGATGCAGCCAGTTATTTTTGGGATTTTCCTTGCCATGTACCTGGTAGCTCTTCTGGGCAATGCCCTATTAGTAATTGTTGCCCTCACAGACCCCAAGCTTCAGACACCAATGTATTTCCTGTTCAGTCAGCTTTCCTCTATTGATATGTTTCTGACAACCATCACTGTTCCCCAACACAGCACACACTGTCTGTAAACAGAACCATCTCCTTTGATTGCTGCATGATCCAGCTGTTCTTTTTTATGGCTGTGGGCAGCATGGAAGGTCACTTGCTGGCTGCCATGGCCTATGACCACTATGTTGCCATCTGTGACCCCTTAAGATACTCTGCCATCATCAGCCATCACCTCTGTCTACGCATAACCTTGACCTCATGGATGGTCGTCAGCCTAACAACCTCCTTTATAGTGTGTTGGTCACCCGCTTACCTTTTTGTGACAACCAGGTCACCCACTTCTTCTGTGACATCACACCCTTGCTGAAGTTCTCCTGCACCCAACCAGTGGTCAATGAAATGCTAATATGTACTGAGGGTGGAGCTGTCGTGGTCAGCCCCTTCTTCATTTTAGGCTCCTATGCCCGCATTGGCGTTGCCATAGCCTACATGCACTCAGTTGCTGCCCTGTGCAAAGCCCTGTCCACATGTAGCTCCCACATTCTGGTTGTGCTGCTCCTGTATGGCTCTGTGATCGGCATGTACCTCCGGCCATCTTCCAGCTATGACTTGGACCAGGATCGCCAAGTTGCCGTCTTTTACACAGTAGTTACCCCTATGCTAAACCCACTGATCTATAGCCTGAGGAACAGGAAGTTAAGAGAGCTCTGCAAAGGCTTTTCAGGAAACTCTGCATCTCAGGAAACTTCCAACGTGGTTCCTAGGTAAACAGGGGATGGCAGCACATCTCCTGAGCCCAAGGAGTTAAGATCTAACTTGAAAATGCCTCATATAGATGGGTTACATTCCTAATAACTGGTATGGTTCACATTCCTGTGGAATAATTTTCCTTGTTGGCTCCCTCTTTTTTGGATTCGGGAAGAAGTGAGTTCATGAATAAATAGTTCTGGTCCCCATTGACTGACCTAGAATCTCATCATATTGGAACTGAACAGATGTTTTTATTGATTTATTTTTTAAAAAGATTTTATTTATTTATTAGAGAGAGAGAGAATGGGGGAGGGGCACAAGGAGGGGAAGAGAGAGAATCTCAAGCAGACTCCATGCTGAGCACAGAACCTAACGTGGGGCTCCATCTCACGACCCTGAGATCATGACCTGAGCCGAAATCAAGAGTCAGATACTTAACCAACTGACCCACCTAGGCACCCCCTGGACAGATGTTTTTAGATCACCAAACCTGAACCTCTCATCTTTCAAAACTAATATGGGGCATAGGGGATTACTAAGCCAAATTATTATACATCAGTAAGGCCTGCAGAACTTCGATTATCTTAGTGATATTGTGGCGTTCTGACAGGTGTAAGGTGATATCTCATTGTAGTTTTGATTTGCATTTCTCTGATGATAAGTGGGGGATGATGAGTATCTTTTCATGTGTCTGTTGGCCATCTGTAGGTCTTTGGAGAAATGTCTGTTCATGTCTTCTGCCCATTTTTAATTGGATTATTTGTGGGTTTTTGGTGTTGAGTTGTGTAAGTTATTTATATATTTGGGATACTAAGCTCTTATCAGATATAACATTGGCAAATATCTTCTCCCACTTAGTAGGTTGTCTTTTTGTTTCATTGAGTGTTTCCTTTGCTGTGCAGAAGCTTTTTATTTTGATGTAGTTTCAATAGTTTATTTTTGCTTTTCTTTCCTCTGTCTCAGGGACATATCTAGAAAAAAGTTGCTATGGCCAATGTCAGAGAAATTACTGCCTGTGCTCTCTTCTAGGATTTTTATGGTTTCCTGTCTTACATTTATATCTTTAATCCTTTCTGAGTTTATTTTTGTGTATGGTACAAGAAAGTGGTCCAGTTTCATTGTTTTGCATGTAGCTGTCCAGCTATTCCCAACACCATTTGTTGAAGAGACTATCTTTTTCCCATTTCATATTCTTGCCTCTTTTGTCAAAGATTAATTGACCATATAATTGTGGGTTTATTTCTGGGCTCTTTATTCTGTTCCATTGATCTATGTGTCTATTTTTGTACCAGTACTATATATACTGTTTTGATTATTACAGCCTTGTAGTATATCTTGAAATCTAGGATTGTGATAACTCCACTTTTGTTCTTCTTTTTCAAGATTGCTTTGGTTATTCAGGGTCCTTAGTGGTTTCATACAAGTTTTAGGATTATTTGTTCTAGCTTGGTGAAAAATGCTGTTGGTATTTTGAGAAGGATTGCATTAAATCTGTAGATTGCTTTTGGTAGTATGAACATTTTAACAACATTTGTTCTCCCAATCTATAAGCATGGAATATCTTCACATTTATTTGTGTGGTCTCCAGTTTCTTTCATCAACATTTTATAGTTTTCAGCATATAGGTGTTTCACCCAGGAGAGTGATTTTTGAGTAGACCATAGAATAGCCTAAAACTCTTTTAAAATTGTAATAATTTTACAGTCTCCCGTTATTTTCAACTCACAGTAATAATAAGCAGTTCAGTACTTACAGTGACTGAATTATTCCATCTGAACTTTTATGTCACTCCATAAAAGACAGTATAGGTCACTGGTAATAGAGACTGGGAGAGAGAGTCTTCACAGTGGCTCTAACACCAGAAGTAGGTGGTCCCATTTGGGACATATGGCAAGTAGAGCTCTTTAAGCACACTGATAGACTTGATGTAATATGTAAGGGGAAAAGAAGAATCAAGGATGGACTATGGAAATGGGTGGAACCATTTATTTATATGTGACAGTCTCTGTATTGTTCGTGTAAAGAAACATACCCTTGAGAGATAAAGGGGGCAGTATAATTATAATTACACTGAAACAATAGAAGTAAGTAGCTCTTCGGTGCAAACATGATTTTCCAGAAATTATTCTCCTTGAAGAGGTCAGGATGAAATAGAGTTCAGAAACCCAAGGGAAAATGCTAAGGGGTTTTGTTGAAGGTGATGTAGAGTCATGTTCAGGGGGATGGACTCTGGAGCCAGATAACACAAATTAGAAACCCATTATTGTCATTACTTGCCATGTGGTTTTTTTCTCAGGCTATTGGTAACCAGAGTCGTACCTGGACCTGCTCTTATAGTTATTATGATTTCAAGATAACCTCAGTGATAATCAGGAAACTTTGAAAAAACAAGTTTTATTACTCTCAGGTCCTGGAAAGCATATTGCACACCTGGGGCCACACATGAGGTCACAGGTAGAGAGAAAGCATGGGAGAGCATGGGCTTGGTGTTCTGTTTTTATTGAGGTTGAGGGAAGGGGCCTTGGGTTTCACAGGTTGATTCTATGGGTGGACTTAAAACATAAGAGCAGGAATTTAAAGTGTGGGAAGAGAAAAAACAAATAGTCCGTTAATATAAATCAACCAAGATTTCTGAAACAAATGAGCAGGGGGGCAGTGGCATAGGAGGTTGGAAGGTTCTGGCTCTTTACTAGTCAGTGTGGCTGGCAATGTATTTATTGAGATAGCCTTTTGATGTGGAACCCAAAATCAACCTCCAAAATCAAAGCTAAGTCAAGTCCTTGGTCTACAAAAAGTAAAACCAACTGTAGGACTTACACTATAGTGATCTTTGACAATGATCCAAATACTCTGCCTCAGTTATCCATCTGTAAAGAAGAGAGAAACAGTATCTATAATTTAGGATTGTCAAAAGGATTTTATGAATAAAATCTATGTAAAGCACTCATAATAATAGACCAGCTCATGAGTACCATATGTGTGTATACTATTATTATTATTATTACTACCAATAGCCTACAGATGAAGAAATAATGAGAGAAAAGAACAAAGAGTTGGTGGCTAAAGGTTTGGATATCTGTATGTACCTAAAGGCTATTGATGAAATGAGAGTAAGGCCAGTAATTAATCTGCCTCATTTTTTTAATTGACTGAACAGCAGTTCATAATATGTGTGTATTGTTTTGGTTGAGATTTCCTTCAAAGTACTGAATAAAAGACAACCCCAAACCTCAGTGGCTTATAACAACAGACATTTATTTCTCAAAAGTCTGCAGGTGAGGGGCACCTGAGTGGCTTAGTCGTTAAGCGTCTGCCTTCAGCGCAGGTCATGATCCCAGGGTCCTGGGATAGGGCCCCGTGTCAGGCTCCCTGCTCAGTAGGAAGCCTGCTTCTCCCTCTCCCACTCCCCCTGCTGTGTTCCTGCTCTCGCTCTCTCTCTATCAAATAAATAAAATCTTATTTAAAATAAAATAAAATAAAGCATACCATTCAACATTTCTGGATGACAACTCAGCCTTATCTTTTAAAAAAAAAAAGTCTGCAGGTTGAAAGAGGGAACTGTGTTTCAGACCCTGGGTCAAGTTCAGGTCTGGTCTATGTGTTTCTCATTCTGAGATTCAAGCTAAGGGGCCTTAGCTACATGAGATGAGCTTTTCTTCTCGTGGTGAAGGCCAGAGCTCAAGAGGGTAAACCAAATGATCTGAACCCATTCAAATCTTTTTATTGGAAGCAGCATTTGTTATGCCTGTTCATAAACTGCTAGCTAAAGCCAGCCCAAAGTCAATGGGATGGAGATGCGTATTCTGCCCCAGCAAAGCCATGGCAAAGACAGGAAAGTAAGGAAGAACTGTGAACAGATAACACTATCTATCTAACTACAAAACAAAATGAACCAGAATTCCATTAGCATGCATGAAGATGATTTCTAATTTTTCACTATCCTAGACAAAAGTGTATTGAACATAAAATATATGAGTGTATTTACATATATATATAATATATTCATTCCTTATATATATTAATTCTATGAGATAAACTCCTAGAAGTGGAAGTGTATCATCTAAATACAAAATTGTTTCATAGCATTTCCCAGTTGCTCTTCAATTATTAATATATTAATTTACTCTCCTGTCAATTTCTTTACCTTAAGAAAGTTCTTTCAGTGGGGGCATTTGGGGCTAGTTAGAAGAGGCTACAATGCTAACAGCTGAGGCAAATCATTTGGTAAAGTAGGTTCAGCCATGGAACTGACACCTAAAGACAGAAAGGAGGAAGGTGGACCAAGGAGGCAGGAAAGAAAATAAGGGGAAACGGTGGAATCCAAAAGAAGAATATTGGGTATATAAGATACTTTCTGGAAAATGTGAAGAACCAGAGTTAAGTAACCAAAAGTTGGTTTCATTGCCTTGTTATTATCATTTTATAAATGTTAGGCCCCCTTTATCTTGGAAGAATTTATTATCCTGATGCAGCCAACTGGAGTGTAGCTCCTCAAACCAGTTTTGATGGTAACCAAGGCTTATATATAGGTCTCAAGAAACGCTTCTTCTAGCTCATTACACAGATTTGCCACAGTTTTAGCTTCTTCTCAGTTCAGTGCCATTAACTGCTTATATCCTATAAAAGAAACTTTCTACTGTCAAATGGCCTATAAATCAGCCTGCACTTGCAACTTCTGCCCCACGTCCAGGGAGGTCCTTCTCACCTTTTCCTTTTGAAAAGGAAACTGGAAACACCCATGAAACTAAAGAATTGACATTTTAGTAGACATTTTGGCTCTTGGACCTATTTCTCATTTCCAGAACTGATCGATCAGCCCTAACCTGCCTCGATCAGCAGGCAAATACCCAGTGAAATAGTCAGGTTCCACATATCAGCTACAGAGAAGATTAGGAGCATGCTGAGATAAAAGGAGTTAAGTTATCCTTGAATGGTGCAGCTAATGAAGGTTAAGAAAATGCAAGTTGGAGACCCCTTAACATTATTTCACTGATACTGACTACTAAATTAACTCATACAAGTACAATAGATGCACAAGAATGACAGTGCTTAATTCTGCAACATTTGTAACTTCTGACCCTATACAGTAAACACTTGTCATCATGTCCCTCTTCCCATACTGGAGTAGTTCCACCATTTCATTTGTCTTGGTGGGAGGCAGAACCTCTCTCCCACTTAGAGAAAATAAAAGCAGCAGTATTGCTTGCTCAGTTTCCCTGGGAACTAGAGCAGGGACATGTGACCAAGTCTTGGCCAGCCGCATGGATCACCTTATTTTGATCTAGATGTATTGGTGTAAAGAACAAGAAGTAGGCAATTTTTTTCTGGAGGTGGTCACATCTGGTTTTCAGGCCTCTGGGGGCTATGCGCAGTGACTATTGCTGATAGTATTGGTGGCAGTATAAGTGAAAAGAGTTTAGTGTCTACAGCAGTGACCTCATCAGACAATTCTGGGATATGATTTTGACTGTGGTTCTGACTATATGACCTTTCTTAGTCTTGTCCATTTTATTGAGCCTGGTTGCTTAGCCTTTGTGGAAATTCAGGAGTTCCACATACACTTTCAATAAACTTATTTCCCTCTATGAATCAACCAGAATTATTTTCTGTTGCCTATATCTAAGTATGTTACAACCCTGTTGTTTAATGGCAGGCCCAGAGAACACTCAATTATAACTAAAGTCATGCTAGTGGCTTACGCTAAATACATGGTCTCATGTGCTTTGGTTTAAGGGATAGGTCAGGACAATATTCAATGGGAAAAGCCATAATATGTAACTAATTTAGGTATTTCTGGGAAGTTCTAAAGGAAACAGATGTGTAAGGGACAAAACTGTTTTCCCAGAATCACTGGGAAAACTAGGAACTGTGTTTTGGGGTTTTGTCTAAAGAAGTCCATATTCTGCTCACCCATTTTCTGAAGGCTCCCTTGACATCCCCATTCCTCAGGCTATAAATGAAGGGATTCAGCATGGGGGTTACCACCGTGTACGTGACTGTCAGGATGTGACCCTCAGTCACTGAATAGCTGGTAAGGGGCCTGAAGTAGACCCATGTGAGTGTGCCATAGAAGATAGCCACCACAGTGAGGTGGGAGCCACAGGTAGAAAAGGCTCTCCACTTGCTCTTGGCTGAGGGGCTCCGGAGGACCACTGAGATGATGTGGGCATAGGAGGTAATGATGAAGGCCAGAGCACCATTGATGACAATAACACCCTCTGTGTGAATCATCAGGGTGTTGAGGTAGGGGCTGGAGCAGGAAATCTTCATCAGAGGATAGAGGTCACAGAAGAAATGGGGGATCTTGTTATCTGCACAGAAGATCAATCGGCCCATGAGAAAGGTGTGCAGCAGGGCATGAAGATGGGAGAGGATATGGCACAGAGCCACCATCTGTGAACACAACGTTCTGGTCAGGATCATAGGGTAGCGGAAAGGGTAGCAGATGGTGATGTATCTGTCATAGGCCATCACAGCCAGAAGGAAGTTTTCCATGGCTGCAAAGCAAATGAAGAAATAAGTCTGGGCTAAGCATCCCATGTAGGAAATAGCCTTTGTAGGAGAGAAAATGTTCTGCAGCATCTTGGGGACTGTGGTAGAAGTGGAGCAGACATCTGCCAAAGCCAAGTTACTGAGGAAGATGTACATGGGGGTGTGGAGGCGTGGAGTATAGATAATCAGTGTGATGATGGCAAAGTTCCCAGAAATGTTGATTGCATACATCAGTAGAAAAAGAAGGAAGAGTGGAATCTGCTCTGGGTGGGTAGAAATGCCCAAGAAAACAAAATGGGATACACTGGTCCAGTTGGTATTGACCATCTGTTGCCATAAGAATAAACAGGATTATCACTTTTTATTGAGGTATATAATTGCCATATAACATTATATTAGTTTCAAGTGTACACCATAATGATTCGATATTTGTATATATTGCAAAATGATCGCCACATTAACTCTAGTTAACATCCATCCCCATACATAATTACAAATTTTTTTCTTGTGATGAAGACTTTTAAGATATACTCTCTTAGCAACTTTTAAATATGTGATGCAGTATTATTCAGTATATTCACCATGCTATACATTATATTCTCATGACTTATTTTATAACTGGAAGTTTATACCTTTGAACTCCCTTCACCCATTTCACCACTCCCTGCCCTCTGCCTCTGGCAACCATCAATCTGTTCTTTGCATCTATGAGTTTGTTTGTTTTTGTTTTTGTTTTTTTTTTTAAGAGAGAGAGAGAGAGTGTGCATGAGCAGCAGGGTAGGGACAAAGGGAGAGGGAGAGAGAAAGAATCTTAAGCAGGCTTCACACCCAGCACAGAGCCCA